>NC_051155.1:156374449-157114103 GCF_013339745.2 Dermacentor silvarum | reverse complement strand
CGAAGGGTGATTCTGGTTGAATGTAATGCCATTCGAACTTTCTTAGGCACCCGCGGCATTATAGCGTGCGATCGAATAGGTATTTTTGCTCCGTAAACTTCAGACCTGTCTACTCTACTTAAATGACGTTATCCTCTTTCACGCTAACTTCGACGACCACCTGATACCACTTGGAAGAGTACTCGATGCAGGCAAGTCCTCCGGACTCATTCTTAAGCCGGAAAAGTGTGTCTTTGCTTACAAGCAGGTTCTTTTCATGGGCCACGTTGTCACCAAGCATGGAGTCTATCCACACCCGCAGAAAACAGCTGCCATCGATAAAGTGCCACAGCCCGTCTAGAAAGAAAGTGGTACGCAGATTCTTTGTCCTGTGTGCCTACAAGTCCCTCGTCAATAAATTTTCGCGCACCACACGTAGAAGCATTTCAAGAACTGAAACGACCCCTGCAGCAACATCTATGATAGTCACATCTACCAGAGGTCTCGTTATGTATGCGGTGAAGAATCTAACACTGCCGAAAGTATTCATTATTAACTCTTCCTTCAGCAAAGGAAGAAAGACAACCAGCACTCAACCGACTATGGTAGCGGCGAGCACAGTGGTTAGTTGTCGAATCGAAACTGTGTAATCAAGTCTGTCCGCTATTTGCAAATGTCACTTTAGATTCCAGAGTAATTGCTGGCGCTTACGTACATTCGAGAATGTACGACGCTATTGGCGTCGCGTGTAGGATCTGATCGGACAAGAAAGCCTCTTTGAAAAAGCAATCGCCGACAAGATTTTTAAAAAAATTTGATGCAGCATTTACGTTTTGCGCTGGGCGATACCTAGCTAGCAGTGAAAATCCGGTGACAAACTGGAAAAAAAATGTACGCGTAAGAATAATAGCGTGATGGATCTGCTCCACCGTTCCCTGATTTGTCACTCCCCACCACTTACACTAACTAAATTTTCACTTCCAGTACTGCTCGCTCTTGCATAGCTGCAGGTCCGCACTTCAACACAGAAGCAGTCCACGGCAAGGCAGCCCGCTAAGTGCGCCATCTATGAACACCTGCGCATTTGTTGCCTGAGTACTGGACCTGCAGGTTGTGTCTACCATCCACATCGCCATGCAGGAAAGGGTAACCTCGACAACGCTACGAAATATGGCGTTGCTCCAGTCGAACCCTGAAGCTGTGACCGCGAAAATTCCGCTTGACCAAGCAAGCTCCATGGGGTTGAGGGAGAGGGGAGGGTATATTGGGTATATTGGGTATGGGGGGGGCTTATGTTGCCAGTTGAGGTGCTGCACAAATGCAGTTGTCGCGACCAGAGATGGTACGTGTTAAACATATGTCGAATAAAAGAAAATCCCACCGCTTTTTTTTGAAACCTCTGGGACCATCTGGAGATTTACTTTAGAATAAATGAAAGCTAAGTTATAGGCCCCCGGAAGTCGTTTCGAGTGCATCGAGCACGCGCTTGTTTGGGAACTAAAAAGTGTGCCGTGCCGTTTTCTAACAACCTGCCCTGCACGTAGGATCAGATTACAAGCGCTTACACTCTCGCGGATGGTGTCGGATAGCCAAGAATTTCACAACATAGTGAATGTTTCTATGTGCGAAGAAGACTTCATTATTGAGCTGCGATCGTTCAAAGCTATCTATATACGATAGCGCCAAGTCGAATGGTAATTGTGCCTTAAATTTTCTCCAATGTGACACAATATTTACAAGAGCTGCCAATTGCAGCATGTGTCAGTTTCATTTCACTGCTTCAAAATACAACTTCATTTAATAAAATAACTCCATCTGTTCTTCTTCAAAACACTACGGGACAAGAAAAATGCTCTTTAATTCAGTAGTTCCCTATTGTTAGAGCCTAAGAAAACAAAGTACAGCGCTGACCAACTTCTCTTTCCTCTCCTGAGTACCATCGCCATATAGAAGTTGAATCTAGAAAGATCGTTAATTAATTATGCTACACAACTCGCGAGCAATGACGTTATAGCTGCCCTATCCGCAAATATTCAACTTCTCAGTGAATGCAAATGAGTACTAAAACTGGTTACTTGAGAGCTAATGTTCTAGGAAAACGATAAAGAATTGAAAGCCCGCCCCACTCAAACGCGCAGAGCAGAACAAAGCAGTCTTTTGGGACAAAGCGTAACAGCGTTGTAACAGCGTTTTTAGCGAACATTTAACTCTGTCTGATTGGCAAATGCTGCCACGAATATACACACGTCCTCCTTAAGCACGGCATGTCATCTGCAATTCTACACGCGCACGCGCCGGAAAGATTGGCTGCACTGAATAGTAATTCGCGCCTCACAAAAATGGTGCAGGCCGAGCTTGTTCTCGTTGCACCGGAATCCATATTATTACCATACCGATCGCGTTGCCGCCGGATTTTGCGACGACAACGGAGATAGCGAAATATCGGTATGGCGCATCTCTTGACGAAACAAGTTTCCGGGTGGAGTTTATAATACGAATCATCACGAGGAGGCACGTCGAAATGCGTGCGCGCTGCCAAAGTGCGCAGCCACTGCTGGACATCTCCCACATGTCCTCTCCACCCTTCCTCGTGACTCTGTCCTCTGGCCCTTCTTCTTCGGTAGACACTGGTGAGGCGACATGATAGCCCTGCCACCTGGAAGAAAAAAGCAAACCCTTTCCAGGCGATTTGGTGGAGGCCATTCGGTCGAGAGCATAAAAAGAAAATCTAAAGAAAATGTCCTGCTTGCTCTGGGATTCAGCAGGATGTTCACGAAGCAGGGTATAAAAACGTGCACGGGTTCAGACGAAACGCCAAACATCCTTGTGTCACGCAACGCGGAAGCAGAAAGACCTTCGGACTTTGGTCGCCAGCGGTCCTAAACAGACCACCCCGCCATATCTTCTCGTCACCATGATCAGCAAGGTGCGCCGCCCAAAATATGGACTATGCCGTTAAATAATGTGTGGTGTGTGTGCCCTAGCAGAAAAGTGTCATACTAGAAGAGACCAACGGAGCCATACACCTCATATTTGTAACGTCGCGTGTGTGCCGTTTCAGGTGATTCTCTGCGGCCTGCTGGCCTATGCAGCCGGTCAAGCCCTTCAAGGAGAGCTTGTGAGTATATAAGTAGCTGGCCTCAAGTCTCAGTTTAATGCACAGTGACATTGTTGCAAGGAGCTCAACAACCTTTTTGTTCTTTCTTTCTTTTAGTATATGCTCAAGATTGTACGGTATAAAATAGGGGGCGGGTAAGAATACAATGAAATGCGTGCGCAAAAGTATAACAGGGAAAAAAATACGTCATGCTCATCTTCGACTGACGATATCTGCTTTAGCGGTACTAAATTTGGCGTTTTCTTTTACAGCGACAGCTCCAGGCAGATAAGTAATAGTAATGAAATATTGATAAGAAGCTTTTGCGTGACTTTGCAAAATTTCAACCATATGATGATGGTCGATCCGCGATGAGATGTAGTTGTATGTTAGGGACGTAATTAGGCTACCATGCTAATACTAATTTTGATAATATTGTAAGGCAGCAGCACAGCTGTTGTCTCGTCGCCTTTATTTGGCTGAGCCACGCGCTGCACGAAGACGACGCGCACAGTGATGATGATTATGTACAGGTGAAGAAGATGAAGGATTAATATTTTGCTCACACTAATTACCCCTCGCGCGAAAGCGGCCAACCTGGCCGCTGGTTATAGCGGTGCGGTACGTCGTTGGAAGGGCTTTAGGCGCGAAACGTGGACAATTTCTGTGCCACGGCAGCGGCATCGGAAGGCGTGACAACGGGAGTGACGCGGTAGTTCACTGGCGAAGTTTGCTCTACAACAGTGTAGGGCCCTATAAAACGCGACTGAAACTTGTCGCACAGGCCAGGAACTCGAGTGGGAGTCCACAATAATACTTCATCGCCGGGGCTGAACTGAACGACGCGGTGAAATGCATCGTAGCGAGTCTTCCTATCCTGTTGACTTGCCTCGGTGTTGAGGCGGGCGCAATGGCGACACGCGGCAAGGCGAGATATTGACTGCTCACTCACTGACGCCGACGATTTCACGGGGGCATCAAAAAAAGAGACGTCGAGGAGAGAGGTCGGTTGACGCCCGTAAACTAGAAAGAATGGTGAGTAGCCAGTAGTGCGCTGTGCAGCGGTGTTGTAGGCAAAAGTCACGAATGGCAGGATGGTATCCCAGTTGGTGTGGTCAGCGTTGATGTACATGGAGATCATGTCAGAGAGAGTTCGATGGAAGCGCTCTGTGAGGCCATTAGTCTGAGGATGGTAGCTGGTAGTCGTCTTATGGATGGTGTTGCATGTGCGGTGGACGTCCTCGAGTAGCTTCGACAGAAACGCCTTGTGCTTGAAGCTCTTCGCGGATCAGAGCCCGAATCAACGTGCGCAAATCGGCATCCGAAGAAGGTCGCGTGTCACAGACGTCTGGCTGTAACCGGATGGCTTGTAGGGTATCCAGATGCTGGCAGGTCGCGATGACATCGTCTACGGTGGTGGGGTTTTTAACTGCTAGTGCGTTAAACGCAACGTGTCCAATGCCTTTTAAAATGTGTCGAACGCGATCGGTCTCGCTCATTGCCGCGTCGACGCGGCGGCAAAGGGAAAGGACGTCTTCAATGTACGAAGTGTACGTCTCCCCTGGTTGTTGCATGCGCGCATCGAGCTGCCGCTTTGAAACTTCAGAACGGATGGATGGCGTTCCGAAAATCTTCCGGACTTGGTGCTGGAAGGTGGTCCAATCGGGCAAGGCCCTCTCATGGTTAAAGAACCACGTCTTCGCGACATGGGACAGGTAGAAGGCGACGTGGCGAAGTTTCTGAGTGTCGTCCCAGTGGTTGTACTCACTCACCCGGTCATAGTTCTCCAGCCAGTCCTCGACGTCGTCGCGCGGGAGACCAGAGAATATAGTGGGGTCACGCTGCGGGGCGGTAACGGTCCACACGGAGGCGGCTGGTTGGGGGGCAGCGGGGGTGATGCCAGAGGCTCCGGGTTGCGGTACTTAGGTCATGGCAGTGGACAGGCGGAGCAAACGGCGACCCGAACGAAGCTCCAGTGGAACTCGACGTCGTAGAGGTCTAGGGGATCGAAAGCAATCTCCACCACTTTGTAAGGCAGCAGCACAGCTGTTGTCTCGTCGCCTTTATTTGGCTGAGCCACGCGCTGCACGAAGACGACGCGCACAGTGATGATGATTATGTGCAGGTGAAGAAGATGAAGGATTAATATTTTGCTCACAATATATCTTAAGATGGAAGCCGCTACACTGAGAGGAAAGACGTATAAGTTGCAAAGATATTTTCATTGATGTAAGACTAGGCGTGCAATTGTAATCGAGTATGAACCCATTGAATTTATGCAGGTTAAACTTCTGTGTCCCTACAGATGTTGCAAAGTCCTCCGTATGGATGTTTGCCATCAATATTTTGCTTCGAGATTGTTTCTACTGGAGGGAATTGCTTTTGCCGCATTAAAACATTCCGCTATCGAATATTGTAATAATGTCAGCGTTCAGTGGGTATCATGGCACACATACCAAAGCGCTCGAGCTTACCTGCTTCTTCGGATTTCACTTGACCCTCACCCAAAAATCATGGGAAAACAGCTGACAAATCACGTTTGGTTAAAGTAAGCAAGAAAGCGCAGATGTTCGCGTTCTTACCATTGCGTTTTCACCTCTTGTTTTTTTTTCTCTCTCCCCTTTTTTCTCACGTCACATCCTCGTCATAGCCGGCTTCACCATACAGCTTCAATCACGACACCACGGACGAGTTCGGCACACGCATTACCCACGAAGAGACTGGTGACGAGAACAACCACAAGGTCGGCTCCTACAGCTACACCGATCCAAATGGCATCACCCGTACAGTGCGCTACGTGGCTGACGCCGGTGGATTCCGCGCCACCGTCGAGACCAACGAGCCGGGCACCAAGACTTCGAACCCGGCCGACGCCCCGTTCCTGTCCAACGCTGTCGAGCCGCCTCCAGCCCCGCCAGCACCCAAGCCCGCCGCCGTGGTCGTCAGGCCCGCTCCCAGACCCGTGGTCGTCCACTCCACCCCTGTTTTCCACGCCGCTCCGGTTGTTCATGCCCATCCGGTTGTCCACGCTCTTCATGCCACACCGGTTACGCTGCACGCTGCGCCAGTCGCCCTGCACGCGGCGCCTATCACCATTGCTACGGCTCACCACGCACACCCGGTAACCGTGGCCGGTCACCCGATCGCCATCGCCCACGCGCCGCTGACGTACACCCTGGGCCGTGCCAAGAGCTAAGTGTCGTCCGCCGGTCCCGGGTGTCTCCTGCTTCCCGCCTACGGGTGTTACGTGGTCACGCTAAGTCGCTACTGGTTGCGCCAGCCGTCTGTGACGTGAAGATGGGACGGCGAGGATTTTGGCTGTGCTTTCTGATTGTTATTTCTGGCCTAACGTTGTTGTCTTCTCGGTCCGAGTGACAGTCGATGTGTACGAAATGAATGTGATCAAGTCACAGTTTAACCTCATTGTACCTACTTGTACTAGTTCCTGTAAAATCTTTTTTTTTTTCTAGTGCGAATAAGTGTTACCATACCCATGTTACAGGCTGTTAAGATATTGTGGGTCACAGTGACGCTAAGGACGCACTCTTTCGAAGCCAGGATATAAGGTATAATGCTTGATGAGCAGCCATATCAGCCGCAGTGTTATGCAGTAACGAATAAATTTAAGAATAATTCTTCTTGGGAATAATATAACTTACACGCATACAGATAAAAAAAGCGTGCACTCCAACGCTTTCTTTCGATTTTTTATGTTAGTTCGTGCCTGCCTGCTTCTGCGCAAGGTCGTTTAAAACAGTTGCGCGTGGTGCGAGTCGGGATACTGCCTTTATGCCTGCTACAATGTATTGACACGGCTTAGATAAAAACCTAAATTAGGATACGCTTATTGTGACACAATAAATAAGGCTTGCTAAGTTGCAGATTTCTTGAACTATTTTCCTATGCCTTTTTTAATATTATTAGTCTGTGTACGGGTTTCGTTTGTGTAAGCTGTAGATAGCTGTATTATCTGTCCTGCGCAGTTTCTTTCATGTTTGAGACCATTGCATACTTACGAACGCTTTATTCTGATTGAAGCGCCCGTCTCATTGTATCGAGTGTTCAAATTTTTAGCTTGTATTAAAAATTGATTTTTGAGTATGGCTCTGTGTGATATCTCACTTATCAATCAACGTCAAGTTTATTTTTTGGTGTAGGCTTATTTTTATTTGTTTACTCGTGTTGTTCTCTGAAATTCAGCTCAACTGATCCATCTACGTTTAAAATTGGGCTCTTCTTTTACGGTTACGAGCCTAGCTGTAGAGCCAAATTTAACCCTTATCGAATTCCTGCCTCTCAAATATGAACTTGAGCTTCCGCACAGATTCGACGAACTGATCAAAGGAAATTATCTCGAGAACCATACAATATAACGAAGCTCGTTACTTCGTTATATATATATATATATATATATATATATATATATATATATATATATATACAGGGTGTCCCAACTATCCTTCGCCAAGATTTTCAAATATGCAAATGCGCGTAGCTGGACAGAACCAAGGTAATGTTGTTTACCGTCGCTTGAAAATACTCGTATTATTTCTTGCATTCCACCTTATTACATAATTAATCTCAATTATTTATGAAATAATTAATCAACTTCTCAAGTATTATAGTTAGACGAAAACTGTCAATGATAAAATCGAAGAGCAACATAAGAAAACTCCACATACAGCTTTCTGTTGCTCAATACGTGCTACATAAAAGTATTTTTCTGAGTTCGAAAGAAGCCCGCGAATACGCTCAAGGGGCCTCGAGTGGCCAGTGGCATGGCAATATTGCGTGTATTCGTGGGCTTCTTTTACGCTAGAAAAAACACTTTTATGTAGCACGTATTTAGCAACAGAAAGCTATTATGCCAGAGTTCATGCTCAGAACGGGCCTAGAGCCTCGCCAGGTTGTGTCAGACCTTGGTATCATTTCCCAAGCGGCTGCCACATTTCAATTGAGACAAAATGCAAGAATGACCTTGCCCCGTGTATTGGAAGTACGTTAAAGATCCCTTGGTGGTCAAAATTAATCCGGTCAAAAGTCCCCCACTGCGGCATGCCTCATAATCAAATCGTGGTTTGGGCACGTAAAACCCCACAATCTAATCCAATACACTGTATACACGGTATGTGACGGCTAATAGTCTTCTTCTTTGTACTTAACGAAAGAAACCTGATAACCTTTATGAGTTGAAACTTTATAGACGAGCTTTAGGACATAAAATTGCATTTGTCGATGATGCACTCTCGGTAGTTCATCTAGACATGGACGTTTATTGTTATTTACGCGTGTATAATAGCCCCGAAAGGAAGTAAATAAAAGGAAAAACAACACTATTGTGTCATTAGGATTGATTAGGAATAAAATGTTTATTTGCGCAATAGCAATGCTATTCCTGTGCCAAGAAAACTCGGTCGTCCCAAATAGAGAGCTTTTTGGAAACGCAGTACGGTATTTCTTATGGCATAAAATTCAGAATTTCTTTCGTAAGATTTCATTCATAATTTACCAAACGAAGGGCTTTTTATTTATAAATAAAACGTCCGAGTATCATAGACAGGTAACCTCTGTTCTCTTAATTTATTTCACCCTGCATATTACTTATAGCAACAAGCATAGATTCAGATGACTCAGAATTATATTTTCAAGTTTCAATTTATCCAGGCGCAGGACTCAACCCAACTTTATTGTTGTTGGAAATAGAAACATCTGCTGAAGAGGCAGGCCGAGTTTCTGACGTTTTGGAGCGGAAGAACTCGTCGAAAACGGTACCAGTCAGCACCATTCTTGGAATAACAAGAAAGGCGATTAAGGCATAATAGGTTATTCATATCAGCTCAACGCTCCCTTTCACTCTACAGTAGCTATTTACAAGGCAGATGGGAGTGATTGCACCGTGCAGTGGCCTGCACAAACCTCGCAGAGAAGACGATATAACCTTCTTATAAATTCGTTCTTACCAGTAAGGCTTTTCACAGTTTACTGCCGCTGCCGAGTTCTAGAACTGGTCTACAGTTCCTCGGAAACCACTGACCGCTCAGGGTGAATGCGCACCACTTGCTAGCTATTTTGTGGCTACTGATAACTGCATAAGGCCTAGGAGCCAATAAAGTTAAACACTAACTCCTTTTAGACTTATAAATTATCTTAAAACTGTGTAGCATTCGCTAATTTCGCATTGAGATGTTCATTATAAATAAAAGTCAGGTTCATGTTCTCCAATTTTCCGCCGAAGCCCCAGCGCTTGTACATCAGTGCGACGCCACGAGTTCCGAACTATCTTTTCGTATTTTTTGGGAAGGGCGGCTCAGTAAAAGTTGTTGAAACTAGCTGGCATTTATTGCAATGCCAAGAAGGCAATTATTGGCTATTTTAGAACGTAGTGTAATGCATCATTGTTGATAAAATATAAAGTAGGCCCGAGCGAATGCTGTCAAATTTAAGACGTCCCGTCGAACTGGTGCGGGAACTTTTAGGCGGCATTGCCATAGCACCCGTCTTTCATTCTTGCCTCTTTTCTCGTTTATCAAGCCTCTTCACACAACGTGAGTGGCATCATCGCTATTGTAGAAAGGTAATTCATTAAAACAGAAGAAATCACTTTTTTTTCTCTTTAGTGTCCCTTTAAGGCACCATCGTCACTTCTTCATCGCCATCATGCCGCACAGATTGCCGTCGATGCTGTGCGGTCGTTGTCGACGATGATTACGTTACTCGACACTGTGTGGATGTGGTTATTGCAAGATGTGTAACGCGAAGCGAAGGAGAGATTGAGAAACAAATGAATGGTAGGGAGGTTAAGCTGAAAACGCCTGGTTTGCTACTCTGCACGGGGGAAAAGGAAATGGGAGCTAAAAAGATAGGAATAGAGAAAGGCGTTTGCCGAAGGGGGAATCAGCGCACAAAATTAAAGCAGCACACGTTGCTATCACAATCCATCTCGCAAGCTCGTTGACCGCTAAAAGCGATCCAGCAATCTGGCTGCTTTCTGCGCGCATGTCTGTTATGACCATTTTCCTAGTATATTTTGCTATGGCAGTGACTGGGTGTCCAGTGTTTTTAACGTGGCAAATAGCACCTGCATCTCAGTGTTAGAAAGTTGGCAAATGCGCAGGATATGCGAAATATTGCTTCACTGCGGCAACTGCTGGGTAGGGATGTCAGCCCATTCAGTTATGATCTAGTATTACTTGGTAAACAAGATTCCAAGCCGCAGCTGTTATAAAGAATTGCTGCGTGGCCTCCACCTTAAAGACTTGTCGAGGCTGTCAGGACAAGTAAAATGTGTATTTTTTCATAAAAAGTATACTCAAACGTCCCAAAAATTGTGGCAGAAATAACTTATATCAATGCTTTTATGTTTTTTTTTGTCTATTATTTAGCAAGTAAAGAAAATATCACGCGAACTTCAGAAATATATCAGTTCGAAACCAGCAAAGCAGTGCATGCAGCTAATATGAAAAACGTAAAGGCCATGAAATGAACAAGTTGACGACAAATATTTTCATGAACCTTTCTCATTCAAGAACCTTGTTGACATTTTTGTACATGCGCAACGGCCAGAGAAAAACCTCAATGTCACTGTCCTTCATTCCTATGTATTGCGCAGGATCAGCTGTTACGCGTAGTCTATTGTGAGTAATTGCACCGAAATCATTGTCGCAACAGAGAGTACATATACATTGCTGCAAAATATACATTAAAAATGCGAAAATGCGATGAAATATACAAATGCGAAGATACAGCTTGGTGGTATTGCGGGTGGTACAAATACAGAAAAGTACTTTGAGATTGTCTGTGGTTTTCGAACCGTCGGTGTAACTGTTCTAATACGTGGTCCATCAATAGAATGAACCCAGTATTACGGAAATATTCCTCAGCATTTTTTGATGCAACGCTCCCACGATCCTGCTGTCGGACACCGGTTCGTCGGCTGGTGATATCCACATCATTTTTTTGGCCAGTTCCTGTACTTGTGCAAAGATTTTGGAGTATGAAGCAGTCGCATTCTTGCGGTCATTTTCGATCGCCTGCTGTACCACAGTTATGTTGTCAATGGCGGCGCTCATGTCGATTTTCCTGGTCTGCAGGTTCTTTGACAGACGCAGATTCACCGCTAACACATGCTCCGCCACATGCAGGCTTAAAAGGAATGGCGGTGACAAAAGTGCCAATGCTAGACTATTTGTTGGAACGGGACTTTCGCCACTGCCATTTAATTTTATCCCCTCTAGAGCCGCGACCACTGGTTCAAACAGATTGACAAATGAAAGAACTGCCTCATGTTTTACCACCCAGCGCGTTTCACATAATCCCAAAAGTCACTGCCTTGCGGACTCAGAACACATCAAACTTATCATTTCTCGTAAAACGTGTGAGCGGTTCGGAGATTTGCGGAAAATGTGCGCTGGTGGCTTCAGCACTCCAAAACAGTTTGGGATATCTGTGATGGAACACGGTGCACAGAGAACTAGGTTGAGGGAGTGGCTGGAGCAATTTGTGTATAGTGCGGCTGGATATTTCTCGCGAAGGGCCGCTTGCACACCATAAGTTTTACCAGCCATCGAGCTGCAGCACCATCATAACCTTGGCCACCAAGATGATGCATGTTAATTCCAAGGTCTGATGATGATGATGATATAAACTTAAATTTTCGAGACGGTGTTCCCGAGCGTTTGAGCTGTGGATCACTCTAGGTGGGAGGGTCCCTCATTCCAGGAATCCACTGGCCGCGATAGCATCCCGGGCTCTGGCGACAAGACGTCGTTGTTCGTCCAGGGCCGGGGTGGAGATCTTGGCCTCCCACGTCTCGGCGAGGAGGTTCACGTCTTCAGACGTTGTATGTTTTGTAACGGCGTCTTCGGGGCGCCACGGGCACTCTAGTAGCAAATGCGCCAGAGTGTCTGGCACGGCGCAGATCGGGCAGTTGTATGTGTGTAGTGTCGGGTGTATGCGATGCATGAGGATCCCATGGGTATACGTATTGCTCTGCAGTCTTCGGAATGCGGTGCTTTCCTCTTTCGTCAGTTTTGGATGAGGTGGCGGGTACACCCTGCGTCCCAATCGGTAGTGTTGGAGGATGGCTTTATACGTGGGGGGTATTGTCTCCGTTTCCGTTTCGTCACCAGGCGGTCGGGGGTCTCGCGAGGCGTCGAAAGAGGCCCGGTTGACGTGGTCGCGGGCCGCGGCGTGTGCCGCTTCGTTTCCCTCGAGCCCCTCGTGCCCTGGTACCCACGTGACGCAGGTGTAAGGGAGTGGAGTGCTTCTTTTCTGCAGAATTTTGACTGCTTCCACCGATATTCGGCCTCTCGTGTAATTGCGCACTGCTGATTGGGAGTCCGTGAAGACTGCGACCGCGTTCGTGCTCGTGGTGGTGGCGAGGGCGATCGCCACTTCTTCCGCTGTCTCCGAGTTCCGCACCCTGACTGTGGCGGATGCCAGTTCTTTGCCTCTCGAGTCAACCACACTCAGGGCGTAAGCGGCCTTTCCCGGGTATTTGGACGCATCTACGTAGCGAGCATCTGGATCGTGCTTGTGGCGTCTTCGGATGGCATCGACTCGAGCGAGCCGGCGTCCCCGATGATGCTCGGGATGCATGTTGCGCGGTAGTTTGCCGATGCTCAGGGATTCTCTTAAGCATGGCGGTATCTTGACCTTGCGGTCCGCGTCGGAGATGTAGCGTTCTGCGTAGCCGAGGCGCGCAAGGACCGATCTGCCCGTCGGCGTGAGCTTCAGCCTCTCGAGTTGGTTGGTTTTCTGGGCTTCCACCAGCTCTTGCCAGGTGTTATGAGCACCCATTTTGAGAAGTCGGGTGGTAGATGCCACAGGTGGTAGACCCATGGCGAGCTTCGTAGCTTTGCGGATGATGACATTTAGCTTGTCGACTTCGCAATTCTTGAGAGCCAGGTACGGGGTTGCGTACGTTATTCTGCTTGTCAGTAGAGCTTGAACGACTCTCAGGGTGTCTTGCTCCTTGAGACCACTGCGTCGATTAGCTACTCTCCTTACGAGGTGTGTGAGTTGGGAGATTGTGCGTTGGAGCCGTGGGAGCGTGGCGACTCCTGATCCATCTCGGTGGAGGTGCAAGCCGAGTACTCGAAGCGAGGCGACCTTCGGTATTTGGATCCCGTTGAGCGTGACGCATGGGTCGGGAGCTTCGTAGGTGGGAGGTCTACCACTCGTGCGTGCCTTGAGTACGAGTAGCTCCGGTTTCTCAGGTGCGCAGTGGAGGCCGCAGCTATCAAGGTAGTGCTCGATAACATCAACCGCTTCTTGAAGGCAGCGTTCTTGCTCTCCGGTGCTCGTTCCTCGCGTCCAGAGCGTGATGTCGTCCGCGTAGAAGGCGTGACGCAGGCCTAGGATGTTTTCGAGAAGCCAGGGGAGCTTGAGGAGTGCCACGTTGAATAGGAGGGGCGACACGACGGAGCCTTGCGGCGTTCCCCTGTTCGGCAGCTTGAATTCCTTACTGCGTAAGTTGGATATCCCCACCGTGGCCGTCCGGCCGGTGAGGAAGTTACGGACATAGCCGTAGGTCTTTGAACCGCAGGCGGTCTCCTCGAGATTTTGTAGTATCGCTTTGTGGCTGACATTGTCAAATGCGCCCTTCACGTCGATGGCAAGGTCTAGCAGAAATTTTTTAATGGTGTCGGCGAGGGCCTTGCCACTTTGGTCCTGAATTGGCACAAAATATAAAAAACACTTCTTCGGTGTCGTTGGCATCCTTATTTAGCTGCCTTGCACAAACAGTAAGCTGTTCGATTCCAGCAATATCCTTCGCTTCGTCAGCAAGTACGGAGAACCAGCCTGCAGCGTTTCCTTTTTGCAACTAGGCGTTCTTTGATAATTTCACCAGAAATTTCTATAATTTGGCTTCGTAAATCTGGGCTTAAATAGGAGGAATTACTGGGACTTTTCAAATGGTTCTTCAGATCTGTATCTCCACAATCAGCTCGCATGCGAGGAAGCACTCTGAAAATAACGGTATTTGTAGCGGGGGCTTTGCTTAAGTCCATAAGACCACAGTCCCTGTGGCCACGGAGAGCCAGATCTTGACGCCAGAGAAAAAGGTCTGTTTCAATAATAGGCCGCTAACTTTCTTCTGTTTTCTCTCACTTTACTTTGCCTGCCCTGGTCCAGCGGATCGATCACATTGGGCGCGCTTCCTGAAAACGTTTGAAGAAAATTATCAGCTGCCAGCTGACAGTCACGGTGATGTTGAGTATTTTCGTCTGAGTGGAAGATTTCGGGCCTGCGCTTCCATTTCTGAAACGGCTTGGACATGAAGGCTAAAGTGCGCACATGTTTATAAGAAAATGAAACCCATAAAGTTCTGCTATTGAAAATCTAAAACACGCCTTTGGAAATGTCAGTGGGCCTTTCGGGTGAAAAGTTTATAACGCGATACCCACAAAGTTCCGGAATTGAAATCCATGCAGCTCCGTAGATTCTGCGGTCGCCACGAGATGCCGCGACGCGCCCACTCACCATCGAAAAGCCCTTGAAGCTTCGTTCTCAGATGGGGCTCCTTGCGTTATGTGACGCCAGATGCATGGGCGTGGCCACAAAATCCAGCCTGAGTTCGCAATGTTTGTGACGAAATGTCTTTTCGAGCGTGAAAAAGACATTGTAGAGGAAACCCAGAATGATTTCCGGTGCTGGTGGTTGGTTTGGTCGGCGGTGCACGACAGCATGCTAAAATTTCGGGAGGGGCTGAAGCCCCATCAGCCCCCCCCCCCCCCCCCCCTTGCCACGTCCCTGATGCGCACACACCGCCTGCTGCTTCGCTTGCGATGGCACGAACTAAGAAACTGCTGCGCTAAGCGGCGCAGAAAGGCAATGACGTCGATGGCCGAATCTATATTTGCTCTGGTAAGGGACACGCCAGCGTGAAGCAGAATGCCTTCGCGTGTTCGAGGCACACGCTGCAAACTCTTCCATTTGCATTTCCGAAGCTGAGCGCGTCGCAACTCAACTGGCTGCCCAAGACACTACGGAGTTGGCGCGGCAGCAGCAGCGAGCGAATTGACCCTCATGCTGCGTCTCACTTCAACGCGAACTAAACAACGTCGTGAGCACAGTTCATACGAAGCTACCAGCCCTCGGCGCTCTTTGTACACATTGCAAATTGGTTTGCAGATGAGGCCCGCGCCACCACGCACTTTGTCCACATCGCAGATCACTTTCAATATATGGCCACCCACGCGGAGTACGCAGCAGCCGCCGGTAGTAGCAGGCTAAGTCTCAGTTTGACCTTGGCTGAGCTTGAAGGTCAGATTTACGGAACCAGGCGTCTTCTCGGTTTGTACCCGGAGTAGTAGAGTTATCGCTCTAAAAAGCAAGCGCTCGAACTTGGAAACAGTAGGAATGAACGTATGTGCACAACAATCGGAGAAGCTCCGATTGTATACCATCCAAACTAATGCCGAGAAACAGCCAAATATGCAGTAGGATATGATTCCTCGCACACCAGTTTCACTCATTTGAAAGGCGAAGTCCACCTGTTTACTACATATAGCAATGAGTATGACAGATTTAGCGAAGTGCATCAAGAAAAGCATGCTTGTGCGCCTGATCTCTACGTTTGTCTCTTAAAGAAACACAAAGACTAAAGCTGCCGCATTTTCACGGCTCATAAAAATCTCGCATAATAGCACACAAAGCACCGATGTAAAAGACGCGTACCCGCCGTTTTTGCTGAGTGGCTATGGTGTTGGGCTGCTACGCGCGTGGTCGCGGGATCATTCCCGACCACGGCAGCCGCATTTCGATGGAGTGAAAACACCCGTGTTCTTAAATTTCATCATTAAAATCATCATCATCATCATCATCATCATCATCAGCCTGTTTTTATGTCCATTGCAGGACGAAGGCATCTCCCTGCGATCTCCAATTACCCCTGTCTTGCGCTAGCTGATTACAACTTGCACCTGCGAATTTCGTAACTTCATCACTCCACCTAGTTTTCTGCCGTCCTCGACTGCGCTTCCCTTCTCTTGGTATCCATTCTGTAACTCTAATTGTCCATCGGTTATCCATCCTACGCATTACAGGGCCTGCCCAGCTCCACTTTATCCACTTAATGTCTACTAGAACATCGGCTATCCCCGTTTGTTCTCTGATCCACACCGCTCTCTTACTGTCTCTTAAAGTCAGACCTGACATTTTTCGTTCCGTCGCTCTTTGTGCGGTTCTTAACATGTTCTCGAGCTACTTTGTTAACCTCCAGGTTTCTGCCCCCGTATGTTAGCACCGGTAGAATGGAATGATTGCACACTTTTCTTTTCAACGACAGTGGTAATCTCTCAGTCAGGATTTGGTAATGCCTGCCGTATGCACTCCAGCCCAATTTTAATCTTTTATGAATTTATTTCTCATGATCAGGGTCTCCTGTGAGTAATTGACCTAGATAAACGTACTCCTTTACAGACTCTAGAGACTGACTGGCGATCCTGAATACTTGTTCCCTTGCCAGGCTATTGAACATTATCTTTGTCCTCTGCATATTAATCTTCAACCCCACTCTTACACTTTCTCGGTTAACGTCCTCAATCATTTGCTGTAATTCGTCCCCATTGTTGCTGAATACGACAAAGTCATCTGCAAACCGAAGGTTACTGAGATATTCGTCGTTGATTCTCACACCTAAGCCTTCCCAGTCTAACAGCTTGAATACTTCTTCTAAGCATGCATTGAATAGCATTAGAGAGATTGTGTCTGCTTGTCTGACCCCTTTCTTGATAGGTAACTTTCTACTCTTCTTGTGGAGAACCAAGGTTGCTGTGCAATCCTTGTAGATATTTGCCAATATATTCACGTATGCATCCTGTACTCCTTGGTTACGTAAGGCCTCTATGATTACTGGTATCTCTACTGAATCAAATGCTTTTTCATAATCTATGAAAGTCATATAGACAGGTTGATTGTACTCCGCCGATTTCTCTATTACTGGTTGATGACATGGATATGATCGATCGTAAGATATACCTTCCTGAAGCCAGCTTGTTCTCTTGATTGGCTGAAGTCAAGTGTTGCCCTGATTCTATTTGAAATTACCTTGGCGAATATTTTATATAATGTTGAGAGCAAGCTCATGGGTCTCTAATTCTTCAAATCTTCAACTTTTCCCTTCTTGTGGATGAGTTTAATATTGGGAACAACCGCGCTCGTCGCTCGACCGCACCGTCTCTTATCTCTCCCACGCGCAAGCAAGGAAGCGGGAAGCGAGCGCCGGAAGGAGCGGGGGGGGGGGGGGGGGGGGGGGTGCGCACTTCTACTATGCCAACAACCGCGCTCGTCGCTCGCCGCACCGTCTCTTATCTCCACACGGCTCTGACCTTTATGCACTGTGCATTCGCCGCTCAGTTACTGTTGAAGCGATAGACCGCACGTACCTTCGCCCGCTGCAGCTGCAGCGTATGGGCTTGCTGCCAGCGTTTTGACAGTCGTTGTCTGCAGTCATTCAGTGTGATCTATTCATGTTTGTTTGTGCGCGCTCACACCACACTTGTTCATTCAGTTAGTAATAGTCGGGTCACATTTTCCAACGCACGCTACACATGTAATGCTGCCCGGATCGGCAGTGCAGCGCTACAGGTGTGTCCCTTCGCACGCGCGCTGCCCACGGGAAGCGCTTCTTATCAACACCACCGTTTCACACGCACCTTCTCGTGGTCATCGAGTCTCTCTTCATGTCGGTCTACTTACGCCGCAGCACACCTGCTTACTTAATCAGCTCATGTTTACTACAATTCATATTGCTACCAAAGCCGCTCACCTTACTTCGTATGACGTTGCTGTGTTGCTATCGCATTCATTGCTTCGCCCTTAGGGTGAAACTGTGACATTTTTTTGCACTGATAGACCAGGGTCGTATTCACATGCTTACCCTTTTGTAAGCTTTCTTAGCTATGACTTATCGTGCGAAGACTACAGCGTGACAGCATTGGAAGGCATCCAATTTATTGTCAGTGTTTGAAAGTGGCAGCAATGCCTTGTATCAATGAACGATAGGAAAATAAAGTAAGTGATGTCACGTGCCATTGCGCTGGTGGTCTACGTGTGCAGTTTATGGATGCGTCCTATGCGATGCAACGAGTTACTTTTCAGTGCAGCTACGCGCTTTCACTTTCAGGGCATCTGCTATAGACAAGACAACCTCAGCATTGCGGCGCTGCTGCGTCTTGCTGAAATCACCTCTTTCGTTGAAAAAATTTACCCCTGCGGTCGCATCCGATCCTCCGTCGGCCGTTTGTTTGCACTGAGCAGCGCCTCCTCTATATTTTCAATGCCAGTGCAATCGCTCGCTCCGCAATGGGAATTGAATTGAATAAAACCTTATTTGACTGTCTATATACAGCGTGCTCTTGCATGTCGGCGTCAGCACTATGGTCGAAAAACACACTTGTAATGGGAATTGAATTGAATAAAACTTTATTTGACTGTGTACAGCGAGCGAGAGCACGCTCTTTATAGTCAAATAAAGTTTTATTTGACTCTAAAGAAAGGCGTCTACGACTCTTCCCAGTGGCCAAATACCTCTAGAGATGTTAGGCTCCTCCATGAGGATCACATTATCTACTTGCAGACTGCGACTAGGAGGCGATGGGTATAGGTTAATCCACAGGTTGTCAACGAGCTTCTGGCGGCGTCGTAACTTCTCGCTGAGGTCACGTCGAGTAGCCTGAGCACTTTCAGCTTAGTAATCACTGTTTCTTCGATCTGGAGAGGCAAAAAACATGAGCTTCCGACCAGAAATGAGCAGGACATATTGGAGAGGGCTCACTAGCGTCCGTATACGTGTAGGTTTGAGGTCTTGAATTGATAACCTCTTTTACCTACAGCAGCACAGCCTCAGTGTGTTCGCTGTTTAGCTTGATCTTTTCCAGCACTTCATGTAAAGATACCTTGAAGCTTATGCCGATGAAGCTTGTTCTTGACGTTTCGTCAAAAATAAGCTTCATCGCTGCTACTTGCACATGACTCCGCCTTTGCACAAGCCAGTGTTACTTTACGGCTGACAGCCCGCCAAAAAACGTACAGCCACCGTCAAAAGTTTACGAACATCAGAATCTGAAAAAAAGTTGAATGCTCCCGCGTGTTGGTTACGCAGCCTGCCATTCAAATTTCCAACCAATACTTGTATATGCATGCAGAACAGTGTTTTATCATTTCACAATCTACAATTCATACTGTTCAAATATATTCACATTTTCTCGTACCTTCTTCCCGTACATAGCGGACCGTAAACCTTTGACGCCGAGTGCAAATCTAAGTGAAATATGGGACAGGCTGACTACACATATTCAAGCAGAAGCACCATTATTTTCCGAATATCCTTAAAATAACAAGGCAGTCGTCCCAAAGTCGGGACTAGTCGGTTGCTTTACTTTGGTGTGACGGTAGCAGTGTTTGATATGCTTCTCAAAGATACAGGTACTTCAAAGCGCAGCTTTCTTTTCGAACCCTTTCACCCCCCCCCCCCCCCCCTTATTCTCTCTTGATGACCGTGGCTGCTGCTGCTGCTGCTGCTGCTGCTGCTGCTGCTCCCGACGAGCCTGGCAGGCTGGTCGGCAATTCCTCTGCCTCACTTTCTCTTTCCGTCTCATAAATATCCTACACAAAGTGTCGATCAATCCAGCTTCTCGCAGAAATGTGGTCGGAGTGCGCGATACTTCTTGGACACTGTCCCCGGTCCTTTCACAAAAACTGGCTGTTGTGCATGTTTCTTGAGCAAACCATGTTCTTGTCGTGATGTCTAGAAGTCTGTTCCAGCACAACTTAAGCGTTTGCTAGAACACATGAAAAACTCTATATTGTCCACTTCGTTGCATTCAGTGCAAGATCGAGAAGCCGCATGGCAATCTTATGTGCCAACGCAGGACTATGGGCCGATCCTCTTCAACTCCTTGATTTTTCGATCAAGCTCAGCTCACTGCACTCAACCCGCTCATCTATAGAGGTCCGGCTGCATACTTGTTTCGTTGAATTTTATCTGCAGCTTTTGCAAGCTAGAACGTCCTCTCTGCCGACTCTTATTGACTGCTCTTTAGGAGCCCCAAGAAATATATCTCTTCAATGAAAATTAAGAAAAACATAAAAATTTAGATGTATACCTTCACTCTTCGCAGTGAAGTAAAGCAATTCAGAAGGCACCTCCAGCTTTCCGTTTTAATGTTTAATAAACAGCTTCCTTTGCTTGCAAATTTGCATGTATAGGATGAAGCGCAAGGTTGTGAGCTTGGTTGTGCCTGAACATTGCGTAAGCTTCCATGTTAACATACAAAAATTTTAAAAACACATTGCCGTGAGCAGTATATATCATGTATTCAAACACTTTACTAAAGCTGCGCTTCACATAGGTGCAAGTGAGTTGGAGCTGCGTATTTTTTGTTCAGGCGTAATCGGGCGCACACCTTCAGCTATGCTCACTGGGGGGTTATACTTTTATCTGTTTCACGTTTTATCACTTGCAGCTAAGGTTTCTCGCACATTGGAGCATCTCCACTCATCCTCGACTGCTGTATGCCCAGCACATCTATTACGTTGAAGTCCTGGCTTCATTCCAACGTGGCCTGCTCGATGGCACGAGACGGCTTGAAGCACGACATAAAAGTATAGTGTATGAACCAACTGAACCAATAACGAGTCACTGCATTTCTATTAATAAAATAGAGAACGTGGGTTCAGAACAACTTTACATTGCGAAACAGTATTACTTCTGTGTTACAAGCAACTGTCGCTCTTGGCCCTGTTTCAAGTGCCATTTGAAGACATTTTCTTTAAGGACGCGGTGGTGTCCCATGAAGTTACGAACCGAAACTTCAATTACAACTGCCCAAGTCAGCTCAGTAGCAGAGCGAAATTCTTGTCGATTATCATCATCTGATTAGACGTTAATCGATGTGAAATCCAAATTTTATGTAATTGTAAGGCGGTCATCTTTACCTGCGCCAAGCGAGTACTTGTCATAAGATTTGTCGAATCAATAACAGCGAGTATCACATTAAGCAACAACTATTAAGTACCATTTCAGAAAGTACGTTGCTTTGGTACATGTTGCTGCAGTCAGCCTGTAAACCAAGAGTATTTCCTTGAGAATATGATCGTAAGTTCAGGCAGCGTACATTATTCATTATCCACAGAAGCCAGGAGTGAGAAAAGCACTCGAACAGGACATGGAATTTATTTTGTATTCTTACACGCCGCTACCATGTATCGCTAAAAATGACATGTATGAAGTAAACTAAAGTTTCTGCATCATGAGCTTGCAATAAATTAACCACTTTTGGTATATTGCTCCAATGTGAAAACGCATGCGGCACCACTAGGTCTTGTCATTCGCACCGCCCTGCATCCGCTTCCTCATCAGCAATTCTCCAGTCATGATTCACTAAGGAACGCGTACAAAGAGACTTGAGGTTTGGCAACAGAGCATTCACCTTTTATAATCATGGCATGCTCAGAAGCGGCACTAAACTGCCCCGTACGCAACTCCTCTAAGGTAAGACATATAGGCGATATATTTCGTGGTACCGGAGTCTTCTAAGAAATTCTTTAAAAGTGCGTCTATTTTCTTGCTTCCTTTTTTTTGCATGATTTAAGATAATTGACGGATGGCGGAGGGCGGAAAGCAGTCTTGAACTAATGGCTTCATAGCACTTGAGTAGCGCTATGCGACCGCAAGTCATCACGTCGGCACATCGACGGCCGGGACACCGGCTGTACCACACCATACTTGTTCGCCGTCGCAGCAACCTCTCACGAATCAGGTAAGGCGCCCACGCCAAGGACGAAATAGATCAAGGACATGGCAGGCGGATGGGTAGCGGGCGGGCGGAGCAGCAAAAAATAGAGCCGCCTCGACCACTCCGTCCAGGATGTGCACTGAGCGGGATTATAAGGAGAGCACACGGCTTTCCCATACCAATGAAGCACGCGCATCGCGTAGCAGTGGTCTTCACCGGGACTTATGCTGCCGGCTAAAGAGACGATCGCGGTCAGTGATAACACGCACGTCGCGTGTCCCTGTGGGTCCAGTACTGGCCGCGACACGAACTGTGAGAAAACGAAAATTAAAAAAAAAACGCGGATTTGCTCATTCCAAGTGCCATCAAGAACGCCTCCTCTGGCCACGGGCTTCTGCGCGCACGCGAAAAGTCAGTGGCGCAAAACGTGAGATTAACCTAGCAGAAAAATGTCATTAAATTTGGAAACCAGAGAGAACGAGAAGAAATCAAATACGAGCCATAGAGGAAACTAGGCCGTGATGGCTCCCTTTGAGCGTCTGCTACCCCATGTTTTTAAATGTCGCATAATATCCACTACGAGATGAAATTTCAAATTTCCGCTGCCATGTTAGCCTCTATAATGAGTGCACACGTTATATTTTCGACAAGTTCAGCTCAACATGTACGCATTCATCTGTGGTGAAAGGCTTTTCTATCATCTCGAAACTTTACATACAGGCACCATATTCCACAAGTTTCATAGCTGAAACGTGGCAAGAGAGAAACAGAGTAACAGATAGATGTGAAAGGCAGGGAGGTTAACCAAAAGCAAGTCACTGGTACGCTACCCTACGCAAATGTTGCAGAAAAGAAGTTTAGAAAGAAAGGCGTAGGATGACGAGAGAGAGAAAAAGAACAAGAAGCACTGCAGGCGTTCACTGAGTCCGGTAGATAGCAAAATGCTCAACAATACTTCAATAATTTTGTGCTGATATATAGAGTCACGTCTACGTTGGAGCATTGTTTCTTCTGACAGCAGTTGGTCGTCGAATTCGTTGAGCACAGTAATTAATGAGCTTCTCTGTGAAACATTTGGCTGGAAGTACATGCCTACACTACCTCTCAATAACACGCGCAGCGACAGAGAAATATCCCTTGTCGTATAGAAAGTGAAGGAATGACAAGCTTCATTAGCTATTTGATCGGTTAATTGAAAAAAGGAAACACTATACGGAGTAAATATGTCGGAGCATGTTCGTATAACAAAGCACAGGCGCATACCATGACTCCTTTATTTCTCCTCTAGTACAGAAATAAATTACAACTCACAAAGTGCAGATATCGCAACCTATTCATTTCTTTAAGGCGTGAAATAACACCAGTTCTTTAATTTCAGCGAATTTCCAAAAGTCAGCTTCTTGCGGTTCTCGGTCACTCAGGTTTTTGTAATAAACTTCAGATTCTTGCGTTTGCTGAGCTAGAGGCACCGGGTTCGTTTCCTAGTCGCAGCGGCCGATTGAGGCAGAATATGATTGAATATATAATCGATGGAGCCAAACTGGAAAATGATCGGCGACAGTCGACTTGTTGCACGTTAAAGAATCTCATTAAAACAAGGTTAATCAAGAATCCTCTATTCGGGCACCTTTCATAGCAGACTAGCAACCTTGCTGCTTAAAGATAGTAAACACGAACAATCATCGCCTTCCAAATGGCAATAATTCTGGCAGCCCATACAACTCAGCGTAAAATATTGCTTAAAGCTAAACCAAATTGTTAGTCCGCACACAACATTTGAAACCCTAATATGGGTACAAGTAACATGGGTATTCGATATCGATAACGACGGAACCATGTGTTCAAAACTCGCGCTTATCATCTGGACTGAAGCAGGAAAATAAAATAAAAAATACTTAAAATTTTAGTGACTGAGCCGGCCTATGTTTAAGCCAAACACTGCTGACTTTTTTGTAAGCCAAATATTGTCGGAGCTTATTCAGATGAAAGCACTCATCAACTAATACAGAAAGTCTCATATGCCAGGAATGGTTTTCTTTTGAAGCGTGCACATCGCGTATCTCTGACCATATTACTCCGACAGCAAACTTTAGCGTGAACCTGGAGCCTAATCTATTCACAATGAATAGTACAAGCCGCTACAATATCTGAGTATTCCACCCCAGTCAAGCTTTCTAAAACCCATATTTAATCTGTTTCTTTACCAAAACGAAAACTGCAAAGTGGGATATGAGGGGCGCCATAGTGGGAAACTCTCTATTAGGTTTCACTACCTATAGGTTTCCTTTATCTGCGCCCAAAATTGTAGCACTCCGCCTCCCTCGAAATGCAGTCGCCGGCAATCGAACTAGCGACCTCAAGCTCTGTAGCACAACGTCATAGCAATTGAGCTACCGCGGCATGTTGTACCCAGTTTACCTATCGAGTCTACTGCAATTTCTGTCTCTTTTCGACGAAAATTGCAAGCACTTACTTTACTCTTGCTCGACAGTTTAACAGTATTTGCAGAATATCTGAAGCCTAAATGAAAAGTAGAACAGTTTTGTGAGTTTCCTTTTCTTTTTTTCGAATCATGTTAAGTGTCGTCACTTTACATTATGACGATTGCAGGAACTGAAATGCGTGGCTGAAGACGGTTTTTTTTTTCTGACAGCATCATGCATTAAAATCATGCATCATGCAGTGACACTTCGGTCACTGACCCTAGCATCGACTGAATACACTACCTGGCTAAACCTATCGGGCTCTCCCAACCACATCAATGAAGTTTTGAATGCGCTCATCACCCGTCGCGGTAGAACATTGACTATGGCGTAGCGCTGCTTAGATCGAGGCCAAGGGTTCGAGCTAAGCCGCGGCGACCGCATTCCGATAGCGGGGGCACGTATAAACGCTCGCGTGCCGTGCATTGCGTACACATTAAAGAACCCCAGGTGCCGAAACTTAATCCTAGTACGCATGTCTCATAACCAGATCGTGGTTTTGGCTCGTAATTCTCCAGAGCTTAGATTTAAATTTAACTTGGTCATAGCATTTGCTAATTAAACGGGCTTGGCAAGCCCGTTATTGCCCATTGCCATTGTCCCTTTTCTCCTTGCAGGCATTCGGCCATATTCTGCGATTCAACATTTATTCCATAAATTCACGTATGTGTTAGATTTGGCGGGAAAGTTTAATAAAGCTCCTTTATACTTCTCACGCCGTATTTTCCAGTATACTCTGAAAAGCGACGATAGAGATGAGTGGCAAAGGGCTGAGCCAGAATGGGAAAAATCTAATTTTTTCAGTAAGTTACCTGACACCATTATTTCGAGAAAACTTATAACTTAGCCTTGGCTTACCAAAAAGCACTATTTTGGGGTTACTATGCGGGGAGTATGTTTCGATGTGATTATGTAAACAACTTGCATAAATGTGAAAGGCGTGAAGTTTACGTTTGCCGCCGTATCACTTTAAGGCATTTTCAACCTAATGCTAACAGTTTTGTTAGTCTACTTACTACCATGCTGGTGACCTACCTAAAGCATCGGTAACATCTATGTTGCTCAGATCATATACACGTTTCCTAAATGCGCAGTAATCAAGACCTCCTGTTAGATTCTGACGGTGCCAATAGAATAGGATAATAAAAGTATTTCATGTCTATAAGCGTTCTGTATACGTTCTTTTATTTGTTGGCAAGGACGACTTGAGCTGTGTCACAAGTACACGTCAAAAGTTTGATACTAGTATTTCGTGTATGTGTGTGTGCGGGCAGCTGAACGCTTGCAGCATGTTGTTCGATGTTCCTCTCAGTGCGTTAAAGCTCATATAAACATGTGCCTGTCACTTGGGACGTACACTACAGTGGCAATTCACATCGGATATAATATTTCTTGTTTCAAATCTGCGTAGTTTATCTTTCGAAGTTTCAGTACTGTGTCTCTGTGGCACATAAGATCTCACAGTGAAAATGCAAACTAAACCGGCATTCATTGAATTAGATGCACTTAAAATATTGAGCCAGCACCTTGCTCCTTGTCAGTCACAATGCGCATAATATAATTCGAAATGAGTGAGTATAACCCGGCCCACAGAAGCTGGGTACCGTGTAAAACACACACAATGAAACCTTTTAAACAAAAAACAATAATTTTATTTTCCTCTTTTCTGTTTCAGAGGACAGGAAAAGACTTTGAACTAGAGAAGTAAGTGGAAGACTTGAGGAGCTCGGAGTTGAACATAGAAGATTCACGACAGAACATCACGTTTTCTGTGCAGTGATACACCGTCCAAACGCGAGAAGAGAAATAGCGATAGAAATTAAGGAGGCAAAGTCAGCCGCATGAGGAGCACTGAAGAGAGAGATACCAGAGGTGGAGCAGTGGCGGCAGTGAAAGGAGTAATCTTGCTTTAATTTACATAGTGGTGACTCGCTTTCGCACGAGGCGAGTAATTTAGCTCTTGGACTTGCCGAAGGTGTAGGTGACTGGGACCTCAATTGGGTTGGCGTTGAGGGTCACATCAGCTGGGCTCTCGGCCTTGGTGCCTGGCTCGTTGGTGTCGATGGACACGCGGAAGCCGTTGTCGTCAGCGACGTAGTTGGCGGTACGGTAGACACCGTCTGGGGTCTGGTAGCTGTAGCTGCCGGTCTTGAAGTTCCTCTCGTCACCGGTTTCCTGCTGGCTGATGCGGCCACCGTCCTCGCCGGTTGATTCGTAGCTAAAGGTGTATGGGTGTGGTGGCTGTGAAAATATAACGTGATGCATTAGAGAACACCCGGCAAAAAAAAGTTGAAAAAAATAGAGGCATCCTTTAGTAACCTCTTGGCGAAGTCTAGGTTTATAACACGTTTTGCGAACAAATGAGCTTTATTTCTAGTGTTTTCGTGTTGTGAGCATATATAGAGTCCTGAGCCCCCTACAAATGGGCTTTTCCTGATAAGCTTTACATTTGCTATGCGTTCACGTGATAACTGTGTAGTAAGCTTAAATATTTGTAGTTATCTCCTAGAGTGAAAGTATACATCTCGCTATATTCCAAGGATTGCTTTCATTTTTCTTCATGCAGAAGGGGTCTTGAAACTTCTGGCTGTTTTACTGTTTTTTACTCGGCTGGCAGTTAGCCTGTTTTTATTAACATTCTGTTGTTATTACTACCGGGTCTTCGTAAGAAAGCAATAAAAACTATTTGCAAGGAAGAGTATGAACATGCTTTCAGTACTGTAAACAATTTGCCAGTGATCATCGCAATAAACCTGTGCAGTATGAATGGAATCTGCTTTATGTTCAAAGACACAAATCTCCCTAGAACTATTAGGAACACCTAGAGGATATCAACCCAAAACAATTTCGTTACGCCCGCGATACCCCATGTGACGATAGCCTCATATGGCACCTACGGTTTACGAATTCTTACGAATAGGGAAAGTAAGGTTCAATAATTCAAAGCGAAAACCTACGAATTGCTCCTGGAGCTGGACCTGGGCGGCGGCGAAGGCCACAAGGCCAAGGAAGACAACCTGCGAAAGATGAACAGGTCGATGATGTGAGTTTTCTTCGCTACTCCACCAGGGTGTTCCAAAATCAATGTGGTCCCTTTCTCGGTGCGATGGCTCTTTTTCTTGTTATTTCTTTTTTGCCAACTCAATCTGCTCCCTACCTTGCACAGCATCGTCGAACGGGCTCCCGGTGTCCAATCGGCCGGATGTAAAAGGAAGATGTGGTCGGTCGGAGGCGATGGCGGCGTTTTTATAGCCATGTGACGAAGCGCGGCGCTAAGGCCATCTTCCAGAAGCGCAGCCAAGAAGGACCGGACATCACGTACGCGCGAGGGGGAAAGGAGGTTGAACGAAGATCGCGCCGACGGCGTGAAACGCATCGGACGGAGGGGCGCCCCGGGAAGCCAGTCGCATCGCTGTCCATTGCGTGTGGAAACGGAACAACCCTTTCACCTTACCTCTCTCTCTCTCTTCTTCGCCGCCTGCGCAAAGGCGCGGAGCAAAGCCGAGACAGCTTGTCCTTGAGGACAGCGCTAGCGTCCAGCAATCGGTAGAGAATATCAAGCTTGACTTAATTTTATTTTTAACGCCGCGTCGGCGCTTCCTTGCAGGACCTGTTAGGACGACAGCCTCAGCCTAGCAATGAGCCCTGGCCTCCCGGCTTCTGGTCTCTCCGCGCCCGCCGGCTGGCCGCTATCGTGACGCCATGGCTCGTCCAAAGCTGAAAAAGAGACTGCGGAATAAAAAAAAGAGACAAAAAAGAAAGAAGCACGCACGGACGTACTTGAAAAAGATCTTTTGGACCTCATGACACATGAAGATGCAGTGAAAAAAAAAAGCGCCCCCAAAAAGAAGAAGACAGAAAAGAAAGACGGAGGAGGCGAGCCACCACGAAGCAGGATTATAAGCAAGGTGTCAGGAGGGAGTTAAAATGCAAGAACGCGTTTGTTTTTTGTTGCTCTGTCGCTCGGAACTTGCAGGAAAACGGTTGCTAACATAACCCCGGCTCACTGGTGCATCTCAATGTACATAACGGTTGTGCGATGCAGGTGATGCGTGATTTGAGTTCGCGATGAGGAGACTGAGCTGGATGCCACCAGGAAAGCGGCGCCCCCGTGGTTCCTTTTAGCGCGAGGATTGCGCTGTAATAATCCACGACTAGCCTTGATTACCTGCGACGGTTCATTTCAGCAGGAAGCCAGCAAAAACAGAAAAAAAGCGCGTTCTTTGTGGGAAAGTGCCGAATAACAACTAAACGCCACAGGAGAGCACTCCGGAGCATTTAATTGAGTGAGAGTAGGGAGTTAAGTAGAGCAAAGAGTCTGCGAGTCAAACACACGAAGAGAACCCGTATTTTGAGCTCTACAGGCAGTTTGACACTAGGGCGAATGTTCGTTGTGACGTACACCATAATTGGGGTATGTTAGTTAGCTTGTTAGCTTACTCTAACATGATTTAAGGAGCGATTGATATCTTAAGGTATGAGATAAAAAAAAGTTAACCAAGGAATAAATATCAACATTTACCTTGTCTTGCTTTTACTATTTTTATTTTTTTACATGTACAGCCCTACACATAAATTGGGAGCGGGATTTTGATAGAATTTGTTTCTCTAGAGAGTATGCTTATTCGTAATCATCCCTCTTTCCGGGTGGCGGATGCCGGTAATATAAAGAACAGGAATGACTTTTTGGGTATACTAAAACGCATAACCACATCGCGGAGAGCTGTACTACGGAAGAAAACTTAATAGGCTCGCCATGACGGATTCCTTAAAATACGGCCACTTGGTGGAGGTGAGCCGTTATTCTTACAAATAGAGCAAAATAAAAAATAAACGTTTTTAATACCTAATAAAAACGCCTCAGAAGCACCTAAAAGCTTTTCAATCTCGTATTTATTACAGCGCATAATTCCATGAGCAATACGCCGATGCTTTGTACTCTATATGTATAGGGGTAGTTGGTTTGTTAGCGTGCACCTAATCTTAACAGTTTTCACACACACACAAAAAAAACAATTGAATAAACGAATGGGAACATAAGCACACAGAATGGCTGCGGACACTGTTTGAACTACATATGGCGTATAGGAATTGACACTGTGGCAAAAAATGTGGCTCTGTGGTCTTATTGCAACTAGAGTGATGTGCAAAGTTCTCAGAGTTGTCCTGCACGTAATGCTTGACAACTTTTAAATGCGATCACAACTCTATATGCCAAAATTACTTTAATGTCTTTTTTTTCTCACCACGGGCAAGTCACTCTAGGAATGGCATCTCCTTGATAGTACGTTTATAATACAGGACGTAAAAGTCAGGAGGCAATGTCATAATACTTTCTCCTTTATTTGTATATTACTTTTGTATAAATTACCGCAATGTTTGTCTATGAACTACTAACTGAAGAAGTCGTACAAATTTATTAATTTTCAACGACTTGAACCTGCAAAACAGATGGTGCACCTTGTACCGCAGAGAAAGCCATACATATTCTCTTCCAGAAAACGAGGCAGGGACTTAGAACTTCTTAACACGAGGTACAAATCTGTTAAAATTTATTAACATGAGTCCTGCTGAAAACATATTTATGGAAAACGGTATTGGGTAAATGGTAGGGGTGTTCGAATAGTCAAACTTGAATTCGAATCATGCATGAATGTCTGGAAAAGTGTCATACGGATATAGAATACTTTATCATTTGTTATTAAAGTGGAAAACGAAAAGCTTTCGTGGGGTCTGTTAGATAAAGACATCAGGCCTCTTTACAGTAGTTCATAGATGTGGGTAATGGAGTTTGAAAATAGACGTCCCTTTAACTGAGGAGCTCGCAAACTAGGAGCAACTGCTTTCAGATCTCCGGCTCACACTGTCAATGACAGTAATGAAAAAAGCAAAAAGCACGTCAAGAGATGCACGTAAAGTATTGTGTTCGTAAATGGTGACAGGACTTATTAAGCAGCACCGCATATTGTGTCAAAGAGTTGCAGATAAGGAGAGTGAACTGGGCAACTTGGTATTGATTCATGTTGAAAATTTAGCACTGGAAAAGACGAAGACAACTGAAGAACACACCACGAGGGCTCGAGGCGTGTTCTTGCTTTGTCTTCGTCTTTTCTAGCGCGAAATGATGAGACTGCAAATAAACGAATTGCGCTGCCGAAATCGAGACAACACGTAAATATATTGACTTCCGAAAAGCGAAACATTCCTATCGAATGATCGAAAATATTGAGTACACGCTATTCGCTCCGTGCGTTCACTCAGGAACTGGTGCTGTTGCGCAAGAACTGCCGCTCTCCTGCAGCGGAATCATTCGGAACAATCTTCACCCGCATCATATTCTTTCACGTCAGACTCCAATAAGTGTCGTTCAGCATTTTATTCCAATAGAAATGAACATATGACAATCCCCGAATATACCTATATTCGGAAGGTTGCCCTTAGGCATAATATAATTTATAAAATAAAAATGAAATGGCGTCACACGTATGCGAACAAGTATGCTTCATGAATAAAGACGAGCAAGTGCCACTAAATTGCCCATGTATCCACCGTCGCAAGTTATGAGTGCGGCATGCACGATGACCGGTTGCTCTGATGTGCTGCATGCGTTCTTGCTATTGTATGCTTGTAGTTTCTTCGCACACACAGGGCTCTTCACTACGCAAGCTCTCATGTTTTATGACTATGCCATACCCGCGGGGGGTGAAAACTTACCGTACTCTTTCACTAATTTTATGTTTATTTGGGTGCAGTTAACATTTGAAATATTCGAAAAAACATTTTAAAAAACCTTGGCATTTACAATAGTGACTATTCGACTAGAAGACTGAATCAATAGGAAATAAGTAAATTCTTTATTCGAAAGTTTTTATTAATCGCACACCCTTTAAATTTATAGAAGTGCCGCAGTATGCCACCCCCGGAAACGGATGCCGCGCATGCATTAGCTATGAAAATCTGACAGGCAATGCACACCGCATCTAAGGGCATACATTCATGAAACAAGTATGGCATTGCAAATGTCAACGAATTCCAAAACCATGAAGTGACTAGTACGTTCCTACATGAACCTAATCTTCATTTACCAAAATTAACGTTGTTACACTTCGAGTCATTAGCACGCTCTCATATAGCCAAAATATATGTTCAGAATTTAGACGGACGTTAAGCAAGCGTTGTTTAAGTTCAGAATTAGCCGAGATAATTTTGCTGGAATTTCTGTCAAAGCACAAAAGTTGATTTTGAACGCTAAAGGTAAAGCGACGAAGGGATTTCACCCTAGACTGACGTAATATTTTTCCAAAATGTCAAAACTTGCTCAACTCTAACATAACTTCCATAAGGGCTCGCATACCTCTCATAAGCTTGCAATTACAGCCAGGTATGTAAACGCATGCCACAGCTAACACTACGAAATACAAATGTAAACAAGAGAATGAACAAACTACTCCAGTAGAAGTGACCCACAAGAACCAGCGATTAGTAAAGGTTCACATGCACCGCTCACCGAAAACACAGCTACAGATACGTGTAACGCACGAATCTCATTTTTCTAGCAGTCCAGACATCAGTTCACATGAAGTTCATAAAAATCCACAAATAAAATAAAATTAAATCCTGTAGGGCTGTCAAGGTACATCTAGTGTTAGGGGGCATGACCATGCAGCAAATACTGGCAGTTAAGACTTAGAGAGCAACTCCAACCAAATTTTCTGAACTAGACAGGTAGTTCTGACGAAATGTTTAGCTTCAAGACTATACCTGCAGACTTCGGTCATGATGCAGTGCAACTTGCAAAGAGCACATACTTTCGTACGGACAAATTTACGCTTGTGCAAGCGGCTTAACTTATGCTGAAAATTCACTCGCTGTTCATCATATTGTGGGCAGTCTATAAGCAGATGCCCCACAACAGCGTCTGGATTGACACAGTAGATGCACTTGAAGGTTGTCTTCTTTTTCACGCTGTGTAAAAAGCGAGGTGCCTAGTTCACGTGCTCTCTTAGTTAGTGCAGACGGGTATCGATTGTACGGTCACTCTGTGTGTTCACAAAAAGCATAGTGCAAGGTCTACTCGATGCAGCAGCGACGTCCTTATTTTCTCATTGAACCACATATCTTCAGACAGTGTCCTAGGCAACTTGTGCAGACGGTATATGGCGTCCAATTAGACGATTCCCCAATGATTAGTACATTCTAGGACTAAGCATCAACCGTCAGCCAGTCGGCTACGTCGTTTAAAGTTATACCATTATGACTGGGGACCCACTAAAAAAAAAGCTTTAATACCGGGATATGGGGCGATCGTCAGTGTCTTTGCGAGCGTAAACGGTAGCGAACAGAATCTGGCATAAATAACAATACATAGCCAATGACTATAGTGAAGGATATATGACCCAACTGTTATTTGGTTCGTTGTCAGCAATGCAACTAGCGGCATGCAGAATGAGAAACAATTCTGTGGAGATAGATGACGTCTTTTGCGACAAGCTGCAACTAAAGCTTTTATTGCCTGATGGGACATAAAAGGCAGACGTGGAGCTAGCCTATGTTGCAGATACATAAGTGAATACAAATGTGATACCACCTTCCGATGAACTCATGTGGACCAGTGACGAAAGTGTTGTTTCTAGTGGATGCGGTGCTGATTTTTTATATCTTGGAATTTTGAGACCAACTCGAAGTACGGAGAAATTACAAGGAGGAAAATTTAGGCCCGGACAGAGGTGATCGACCCTGCATGGAAACCGATGATGGGAGCACAATGCGTCGCATGTACGCACAGATCATTAAATGGCAACATTCCGCAATGGATGATTATCGCGTTATGTTGTTAACTTGATGCGTCATATCCCGTTTATACTTGTCTAAAAGCTTACAACCACGCACACAGAAAGCTTCAGTTCATTGCATTTGAGCATTAAGGGAAAGCAGTTGATGAATTAATATTACAGGTTCATACAGAAGAAAGCACTGATGTAATCTCTCTCCCCGTCACTATCTGCGCTGTTTGCAGGAGTAGCGCTCTTTCTGTGCAGTTGACACGTGGTAACGCCACTTGAAGCACGTGCATTATTCGTGGTATCGCAGAGATGCACAAAATTCTTGCACTTCGACGAAATCAAGGGCACTTACAGTTAAAATGGCCAAAGACCTTGATTCAACCTGCTTCTTCACCCCATGTAAGCATGGTTTTAGAAATGGACGCTCATGTACTATGCAGCTAGTTGAATTTCAACATTACATAAATTTCACATTCTTTCCACACAAATTCCGAAGTAGATGCAGTGTTTCTTGATTTCCGTAAGGCTTTCGACACCGTACCGCACAACCTATTAGAATTTGCAATGCGTCATGTAAACAGAAAACTTAAAGCTAGTATTTGGATAAAAGGTTATTTAAATAGTCGTCAACACAGCGTAGTTCTTAACGGCTCCAAATCATATGCGGTAACCATGACGTCTGGCGTATCACAAGGGAGCGTATTAGGGCCACTGTTGTTCTTAATATACATAATAGCATCGTTGAAGTTATCACCTCTCCCATTAAATTATTTGCACATAACTGCGCAGTGTTTGTAGTAATCGAATCACGGAGAGATGGCGAAACTTTGCAGAGTTGCTTTTGCACAATATCGCTATGGTGTCCAAAATCGCAAATGAGCGTAAACTTCCGGATATGTTGCTGTATAGCATTCACCAACCGTATCCATAAATTAGAGACAGGTTACACCAATAACCATTCAATAATTAGTAACTAGTCTGAATATAAGTATCCTGATGTCTACTTTTCTGACAGCTTTAAGTGGAATAAGCACACGGAAGTTACAGTGAAAAGGGCTAGTAAGATGTTATATTTAATGAGAAGCATTTCTGGGCGAACATCTATCTATCTATCTATATATCTATCCATCCATCCATCCATCTATATATCTAGCCGCCTATGTCTTCGTGCTCTCGTGGTCGTTTCGTTAACTTGGTAGGTACCAAAATAGCATAGTATGACCAAAGTGTATGACGAACATAAATGATAGGTCATGATATGAATATCATGGCATGTGTGTCATGTAGGTCATGAAACAGCCACCTTCGTCTTGGTTTCGGGGTGTCGTCAACTTGGTTTCGGGGTTTCGTCAAGGTTTCGTCAACTTTGGTATGAAACTGGAATAGGTTCGGACAAACTGAAATACTAAGTAAAGGAAACACTAAAGGATGATGGTAGAAGTCACAGTCATCACTGATCAGCATGAAAATGCAAAAAGGGCAATGACTCTGCGAAAAAAGATTAACACGCAAAAACCACTGAAATGGGTTCGCACGTGGGTACTAAGTGAAGAAAACACTAAAGAATGATGGTACAAGGTATAGTCATGAGTATGACTCAGCAAAAACGACAATGACTGAGCTAAAAATGATTAACACTCAAAAGCCAATTAAATGGGTTCGGACATAAATGGTAGGCCATGACATGAATATTATAACATGCGTGTCATGTAGGTCATGAAACAGGCGCCTATGTCTTGGTGCTCTCACGGTCGTTCCGTTAACATGGTCGGCGCCCCGCACTGTGCTTCGCATAACATCGATTCCCACAGGGCGTGAGATCGGCCTGCTTTTTTATACGGAGTAATTTTAAGCAGGCTTCACAAGCCGTGAAACAAACACTCTGCTTTTTATATGTAAGCTATATTCTAGCTTATGCTTGTGTATTTGGGACCCTCATCAGCAGTACCTTATCAGCAGTTCACTTATCAGAACACGACCATTTTTCCATTTAGATACGTTACTCTCAATCTATTATGCATTTATACACTCCCATATTAATTATTGCATCACGTCATGGGGTAGTACGTACAGAACTCATTTTCTAGGTTTATCTCTATGCAAAAGCAAGCACTAAGAATCATCACTTTTTCTTCATTTACCCAACCATCTGCGCCATTGTTCAAGTCACTGCATATCCTGCCCGTTGAGGGCCTACATAAGTTTCACATCCTGGTTTTCCTTTTTAAAGCCATTAATAGATATAGATGTGTTAATTTCCTTCCTGAGGACATAATTACTAACAATAATATGACGCGTTTTGCTCTGTCAAACAATTTATTGTTACCAAATGCACGGGCTAATTACGGCAAGAAAACGACTACTTTCCTTGCCATATCAATTTGGAATAACCTATCTCCTCCGCTTAAGTCACCGATATCGTTGTATAAATTAAAAAAAAATGTTAAAGCAGCATGTGTTTGAATCCTTGAATCCTTAGTGATTCTGTATTGAACCTATCACTGTATATTTTTTTCTTCTGTTGCTTTTTATTCATTTATTTTTATCATTTTCTTTTTTTTCTTTGTTTCCTTTTTCTTCTACTTTTTTGTTTTCTTTTTTGCAACTCTGATTGATGTGTATGCCCTTTTTTAATATACTCTATTCATGTTGCTGTAGGAGGCCGTAATTGCAGTTTCGACTTTTGGGCCTCCTTCTGTATATACACTATGAAACATGTAATACAAATATGAAATAAACAACTTGATTGATTGATTGATAGACTGGAAAAAGTGAAAAATCAAGCAGGTAGATTTGTATGTGATAACTATAACTAATTTTCGAGTATTTCCGAAATCAAAAATCACCAGCCCTTCCCCTGTCAAGAAAATGGGGGTTGACTAAGCTTGTCGTGTGTGTATCTGACCTTCGTGGTGATTTTCTTTCTCTCTCTCCATTTGTCTCTCTCTTTCTATCTATATTTCTCTTTTTCTTTCTTTCTTTCTATCTCTTTCTCTTGCTCTCTCTTTCTTTCTAATTCTTTCCTTCTTTCTTTATTTCCTTCTCTCTTTCTTTTTTGTCCCTGGTATGTGCCATTGAGCTTGGACCCTTTGTGCACTATCACCAGGATAGGCCCACTTTTCAGCGTGACACCACCACCGCCATTACCGAAGCTTGTGAGCCTATAAAGCTTCGCTTAAAAGCACATTGTGATTGGAGCCATTAGCAATAAGAAGGTAGAAAGTTCGGCTTAAATTTCTTCATAATATTTATTATAATAATAATGCCATAATTCCCAAAAATATCTCTCAGAACTGACGTATACGTCTCGCTTCGACGAGATCATTCACGAAAACTATTAGAATACCCATTTAAAACACGCACTTTCCGTAGTTCGTTCTTTGTAAGAACAAGACAAGAATGGAACCGGCTCTCAGACGATATCGTTAACAAAACTAGTAATGAACTCTTATTCTGTTCCCTGTGATAACGTCGACATCAATAATGGCGACATGAATGGAGTTATTCTCCCGAAGTGTTGCTTAGAATGCGTGCTGATGGTGATGCTTGTACATTCTGCATGATTTCGCATAATTTCCCAGTTTTTTTATTATGTATCTTGTGCAACAATCTATTGCTATTTGTGTTACGTTGTGATCCATGTCCCTCCCCCCTGCGTCACAAGTGGACAATTGTTAAGTGTGGTTTTACAGCTAGCACGATATTTGTTACAATGCTTAGTAGTGTTTTGCAAAATCCGCTACCCAAAATATTAGTATATTGTTGCCCCGCGGAGAATACATCTTTTTTTTTGCTTTATTTGTATTAATGCGAGAAGTTTACAGGATTTTAATGCGGTTATTATTGCTGAAATAAATAGTTGCAACTTGGTACTTGATCTACGGGAAATTACAATGGCTTGAAAGAGAATATTCTCTGGGTACGAACCGTGTCTGTGCCTCAAATTTCTGCGTGGCTAAGGCTATCTATTACTGAGAACGAACTTGCGAACTAGTCATGCAGGTTAAAATTTTATGAACTCATGCATGCTATCGTAGATGGCAAATATAGCCATCTTACCATTCAGAAGTATTTTATATTCAACGCGCGGTATTTTTCACTGATTTTATATTATAGGACGGATCATCTGCGCTTATTTTATATAAAGATTGAATAAAACATGCCGTTAGTTTAATCTCCGACTTTCGAGTTGTCAGCGGAATTAAATTACTCTAATGCTCGCTTGATTTCGTGAAGAATCATAGACAAAATACCCTGCTCGTGTTTGAAAAATCACTAACCAATCGTTTCTTTAAAAGAAAGAGATAGAGAATTTCATAATATGCTGAAGCAATTGTTTCTACGTGCTTTCATATTGCCAGTATTTCTGTTTTTCCAGTCATGTCGGCACGTCGGGAATTTGAAACGAAAATTTAGTCCAGAAGCCTAGAACAAAATCAAATAATGTTTTTCTGTCCAACGTGGTATTTATTACATTCCAAACTGCTCTTCCAGACTGGAAAGAAATTTACTGCCTCAGTCAATGCTTAACCACTACATTAGTTTACTTAAAGTAAGCGCTCAAACAACCCTCCGGGTTTCCCATATAGCAAGAAAAGTATACCGTTTTACAACGGTATTTCACTTCTCAAGGTTCTGGATGTTTTTTACATGGGATATAAAGCCATAATGACTATTCAAGGTTAAATTTCAAGAACACAAAAAAAATCTTGTATAAATGGTAACTGAAGCTTCAGAAAAGGAGAAAGCGTAGGCAATGACAAAGTAGCGACCACCTAGGAAACTCCAGCATTGGAAAGCCTCGTCAGCTATGCGCGATATGTGCACCTGCAAAGAGCCGGTACTTGTACTGGCGCCTCAACATATTCCTGTGAGATTATCCGGTTCGGAATACCGCATGCGCCTTTCCTCCAGTGATTGCGACACCGAAGTTCTGCACGTTCACTGGAACTGAACAGCAAAGCAGTAAGGCCGCCTGGTTCTGTTACCACGGCGGGCGAGCGTGGCCTACTTTTTCCGGTCTTCCGCTTCATGTGAAGGAATGCGCAAGCCTGACCAGGGCAAGGGAAATTCCCGCGCCGTCGTCTAGAGTCTTGTATTTAAACTCGAGCGTGACACTCCATGGGTAATTGCTTAGATGAACAAGCACGCAACATGGAAGTGAATTACAGCAGGAAACTCAATCTGTACTGGACAAGATATAAGTTACTGCTTCTACTGGTACGCCAGCTGAACTAGTTCATCCGAATAGGTCTCTAAAGGCATAAAAATACTTTATTTGAGCCTTTATGCTAAAAAAACAGGTGTTATACTAATTTTGCGCTAGAATATAGCTGAGGCTACAGCAAGTATGTTTATTCCTTCTGTTGTATCTTCAGGAGAAACAGCCCACTGACGTTTGAAATGTTTCATAGCCAATATGCACAGGATAAATCTTACAGTGCAGAGACAAATAATGAACGCACAAGTCATCCAACTAAGCTCAATTGACTTTAATGAAATATCATTTTCAAATGGTACCATTTTACAATGTTTTACTGACGTCTGCACGACGTTTATGTCATGATAACCTGTGGGAAATTGCGTCATTATGATATACCGCCACAGTTTGCCTACCTGTTGCAGTCTATGAGTCTGCAATGTCACCCCTTGTCAACAGAAGCACAATATCACCCAGTGGAAGAGTATAACGTAGCATGCAGCTATCGCCATAGAATTCACACACTGATAGTGTCCACTGTGATGCATAGCTCGCACACTTACGCAAATCTACGCTAACCCCAGCTGTCGGTATGTACATATGCCTCCATATGCAGCAGACGGTTGGGGAGGACTACGTGCGCCCGCTTCCTATTCGCGCAGCCCCACAACTCCTCCTGTCACGTGCCTGTTTACGTCTCACTACTCCGCTGCTTCTTCTTTATCATTATATCGCTTTCATCACGCGAGTTGTTCCGACGAGGACATACTTCCCTACATCGTCAAATGCGAAATTTTGAACTTAATGATGCTACCAGATTCATCCTTTCAAGGACGTATAAAGTGTTTTTTTTTTTGTTTTAGGAGTATAAACAGACTTCTATTTCAAAACAAACGCTAAGATCGTAGTGGACGTGGCGTTCTTGTGGAGGAGCTTCAAGACGAGGCGGACACAATTTGCCGCTAAAACCCACACCTACTGCGTGGTGTTCGCATATTCTTATATTTTCGGCGTGTCCTTGCCGCATTCAGAAGACACATTTTTATAAATTTTTGTTATGAAACTTTGTTGTTAGAACCTTGGGGCAGTTGTCTATATGGCAAACTTGGAGGCCGTCAGATTTCTTTCATAACCCCATCTTTTGTAGATCTTGAAGATCGCGCATAATTCCAGATATTCCAATCCAACATTAACGCTCCCTATAAGCAATATCGAAACAGAGTTCTACGCGACGTAACTTCACGTATGCATTTCCCTTACCGCAAACACAGGTAAACACGCACGTTAACAAAGTAACCAGACAACCCATATAAGCGTAACAATCAGCGTGAGCTTGTGATTCACGTTTATGCCGCCGTACAAAAGTCGTGTCGGTTGACGTATACTTTGATATGAAACGTGTTCTTTTTTGTGTTTGTGTGTGTGGTTATTGCTATTCGGACATTAGGCCTGAATCTTTATGTTCAAATCATGTTCCACGATAAAGAGCACGGCTTGAAGTATTGGAACCTTCTTTGCGCTTGGAGGTGGAGCAATTGCCGACGAGGTTTGCGAGGCTAACCCCACCTGTTAACATCATCATCATCACCACCACTGCCACCTTAGACCACACATACAATATTGGCTACCATACTATCAATTAACCCGATTTAAGTATGTGTTCCACAAAGTAAACATTCGAATTCAGGAAAACAGTATGCATGGGCCGGTATAGGCGATATTTAAAGCGCTATCGTCGCAATCGTTGAAGACACCAGTTTCTAGGGATAGAGAACTGCACGGGCTCTGGCTTACCCAAAAGCCCGGGCCCGGCCCGGCCCACGGGCCGGGCCGGGCCGGGTAGAGCAGTTTTTTCACGGGCTCGGGCCGGGCTCGGGCACCGCGTGTGCTTTTTGACCCGGGTCCGGGCCGGGCTCGGGTTTTTTGACGCCGGCCGGGGCCGAGCTCGGGCTTTCTGCTAGTTATTCTCGGGCTTCTCAACTCTGAAAAACATGTATTTTTCGGTCTCGGGCTGGGTTCGGGCCGGTTTCGAGCCGGGCTCGGGCCGGGCTCGGGCTTAAAGTAAAGTGGTGGCGGGCCGGGCCGGGCGGCTAACGTAGATTATTTCCGGGCCCGGACCGGGCCCGGGTCTCGCCATAAAAGTTTTGATCGGGCTCGGGCGGGCCGCCCAATGTAAAAACGCGCCCGGGCCGGGCCCGGGTCGCAAAAATCGGCCCGTGCAGTGCTCTATCTAGGGTTTTAACGTCCCGAACGAGAACTTGAGTAATTACCGACACCGCACAAGGCTCCCACATAAGGCTGTTAACGTGCACACACAAACAGCAAACAGGCGTGCTACATTTCGCCTTTCATTCAAATGCGGCAGCTAGGGATCAGATTTTTTATAGCCTTGTGGCGCGAGTCTAAGCCACGCGGCTACTCTCGACACGGCGTGCTGCCTTCTAGTGAATACTGCCGGAGACGCCAGAAAGTGGCCGCACTTAACTGGACCTGTGGTGCGTGTTCGCATATTGTTTTATTGTAGACGTGTACCTGGCAGATCTGCTGAGGTGTTTTCTTTAGACTTTTTTTGCCGCATCTCTTGAGCGGTACCCGTACAAAGGTTATTCGTTCGAGCGGCACTGTGCCGTCGTTTACTCCTCCGACAACAAGCGAACTAGGAAGCTGCTCACGCAAGAGCCCTGCGATCGACATTGACGGTGAAACAAGAAGTTTGTGTTTGTGTGGACTGTATTCGCTTTGCACAAAAGCTTCCTGCGACGCCTGAGAAACGACACTATAGGATAGTGGCTTTAAATAGAAAACTGGGGGGGAGATGGAAGACCAGCGAAGCTGTACTAGGGTGGGAATTATGTATTTCCAATTATGACTATTATTATGTGATGGTATGATTGGTTATTTGAACTATTAAAGAATAAGCAGTATGTATGATCCGGTGATTTTCATATATTTAGTGACCACAGAAACCATGGCCTTATGGTGGTCGCTACGGTACACCGCCATAGGGTGTACGGCAAAAGTTAGCACGTTCTTCATAAACACATCACCAACGCCGCGCGCGTTTGGTGCGAACGCGGGCAAAATGCCGCCGCTGTCGACAACAGTTGTCCGCGTTGTTTGTGTGACCGCACACAACCGCTGTCAAAAGGCTGGCTACGTGACGAACGGTTAGACGCGTTTGTCGACGCTGTTAGGGGAGAGGCGGGTGAGAGCCCGGAGAGAGTCGGCGGCAGAGGCCGACAGGGCTGCGCGCATGCGCCGCAGGGGGAGAGCACGCACACGTGCAGTCTATAGGGTGCCTCGATGCCCTCCGCCCACCACTCCCCTTCCACTGGGAAGTCGCGTTTGCTACCCACCGTGCGTTCGCTCCCCGTGAGAGCGCGCGTCCCCAGCCCTCACTCGCTTTCACTCGCACATACAGCATACGGCTAATGAGAGTTGTAGATGCGAGAGCATCTTATGCTCGGGGCAGTGTCCGTTCTGCGGCGTCCGCAACCATACTGCGCATGCGCAACTCTACCTCATTCTCCTCTCCTATGCAGGTGTGCGCTTTCCTCCTCCCCTCTCCCCCTCTCCGCCACTGGTGCAGCGCAGCAAATCATTGAATATAACTTTCTCACTCTCTCTCTAAAAGTACGCCGGTAGGCGGCGCAAGTGTCGCGGCGAGTATAAAGCGCGCGTTCGCTGTGCTTCCGTCATTCTCTCTCTGTGCAACGATGTGCGGAACGCCATGAACAACGTCAACTTCGGCGCTAGTTGCAGCGGCAGCGCCACCGCCGCGGAGCAGAGGCAGGCTCGGGAAGCCGACCGTAAACGTCAGCGTCGGCAAGCGGACCCCGAACTTCGGGATCGTCTTCAAGATACCACGCGCACCGACGCTACGAATCACGTACGATCTGTAAATAAAGACGCCACAACCCCGTACAAACGTCTCCTCTCTTCTCAATAGATTCTCTCACTCTAACTTTCACTGGGTTGTGTTGCCAAGTGAAACGAAACGGAAACTCGATGCGCACCCCCCGCGATGCTTTCGCATCCCACCATGGTTGCCCGTATAGGGTGAGATGATGTGATTTTTTAGATGCGAAGCATCTTATGCTCGGGGCTATGTCCCTCCCTCCCTCCGCCGTGCGGCGTCGACTTCCGGTTCCACTTCTGGGTCCGTTGCCACTTCCGGTTCCGTTTCCGGAAGCCAGATTCCGGAGAACGCTTCTGGCGTTTTGCCCGAATGATCCCCAGGTGCTTCGCCCACTTATCATCATTCACTTCGTCCTCTCATTCTCCTCCCGCAACGCCGCGATGAGTGCTACGGACAGCGCCAGCGTCAACGCCAGTGTCAGCGCCGTGGACAGAGCCGCGGAGAAGAGTGCTCGAGCCGCTTCCACGAAACGGCAGCGGTGACAGGCCGATCTCAAAAATCATGGGAACTTGAGTCGACCCCATGGCTGCTTCGCATACTACTCAGGGTTCCCCTACGGGAAGATGGTGTAATTTTTTTTTCTATTCCCGGACGCGATGATCGAAAGGTGAGCCCCTAACAGATTTAACAGCTTCTCTGTAAAAGACTTTGTGCCTAGCAAGCTTGCTCGTGTGGGAATTCATTTTGCGGTCTTGAAATATGCGGCAGTGTGCGCCTTTCCTTCCCGTGCTGTGGGCCAGCAATAAAAGCATACAAGTTTCCTTTAAAATTTCGGCGGTCTTTATTTTGGGCCTGCTTGGTTAATCTTCCGAACGGGAAATCCCCGGTATTGAACCCTTACCCAAAACTGCGTTTCGTTTAAGAAAGAAAGGCAAGCAGAAAGCTTACGCGTGCGCGTATCGACATAGTAACTTCCGCAGCGATCGCTCGGTTCGTTACCTGCCGTGGTTGCTCAGTCGCTATGGTGTCGGCCATGGAGTGCGTGCAGCTTGCCAAACAGAAAAAGCACTTTATTGTACTCATATCGATCATAGAAGGCTAAAATCACATGGCGATCAATATCACAAACCAGGGTAATATTGCAGCACAATGAATGGCGCTAGCACGTGGCAAAAATATGATACTCGACTTTAGAAAAAAAGGTATAGCGCAATCTATGTCATCTAGTATCTCTCATAAAGTGCCTCTAGCCATGGAAAACGTGTATAGTTAGGCAGATCTTGGAGAAAAAAAGTTTGGCCAACTTCACGACATTCCTACTGCAGTGAAGCAAACGACGCATTGCTCCGTTGAAACGCACGATGCCGCAGGGGGCTCGCTAAATAATCTCAGTTCAATATTTTTGCGATCTGTAATGTGATCACATTAAGGAAGGCAGAGTTATCCGCATTCAGAGACGACAAGGCCGCTGCAGCGTTTTTGGAACCAGCCACCGCAGGTGACTGACAACCGCAAACACGCTGTGGCCCGCTGCCGCCAGCGCCGTTCATTCAACCCCCTTCACCATTATAATCATCACAACAAAAACATGTTGGCCCGCAGGCGTTGGAAATTCTGACCTATACTACGGAAAAAATGAAAGAGGCGAGCGCTGAGCAGTAGAACACCATGCCTATGCACCACCACACTATAGCAATAAACTTGATGTTGGGACTATCAATCTAGGTATATAAGCAGGACACGCAACTGTTGCCGATCGGATATATGCGCAGACAGAAAGTCACTTCAAACAACGAAATAAATGTGTCGAGTTTATGTGGCCAGTATCAACGATCACAGCAAACTTAAAGGAGAATTTGTAGATCAATAAACCAACTAAAGTTAGCGTCTCACATATACTCTTCTCACAAGTGCGCGTTTGTGCTTTACTTACGACGTTAACTCGCTTCAATAAATACCATGTCAGAAAGAGAAAAAAAAAACATTCGCCAACGATTGCGGTACTCCACTGTGCGAAATTTGAGCGTAGCTCTGCACGTGTTTTCATTTCGCGATATATTGGCGGGTGCGGACAATCTGTCTCGTGCGGCACGTTGCAAACGGAGCGAAGTGTGGCGCGACTGCCTCGCTAGTCTGGAGATCGCGAGAGGCAGCGCGTGGGTGACGCGTGGGTGCGATTCACAGCAGCCGCCGCAGACAGACTTCCCAGACGACGCGCGCTACTCTAGTGCCATCTCGTAGCCATGGTCGCAGCCCTACGCTTTTCTTCTCACCATTTCACCATACCCTCCTCCTCCGCTTTCCCCCTTGCGTCTATCATCCCCCGCTGCACTCCGCGTTCGCTCTTTCATCTTTCGCTGTGCTCGATCGCTCGGTTACGCCGATGCCGACGCTCGCCGCGGGAACGGGGGCCTAAGAGTTATGCTCTAAAGGAATGTGTGTTTGGGCCGCAGTAGTTACAGAGCTCGTCTGCCGCGCGGTGGTTCAGGGTTCTAAACCTGCAGTGTGTTGTGCGTATGTTCTCTGAAGTACCATGGCGTGCAGATGAACGAAACCTTGTGTACTCGTCATGGTGCGATTGTTGTGTAAAAAAAATAAAGAAACCGTTGCCGCAAACATGGTTTTTTTAAAGCCGTTTACACTACGGGCCGCATAGTAAGCGTCGCTATTTTAAGCTTTCGTGCCACTTGAGCGGTTTCATTTACCCTCTTGGCCACATGCCAAACGTTGTTATTTTAACGTTATGTTGATTCGTCGTTTTCATTTTTTTTTATTTTGAATGAAACGAGAAAACGGTAGGCGACCCTAACCTTTGACATAGGTGTCTCTTAGTGGCACTCGCACAGCGGCGTTGGGGTTCTGTGCATGGGTGTGTGGTAATCAGTGATTTATAAATAATTCTCATTATTCCAGACACTTCAGTAACGCAACTTGTAACTAATGCTCTGCTATCATATCCATAATGAAACCCATGAATTTTGTACTGTACTATTGTTTGCAATTTTTCTTATTTATTTTGAATTTCGTCTCAGCTAAATAATTGTAATTATTCCAGGCACATCAGTAACTTAACTTGTAACTAAACTTATGATCTGATAACATATCTCTAAGGAAACCCGTGAATTTTGTACTGTAGTATTTTTTTCTATTTTTTCTGATTTATTTTGAATTCCGTCCCTGGTCGTATCCGCTATATAATTCTAAGTATTTCAAACACTTCAGTAACTCAACTTGTAACTATACTTATGCCCTGATATCCTAACAGACTGCCTCCTGGTCAGCAACACTGAAAACCTAGAAAAGCAGCGCTGAAAGACATAAAATGACCGCAAGCCGTAAATAATATGTTTCACATCAAGGCATTTAGGTTCAAGCCCATTTTGACTATGTTTTCATCTGATGGTATTGGCTGTTTCCTTGGTTAGTGTTGATTGTGTACATCATAAAAAATCAAAGCGCTCTACTAAATTTGTAGAAATGGGCCCCGTACTATAACACATGTCCGTAGTGGGACACTGTCTCACCATTTCAAAGGTTAGCAAAGAGAGGTAACGTTTTCAAAACACACAGATGGGCGTTATGTTGTTGTTACTTTTGCACAAGTGCCACATGCAAGTTGTGGGAGACAAGCAATGAATTGGATTGTTTGCACAAAATGAGTAAAAAAAAATTTGCATGTAAAAGTGTCACAGGGAAAACAAGTTTTCTTTTTTCTTTTTTTTCACTGTTCATAGTAAATCGTTTATCGTACTGGAGTGAACTAAAAATCTAAAAAGCACAGAAATTATAGTAACTTTACTTTTTCTAGCAAAGCAGGTCATGCAAAGCAAGTGAGGAATAATCACTTTCATCGCAGTGCGTGAAAAAGACAAGCAGGACGGGAACATTCATGTGTAAGGCTAAGCTTGCTACGGAGGAATGCATTAATTTACCTTTAAACGATTTATTGAAAGCGCTGTGATAATAAAAAAAGAAACACTCTGCATCAAAGCTCGCACAACAAATAGAAAGAGGACCGAGAAGAAGGAAGACAAGCGCGAAGAAGCGAGCGTGTTCACGATAGTCGAAAGCCTGGGGTCAACGCAGGCTCCATTTCGGATCTCTCTGCTATCTTTTGTGCGCACTGTTCTTTGCACTGTTCGTCTCATTCCTTCCGCTCCTCTTCAGAGGTACATCGACAGCTTAAGGCATGGAAGCAGCGAATGGTGGGATCCAATCCCCGGAGGAGTTTCTGACAGCCGAATCCGATGTACATGAAGGGACCATGACCATGATGACCATGAACGTATCAGCCATGTACTCGGAGCAAAAGGCTGGCGACCGGACCACGGCCGTCCATGAGGCGCACAAGGGCCTACAGCCAGGGGCCATCGTGACGGCGACCGTGGTCAGGACTGCACTTGTTGGCGTCTCGATCTACCAGTCCAAGGCTCTGAGGTGCGTACGTTTCCGTGCTTGTCTGGAAGACATCGAGCAACCGTCAATAATTTCACTTAGCACTCATGGAAGCTGCGCTCTCGGAATTGCTAGGCCACTAGACGAATAGTTTCTTAATTATGTCTGCCTCAGAGAAAGTGCTAGTCTAGATAAGTCATTGCAGAACCACTTTTTTCGAGTGTGTCAAAGTCAAGGCTATCTCATTCGTAGCTTTTGTGGCCGGAATCAGTGATGAGGGTTCGTTATTTAATTTCGCTGAAGTGCCATGCGTCGTTTCTATACCTTAATAATTGCATTTATAGTTCCCAATTTATAGTTACCGTTGTGGGTCACCTTGTCTAGCTTTTAAATGTGGTTTGTCGCTCGCTAAACCGATGTGTCGTCAAGAAGTGGCTGAGCTGCCGCCTCACATCGAACTGGTCTCGCTCTAAAATTCAGCAAAAGCCCGGTGTATATATATATATATATATATATATATATATATATAGCACTATATAAAACACCTCATACAACTAGTCTGACAATGAATCGCGATAGATTTTATCGAGCCGGCACGATGACAAAAACAATTCTGAACAATGGCGCACTCTAAACATAGTAACATTTAGGACAATAAGTTTACAGATTTTTCGCATCATATAGATGCGAAAAGTAGCACTCTGCGCCGCAATTGTCGACAAGATTCTCGGAAACTCTATTGATTTGCTTATTTCGCGACGTCTCAAGGTAGTACCACTCTTATTCAAACTTGTAGGGGTCATATACGAATACTCGACTTCAATGCCAGGCCTCATGTTGTACGTGCTGTAACATGTCACCAGGGGCTGCAGTTGCTTATTGTTGGCTTTTGTCAATTTTCTCTATTTGGTGCAACCTTTGGGCGTCACATTACTTCAGGAATCATGTTAGAATCAATTAGGGCAATTCAGGTCTAATTATGACTTATCGAAATTATTCACGGAAAAATAAACACGGATATGTACAAAAATGGGAAAACTTGCGCATTTCCAAAAGTTCAAAGACGACTATTCAACAGGGTAGTTCCCAGTCAAAAACATCTCTCATCGTCAGGAATATTTCTTTTTTCCTTAATGTAGCCCAAAACTGAAACCTCTCACAGCTGAAAGGTGTTAGCTCTGTAGTAACATCGGGAAATTTTTTTTACATACTCGCTTAATAAAAATAGTCTATAGCGCATGCAATAACGCCGTGTGCAAAGGCGCCACTATGCAGTACATTTAAAACTTGGATACCATTCTTCATGTAATTCTGTCCTACATATGTAATAATCGTCATCTTTGAGGCCATTTATTCATAGCCATTACTTTGCGGACGTCCATGTTGTTTGTGGAAGAGTATGTCACGGCTGTCACCCGTTCAACGTCGGCGCGAAGTCGATCGACGGGGTATACCAGCCGGTTGGTCGTTCCATACTCAAGCGAACACAGTAAAAAGAGACAGAGTCGGGAGTAAACAAAAAACAAGATATTTATACACGGACAACAATACACAAATGTATATAATAAAATAAAATAATAAGAAAATGACAAGAAAAACTAACACACCTGAACTTAATATAGCCCAATGCTGCCGACAAAAAAATACTGATGAGCAATTAACAGTGGATACGAAAATGAAACAGGGCACGGATCAAATATACAATACACTTAACAGTAGTTCACTAAAACAAAGTTCAACCGAAAACGAAGTTCAAATAAAACAAACGATGTCATACGCGTGGCCGGGCAGGGCAGCAGCAAGTCCATAAACCGTGAAGTCGGCGCGCAGAGCTTTCCCGAAGAATGCTGGCGAGCCGATCGTGTTGAGGTGGATGCGATTGTTGGGCTGGGTTTCCCGAGTGCCTAGATCTGACGACTTCTCTCAAGCAGGTTGAGCTAACTTGAGGCTAACTACCGTGAGCTTCGTTGCAGACGTTGGTTTGTCGTCTCTTACGCCAACTAGTTACTCGGAGTTCCGACGTGGCTAGGCGGCCCAGGCGATACTGGACGGCACAAGCCCCCCGACTGCTTCTCAGCAGATTACAGGTTCAGCTTTTAAACTGCTTACCGGGGGCTAAAACTTCCGCTTAATTAAATAGCCTCTCCTTTCCCTAATTCCCTTGGTCGAGGAACAGTGGGTATGTGTGACAGTTCACTTAATTATTTCGTTACTCCTCCCAAATATCATGGCCGTGCCCCTTTTAATTATGGGCACGGTCACCATACGTGTAAAAGATTACATGTATGGTGGTACAACGCAAACACAATTTACCAGCCGGCTAAGATTGCTTACCTGCCATGACGTCCGGCGCATTTACGTGTTCACTTCTTTGACACAGTGCGGAAAACGACGGCTCTTTAGAACAACTGTGTTCTCCGTGCATATCTGTCATTGTGTCACGTGGCTTAATGATGAAGTCTGAACGTATGGCAAATATTATAGGTGATCTTGATATCAGTCCTCAACCCAAGGTAATATTTTAGCTTGAAACAATGAGCTTTTACTTTCAGTCAGCCTAGCAGCCACATTAACGAGCAAAGTCATTAAACTGTGAGCGGACGCAAGTTGGTTCGGCTCTCTTTCAGAGGTGAAGGGCAGGTACACAACGATTTTGGGGGTGGCGCTTGTACTGTACTTTTAGGGTGTCAGCGACTATAGTGTCCTTATAGTGGTACTTGCCCAAAGATTGTGCCAGCAGTGAAAAGCAGGACGTTATCCTGGCTCCACCACCGAGGCGACTGAGAGTAGTGTTGATGGTGTGTCGACTTTCTTTCCTCTTTTTCGCAGCTGAACGCACTCCGCGTTTCTTAAAAAAATACTCTATCTCCCGCTGAAGGGAACCATGTGTGGATGCGAACCAGCGGGGATATGGTTAGCTTGAGCGGCAGATGGTTGACGTTTCGATTCGGCTTCGCGTTGCCACGCCGCTTCAGGATCCACCGCTCGACGTTGACGCTTCGATTCGGCTTCCCGAGCCCGGAGTTCAGGGTCCGCTTGCCGCCGTTCACGTTTCCGTTTGGCTTCGCGAGCCCGAAGTTCGGGATCGCCACGTCGCCGCTCCCGTTTCGCGGCAGCGGCCCGAGCGCTCATTGCGGCGCTGCACAGGAGAGAATGAGGTGCGCGCGCTCCGTCATTTTCATACCGCGGAACTATAGACCGTGGCGCTTCCAGCGGAGTATGCAGCTGTCGCACCCCCTGTCGTGCGCGCCGCTCCGTAAAGGAGGGAAAGAGGGGAGCGTAGGAGAGGAGAGAGGGGGGCAGGGGACGCGCATGCGCTGTGGGGGTGTGGAATGCCGCGGGGAAGGAGGGACGGACAAAGCCCCCGCCATAAGCTGCTTCGCATCTAAATCATCTACACTCCGCGTGTGACTGGCGCATGTACAGTCTAGCGCGATTTGAAAGTTATCGCGCGAGCGTCGATCAAGAACAAGAACACCGACATGGCCGAGAATCCTCCTTCGAGGAGAGGGAGGTATCAGGCCGAAAGCAATTTTAATCATTCCCGCTTCCATCACTCTTTTTGCTGTTCCTTAAGCTGCGGTGACTCCCGTCCGAGGAAGACGCTTTTGCATTTTTTTTCTTCAGGGAACAGGCAGTGATGGTATTGCGCGCAACGTATTCTTCAGTATTATCAGGAATTGGACGCTCCGAATTGGACGTTTTTGTTATCTTCCGCAAAGATACGAGGCAACCAAGTCTACGCTTGATCGCAACGAATGGAAAGCTCAAAATAGAGAGAAAGGGTGGCGAGTTTGTAGTGGGGGTGATAGTTGTAGCATGGAACAGCTACCGAGGGAGAGAAGAATAATAAATCTTGATTTTCACTGTTCCGAAACTTGCCGCCAGGCCCCTGGGAGGCTATAGGCTGGTCAACGCTCTAACGATAACCTTCAAATCGCGCTATACTGTACCGTCGAACGCGACCGCACGAAAATTGTGGCGGCGGTGTTTGACAGCGTTTTTGCATCTCGAACTTCCATACCATGACCTATTGTAATAAACTAATTGAGTTGATGAATAGGGCAGTGAACAATACTGAGTCTGTTGCATTCTCGCAGCATACACATGCATCTTTAGACTTGGCACAAGTTAGCTGAAGAACCCTGCATATGGAACGTCATCAAAAATAAGGATAATAATAATTCGAGGGTTTTACGTGCAAAAACCCCGAGCTCATGGTGAGGCACACCTTATAGGTGGGGATCACAGATTAGTTTTGATGAGCTGGAGTTAACGTGCAAGCAAATATAAGTACAAGAGCCTTTTCGCATTTCACTGTCGTCGAACACATGGCGTGTCATCGTGGCTGCTGATTAGGAGACACAGAATGTCGAGTCATTCACTGACCTAGGCATATACGGGCGATAGCCACGAGTGTATTACAAATCCTGTATATTAAAACAAGCAACTTCGCGCGCTATTCGGGACTCTCTAGAATTCAGCCATGTCGTCGGATTGCGGTGTTATAGGACAGCATAAGGGATATCAACGCTCTTTAATTGGGTCTATCACCGCATGCAAAGGAGGCGAATTCGGTGAGTGCGTAATGTCCGAATAGGGCCATTAGAATGACGCGTTCGATAGACCGTAGGTATACCCTCGACCAAGGCCTGGAATGGTCATACAGATAAATGCTCATAGAAATTATTCCTTCCTCGTGATATCATTTAATTTAGCTGGAAATCATCTCATCACACTCACCGAAAGTAGCGACTAGCACCTAGCGCATTTTTCTTCATAAAAGTGTTGGTAGTTTAAACCCGCTTAGCATAAACCATCTTTCTTATATACATAATTAGCGGTAGAAATATTAAAGACGATATGTATTCTGGCAAATTACCCCCACTTTTTCTATCGGTATGTTTCTAGCCGCTTGTATAAGCCGATCCCGAATATTGCGCAGTCTAATAATGCAGGCCGATCCCGCATATCTGGTACCGGCGGTAGCGATGCCAATGGTAGTATCACTGGTAGTAGTGGTGGCTTCACTTGTATCAGTGCTATATGCACAGGTTGTACCACCCGCGGTAGTGCTGGTACAGCTGGTAATGGGAGCGTTCTCGCATTTCTCCGTCGTGAAAGCTAGCGTTTGAGACGCTGTCGTTCAGACGCTTCATCACTGGCCGATGACGCTGACGTTGTCGTTTGATATGCTACGAGCCTCTCAGAAAAAATTGTATGTTTCATACACCCTGTTCTCAACACCAGCTCGCTCACAAGACAATGCCATTCATCGACGTCAACTATAGGTTGAATCGCTTTCCAACTTTTACTGAATAGATGTACCTCATTCGTGCTTCCACTAGTAGTTTTTGTACCTGCAGTGGTGGCTGAGTGGATATGGCATTCTGCTGCTGACCTCCTCGTGGCATGTTCGATACCTGGGGCGCTATAGTGTATAGCTATTCCAATCTGTTCCTATTTTATTTCTACAACTATAGCCCTCTACGATTGGTGAAAAATGTATTCGAGCCATATCTCCACTTCACCTGTATGTCACGCGCCGTCACGAACACAAAGAAAACACGCTATCGTAAGTGACGTGTACACACTGACTATGCATGATTAGGCCGAACAATACAAAAGTATACTTTTCATGATTCCACGCCTTTTTGTCATTAGCCCACCGCTATTGGTGAATATTTTCGAGCTGCGCTCACTTCGCCTGTCTGTGACGGGACGTCACAAAACCACATGCACTTACCATGTAGAACTGACGTGTAAGCACAAAAGTTGCATTAATATGCCGAACAAAAATGAAAATTTTTCAGAATATCTGAAAACGGCCCTGTTCCAGAAGGAATAAAAGATGGTTTGGGCCCGATCACTCGGCCATTGGCTACTCGAAGCTTCCCGGAAAAATAAAATTCGCTGCATATAATGATAATTTTCGCTGGAAGTGTAAGGTTGTCGAGCATTTTTTGCACTAATACGAGATCAAGTCGTTGTCATATCGGCTCCCTCTGTCATCTCGTTTTCGCTAAGGATCCGTATTAGCGCATTTTTCACCTTTTCTTGCACGCTGCCGCTGTTTTCGACCATCAACCGCAAGCTAAGCAAGGGGAAGCGGACCAATCCCGACGCTGGCACCGCCCTCCTCATCCGGTTATCTACTTTCACTGTGCAAGCTCGGACCATCGAAACTCTGTGCACATTTTCGTGCTCTTCGCCTCTCGTCCGCCAATCAGACATAATCAGTCAAGTAGGCAGTGATATTTGCTTTCAAAGCAAACAAAGTTAACCTCGTTAAATGAGGGGAGTGTTTGATTGGGCTGTTCAAATAACGCTACGGGTCACCGCCTGATGTTTGCGTCGGCGGTTACGTAATCTTGACATCAGTATATTGGAATAAAAGCACTGTGGAATAGTTTACTTCATACGAGGTGGGGTCCCTGGTCGGCGGCGGCCGCGCATAGATATGAGCGAAAAAGAACGTGCATGTTGAAAATTTTCAGGTGGCACCCTGGAGACATTCACTGCGGCATTCTTCATCTTAAAGGAACTCAAAGATCAATTCACAGTAGAACTGACAGAGTATTTCATACTTAATGAAAAAAAAATACATTTACTTCTATCAGAATGACGCAAGTCACGTTCTTGGACTATGATTTCAATTTTTTTTGTACTCGAGACTTCGCATTTCTACTTTTTGTTGCCGTCATATTTGTATTTTCGGTCATACCTTAACGGATGCGTTAGTATTAACCAGTCATGCATATATATTCTTTCGATTTCTTCCAATCAAGTTTGGCTGCGAGTTCAGTGCCATGTTTCGTGGTCTCTCCTCTCTTTGTCGCGACTGTGTGTTGCGCTGCGGTTCAAATATGGGTGTTCCTCCTCACCCACTGCACACTTTCGGGACGTTAAGCCCCACATAATAGCCTTCAGTACCGGCTTCGCAGGCAGTGTGCGTCCATCTCATTCCTGCTCCTCATCTTGCTCCTCCTGTGGCTGTTCACCTGGCTGGCGACCACGAAGGCGGGTAGGACAACGACTACTACCGCGAGTGCCGAGACGTCCATCGTTGCCTTCGACACCACGCACGCCCCCCCGAATAGCGAAGCAGCTAACAGGACGGTGCTGCTGGACGGCTTCGAGGCGCTGTCTCTGCTAAATGACATGACAGTGCCCAACCACGTGTTGGACATAGACTCATTCCCTGAATGACCATGGTACTGTGCGCGCCCGTGTCGGCAACGGCCTGGTGCGATAACCTATGCTATCATCACCTGAAGACGTGTGCCTTCAATGTTATTACAACACAGTTTTTTTTTCTGCAACTGATAATACTCGAGAAAGAGCCTTCAGCTGTCATTTTCCGAGTAATACCAAAGACACATTATTACATAGAAAACTATGTGAAAAAAAAGTGTGGGTCCGTGTGTCAGAGAATTGTAACACAAAGGAATGCTGAACAGCGCCTTTGTTTTAGTGTCCTAAGGCCACGTTAGCCAATCATATAGCAGAGAGATAAGAAAGATACGAAGGATAACCGCAGGAATAGGATGAATGATATAAGCAAGATAGCAATAGATAAACGAGGTAACAACACAATAAAAATGCTTACAATATCCTCGTAGTGTGGTGGTTCTGCTTGTTATTCCTGTTGTTTTCATCGTATGCGTCTGCATCAGTAGATGTAACAGGTAATAAAAAAAAAGCAATACACATTTAACAAAGGAAAAAAATCAAGGGACACTTAGTTATCGCTATGTGGATGAATGCGAAAGCATCGCGACCACTAAAGGTCGAGGATTCTACTCCCACCAATGGTCGTGGGTGGTTCCGATGCCGTAATGAACTGTATCCTAATTAAACCTGCTTTAATTAACTTTGCATTCATTCACTCAGCCGTTATTAGCTTTGCCTTAACTAACTTTGCCATAATTGACGTCATCAACTGCCTCGATTTTCCTCACTTGGGCTCACGACTTTTTGGACCAATGTATCACGCCATTGCCAGATTTTTCGCCTCATGAGCCATGTAATCAACTTGCATTAATAAACAGCATAAGAAGCAAGCAAGGTCGCAAAAATGGATATAGTAAGTACACAAAACCAACTCGTGTAAGTGTTCAAGGCCTAGTAGTTTATGAAACTTTGCTGCTCTCCAAGAAGGTTATAGATTTCCTTGAATGAAGACTGTGTACGCGGGGCAGGTGCCGTTTATAAGCTCCACTCGGCAATATATAAAATTAAAACATCACGCAGGAACTCCACTGGAGTTGTCCGAGTATGCATCAGCACTGTGCCACTTGCACATCTCCACGCAGCCCGGTGTCATTATCAATCTTGAAAAACTTGATTCGACTGGTATAAACACTTATCAACCTTTAGTTCAGACCTTTATAAATCTTTATCGGAATTTAGTATTAGCGGCCCATTTCGATGTGCTCTAGTCAGGGAAAATACAGTTTTTCTTTTTCTACCTTATGTGCACGTGTTAAAATTTGAACCATAGGAAAACTATGAGCTTGGGCATATAGAGGATTAGTGTGTTCAAGATTGTTATGTTGAAGGACCCAACTTGATCTCTCTAGTATATACAACCGATATAGACTGTTGTATATTTTATTTTGGTTGGTTGTTTAAATGTGCAAGGAAGGCACGAAATTGATACTGGCCTGACTGTGACTCTCTGGCTCGAGCAGCTGACACCTGACCGGTGCTCAATATGAGAAGGAGTTACGGTATTAGCCGGACAGGGGACACGATAGCTCAAATAATAGAGCGGTAGTTGACCAATGGCTATTTTGGCATAGCAGTTTTTTATAGCCTCGTAGCTCAAATGACATCGGCGCCCGGACCGGACGGTGTGACCAACAAGACGCAGCTCAACCTCGATCCAAAGTTGGTAGGGGATAGATCTCCTGGCCGCTCCCACACCCGAAGCATAGGAAGCAATACTCCGGGACCCGAGCCAAGGAGGTTCAACTTCGGGCCATCAAAAGAGCCGAGGAGGTCGCTGTAAGGCATCACCTGGTAGCCACCCCTCACTAAGCCAAATTGACGAAACAACTAAAGTTGTTTCCTCCTCCTCAAGTGTCAGCCGCATGCATCGCTACCCTTGACACCGGGTGGTGACTTCTCGTCAAGGCTGGGCTGCGGAAAACGGCAGAAATGGCTGCATTTGTGGTGCGCGTTCGCACATTGTGTTTTAACGCGACAGCGTTAAGGCCCCGTGTCGCAGAAAATCCGGCGTCGGCGGCGTTGTCCGCTACAGACAATTATATTTAGCTTTATGTATATGCCACGCCTTGCTATATGACATGCGGTATATGTGGGTTAAATTGCCGCAGCATTCTATCACTAAAGTTACTTTACCTTGTCTTACATTCGTGAGAAAATTATTAAAAGCGAAGCTGTTAAATTTGAGGAGAAGCATCTGAAGTCTGCAGAAAACTCCGCGCCGTTGCCTAGCAACAACCAAGTCACAGCTTGGTTGTTGCTAGGCAACGGTTGTTGGTAAGCAACTTGGTTGTTGCTAGGCCCAACCTCGCCTAGCCACGCACGCGCCAAAGCAGTAGCAACGCAGCTGCAGCCGCCAAGCCACGCCCACCGACGGGAACATACCACGCAGCAACCAAGTTAATACCTAGCAGTAGCAGCCAGTAAGACTTGAGGATCGACAGTTTTGCTGGGCCTAAGCTTTGCACGACCGAGTACAAACATTACCGTTTTTGCTCGCAATTTTGAGAATGACAGCCCCCAAACAAATGCCATGAAACAAAACACTAACATCGCTTTTCTCACACTGCAATATTATAAGTGCGAAACAATAACAGAAACCTTAAAATGATGTAATATTTTGGACACGGCTGTGCAATACCTACAGGATCGGCCCACGCAAGAGGCCTGTTTCTACCAGAAAGCTCGCCTTCGTGCATAGCGTTCGCCGCCAGTGTTTTCCCGTAAACATTACGGTTACATAAGCTGCAGTTGCCCGGAATCGTGAGAAGCAGTCAGGCATCTTCGAATGCTATCGCGTTCTACTCTTAAAGGAGAAGCTTAAAAGCTTATGCGTGTGTGGAGTGTGTTCGCGACACAACGTTTCGGCGACACCTGAGAAACGACACTATAGGATTGTGGTTTTGAATAGCAGAGACTTTGTGCCCAGCAAGCTTGATCAGAGGCGCATGGATTTTATTGTCCTAAACTGCACGATAGTGTGCGTCTTGTCTTAGCGCGCTGCGAGCTTGCGATAACAACATCACATTGCTGTTTACGGCCTTTTGGTGTCATTATTTTGAGTGTCACTATTTCTTATTGTGAATTAGAAAGCGTTCGGGTTAACGTGTCGACTTCGTAACTTACGCCGCGATTGTTCCGTTACGGAAAATAAACAAGACTGCACGGAACTGGACGGTTTTATTTTCCTGCGTTTTACATCGGAGCTGTAATGGCTTCCCCGGCAAATTATCTGCGTCCGTGCGTGTACACCGCACCGTCGACGAAGAGAAATTTTCGTCTCCAGAGCGAGTGTAATCTTGAGTTTCCGCGTAACAGAAGTATGTTACCTGGTAGGTTCAAATTAGAATCCGATGCTATCATGTCTGCAGGTTGTGTGTAAGTCGCACTTTACAAATTTTGCGACGCACTTTACTTTGATAAATTCAGTTAGTTTAATAACGCACTTGCGCCAGGAGAAGGGTCTACTAGAATGAGTATATATGCTGCACTCCGGCACACCTGGCAAGCTCGATCCAAATAGGTCGCGAAGCTTCGGGCGAAAAGCGGTTCAGAACGAATTGTCCCCGACATCAGCAAGGGTGGTTATGCGAGCCGCGATTGAAGCGCGAGTATGTTTGGAGGGAACAAACATTGGGAAAGAAAAATGCGTTTTTTTTTAATTAAAGCGAAACACAGTTCGATTCATTCAACAAAAACAACTTTTAATCAATTTTATATACGCATGACGAGAAAGGAAGAGACAACTTTATTTTACTTGATCATTATCAATAAATACCTTCTTTCTGCGCCCACCGTAAGAGCGCCAACCGCTGTCGGCGGGAGTTGACGCTCCTATCAATGCAATGCAGCTTTTGAAGTGTGCAGAAAGGCGCGCTCGTAAAGTTCACCTGTTACAATACGCCCCCCTGACATGTTGTGTTGTTTTGCTTGTCGACGTTTGTCTGAATTTGGTGACGCGGACAGTTTCATTGTATCTTAACCTGTTCAGTCAAAAGTAGTGAGTCGCGACCTGCCAGATAATTGTTTACTTTAGTTGTTTTCGTGCGACAGCGCTGGCCAACGGGCTTGGCGTCCGAAGAAAGGACGAGCACTTTACGCCCAAAGCGTTCGTCGGCCTCCAAAGAAATTATGTTCTGTGCAGCGATGCTATTCAACACCCGTACGCTGACCTTTTCCTGCCTCGATTTCCGCGCTGAAATCTGGACACACCCATCAATTCGAATGGCGGGGCATTTGAATATACAGCTCTAATGACAGGCGTCCAAAAACAAATTTCGCGCCTTTGAGACCAAAATTACGTCACTTCTGTTTTTAGCGGATATGACGTCACATTATTTTTTTTTTTGCCGCCTGAAGTGTTCCCTCCTCACGCAGATGGCGCTAAGCCCCATGAACTGCCGAAGAACCACCATGTTTTAACGTACGGGCTTCTATGGAAGCTTCGCTACCAGGTATACTTACCTTGCACCTGCGTGCGCGCGTGACGAACGTGTGCGCACGATGTATCGGTTCTTGATGAGTGGGCGCTCTGTCCGTTGCATCGGTCGCGCAGAGTTTGCTGCGACCGTAATCGACATCAGGGCATGCAAGACTGTTAAAAAATTACAGTGACGTTCACTTTGTGAACGCGCGTTACGCGTAAGCATATGGACGCCGCGAACGTGTACCGCGGCGTCGAAGCACTAACGGAAAGGGCGCCAACGAGGTCGTGGACGCTACATTGATCTAGACGGTGCGACACCTTGTGGTGGTGGCGCTTGTGTAATGTCGGCAACAGCTTTCCTGTACACCCACTTTCACAGGGTGGAATTAAGGTGGCAATTTTTTCATGCACATGACTGGAATGCGTTCGAGTCATTCTGACCGCGAAAAAAAAATCAAGCCAGTTCCACGAAGTCAACACTGGCGAAACAGTGGAGCTGAAATCGATCTGGTTCTGCGATTGTCGCGTGTGATTCTTTTTTTCGCGTTTTTTTTTCGTTTTTTGATTAGCCGAAATTCCTTAACTATATCCACGTTGAAGTCCCCAACGGAGATGAATGGAGCGCTCTCTGTAGCACTCCGATTCAAACCAATTTATTGAATGAACTATGAACTCTTTTGCAGTCTTTACCGCTAGACCGGGAGCCAAGCGGACGCCGAGCTGCGTCCATCGTGCTAAGAGCGCGTGGCGCAATACCTGCTATTAGATGCAAGGTAATGCACCTGGTAGCGAAGCTTCCATAGAAGCCAATGCGTTCAAAACATGGCGGCTTATCGGCGGTTCATGGGGCTTAGTGCCATCTGTGTGAGGAGGGAACACTTCCGGCGGAAAGAAAAATAATTTGACGTCATATCCGTTAAAAACAGAAGTGACGTCATTTTGTTCTTATAGGCGCGAAATTTGTTTTCGGAGCCTTAGTGCTGTGTATACAAATGCCCCGCCATTCGACTTGATGGGCGTTCCGAACTTTCAGCGCGGATAGCGATGCAGGAAAAGTTCAGCCATAGGGTGTCGAAATCGCATCGCTGCACAGAACATACTTTCTTTGGAAGCCGACGAACGCTTTGGGCGTAGATTGCGTAGAGTTCTCGTCCTTTCGTCGGACGCCAAGCCCATCGGCCAGCGCTGTCGCACGAAAACAACTAAAGTAAACAAGTATCTGATGGTCGCAACTCACTACTTTTGACTGCACAGGTTAAGAAACAATAAAACTACCCGCGCCACCTAATTCAGACAAACGTCGACATGCAAAACAACACAACATGTGAGGGGGGGGGGGGGGGGGGCGTATTGTAACAGGGAAACTGTACTAGCGCGCCTTTCCACGCACTACAAGAGGTGCATTGCGTTGCAAGTGATAGCGGCGTGAACGCCCGCCGCTATCGATGGGTGCTCTCACGCGTGAGAGCACCCATTATCAATAAATACCTCAGTCGGCGCTGAAAAAAAGGTATTTATTGATAATGATCAAGTAAAATAGAGTTGTATCTTTTTTTCTCGCCATGCGTATATAATATGGATTAGGAATTTTATTTTCGCTGAATGAATCTAACTGCGTCTCGCTTTAATTAAAGAAACGCTTTTTTCTTTCCCCGTGTTTATTCCCTCCAAACATAGTCGCGCTCCAATCGCTGCTCCCATAATCACCCTTGCTGATGTCGGTGACAATTGGTTCTGAACCGCTTTTCGCCCGAAGCTTCGCCACCTATGTGAATCGACGTTATTAGATACGAAGCAGCTTATGGTCGGGACTATGTCACTCCCTCCCTCCCTCTGCCGTGCGGCGTCCACATCCGTACTGCGCATGCGCATCCTCCTCCCCCTCCTCTCCTTGTCTCATATCCATATGCATATATATATATATATATATATATATATATATATATACGTTAAGTTCCGGCTTCCGCTTCCGTTTCCACTTCCGGTTCTGCATCCGGTTCCACTTCATTTTCATTTCATTTCATTTTATTTGGGCCCATTTACAAGCAAATGGAGGGGTTCCGCTTCTGGTTCCGGAAGCTAGCTTCCGGCTTCCGGAGAATGCTTCCGGCGTTTTGCCAGAATGATGCCCCGCTGCTTCGCCCACTCAACATCATTCACTTCGTGGATATGCGGTGATTTTTATACCCTGGCGCCTCTCCTCCTCCTCCTCGGCTCGCGCTCCGATTGGTCGGCTCCTCACCTCCCGGCAAGCAGGTGATGTGACCTCCCCGCTTGTGGTCCTGCGTGACGGCGCCGTCAAAAAAGGAACAGCTCCGCTGTTAAAAGCAGCATATGACTAGCGCGCACAGAAACAGGTCAGCGCCGGTGTCAATGGCTCACTTGCTTTTTTTTTTTCGCGCAGTTTGGGGGGGGGGGCTTGGACTGATATAATTCTGCGGTGCTTACACTCGTCTACACGAGAATCGTGTTCAGTCCTTGCTAACAAAGCCTGTGCCCTCTTCAGCGATGTCATACATTAATACGCAAATTATTGTGTGTTCACTCTATTGACTGCGTGGGAAAAAACAATAAAAAGCCACAAGGTAGCATACTAGGGCCAATACTGTTCAATATCTACATCAATGATATAATAAATATTTCTAAAGATGCCCACTTCATAGTTTACGCAGATGACACAAGCATTTTTTTTAGATCACGCGATATAGGCAGCCACTCAGTCATCTGCAATACCTCCCTAAAACAATTAGTGGAATGGAGCACCGTTAACTCGCTAAAACTGAATGCTACAAAGACTACAGCTATTCTTTTCACCCCGCCACAACGGCATATCAATGAAAAGTTTAGAATACAGCTTGGAACTGATAGTATAGAACTCGCGTCAAATGTTAAAACCTTGGGAGTTGTTTTTAGTGATCATCTGACTTGGAATGATCACGTAGACCTTATCGCTACACGTTTAGCTAAAGCTTGCGGAGTGCTCTGTAGACTGCGATATATTTTACCGCGCAAAGTAAAACAAATTATTTACAATACCTATTTTCCCCTCACTTAACCTATTGTCACTTAGTATGGGGTAATACTGCAAAAGCCAATCTACAGAAGTTGACTGTGCTCCAGAAGAGAGCAGTTCGCCATATAGCAAATGTCCAGTATGATGCCCATACTCGAGAGCTGTTTACCACCCTTAAAATTTGCCCCTTGAAACATTTTTATAATCTTAACCTTGCTCTAAAATGCCAAAAATATTTCCGATGTAACAATCGTACATTTTTGCAGTTATGTAATCTTACTGCGCCTATAGTTATCTCGTACAACATTAGAGAAAAAGCAAAATGGCTGTTGCCTTTTTCACGTACCACATATGGGTTCAGTAGATTATCACATTGCGTACCAAGCTTGCTCAATAAAATTCAAAGAGATGGCATTGACATAGAAAAAACTTCAAGGAGTGCAATAATGCAATATGTTATGGAAAACCTGCTTTCGAAACAATAACATGTGTTTTTTGGTAGCATGACTGATTGCCTGTGGTGTGCTTGTTTTTGAACCTTTTGAGTTTTCTTCTTTACATTTTTGTAATCTTGCGTAGTTATGAGGTTTGCATATAATAAAATCACCCTTCACTACGTATACGACAATCCTTGTAATTCATATCAAACCTGCACTTAATTATAAAAAGAGTTGATGTATTTTTTATTATAGTAAATTTTGTATTTTTGCTGCTTTCTTCGTGCAAAATTATCACGTTGTTTCTATTTTGTTGCGAGGCAATGCCTTTTGTTACCACTATGTGCGTATTTCGTAACTGACATAATTGTTTTATGTATATTTTTTCTTTGCACTCTAATATTCTGGCCTTGTATTTACTTTAGTTATACCAAATTGGTATACATGCAAACGAAAACTTGTGTACTTATGTGATGTATTTATATGTGTTTCTGGTTTTGGCTGCCAAGGATAGGGGCAAGAACCTTGTCAAGCTGCTACTTAGCAGCTTTTTGTTCTTGTCCTCGCATTTGTTATGTGCAGATGCTGTAATGAATGCCAAATAAAATTGATTGATTGAATTGATTGATTGATTGTAACTGGCAGCACACGTGCTGTCAAATCTAGTACTTCTATCTCCGGCACATTGCACTAGAGCACTGGTTGGTTATGTTGCTGAGTGTGCTCGTTGTCAGTGTGAAATGCTGCTCATGTTTGCTTCGAGTTGAACTCTTACGTAAAGGCCTAGGAGATAGAGCTAACCCAGCGCCTTCATGCAGCTTGCCAAAAATAAAAAATTGCAGTTTCGCCCGAAAGGGGAAGCATCGATTGTCAATAGCAAATTAGTAGACAGCTCTCCGAAGTATATTAGTTCTATAGGCCATATAATCTTGCAAACGTTAGCTTAATATTCGTCTATATTAAGAAAGGAAACAAAGTATTGGGTACTGGATGTCGTATAGTATCTTTCATACAGTCCCTCAAACCTCACAAGAATGATAATTTATTTTATTGTTTGAAATAAACAATGAAAAACGAAAGTGTTTTTCCGATTTTCCGCGCGTTACAGCAGCCAATGAGTACATGCAAGATTTCCACGCGAATCGAGGCACTTTGCGTGTATTCGCGGGCTTCTTATACGCTCGGAAAAACACTTTTATGTAGCACTTATTGAGCAACAGAAAGGTGTATAGAGAGTTTTTCACGTTGCTCTTCAATGTTATCGTCAGCACTTTTCATCTAATTTTATTATTCGGGAAGTTGGTTAATTAATTAGACTAAATATGTAATTAGGCAGAATGCGAAAACTAATTTGAGTATCTCCAAGCGACGACATTACCTTGGTTCTGTCCTGCTACGTGACATTTGCATATTTATAAATCTTGGCGCATGATAGCTGGGACACCTTGTATAGTATATCTAACCATCCTCCTTCAAAATTTTCTCTTCTATGTCAGCAAGAATTTCATGTTTAACGCGACATTTTCCATTTATTGAATACGCATCTGTTTACGATCGTGCTTTTCTATATTCACCCCAACATTCTTGTTTTTCTCTCAAACTAAGTGTTATTGTTCTGATGCGTCATTTCTTTTCTCTATTCAGCTTTGTCATATGTGAAGATGTGTGAAATTACGATTTCTTAAAATCTTGTATGTAATGTTTTCTGAATCTTCCTATATTGTTAAAAACATGTATTTTTGTATTTTTTCTATATACCGGCGTGGCATCACCGTGCACACTGTCAAGTATTGTGTCCATAAAGGCAAGTTGTTCCTTTAGTGGGCCTTTGTAGCTTTTTCCCTGCTTCCTCCTGCGTGTTGTGAATCAATTTTACAAAAAAACCACGCCTTATAATCCCTGACCAGCGCTATTTTTCTTACAATATTTTAAAATGTATATCAACATTAGCCAGTGCACGTTACTTCGTTACTTCAGTGTCCCACGTTATGACGAGGTTCCCGTCTCGTCAAAACGATTGCCCTGTGTTACGATAACTGCTCCGGCCACATTATTCTCGTCTGTTCATCATCTGCTAAAACTTACCTAACATATACGATATCGCTTCCCCAACTTCCCTGCTGCGTGCATGTTCCCGCCACACCGCACTTATTATTGCGATAGCAATTATATGGACACTTCAACCGGATTTCTGCGGTCGGCGTCGCCGTCGTCGTCGCCGTCGCTCTCGCCGTCGCCGTCGCCGTGAGGTTCCCTACAGATAAAATCTTCGCCGCGCGCCGTATGCCCGAGCGGAAGCGTGCGGGGACGCGCGCTATCACGGAGAGCGAACGCACTCAATCTCCCACGCGCAAGCAAGGAAGCGGGAAGCCAGCGCCGGAGGGAGCGGGGGGGGGGGGGGGGGGTGCCCTTCCACTCTGCCAACAACCGCGCTCGTCGCTCGTCCGCACCGTCTCTTATCTCCACACGGCTCTGACCTTTATGCGCCGTGCATTCGCCGCTCAGTTTCCGTTGAAGCGATAGACCGCACGTACCTTCGCCGCTGCGGCGTACGCGCTTGCTGCCAGCGTTTTGACAGTCGTTGTCTGCAGTCATTCAGTGTGATCTATTCATGTTTGTTTGTGCGCGCTCACACCACGCTTGTTCATTTAGTTAGTAATAGTCGGGCCACATTTTCCAACGCACGCTACACATGCAACGCTGCCCGGATCGGCAGTGCAGAGCTACAGGTGTGTCCCTTCGCACGCGCTGCCCACGGGAAGCGCTTCTCATCAACACCACCGTTTCACACGCGCCTTCTCGTGTTCATCGAGTCTCTCTTCATGTCGGTCTACTTACGCCGCAGCACACCTGCTTACTTAATCAGCTCATGTTTACTACAATTCATATTGCTACCAAAGCCGCTCACCTTACTTCGTATGACATTGCTGTGTTGCTATCGCATTCATTGCTTCGCCCTTCGGGCGAAACTGTGACATTTTTTTTTATGCTCACCATTTGTACGAGTAAATACGAACTAGTGTAGTATAGAGTTACTGTATAGGCTCCCTTTAGGGAGCCAGAGTTGCGCCAAGGTACGCCACATTGGCTTCCAAAGTTGTGCGGGAAAGCCACTCTCCGTTCGCGTAGGAGCCGCGCTCGCGTGGCACTGCCAGTAACACTTTTTTTTTTTTCTTTCTTTCTATCGTTTATCATGTTGCGAGTAAAACTCGATTTCTCACCGCGCGCTTACGAGCCTGGATTTTACGATTACGTGCCTTAGTATGCAATCATTGCTTAAAATACAGCGTGTGACGAACACGCTGTATTATAGCACCGGTGTGGTATCATTCTTATAGTGGCACTTTCCATCTTCACACTTTAGATCCTGATCGAGCAACATCGGCATAAAATTTTGCACTCCCGATAGGCTCCTTTGCACTAACTGCAGAAGGAAGGCAATCGCTGTCGAGAATTTTCTCCCGGATCGGGCTCGATAGCGATCGAAAGTGGCCGTGTGACACCAGTATTAGGCGAGCATGCATGCGAACAGGGCTCGCGTCAGCTGGAAATGTGAATGCGTGATTCAACACGCTGTCGCGTCCAACATTTCTTGTGTTGAAGGTATGAAAGCTGAATTCAGACGAATGACGCGAGCAATTGCATTTACTCTTAAATTCCTTGCATGGCGCTGCACCAGTATGTTGATTATAATGATTCCAGTATAGCTTCCTTTTCGCGTTTTACACATCACGGAAAAATTGATGTGTGGTATGGGTCTCATCTACCAGACACACGCGCTGACTAATGCAGCGTGCATTACGTAATTATAGTTCTTCGGGGTACACTAAATTGTGCAATTTCTGCAGTGCCGTGGTTAGATAAAAAAACACGCTTTCATTTCTTGCTCGTTGAACACACTACAATCTTTATATCGTTTTGACATGAGCATGCGAATAGCAGGTTTACTGAAGCGATGTCATAGCCCTTTGCCAAGGATAATTAAGCGTCACTTTACTGGTGGTTTCTAAGAATTTTTACGCACATGCTGAGATTCCAGCTGATAACGCGAATTAGAATGGCCACCAACGTTTGTTAATGCTATGCCGTTATTGGAAGTTGCCGACGAGCCAAGCAATAAGGTGCATTTTATTCCAATTTATGGTTTCCAACACAGCGACGTGAACTAAACAAAAACAAAAGCACACTAAGGAATCAGAGTCCTCGAAAGCCAACTAGCAGTTGACAAGCAATGAAGCGACAAACATCTCTATCACGATGAGAAACGAATGAGACCGGCAAAACGGCAACACTTGATAATACAACGTTGCTAACTGCTACCGTTACCCTGTAATAATTTTAATAAACTACTAGTCTGCGCTCGTAAACAAAGCAATTTTCACACTTCACCCGAAAGCACGAAAACAAACACTTGTCCTATAGACACGCGCACATACTGAACCTTGATACAGGCGGCAATATCTATATGAATACAACAACGACATTCATATGGAGCGAAGGACAGTTACACCGCATATTCTAGGTCTTTTTGGAGTCCGCCTGTCATGGCCCATAAGCAGCAGCCACTGGAGTATAGCATAATTTCGCTCGTGGCACTGCGAAAAATGCTTTACAATTTTCGGTGTGGTTGGGACAGTTCGGCAACGTCAATGCGTCGTATGACATTGGTTCTACAATTAACCCGGGAATACACTTGCGATCACGCGTCTCTCGACCATCAGCATGTCGAAACCCGCGGAGTGCTGCCGTCGCCTGCGAAGTGTTGGCTTCTCCGCAGCGCAGCAGAACCACTTTTCACCACGTGATGGCGCTCGGCGAATAGTGGTGCTGGAATCACTGGAGGCGGAGCGAGCGGCGCGCGGAAAACAGTGGCGCAACTCTGGATCCCTGAGGGACTCGATACAGTAACTCTAGTGTAGTAATAACAAGCCTGCCTCCTGGCGAGCAGCATTAAACTCTACCAAAAGAGCGCTGCCAATCCTGAAATGACAGCAAGCCGTAATTACAGCAACTTTTGTGGCAGGGATGAGCCACTAGTGCAAGCAATGCATAGATGAAAACTTCCAGAGAAAGTGGCACAGCATGAACACACAACGGCTGCAGTTTTTATTTCGCTTTTGAGCGGGAAGAAATGGCAACATATTTTTTTTCTTTTCGCTGAAGGTGTAGTTAGATATTTTGATCACAGGCCATCGTGGTTTGTCCCGTGCCAATAGCCAAGATTTAAGTACACGGACATCAGTCAAAATGGCCTACGAATGGTCTTAACGCTGATTTTCGCGGGGGCTACTCTTCAATGAATTCAAGAAATTTATAGTTATTCCCGGTCAAATTATGCACAAGGAACAACTTTTGAAATTCACTTTTCTCTTTGCCTCTTGTCAATTTCTAGCTTGTGCCAGTTGTACGAGTTAGTGACTAAACTAAATTACGAATAATATTTCAAGTTATCAGTTGCTAATGTTCTTATCTTATATTAGATAAAACCATATATTCCACGGGCCAAATTAAAAATCAATTAACAGATTGAATAAGCTAATTGATAAGCGATTTAGAACGAATAGATTTCTTCCGTTTTCTCACAGAAATGCATTTAAAATAAACACACTTTGATTCTGCTTTCAACTGACATAAATTCGCTGTTTCTATGCTTATTCTTGATTACCTGCATCTTACAAAAGCAATGCGACGTGCTAAATTTGTCGAATCAGGCCCCATACTGTAATAAATGCCGCAGTGGGGCACTCTCTCACAGCTTTAAAAGGAAGCATATGGGGGTTACGTTATTGTTGTTAGGTTTGCACAAGTGGCAAATGCAAATCACCGGAAATCAGCGAAGAAGTAGGTTGTTTACACAAGGTGAGTAAACAAAATGCCTAGTGTATGAAAGGTGCCTTATTGAGAAAAATCTTTTTATGTACCATGTTCATACTGCAATGTTTATTATACCGGAGATAAACGAAAATTTAAAAAAACACGGAAAGTAATAATGAATCTACGTTTTTTTTTTTAAGAAGGCAAATGATGCAAGTCTACAATAAAGTCTTTCAACGCAGGGCAAACTTCTGGTGGTTCCACCCAAACGTGGAAGCACCAAAGGAAAACCGGACAGGAACATTCATGTTAAGGCCAAGCTTGTTGGGAAGGAAGGCGTTGTTATGTATATTGGAAAAAGAAGCGAATGGAAAACCTCTGACAACGGATAAAAAGCTGTTCAAAAGGACTGAACTTCAACAATAAAAACCCTGCATCAAATCTCGTACAACACATGGGAAGAGGACCTAGAAGAAGGAAGACAAGAACAAGGAAGTGAGCGTGTGCAAGCTAGTCAAAAGCCTGGGTCATCGCTGGCTCTATTTCGGATCACTCTGCTCACCATCGTGCACACAGTTTCTCGCGAAGTTCTTTTCATTCCTTCCGCGCATCGTCAGAAGTCCATCGACAGCTTAAGTCATGAAAGCACCGAATGGTGAGATCCAGTCCCCGGAGGAGTTTCTGACAGCCGAATCGGATCTACAGGAAGGGGCCACGTCCATGACGACCATGAACGTATCAGCCATGTACTCGGAGCAAAAGACTGGTGATCGGACCACGATAGCCCATGAGGTGCACAAGGGCCTCCAGCCAGGGGCCATCGTGACGGCGACCATGGTCAGGACTGCACTTGTTGGTGTCTCGATCTACCAGTCCAAAGCGCTCAGGTGCGTATGCTTCCTTTCCTGTCTGGAAGTCACCGCGCAGCCTTGAATAACGTCTGTGAGTGTTCATAGACGCCTCTGTCTTCGAAAAGGCATGAAACTAGATGGAGCAATTTCTCTATTTCGCCCACCGCGAAGCATGTGCTTGTCAAGAGCAGGGATCAACCCCAAAAGTACGTTAGCACCAATCTTTTCGAGTGTCTCAAAGTAAAGGCTGTCTTCGTCGCACCTACTATGGCCGACATGTGTAATGAGCCTTAGTTATTTAATATCGGCGAAATACCACGCCTCCGTTCTATACCTAATAAGTCACATTATATCGTTCGCCATTTAGAGCGACCGTTATTTCACCTTCTCAAGCTTGGTAATGTGGTTCGTGGCTTGCCACACCAACCTTTCGTTAAGAGCTGATGACGCTTCCCTGCCTCCTGAAAGTGTGGTGCTCTCAATTTACAATTTTGCAAAAGCGGAAATTGTAATATACACTGTGTCCCAGCTATCACGCAGCACGATTTAAAAAAAAATTCGAAGTTTCACCCGAAAGGCGAAGCATCAATTGCGATAGCAAATTTAGTAGAGAGCTATACGGAGTAAGGTTAGTAGTTTTATCAGCTGTATAAACTTAGACATGCAGCAGCACCAGCAACGCGCAGAATTGTCGTCGACGCCGTCGGCGTTTTGCCAGCGTTCACACCCAACGCGCACGGCGTTGGTGACTGTTGCCGGTGCCTCTGGGGGCGGCTCGGAGGTTTTAGACGAGATCAGATCGGGCCGCAGCAGCGTCGGAAATCTTACCCACTTTCTAACCTCGCAACATTTTTATATAAATACGCGCATTTCGTGCCGCAGCTAGACGTCGCCTCCCCTCCCTCCCTCCTGCCCCCCCTCCCCCCCGGCCTTTCGCGCGACGGAAGAAGTGGCGTTTGCTCTCTATACATAGTTTGCACGTGACGTCATATCCGCCGCCTGCCCCGACCGCCCGCCATCGCTAGGCACCTCGCTACCAGCCGCTGGCCCGCTGCGTTTGTGTTCGGCGTTCGCTTCTACGTGTCAGCGCCGCATGTTTGCTGTCGTGAAAGCTTTGCGATGGCAAAAGTCAGGAGCCCTGAATTTTGCCCTTCCTACATGGACGAGCTTGTAGGGCCGACGCGGACTCGCTACAAAGAAAAGGTCGGAATGTGCGACGGCGTGGACCCATACTATAGCTGCACGTTGGCGTGGATACCAGTTCAGACCTCGAGGTGCTCCCGGCCACGACGTACGTGGATATTATTAATTATCTTGTCCCGTCCACGAGCTACGTCACGCTAAATGAAATAAAGGCTTACAAATCGCTGAAGGCGCACAATTACTTCACGAGCGGTTGGGTGAGGAAGGTTGCAGCGAATCGCCTGTCATCGGGTCTTACCATCGTCCTCGGCGAGGTGAGTCAATGAAAGCATATGTTCCTTGGCGTGCGGCAGAGAAAACTATATCAGTATTATTTGCGCTGCTCCATTCAGGGACGGCTTTATTGACACAAAGGTTCACCTATATGCACTTTTCCCCGAGCTTCAAAACGTGTGTTCGCTTCTTTCTGCGAGGTTTGGTTTACAGTTCGGTGCATGTTCGTGCATGTGAATTTTGTTGCGTTAAATAGAAGTAGCCCATTATATTGAAAGCATGCAGACATTCAAATATTTCATAGCATATCGCTAAGCGAAGCACACGTACCAAGAAATGACGATGCGACGCATTTTGCAGGCCGTTAAAAAAACTAAATTGGGGTTTTCCGTGCTAAAATCACGATCTAATTATGGAACACGTGGCAGTGGAGGCTTCCGGGATAATTTTGACCACCCGGAGTTCTTTAACGTGCACTACAACACAAGTACACGGGCGTTTTTCAGAGCGGTAAAAGCGACCATGCGTGTGCAAGCAGGCGGTCACCAACCAGTACGGGGGCTTTCGCTGCCTCCCTTTCACGATCATGCGTGATGTGCAGTGTTTTGGCGTGTTATATACTCACCCGAAACAAAGTGACACGCACGTTGTTCAGGTCCTTCCGATTTATCCGGGAAAGCCACAGGCACCGACGTTTCTCCGACAGCATTCTTGCGCGTTCGCACTGCCATGTTATTACTTTTGGTGCATACCTACGCCCGGTTCTAGCTCGGCTTCGCGACAGTGATACTTCTTGTGCGGCAACCGAAAATCGCGCAGATTGGCATGATCACGACGCGAGAAGGAACTTCGGATCAACAACGCGTCAGCGCGCGCAGCCTGCACCAGCACGCTTCCGCAGGCGCGCAGGTGCCTAAAGATGGCGGACAGGCTGGCGGACCGGTGCGGAAGTGACGCACGTGCAAACTATGTATATACGGTGATTGTAAATAAAGTGCCTAGAATAGACTTGTAAAGGAGGAAAGAGACACTTAATTCTGCAGCCCTTCAGGGAGCACGGCGCCGAACGCGCGTTTGCTCTCCGACCTGCGTTCGCTCCACGTGAAAGCGCGCGTTCCTCGATCCCTTTCACTCGCACATACAACGTCCGGAGCGCGGTGACGATTTCATCGCCGTTGACGTCATACGGAACCTCACGGCGACGGCGACGGCAACGACGACGCCGACGGCAGAAATCCGCTTTGGTGTGTCCATATAATTGATATCGCAATAAATAGAGGAACGGCGTTACTCGAAGCAAACCTAGTACGTATTGTTTCGAGTGCAGTGGAGTAGCCGCCAGTAATTTTTTTTGTTTCTGAGATTTAATTAGGGAATTGTAATTATTTATCTAAATCAAGAAGTACTGCCCTAATTATCAAAGTGTTAATAAGAAAATTATAGAGCGACATGAAAAACTACCGATACAGCTTTCTGTTGCTCAATACGTGCCCCATAAATGTGTTTTTCCGCGCGCGAAAGGAGCCCGCGAATACACGCAGAATTGCCTCGCGACTGGTCACTCGAGGCACTTTGCGTGTATTCGCGGGCTTCTTTCGCGCTCGGAAAAACACTTTTATGTAGCACGTACGGAGCAACAGAAAGCTGTATCGGTAGTTTTTCTTGTCGGTCTACAATTTTCTCATTGACACTTTGATAATTAGGGCAGTACTTCTCGAGTTAGATAATTAATTACAATTAGCTAATTGGGCCCTCTTCTCTCTTTCTCTGTATGGCACATGTGTATATGAGCATGCCATCAGTCGCGTTTATTGACGGAAAATTCGATTTTATTATACACGAAGCTTTTAATTTTCTATTTCTGTTCTATTATATTTGTTTTTATTTTTCTGTCATAGCTTTGCGCATGCGCGATTTTTTTTATCTGCTTTGTGTATATATGCTTTCATCTACTTCTAATAAAGATTACATGCGAGTTCAGCGCCATGCTTCGTCGTCTCTCCTCCCTGTATCGTGACTGTGTGTTGCGTTGCCGTTCAAATATGCGTGTGTCCCTTCTCACCCACTGCACATTTTCGGAATGTCAAGCCCCACAATATAATTTTTAATTTCTTCTTCGCAGGCAGTGCGTGTCCCTCTCACTCCTATTCCTCCTCTTGCTCCTCCTGTGGCTGTTCACCTGGCTGGCGACTACGAAGGCGGGAAGGACGATGACTGCCACCGCGAGTGCCGAGACGTCCATAGTCGCCTTCGACACCACGCACGCCCCGACGAAGGGCGAGGCAGTCAATGAGACGGCGCTGCTGGATGGCTTCGAGGCGCTGTCTAGGCTAAACGACATGACGGTGCCAAACCATGTGCTGGACATAGACTCTTTCCCTGAATGACCATGGCATTGTGAACGCCCACGTCGGCGACGGCCTGGCGCAATCACGTATAGTGTCATCATCTGAATACCTGTTCCTTCAACGTTATTACACTACAGTTCTTTCTGCAACTGAAACCACTCGGGAAAGATCCTTCAGATGCCATTTTCGGAGCGAGACCAAAGATAGTATAATAACTACCAAACTATGGAAATTAAGGCGTGAAAATTCGCGTGCCTGAGAAAGTTCCACACACCAAGATGTAAATGTAAAGGAGCATTCTGGTGAGCTATAGTGTGGTAAAATACTTGTTTAACTTTTTGAAGGTGACTTGTACTTGTTGAAATTATAAATACGGGAAAATTATTAGCTTTGGCGAATGGAAGTTTATTGTGCGCAAGATTGCCAGGATAAAGTAGCTCACTTATTGCTTATCAGTAGAGAAGATTTAGACGTTTAGTATTATTTTGGTTGGTTGTTAAAGCATAGAAAGAAGGCAGGAAATTTCCATTTACTGGAGCGTAACCTTCTGGCTAGAGAAGCTGGCACTTTAGCGTTGGCCAGATGATGAGGGAGGAGCATCGGATAATGCGATGAACACGACGGGGGGAGAGGAAAGCAGAAAGAAAGAAGGAAAGATGAGATTTTGCGTTCTATATCCAAGGTTCGTGACTGCATGAGATTGTTTACTCTAGATAACGTGGTCGGTGCGACACACCATGTTTGGCGCAACGCCCCGCATGCCCAGCATGCCCCGCATGCCCCGCATGCAGTGAAGTCGCTGTTCGTAGGGCAGCCGGTTTGCGAGACATGAATGCCCCACAAAGTCATTCCTGATGACGCGTCCAAGACCTGCGTATAGCCAAAAGAGCACCGCAGCGCTGTCATCTAGCAGTTCACGTGCGCTATAGAAGCTCAACAGCTTCTGCAGCGGCGCCACGAGCGTGTTACATGCACGCAGCAGCAGGTGTTTAAGTGTGTTTGCTGCGCCACTATTTCTGAGGGAGCCCAAATAGACGACGTCAAAGCGTTGCATGCGCGCCTGCGTCTACACACATTCGACACGCAGTCGCATAAACCCGGCACGCTGCTTCCGAGCAATGCTCTGCGTTCTTGATCGCGGGCAGCTGTCCCGTTGCGATGCGTAAATCGGAATGCTTTTGTTCGGGCTTTGCTAGATTTTTTTTTATTTCTTAGAAATTTTATTTTACCTACAATGATTACAGTACAACTCGGAACCTTACAACTACCAAAATTTGATGTAATAGACAGTAATCCTTGATTCACGTGGTCTTAGTTAGGCCTAATACTCTTTCCAACGGTCACCGCCCTTGAACACACTCAGAATCATATATACCCAGCGCCGCACGAAGATTTGTTTTCTCAAAAACAATTACAAACATGTGACTAAGACATGCTTGAAAACATTCAATGTCACACAAGCTCCAATTCGCTTGATTTGACACTGTGACTCATGCTCGCTTTTACTCACCTCGACTCGCTCAGGCACTTACGCGAACGCATTTCTACTCACTGAGATTCATGCGCCCTTCGACTAACCTGAATTCTTAGATTTCGGCTCCCACACCTCAGCAATTTCACTAGGACCAATTCAGACTGGAACCCACTCATACTCATTAGGGCATAACCTATTTAAGATGGTACTCACTCAAGCTTTTGTGAGGCTGAGGCTCACTCTCACTCGGACTCACTGGCGCTCACAGGGTTGCTTAGAGTCTGGTTCGCCGACGTTATGGCACAAGCTCATCTATAGTTGTCACCGTCGTCTATTTCACCAATTTCTTTTTCTTCTATTGAAACGTACCCAATGCTCAGCTGATGAGCCGTAGTCGAAAGAGGAATCTCGCTTTAAGTCAACCTTTTGACATAGGGACTTCTCTTCGTCAGGGCAGCAGTCTTCCGCGGCGCCGCTTATGTGCTACACGGCAGCAGCTACTCTTCAAGTGTTGCTGTGCTGCCCTGATGAAGTTCCTGAGTAAAAACATTGGCTTAAAGCGACATTTTTGTTCGAATACTGCTCATCATTTCAAATTTCCATCTTATAGTATACTGCTGTATCTCGTTTCTATTCCAATGCTGAATTGCACGTTAAAGCACACTGGTTCAGGCCGACTTCTGATCAGGCCGAGTGAGACAAAGTTGTAAAATGGTTAGGCGAGGACGAACAGACAGACCTACCGGGAACTTGGTGAAGTTCCCAAAGAATGTTAACCATGATAAAAAGGTTTTTGTAGGTGGGAAACTGGGATTTGTAGAAATGAATGGGATTTGTAGATGTGGACCTGCTGACGTGTACATTATAGATTTCTATGGCCTGGCGCTTTCTATACTTCTTCAAAGAAGTGGGGTCTTTTCATTTTATGACGACGACTGCATGGTGGTGGTGGTGATGATGATGATGATGATGATATGATGATTACTATGATGATGATTACTATGATGATTACTGTGATGATGATTACTATGATGATTACTATGATTACACTCTAATTGCCAACATATCATGCATGCTACGCGTAGTTTGACACCCAGAAATTATGATATCAGCAATGCAAACATAACGCATTGCCTGCAGAAGTGTTTCTGATTTGAGACGCTGGAGCGAGTTCTCCTTTGTGGGTAGTTCATAAAACAAATTACTACTTAATTTATTAGTGTACTGATTACGTTTTCAGCTCAAATAAATGGTTGATAACAGTGTCAAAAAAAGAAGAAACGCGACACTAATTGCCTAACATAAAGGTAAACCAGGGCAAGTTCGCCTGCACTAACTGGCCTGAAAATATTGTTATGCCTCATTGGCTCATAAGCTGACGACCAAATATATAAAGGTTGCAAGGATTCGGAACAATAATACCAGGAACAGTGAATTATTTACAGCACATAGAAGAGTTCTGTTGCAAAAATAAGTTGCATGCTTTAGCTCTGCCAAATGTTGAGACATTATGCGGAACTAATGTTTGACGATAATGCCTAAGGTTTGGTACTCGTTCCTGTCCAGTAATGCGCACTTTATTTATATGCATCCAATGGAACGTCCAGGTATTTTTCGTGGCTCACAAGATCATTCAATACTAGCAAACTGTGTCGGCGCACTGAGGCAATCGACAGCCCCAAACTTTTAGCACAGTTCATTTCTGCACCAGAGATGATGCCGAACACCTCTATCTAGGACACCACGGTTCTGATACTGGACTTTTCCATACAAAAGAAAGTGAGGTCGTCTGTATAGGCCAGCACTTTTACCTCTGTTCCAAAAACATTGAAAGCATGACTATTACTAGAGTGAATTTCGTTTAAACAGAGTGGTTCTAAGTAAAGGGCAAAAAGTAATGACGACAAGGGAAAACCTTGCTTCGCTGTGGAACCATAGGACACAGGCTTGGAAACGTGACCATTAATAATTAATCGAGTTGAACAGTCATTAAAGAGCAAACTGAGACCTTTAAATATATTGCAGCCACCGTTTTCATGTTCCAGAAGAGAAAACAGAAAAGAACGATGGACCCTATCAAGCGCCTAAGCTAAGTCTACTTTGAGCATTGCTAGTTGGTCAAGAGAACTACAACAGTGTTCCAATACTGTACGGGTGATGTGTATGTTTGTACTGAGCGACCTTTCAGACTACAGGTCTGGTGTGAACCAATAAACATCGACGTTGCAAATTTTAGTCTCTTTGATAATACCTCTTGCGAAAATTCTAGCCTACAGCAGACATTGTAATAGGTATGTAGGCTTCAACAGATCGCAGTTTATCTCTGTCGGTCTATTTTGGAATGAATACTGCGTGGCATGAAGACCGCGCCGCCGTTGCATTGCGCCACTGTTGCAAAAGGCGGCAGTGATGGATATATTCGAGGCTGTCCACGTGGATGGGCTATGCCTCGCGAGCGATTCACTAGATGGCGATGGTAGGAGTGGCGCCACTCTAGGCGCTATGGAGTCTTCATCATCCGAAGTTGACTCGCACGCGTCTACGTCATGGGGCGAGACATCAAAGCGTGGCCTGAGGCGCCAGTTCACTATCCACGAAGTACGAGACCATCGCAACGTAGCGAAACGTGCGAAGCGAGCTGCTGGAATGCTTGGGTGCTGACGTGCACTATGTATTTCTTTGAAACGGGACTCATTGTTGTGCTCGTATACGTGGTGCCAAATCTCTTTTAAATGGACGCGGCGGTGTTCTTGAACAGGAATCTGCCTTTGGCTCTACGCTGCGGCACGTCCATGCAAGTCGTAGGAGACTTCAATCAGGACGCACGTCAACGCCAGTGTTCATCGGCGCGATGCGTGCCGATCTCAGTAATACTCGCCTCTCCAATAGATGTAATCACCACTTCGCGAAGCACGGGAATCGACTTGGCGTTTAAGAACATGCCACACATAGTGCACAAAGTAAGGCACGCATCGACATACTACTCAGATCACAAGGCCATGCTACTGTCGATCAACTTGGACCCGCATATGTCGCCGCCAGCCTGGGCTCCGGAAGAGTGTTGTCATCGCGTTGAAAAGATGTGTCATCCAAAAAGAAAAAAAAAAAAAAACACTAACGCAATGCGCGTGAAACACTATAATGAGAACTCCGCATATAAAACTCAGCTGAGAGATCGCAATAAGGCTGGTTTGTCCTCTTGCGTTGTTGCGTTGTTGCGACCTCATAAGCAGCTACATTACACTCGGAAACATAACACAGCAGCACTAAACTAAGCTACATTTCGCAGCAACATTAAACTCAGCGACATAAATCAGTGACGCTCACTCATCGACAAGTAATGCTCTCGCACTTACACATCATAACAATTGCTTAGGTGCCCCCCTAGTAAGGTTCTATTTTTAAATACAGTCTTTCTTATCGAATTTCTAGCCTCGTATCACGGGCCATCCCGAATATAGTGCAGCTAAAAATGTGGGCCGATATGTGCCTCCAGGCACAGCTAGTCGCCACGTTGTTCCGCATATATATATATATATATATATATATATATATATATTATTAAACACCGCATCCGAAAAACTACTTCTTTCATATATATATATATATATATATATATATATATATATATATATATATATGACAGAAGTAGTTTTTCGGATCCGGTGTTTTATAAAATGAAAGACGTGCAGGCGTAGGCACAAAGGCAATAGCAAAACTTGAATTTCGACGTTTCAACCGCGGCTCAGCCTTCATCAAGAGTGCATTTGCAAGCACCCATAGCTCAACTTATGCATTTTTTCTGTAAGAGAGCAGAAAAAGAAACAAAAAATTAATCAGCGCAGGTAGCCTATGGCTACAAACACGCGTACATTCAGTGGCGTTCGGAATTCCAACACGCGTACATTCACTCCCGTCTAAAAAGAAAAACCAAGTGCAGGTAGCCCATGAATACCAACACGCGTACATTCAGTGGCGTCCACCAGGGAGGGGCGTGAGAAATGTAAGATGGAAAGTCGCAGCCACTGGAATGCAGGGAAGAGGGGCTGCGTCTTTCCATCCCATGTTTCTCACGCCACTTCCTCGTGGATGCCAATGAATGTACGCGTGTTGATATTCATGGATTACCTTAGCTTCTGTTTCTTTTTTTAACCCCCCCCCTAAAGGGGTCTTAAACCACCCCTCTGGCTTGGTGAAAATACACAGTCCGCGGATAACATACACTGTTATGAACATCGCCGCCAAATTCTGTGCAGTCCTGCGTAGCACGTGGAGTGTGATGCGGAGCGCGAAGTCGCCTGCTTTCTCAAACTCTCTCCTTGCAACAGAAGCCTTCTCCTCACACTTCTCGGGCTGCTTTATTGCGTAATATGCCAGGCGGCTTGTTCCACCTACATTTGGCCGCTCGTGTTGGCCCGCGTCCCCACGCGCCTGGAACCAAGTCATCCACAGTGAGCAATCAGAGCAGACGGTTGTCTTAACATCTCGATCGCAGAGGGGTCGTCGCGGCATCGCGCCCTGGCCCGAGGTATCGACACAACGCGGCTACTGTAGTGCGTATAGTGCAACGTTTGCTATGTGCACGGTAGGGTTGGAGTACGCGCTCGTGCTCGTGTGTTTCAGTCTGGCTGCGCTAAGTGGTGCAGACCGACTTTGTATTGCACAGATAATACCCAAATCTAGATTGCACGTCTCAAAGTGCTATCAGTAGATCAATACGAAGCGATATCTGCGAAGGCGGCTAGCAAGGAGCATCGGGAAGTGAGCGCGTGATGGCAGTCGCCCCTTCTATATGTTAACCGCCATTTCTCACTAGGCGCGGCAGGCGTAGTGTATGTGTGGTATGCGCTTGCTTTTTAACATAAAAGTGTTTTACGCCGGTGTCCACCATCAACTTCCTGTAACGGATCTGACGTCAGCGCCAATGCGTAAAATAAAGTCTTGACATAAAGCTCCTGGAAAAAAACTAAAGTAGGGCCAACTGCGCCCCTTTGGCTCTGCCTTCTCTCCTAGGAACTGCAGCAGCGCCTCTATGGTGTCACAAGGAAACTACGGACGCAAGAACCATGAGCACGGCCGGGCTCGACAGGCGCGCGAGCGGCGTCTTCGGCGCCCATTGTCCCAGGGCTTCGCCGTCGTTGCCTCGGCGCGCATGCTCCGTTGCTCGACCTTCTAGAACACCATCAAGTAACCACGCGAAAGCGAGTGGGCATTCAAGATGGCGCGTGCTCAACCTTCTAAAAAACATAGTGGGCCACGCTTGAAAACCTGCGATTCCTTAACGCCGCCTCGCTTACCCGGATGTGCATTGCCAGCGCAGTGGCGCTGCCTTCAGGAGCGCCAATCCTGAGCACGTCTGCATGCAACCACACTCGCGTGCGGCCCAGCTTGCTTGCGGAGGTGGTTTTTGCCAGTACAAGTGTTTCGCTAACTTGAAGGACCTTTTTGGACTTTGTTGATAGCCATGAGGATGCTGAACTTGCCTTTACCGTTGTACATCGTTCTTCTATGTCATCATCACCCCTCATCCAGCCTTTACGTCCCCGTTCCCCCCTCCCCCTGTGCAGAGTAGCAGGCTAGAGCATGCTAGCTCAGGCCGACCTCTCTGCCTTCCTTCAAATAAATTATCTCTCTCTATAAAGCACTTCCATCACATGGCGTACCCCTGGTATAGTGAATAAGTGGTAATCGCACCATTGGAGTAAACCCGTCAGGTTAAAGGCGTGAAAAAAAAGGTCTCTTGTTCAGGGGCTTTATGTCCTGCATCTAAACACACTGCAAACACTTCTGTATATTGACTGATTTAATACTGCATATTTTCACACTTTTACACACGACAAAAATCACGCCACTTGCTTCTACATACATTCCGTTGTCGTACTCAACCATACCTTAATGGATTTTTCTTTCTCTCGAATCTCTTCCACTACACCGCTCCGAACCACACCGCCTGGGTGTGCCCTAGCAGGATAATTGCACAAGCCCAACTTTCCGGCATTGGGCGAAGTTCCACGGGCTTCGAACCTAAACTAACTGGATTTACAATCTACAAAACGCACTAGAGAGGAGGTGCCTGCACACTGACAGGAATGGCCCTACTTTAGTTCATTTTTCAGGGGCTTTAGTCTTGACAGGGATGGCGCCGCCATCTAGGAGCGATGTAGCGAAGTGCTGCATCATGACACTAACGAGGGCCGACAGTGAGCGCTTCGGCAGCCTCCGTGCAGCGGAGGTTCCAACGTGGTGTAGGCAAGCGTGGTGTAGGTGGTGTCGGCCTTCTGCTGAGGTGACGACGCTGTTGCCCCACATGGCTTGCCTTTCGCGTCCTATTAGCTTGTGACGCCTCATCACCTACGGAGTGCAGCTTCAACATGCGTCAGCAGTGCTTACACACCGCCAACTGCTTCGCTTGCGATTGCACCAACTAAGAAAACTGCTGCGCTAAGTGGCGCAGAAAGGAAACGACATTGACTGGCGAATCTCGCTTTGGTCCTGCGTGAGACACGCCAGCGTGAAGCCGAACGCCTTCGCGCGTTCGCAGCGCACGGTGCGAACTCTGCCACTCGCATTCCTTAAGTTGAGCGCGTCGCAATTCAACTCACTGCCAAGAAACTACGGAGCCGGACAAAATGCTCGTACCTTCGCCAACCTACTCGGCAGCAATACGCTGCTCGCCAATAGGACGCCGCGCGCCAAGCAAACCTGCAATATGGTCGCCGACCCGCAAATCGCGCGCCTTTTGCTGCAGCGGACCGTGAGTTCACGAAGCAACATGCAACAGCTTCTTTCGCCTCTTTCACTTTCGTGTTCTACCGATACCCATAGAAGAGGAATCAGTCATATATTTTTTTGCTGTTCATTCCTCAAAACTAATCGAAATTAGCCACACCCGAGTGCTACGAGACCAATTGGAAATATGGCGAAAGTATGATTCCTACGTGGGTGGGCGCGGTGGAGCTTGTGCAGGCGATAGTCGGCTTCTTCCGGAAATGCTTAATTCTTAGAGAAATTTAAAAAGTAGGTTTTCGTTTACTTTAGCCTGTGTCAACTAATATGCACAGTAACAGAAGGAATAAGTGCACTCAGATGTCTTTGGGGATCTTGCACATGACGACATAGACATGTCACCGGCATCTTCGACACCGATGACGACTCTTTGAAAGGCGGCGTTTGAGAAAAGTGTAACGTCCCGCTCGGCTTGTGAACTCCACGCGTTGGGCACGACTGCAAAATTCGGATGTGAAGTTCAGAGCAGCGTGTGCTTTACGCTGAATGTGTTTTTTCACCAAGCCAGAAGAGTGTTCAAGGTCTCTTTAGAGGTCACACGCGGGTGTCGAAAATTTTCATCGCTGTTTGTTTGATTTATGAATAATGGAAATATATAAAAGATATTTAAAGCAAGATCACGCGAATTGCGAGATCGACTGTGAGGATTACATTTTATGGTGCGCACGAAGCAATGTGGAAGCAAATTGGCTACATTATAGCGATATCGCGCAGTGCCGGAGTTAACCTTATCTTTGTGATTTTTGCCTATACACTGTCATAGTGTTTTTGATGTATGGCAAAGTGAATGTCAAGCAGACGCAATTTACTATTTTGTTTGTTCATCTGTTTTGTTTATATAAAGTACGATGTATTCCATGTGTGGTACGTTATATTGTACTCTACGTTGATACAACAGTTGTACGAGTGCCTACTGGTAAATAAATTTCTGTGTCATCTTGACCTGAGGTATATTACAGCGTCTCAAGTATGCGAATAAATTCAAATAGCCCAACTTGGTGGAGATGAACTTCAGAGAAGTATCCAAAGTAAAGGGCAGGCTTTCGCCTTTCAAGAATTAGCACGAAACGTGAGAGATTTCGGGTGGCTGCGCAGTTGGCAGACTATGCCTACACGTGACCAAAAATCAACAGGCTGTATCAGGTGCGCAGTGCTAGTGAGACACGTGAAACGTCATGTGCGTGTTGCAGATGGCGCTTGGGCACTAGGATACAGAAATTGTGCAACTAATTACACGTTACATTTAATAATGCGAAAGCATTATATGGCTCACCAAGCGGAAAATCCAGTGGAGTCCCCTGAAATGGCACAAAAAGTCACATGGTCACAGCCTATCAACGTGAGGTGGGCGCCGCGTGGGTGGTGGGTTCCTTGAAGCCCCACCAGAAGGCGCTCACCGGCGCGCATTCGTGGCAACGGCGGCGTCGGCCGTGCAGGGGAACGAAAAAAAAGAACCAGAAAGCTCGCCTTCGCACCTAGCGTTCACTGAAAGCGTTTCTCGGTAAAGATTACGGTTGCATAAGTTGGAGTTGCCGGGAACCGGCAACTGTGTGGCCGATCTACATACTGTACAGAGACGCGAAGCGCGGCGCTGCGGTTCGGTGCGTTGATTTCAGTGAGTTCTGTCGTGCGCTCCGATGGGCGAACCTTTTATTTCGACTTCTTAGTCAGTAGCTGCGCCCGGCTCCCTTGGACGTCCACACCATTACGCAAACAAGGCCAAGGCACCATCGGAGAGAAGTCGCAATGCTTCTGCATTCATCCATGTAGCGATAAGAAATTATTGCGCCTTCTTCTGATCTACACATCTCACTACAGCGCTGAATAAACCGCGCCAGATTCTATAGTGCGAACGGTATGCTATGAAAATTTTGTAATCTCAAGTGAATGTTCCTAATTGTGTATGCAACTAGGAGGTAAAAGATTGACGCCCTGTATGACTCTACGTGCATGTATGACTCAACGTACTAATGGTACCAGGATGGGTGTGTCTGCTTGTGTGTGTTCACGTGCGCGGGCGTGTGTGTGTGTGTGTGTGTGTGTGTGTGTGTGTGTGTGTACGTATGTAAAGGCACAAGATATCTTTCAGACGTAACAGTTCCGGTCCTTCGTGAATGCTTGCTGCTTGAAATGAGTCGCAGCACAATTTATTTATCTCTCCGTGTAAAAATTCACTGACTATTAGAATACTCCCTAATGCAACATTTGTGCGCAGCTCTATACGTGTTTTCTTTTCGGGATATATTGAGGCATCGCACCGATCACCGCACCCATTGGCGGAGCCTCCAAGTGCGGAATTATATACAGGGCGTTTCCCGTAATATGAGCCAAACCTTAAAAATATTCAAATGCCACGTAGCTGGACAGAACGAAGGTAATGCCTTTGGCCGCCGCTTGGAGATATTCAGATTATGTTTTGCATGCCGCCTATTTACAAAATTAGTCTTAATTACTTGATTACCTTCTCAAATATTATAATTAGATTAAATGTGTTAATGAGAAAATTGTAGAGAAAAAAGTTGTCGCAGTTTCACCGGAAAGGCGAAGCATCAATTGCGATAGCAAATTTGTAGAGAGCTATACGGAGTAATGATAGTAGCTTTATCAGCTGTATAAACTTGGACATGCAGCAGCACCGGCAACACGCAGAACTGTTGTCGACGCCGTCGGCGTTTTGCCCGCGTTCGCACAAAATGCGTGCGGCGTTGGTGACTGTTGCCGGAGCCTCTGATATAAATAGGTACTTGGTGCCGCAGCTAAACGTCGCCTCCCTTCCCTCCCCCTCCCCCCCACGGCCTTTCGTGCGTCGGAAGAAGGCGCGTTTGCTCTACATATATGGTGATTGTAAAGGAGGAAAGAGACGCCTACTTCTGCAGCCCTTAAGGGAACACGGCGCAGAACGCGCGTTTGTTCTCCGCCGTGGGATTTCATCTCCATTGACGTCATACTGAACCTCACGTCGACGGCGACGCCGACGGCAGAAATCTGTTTTGGAGTGTCCATATAATTGCTATCGCAATAAAATGAAAAACTCTCGATACAGCGTTCTGGTGCTCAATACGTGCTACATAAAAGTTCTTTCCGAGCGTGAAATAAGCCCGCGAATACACGCAATGTGCCTCGAGCGGCTAGTCGAGTGGCAATTCAGCGTCTTTCCCTGTAGCCTCCTCCTCCACTTCCTCCTCACACTCTCTTCGCTATGCACCTTCTTTCAGTCGCCGCAGCGCTCCGCGTTCGCACGGTTACGCCGAGGGAGGACGAGGCACGCCGATGCTCTACGCAGGAACGGGCGCCTAAGAGCGGTTCTCTAAATTTTTTCAAGCGGGATTTTATATTTAAGAAGCACGACATATACACCACATTTCATAGCACTTAATGCCTCACCTCGCCGACGAACATGGTCCGATGGCTTCACGAGCACAAATACAAGATTGACTTCAAGTTGCTCGTATGCAATCAGGCAAACTTTCACGTTTTATTTTTTCTCGGTGACGTTTATGCTATGCAATAGTTTCATCCAACAACAACATCAGCAATAAGAATAAATTTGGCGGCGCAGAATGTACCGAACCATTGTGACGCTGACGCTTATTTTGCGAAGCGATGGTGTTGCGCGCTGACGCTCGCGCCGGCGCTACTTTCGTTTTTTTTATGGTTTTTATTGTACTATGTTTTTTACATTGATGTGACATGACTACAGCCGCCATAAGGTAAAGCTTTTCCAATCCGTTTCTATTTCATTTCCTTCATTAGCCCGCCGTGACTGGTAAAACATTTTTGGGCCACGTCCAATCTGGTGAATGCGGCCTCTGTGTGCACCAATTCTGCTCACGAGGCGGAGGAGGCGGCTATCGCCCTGGTCGTACAAAGCGCACATTCTCCCCTCTTCGTCTTCTCGGACTCCCGTACAGCCATTAGGTCCTTTTCGGCGGCGAACGTCTCGAAACGGGCGAATAGGATTGTAATCAACACGCTTACTAATTTCGGTCAAATCAGCATGGAAGCATATTTCCACATTTCATGGTACCCGGCCCACCTCGGGGACTCGGTCCAACCGCACGGCTGCAACCCCAACGAACAGGCTCACCAGCTGGCGCGCGATTTCACAACCCGCGCAGTTGTCAACGGCCATGCTCGTAACGAGGCTTGCATCCAGAATGATCTATTGTGCACCTTTCACGAAATCGTCTCACGCTACCGCTTGGAAAGGACGTGGTTCTCTCCTCCTCATCCAAAATAAACAAACCACAAGCTAGCCCGCTCAGAATGCTACAAACCCGCACGTACCCCACTCCGCGGTCCCTTTGCAGGATAGACCCAGACTTCCCGCAGTCGTGCCCCAAATGCGGAGCCGATTCATGCTCTTTTGATCATATGCTCTGGCTGTGCCCAGCCATAGAAAACTCTCTACTTGCCAAAAAGGAACAGTGGGAGGAATTCCCCAGAAGCGACTACCACCACATCCAGCTCCAGGCAGTCCAGAGGGCCCACGACAACGAAACGGGATTTCACCTCCCGGTGCCATCGTAGGTACAGTTTCTCAGGACCAATTAAAGTTCTTGTCACCGTCACGCCCAATTCATCGTCTCTCTGTCACGCCACGTTGCTAAACCGCGAAACTCCTGCATGTAAAACTGTGCGTACGCATTGATTATGTGCAATGAGACCGAACAACGAAAAAAAAAAATTGGGGGCATCACGTGCTTCTCCTTTTATCAAGCGACGTCACAAAACCGCCAAATACAAGAAGACGCGTGTATGCATCAAAGCTTATTTTGTTGAACAAAGGCTATTTTTTAATAACCAGACTGCCCCGTTACGAAAGGAATAGAAGATGGCCGCCGGACGATCGCTCTGGCACTGGCTACTCGGAGCTGCCAGCGAGAATATATTTCTTTGCGTATAATAAAATTTTTGAGTGGCAGTATAACGTTATCGAACCCTTTCGGCGCGTATACGACCTCACTCTGCCAAGATATTTTCACTGAGTATCCGTTTTGGCGGCATTTTCACCGACTTGTTGCACGCCGCTGCGAATGTCGGTGCGCCATCGCGAGCTAAGCAAGGGAAAGCCGACCAATGAGAGAACCCGACACTACACTTCTCATTCGGTTACCTACTCTCACTGCGCTAGCTCGACGCCACACAAACTCTCTCCATTTCTGCGCTCTCCTTGCCTTTTGTTAGACGGGGAAAACTGTTAGCGGCCCATGTTTGATTATTCCGTACGGCGCATTTAATTTTCACACATTTCTCATAAGTACAACGCTTGTTACGTCCAGAGCGAAATAGATAACTATAATAAGAATAGCGCTGCACTCGTTTCACGCTAGGCGTCAATTGCTAAACCTTTACCAACTCACTCAGCTTAGCAACGTCACAGAACTGTTTTTGGAGCACAGCTCTTAGGCGCCCATTCCTGCGTTCAGCGTCGGCGTCCCTCGGCGTTCTTGGCGCAACCGAGCGAACGAGCGCAGCGAAGGATGAAAGAGTGAACGCGGAGCGCAGCGGGCGATGAAAGATGGCAACAGCGAAGAGAGCGCGAGGAGAAAAGCGGAGGAGGAGGGTATGACAAAAGCGTGAGAAGAAAGGAGTAGTGCCGCTGAAGGCGGACTACGGCGACGATGGCTACGAGATGGCGCCAGCGTAGCGCGCGACGTTACGGTGCCTCGATGAGCTCGCTCGCCTCCGCTCCGGTCGCGGGGTGCGTTCATCGAAGCAGTCACGCGTCGTCTGTTCACAAGACCTCCGCTCATCACTGCATGAGCGGGGGGTCTGTCTGCGGTGGCTGCTGAGAATGGCGCCCACGCATCACCCACGCGCTGGATCTCACCATCTCCCGATTAGCAGCAAGGCAGCCGCGCCACACTTCGCGCAGCCTGGAACGTGCCCCGCGAGATAGATTGCCTGCGCTAGCCAATATATCGCGAAATGAAAATACGTATGGAGCTGCGCTCAAATTTCGCATTAGAGTATAGTAATCGTCGGCGAATTTTTCGCAGCGGAGCTGTTAAAGCCTTGCTAGGTTGGTCTCATTGTCGTGCATAGCATCGCCGAGCTCGGAGAGAGTGAAGGCCACGGAGAAAGAATACTTTCTTTCTCCGTGGTGAAGGCAGAGCATAGGAGCAGAGGAGGTTCAGAGAGAGAAAGAAAGATAGACAGGCAGAGAGTGAAAGAAATAAAGGAAACAAAATGAACTTTCTTTGCGAGGTGGGTCTCGAACCGGGGTACCAACGGTCCGAAGGCAAGCGTCATAACCACTGCGCCATGCACCCAAGATTGCAAAGCATGCATTTATGGGAACCATGTGGTTGTATTGTACCGACAATCGTAACGTAACTCGCTATGGGCGAGGAAAAAAGAACATGAGAACGAGATACAGAGAGAGACAAAGAAATACATAGAGAGACAGAAAGAAAAACAATATAAACCTGCTTGGCGAGGCGTGATTGGAACCCGGGTACTCCCTGTCCGAAGGCGAGCGTCATACATACGCTATAGACCCACGCTTGCAGAGCTCCGCTGTTTGATCACATTTTACAAGCGTGGAACTGGCTTAATTTTTTTTCATGTATTAGTATGGCCTAGAAATAAAATTGTAATAAATGTAGGGGTCTTCAACTTCGTGTCATAAACGACACGAATTACTGCCACCTTCACCTTGCCATGAAATGTATAACAAGGGCAGAATTGAGCGCTGGTAACGAACGAACACATCAGCAGAAATATTCCCGCAGCAACGACACATCAGTGCTTGGAAAAGATGCAAGTTAGAGATTACCATTTCATAACAGCTTTTGTATTGCGAAAAATAAGTTGCGGTGGATGTTTTTTCTCACCCCACTCGGTCATCGCGGGCCGACGAGAATTCGGCCACAGTTGAACCCTAACGTGATGTATTTACATGCTGGTTCATTGGACCATATGTCGTGGGGTGGTACCATGCCTATCGGCAAAGCACGGGGATCTGATTCTCTCGTATTCAACCAAATGAAAGACAAATTTTGCCGCTTAGCATTGAAACTTTCGTACGTCGGCAGCTGGCGCATACCAAACTGTGGAGAACAAGGCTCCGTACTGCCAGTGTTGCATAAGTAAACATCCTCCTTGCGCCCGCTCTGATTCATTTCAGTCTAACGTATGGTCACACTGTGCACAACACCATATTAGAACACTGTTGCGTGCTGAGTGCGTTTACATTTTCAGAACGTATAGGTTAATGTATCTTTTAAACCCTGCAACAGGGCTGCAAGTGTCATTTTTAATCGAAAAGCTACAGTATGCGTAGAGCAAAACTGGTCCTGCAGCACCTCTTTCCTGCGCAGCTCCTTTTATTTCTTTTTTTTTTTTCTGCGTGTTGTTGTGTCCCCCCTCCCCCCGGCCCCTGAAAGGGATATTTCACAAATTTTTACTCGCGTGTAATGTACGCGACGCGTAACATAAATTATAACATTCTATCGGAAACAAATATATCACTTGGTCAACATGCGTTAAATACCTGTTTAAAGAAAAGTCCTATTCTGCTCAGGCCTCAATACACTCATCAATACACAGATACATCGGACTAGACCGGTTTCCCCATAGCATCATCAACCACCTTTTAAGCGCAGATTTCATGCGTATGATGCTCCTGTGTATATTGTCTGTGAGCGACATTACTACCAGGAAGTTGTCGCGAACTGACACTGTGCTAAGCCCCTTAATTGCACGACACTGTAAAATGTAGTACACTAGCACACATGGACATTGGCGGGTTTCACCAAGAAATGTTCTGCACTTTTCTAAGTGCACGAAACACAAAAGAAGCTTATTTTTGATAAGGTTAATCTTTACCGGAAAACCTCCATGCATATCTCTGGCAAGCTGCTCTCTTACCTATTTAAAGCCTCCGAATTATTGAATGCACGGCTACAGCTTGATGCCGTCTTCGATGTTGTGCATGTGTCATTCCACATGAAAGAAGCGGCAAGTTTACCTTGCCTTGAGTCTGTTGAATAGGAGGTAGCGGAGGAAAAGAAGAAAGGAAAGGGAGAGAGGTCAACCAGACGCACGTCCGGTTTGCTACTCTACACGGGGAAGGGGTCTAAAGGGTCAAAAGAAAGAAAAGAGAGAGCGAGGGAAGAAGGCACTCTCAGTGTGAACACCTGCGGTTGTCCAACACTTCACAACTGCTCACTGAGGCATTTCGATTTTATGAATATTAGGAACACTCGCGTCGCTTTGTAAGTCGGCGATCCATGGGGTCATGGTCCAAGAATCTTCGTATCTGAAAATGGCCTGCTGTCTGATTGGTTTAACACACTCTGAAGAACGTCGCGTTCGATGTCATAAAGATTACAAAAACACAACACGTGTGAAATAGCTCTCGCACACCTTTGTTGGAACGGTTATAGGCTGCTACAGAGGGAGTGCAGCAGCAGATCACATTTACTTAGAACTGTTTCTGCGTTTCTACGAACATATGGATGCACAGGTACGCGGCGGTTATACCATCTAACACAAACAATGTGCAAAATATTTGTACTCTTGCTTTTCTTGTATTCAGCAGCTCAGCTGACTAATCAACACATAAATCACACTTATGTGCCCTTTCAACGAGGATATTCTATTAACACAATCACTGAATGCAGAGCATCTCGAAAAGCGAAAAAAAAGTATTATAACATCTGTTCAATTGTTAATTGACAGCACTTTTAAGCACTTTCCACAACTTGTAGCATAGATCCTAACACATGAACAGGACAAAAAATGCAGTAAAGTTTATGTAATCACTCCGACATCTTTCAAAATGAAAGAAGAAAAGAATGAGATCGCATGCACCATTTAAGGCAGTGTTCAGCCAAAAATGTCGAGATATTCCTATCTATGACAAGACGATATCGGTCACATTAGATATATCTTAAAAAACAACACATTTGTTAGTGACGCCCATGCCTCTTAGTACTAACCTAACTGAATAAGAGCAACAACAGGCGTTATACACTGATCGAGGTACAGGAACGACATCAGACCAAACTCTACTAGGAACAAAATTTGCTATCTACAAAGCGCTTCCTCTCTCTCACTGTACGTTCGAGCTTCCAATATTTTCTTACAAAAACAGACAACAAATCTGTTTCACACATTTCAGACCTCCTTCATTCTACCTACTTCCTACGCCACTTGAAGGTTCGGCCCCTTCGTGTTGATATTTTCAAAGTGCAAATAGCACCTACCTAATTTTAGCGTAATAATTAGTTATACAACATTCCGGACTTCATGCGTAAGCATTTTCTTTACACGTAGAGACCTTATGCAATAACAACTTATTACATATGTATACAATTCCTCACTATATCTATTTCTTGAAGAAAGCATGTCCACTCACGGTACGACATTCTTCGTTCCATTTGTTCAGCAGTGAAACGTGGAATGCAACAAAAAAATCTGATGATAAAGAAGGTAGCCTAGAAAACACTTATTAAAATGTATTAAACCGGCTAACTGGTGGAACCGCTCGGTAATGTGGTCCCAAAGATTGTTTCCCGCCGCATTTAATTTACAAATACAGGATCACGAACAGACAGTCATAAAAGCAAGAGCATAAGAAATAATTATTGTTACGGCTACAAATAATTCATTTGCCTGCAATATTGTAAACGAATGCTTACAGTTATACCAGGCATGAAATTTGCCGTTCTCCGTATTTTGCACTGGCACCCCTCACTTGCACACATTTCAATATGAATGCTGCTTGAAACAACTTTTCTGTGGAGTAGAAGATTAGAAATCGCGGCCGCCGGAGCCATAGACCTTAAACAAATATATGTACAGAAATATTTGAATATACAGCCACTGACTTCACATTTCTTTCATCGACTTGAAACGAATCTTTGGCGCTCCCCTGTCGCCAACTATAGTGAGTGAAAAAAGTGACTTAATACGTTCACCAGAAAGGCATTTCCTTTTTCTTGTTGAAAGCAGCGTCTACCCACCAGTACTAATTGAGGACTTGAACTTGCTCGTGTCGCTACGGTGACCACATGCATAATTTTGAAAGCGGACGACTTGTCTTTCTTACAAATTAGACGCAGCCTAGAAGGGAGCTGTTCATGGCATCACCTGTTGCGTTATACGAAAATCTAATTAGAACAATGGGAATGTTCACTGAGCGACACGAAAATGGGCCGCCAATATTTTCACGTCATTGCGAGCTCCCAGTTGACAGCCGTGGCACGTAATTTACAGTTTGGCATCGTCGCTCTGTACAATCTTGGCATTGCCGTGCTTCTGCGGCACCCTTTTCTTCTTTCTCTCGCCGTCAGCGACAACAGTCGTCGGTGGAGTGACTGGCGGCAGCCTGGCGAGCAGCCTTCCGAGCGTAGAATCCGGTTCAACCTTCTCCCAGTGGTGCATGTGTATAACTGCGTCGGCGGGGTAGGAGGTCTCGGTGCCGGGTTCGTTGGTGCAGACGAACACGTGGAAGCCCGTGGCGTCAGCCAGGTAGTGCACCTGGCGGTACAGGCCCTTCGCGTCCATGTAACCGTACGTGCCCATCCGCACGTTGTCGGCGTCCGTGATCTCCAGCCTGTAGATGCGCGTACCGTGCTCGTCCGTGTGGTCGTAGTTGACAGAGTACGGAACGTCCGGGTCCTTGGCGAACAAATTGAAAGTACATATAAAGCAACTGTACACGCAGTGCAAGCAACGTTCCGCGTGAACGTGTCTTAATTTGGGCAGTATTTATAGGCAGTGTTTGCTCCTCTGGCTGAAGCCAGCGTACTTGCGATCTACGAAAATCGTCATGTGATTCATGCTTTTACACATAGGTATGCCGACTCCTGAGTGATGCAACAGCTGCAGCGGTTGCGGATCAAGGTGCGTAGTTTATGGCCTGCCTACCATATTAAAGTAATAATGATACATACCATTATACTTTGTATTTCCCCACGAAAAAAAAACTAAGCGAGCATTTCACACTCGCTCTTTTGTTTAAACACCTAACCGAACGAATAAAACTCAAAATATAATATTATGAACACCCAGTTGTGGATGGCTTAGTATCTATGGCTTTGGCTTTGTACGGCAGGACATGAGGTAAATTTGAAGGATGGTTTTGAAGTGTGTGGGTTATTTAGGGGCCCAATTAAAATTCCTAAACAGCGCCCTTTCAGACACGCTGTCCCCATAAGAAAACACACGTTTGCTTCGAACACCTCGACTAATGGCAGAATGCTTAATGCTAACATAACCCTGTACAATGTATAAAGCAGTGCCTTAGGTCACTTTAGCTTGGAGAGTAATGCAACACAATGGTATTTTAAGAGGTATTCTGCAAGGTCTATGAACTAATATTCAGTCCGTCTATACGTGTAACAGATTCTTCACTTCTTTTTATGATACGTTGAATTATGTGTAAGAAGTCACTATTCATAATAAATTAATTTTTTCAAAGCTTAAAGCTTGCTTCAAGAAAAAAAATATAGTGAAGGCACTAAGAACATTTAGTAATAATTTGTCACTGAAGGGTTTGCCGTCGTTCAGAAAGTTTCCCTATTGCCAAGAAAGAACAAAAATGGAAACAATTTCCTATTTAGAGAGAGTGGAGGATATGTGGTTTATGTACACTGAAAGTTTCAATTGTGTATGGTATTTATGACTCATCAAAGATTGACTAAATGCTCGTTTTTTTCAAATGTATGTACACTATCTGCAGCGCGTAGTTGGTGTTCCAAGTCTCCTCGCGGAACTAAGCTAGGAAGGTTCTTTATATGTGGTTGAAATAATCAGAATATTATCTGTAAGGTACTATCTAAGCTTAAACTGAGTACGTAAACTATAGCTTTTGTAGAAAAGTGCATACACATGCACTCTTGAGCATTAAACAGTTATTTTACCATCTGCGTATAGAGAGTTTGCCCAACGTTCTGCGAGAAATGAAGGAGCCACAAAATTGATATTTTATTTGACCAAAAGGTTGTCTTATGTGGAATGTTAAAGTATATTCTCAACTGCTCCAGTTTGTTAGGAGGCTTGTAAAAAAGTTTTCATCAAAAAAGTGCTCTAAACAATATAATGCCCCTATCTGCAATTTTTCCGAGTGTGCTAGAGGATCTGCACTTCACAACGAGTTCACATTAAATGTAACTAGGAGCAGTGCCAGGTGGGATGTGTGGAAATAGTTTAACGTGTTTGGCTTAATTGTGAGCATTTATTATAGTTGAAATAATATATATGACAATATAATATATATATATATATATGATATTGAATTATATTTTACCCTATTTTAATATAATTTCATATAACTCGTCTTTCTCAATTTTTCTTTCTTTCAGGTGTCTGACGACAGTCAGACACCTGAAAGGAGATCTTCTGATGGCTACCACAAGGTTTTCGATTGACATTGAGGACCTGTTCTACTCAATCCCACATGACGGTTTGTTCGCCGCCATTAGGCAACAAATTCAAGACACTTGGAGAAGTAGCCTTTCAGAATACGCCAGAGGTGAGCACTGAGCATTTCCTTGAACTGTTAAGATTTATTTGAGTTCCACGGCCATCGAGTTTGATAGAAAATACTATGTGCAGAAGGCTGGAATTCGCATTGGTTCTGAAGTTGCACCCGTTCTTTGCGATATATCTGTTGGTGTTTGGTCAACGAGTTCAGCAACTAATTTCCGGAGAACATATCGTGCGTATTTTCCGTTATGTCGATGACTACTTAGTCATACTCCACGTGTCCGAAAATTATAACCTAATGATGCTATAGATTGCATAATAAATAATATCCATTTTGACGCTAAACACATCTGTTGGTATTACAACCCGAGGACAAAGAAGGCCCCACTGCCGTTTGAAAGTGCTCATTCCAAACTAGTTAAGAGAGCCAACATAACCCTAGCTTGTAAGTCCGCCCTGGAAAAATCCTGCGAGCACAAATTAGAATTCCGTTTCAATCAGCAAGTTAGGTACTTCCTTTCGGCTGGTTACCCTCAGAGTTTAATTACAGGTGCCTGTTAATGTCTCTTGCAAAAACTGAAAGGTAGAAAGCAACAGAAAGAGGATATTAACCCTTTCGGCCCTGGAATTTTTATTTTTACCGCAGACTTTTTGCCTTGCATTTTCTTCACTTTAAAGGCCCAAATGACGTGCTGACAAAACATACAGCTAGTGTTTGAAGTATTACCGATTTGGCTTCATTTCCTCAAGAAAGGGCATCAGGGCTCCGTGGGCGTAGGAGTGAAAAAATGTTCACTTTATTTCATGCGGCACTTACAACAAAAACTAAGAACAAAATTGATTATTTCTTTGTGTGAAAGTCCTTGAAGCAATTCCTGGACTTCGTCAAGCACAGATGCACCTTGCACTTTTCACAATAAACTCGAACTTTTGAACTCGAACTCGAACTGCAGGTCATGCCTTACATTCATCGAGTTTCGCACATCAAAAAAAGTGGCAAGCCACTACGGAGTCAAGGTCGTATTTTCGGCTCCATGTAAGCTTAGTAGAGTGTGCCCTATGATGACAGGTATAAGAAAAAGATTAGGCCCCAGTGCTCAACCATGCACGAAACGAACTACACCGAGTGTGTTTGTGGGGTAGTGTATTCGATTCCCTTGACTTATGACAGCATTTCTTTTGGACAAACGGGCATGTGTTTTAATGAAAGGATACGGGAACACCAGTGGCATGTAAAGAACAATGCAGGAAGTACTTTGGACCAACACTGTAACAGATGCAGAGTAAGAGATGTGGGTGAAAGAAGCAAGCCTTGCAAACCAATTCTTAAAAACACAACGTTCTTGTGTAAATCGAGGAACCAGACCGAAAGGGAGATTATTGAAGCTTTTTACATAATAAAAACTGGTGACAAGTGTATCAGCACGCCGTCTCTCTCGTTGTTACCACAAGAAGTCAATTTTCTGGAATGTGCCTTGTGAAATCCTTCTTGAGGTTCAAATTTATTGCTAGTTTTTGGTTTTTGTTAGTTCGTTGGTTTTATACTGAAACCGAGGCCTAGACCATAAACTGCGTGAAGAAAATAGAAGAAAAAAAACCAAAGAAAAGAAAAAAAGTGCCGGAAATGCTTCCGCGTTAGTTTTTCACCAGGTTTTATTCTTTTTATAGCCACGTCTCTAGTTCTCGTCGACTTCATCTTTACTTCTGGTGTGTTTTTTTTTTCATTAAGTCATATCTTTATCCTTCATGCCTTTTTAAGACATCATCGCCTCTACATTTGTTGTTTGGTGTATAATTTGTTGATTCTATTTCTTTATTTGAATCAAACGTATTTATCGCCTCATCCTACGCCTTTACTATGGTTATTTGTTAAGTGACACCTGCCATTTTCGTTTCCTTCACATGCTTACGGTTTTCTCTCCCTCCTTTGATGATATAGTAAGAACGGCTCTTGGTTAATTTGGTGATCACCTGTCGCAATCCTGTTTTACATTGTTACCCAGCAGATATTTTTTGTGTTTTTTATGTTTAATTTTTTATGTTTTTGATGTTTATCGGCACATGTGACAGTGACAATGCGGGCACGTGTTCAGGAACCTGAATGAAATATATGCTGCTTGCTTTTCCAGAAATAAACAGTTGGCAGTCTGCGCTCGTGGTGTCGTGTGTTTCTTTCGTGTGTCCTCGTTTTTCTCGCAGTTATGTAAACGTCTAAAAGCTATGAACCAACTAGCCTGCCAGAACGTCCTGCTCAATTTTTATGACATCCACAATGCAGGCAGACCCAGCTTTCCTCGCAGAAATAAATGAAGCAGCTTGTTTATATTTACCATAAAGGTGCACATTATTGCTTACGTATAGGTAAAGCTTAAAGTGTGTGCGTTAAGTATGGCCTGTGCTGTAAGTTATGTATGCAAAAGCTCAGGACCGCTATAAGTGGGCTTTGCGAACATCACAGAATTTAGTCCGCAGTCCTTCCAAAACTATAACCACAACGGAGGGAGAACTCAGCTGACAAAAGTGAACATTATATCGCGGATATGCATGTGAAATGTAATATGTGTGAACGAATTCTAGCCATTGTAAATACGGTCCTTTAACAAGTGCTTGAAAGTGTTATACAGTCGTTATGAGCTTTATTTCGCAGTATCCCAAGAAAACTCCACGTAAAACTGAGTTCTATCGTGGTAAAATATAGGAGGGGATGGGAAGCGTAATCAGCGACAGAACGTTAACATTCAGGCTTAATTAGGAGCATTGAAATTAATTGCTCATCACTCGTTTTTTTAGGCTTTGAGGCGCCCGTTAATCGGTCTCCTTGAACTAAGCAAGTCATTGTGCTTATATTTCGTGGATTTAAATAGGCGCAAGTTATGGATGATGTGTATGCGAAGTTCGAAGGGTAGAGTTTGATACAGTGTTCGCAGTAAATTAAGTACTCAAGCACTCCAGAATTGAAGGACGGTTGCAATTCTTGTATAATTTATTTTGCTGTACTGGATAATCACCCTGCTAACGTTTGGTCTGTGACAATCTCTCTATAGGTAACACTTTCTTTAATCAGCACAAACACCGCCTCTACACATAGACCGTCCCCAAGTGGTCATAAAGAAATCTGATTGACTATATAGCAGGTAAGCACCAGATAGAGAAGCTAAGTATTTGCGTGTAAAACACTCCCTGGTGCTGATTGTTGGTCAAATCCTCAACTAATAATCACAGCAGATACGTGTTAGACAAGGAAAGATTAAATAGACAGCTATACGTGATCGTTACAGCCTTCATTGTGTACTTTCTGAATATAACGTAGCTGACAACAATTGATTTAAACATTTGGATCTCATTGACAAGGTGGCAGATGAGCTTTAGAAGGGATATCAAAATTACTTTTTACTGAAGAAGCTGAAAAAATAAAGAAACATCTCCGGAACTCTTAGTGAATGAAGTCAGCTTAGCACAAGAAAGGAAGTTTGCCAAAGCGAAGGGTGACAAAGCATGCAGAAGAACACTAACTACCAAGTTTCCGATGCAGACAAGGATAAACAAAGAAGGCTACTTAAGGGCAAAGTGTAAAAAATCGAGGAAAGCAACTCAAAAGAAAGAACACGAGACCTCGCCAAGGAAGTTGAAGGAATTACAGGTGTTCTTGAAACTAAAAATAATGCAGTCCTTCACACGCAGGGAGAGCATCTGACGACGACGGAAGAAAAAGAAAAGATGGAAGGAATATGCAGAAAATCTATTTGAAAGAAATGAAATGGCGGAAGAGTTTTGTGTAGAAAATGAGCATGAGCTAGAACCAGCAGTTTTAGAGGACGAAGGGGCTATACAACACTTACCTTGCAAGGAAAGCAAGTAGTCCACACAACATCCCTTTTAAAATATTTAAGCAGACTGGACCAGAATCAACACATGTCATCATTAAAGGACGTCAATAAATTTGGAAGACAGCAGAATGGTTAATAGAATGGAAGTGGGTTATTTTTATTCTACTGCGCAAAAAAAGAAATGGAGAGAATGTTCAAACTATGGAACCGATGCATTAATATCCCACCTAAGTAAATCACTCCTCAGAATAATACGGAAAAGATAAGAGCCATACATAGAAAGGGAGACGGCGATAGAGCAAGTAAAGTTCAGAAAAGTGCGGGGTGCCAGGGAGCACATTGCGTACATCAGGTGCATGACGGAAACTTGTAAAGATTACAAAATATGTTTGTGTTCTTGCTTTATCAACTATAGCAAAGTATTTGGCTCAGCTGCTTACTCCAAACACTGGTATATCGTATGAAAACAGGACTTCCTGAACACGTCATAATTCTACTAAAGCTTCGCATAGCATGAAGTTGTCGATTATTTTCGTCAAGCTGATGAATTAATTCGCGAAGTAGCATTAATAAAATCTTGCAATCGGCTACCATTTTAAGTTCAGCCGGTTCTGACTGTTGCTCTAGCATAAGCATGGGTAGTTTTCGATTCCTGGGAGCTGGTTTCTTTACTGAGCATGACTCACGCTCTTGGGGTCTTTGTATTTGTAACCACTCTCAGTAAAGAAAAGTGCATTAGGATGGAAAAGTGAGCGAGTTGGTAAGATTCATAGTAAATTTCTGTGCAGTGCTCACAATTAGGATGAAGGACGAAGAAGAAGACAGCTCCTGTCCTGCGTGTATTTTCTTCTTCGTCCGAATTGTGAGCGCTGCACAGAAATTCACCACGAAAGAAAAGTGCTTTCTCCCTTAATTGTCATGTCTTCATCCGCACCCCCGAGAGCTCTATTCTCTGTTTTGCTCTTCCGCTATCGAGACTAGCAGGTGCCAGATCCAAACAACGAAGCAATAAAAACAACAAACTCTTTGCATGTTTCAATAAATAACAAATCCCCTCTGTCTCGAACAGAACATACTAAGCTTAAACCTAACTAAACGCAAAAATTTATGCACGTAAGAAAAATCCGAACTTACATTGTCATCGGCTGCCCTCCTCACGAGATGACCCTGAACCAGCGCAGCAGACACTGCACACACCGCAAGAATCTACTTGTGGAGGTGCTATTTTCACGCTCCGTTCAGAGTATTCACATAATCCTAAGGTTGTCAAGCACAGACCGCAGGAACCCACCTTTAGAAGCATCCTTCTTTTTGGTAAGTCGCGCTGTCGATATCCTCGAACGAGCGACCGCCGAGTGCCGCCTTTCGCTCACCAGGACCACGAAGTCACTTGCAGTGTTCATTCGCGCCTCACCGGTCGTGATAGCATGTCGTGGACGCGCCGAAATGCAACCAATGCAAGCCTAGACACTTCACTTGGAGAGAGGGAGATTGAGAGAGCGCGCCGAGCATCAGCTGGACACAAGCTCGATTAAAAACGAAGAATGGCAGAGTGTTTAAAAACGAAGGGATTGTTTAGCTTTTTTTCTTGTTCTAAAATATATTGGGTCGCCCACTTCCTCGGCAGGGCCTTGAACGAGTGAGACCAAATTCCTTTCTCGGCGTCAGCAGCGCAGGTCGGGCGCATTAACCGACCTTGGCGTTCGTGGTGATCCTTCTGAGGTGGTTCTGATGTATAACACGCTCGGGGACAATACAGAAATCTGCTAACGGTACGGTGCGTCTTCTCCTCCTCCTGCGATGATGCGGAGAAGCCACCTTTCTGCGAGTGCCATTCCGGACGCCTGGAACAGGTATGAAGCTCGTGCGGTCATTAGACTTTCAAATTAGAGGACGCTCGGAATTTCTCCCTGCCACTGCAGCCGATCCACGTTAGGAAACGAGGAAAAACAAAAGAAGAAAAGGAAATGGTTGAAAGCCTTCGACTGGGGATAGCGTGGCAAAGAAATATTAATTGGTTATCCGCGTACAGCCTCTTGGTATTCGACGGGTCCACTGCCGATCACTATCCTCCAGCTCAGGGCATGCAGGTCTGTACGAGACAGGAATAAGGAGACGGACGCTTTACCATCGACGACGTTTTTGTGTGATCGGCGAAAGGGGCAGGTATACCAGTTTGGAAATTGGCGATGGACATTTAAAAACAAAGAGAGGATTGCGCATTAGCTCATTCCTTTCAGACACGTACACGTAGGAATCGCGCAAGTTCCATGCGAGCCACACTTTCCAAGTGTTGGTGGTTATAGCTATGAACGGCCGAACATTTCGTCACGTTACGGCAAATGTGCAGGCTATTTCCCCTAGTCTTCGATACTGTCACGTAAAGCTAGAAAGCGGAAAAAAACATTGGTAGAGCACGGATTGTGCCCATTGCGTGGCTGTGACTGCAGTCTATAGCTGGTCTCCAGTTGTCTACCTGCATTCTAGCGGGACCTTGCATGCATTCGCAGTGAATATCTGATTCTGAACAAGTCTAATCAGTGTGAGTACGCCGCTTTCCTGAACTTAACGAGAGAGAAATCAGGCCTTCTGGGCTGGCACATTCGAACCTACAGGGCTCAGCCAGACCGAGCAACCGCTGAATAAAAGAGCAGATTTGGCGCATGGATGTTTTCGTGTAAATGAAAAATAGGACAATTGTTCCGAAAGTTAGACAATTGTAGAGCATCATGAAAAACTCCCGATGCAGCTTTCAGTTGCTCAATACGTGCTACATAAAAGTGCTTTTCCGAGCGTGAAAGAAACCCACGAATACACGCAAATTGCCAAATAGACGCGGCAATACTGTATGTATTCGCGGGCTTCTTTCATGCTCGGAAAACACTTTTATGTAGCACGTATTTAGCAACAGAAAGCTGTGCCGGGAGGTTTTCACGTTGCTCTACACTTTTCTCAGTGACACTTTCTTTTCATTTAATTGTAATATTTGAGCAGTTGAATAACTATTTAAGACTAATTATTTATTTAGGCGGAATGCAAAAAGTAATCTTAGTATCTCCAAGCGACGGAAAAAAACATTACCTTGTTTCCGTCCAGCTACGTGGCATTTGCATGCTCCTAAATCTTGGTGCATGATAGTTGGGACACCCTGCTCGCTATACATGGCGTCTTAGCAGAGTAGCCATATACTGCAAGCTATAAGGAGTGTAGGAATAATTATGCCGCGCAGCAGGCCAGGCAAATTTTTTAAAATGTATTACGCGCTTCGACAAATTTCGCAGCGTTCCTTACAGTCTTCTACACTGAATTTCTCAGTTTGTATGAGCGCGCTGATTCACTTTGGCACTTTAGTGCGATATATTGAGCGATATATAGAAATGCTCAAAATTTAATAAAAGTAATTTCACTCTATCATAGCAAGCTAATTTTCCAGATTAGATACCATCTCCACATCCACAAACTTCATCTTGAGTAAGGGCAAGTCTTTATCGCAATAAAAAAAGTGCGCTATGTGGGTGCTGATCATGGACATGTTGAGCAACGCAAAAGGCAAGTCGGAATATTACCAATTACACTTACTTACCAAAATATTTCGAAATATGGAGTCAAGCAATCCACACGCCTCATCCTCGATGTGCCCATTCTTGATCACAGCGTAAAGCTACTAAAACCTCAATTACATTTTAAAGTATGTGAACCAAGTTCTAGTACAACTTCTCGTTTGGCAAAAAACAAACAAACAGCATAAAGCAAAGCAAACAATGAAAGCACGAAAGAAACGATGAAAGCACCAAATGTCAACTCACATTTTACTTAGTACAGACTCATTTTATTGGCATATGCCTATTCGCTACGCATGAACAAATTTTCCGATGATCGTCAGTGCTTGTGATATCTTTTTTCTTGTCCCTTCTGCGTGTGCTCTGTTTGCTTCGTATTGTGATCAAGAATCATACAGTACCAACCAACTAGTCCGTTTTTTTAGACAGAAATCCTAAGGCACCAACTAAATTTGTATACAAAGATAACATTAAACACAGTTTCTTTGCGTAATCTGGAAGGCACAGCCATCGAGCCGATGTTTTGTCGCATGTGACAAATACTGGTAACGCCACCCTATCGAGGTGCTCATGTTCAAATTGCGATGCTGCACAAGTGGTGGTTACAACAAACATGCGATGGTTTCGAGCGCTGGCATAAACTCTCATTGCGACTCGATGGTATGCGGCCTCAACGTCTACATAAAGATATAAGCTGTCGAGCAGACTTAAAACATGAGGCACCTTGGTGTTCCGGTTTTCACGGCCAAAGGCCTGTGGCCAGAGCCAGAAGACGGTGTGCCGTGAGTACCTCGCGATCGTGCTGAATTGGCACGAGCAGTGGAAAGAGACCATAGTGGTCTGGTGCTTCTGCTAGATGTATCGGCTACAAGGAATGCAGTTAGATGGCCAGTCCTAAGCCATATGCGGATCGTTGCCTATTCATACGGCGCGCCAGCGGGTATCGCTGACTTGAATCTCTCGTAAAACACGCGGAGGACGATGGTGATCGCAGCCCGTTTACTGCGGATTTAAGGGCAGCGCTATAATCTGCTGTCGGCTGAATGATAAAACAAGATTATACCAACAAAATTGCCATAGCTTTCCCGAACTACAGATTTATGGGGTAGATCTTTAAAGATACCCGGATAGCTACACTTTCTACGTTTACGCGAGCGTAGATCGGGACGTGAAACTAGGACAGTAAAAGGGTGAATTAATATTACCGGCAGCTGCAAAAGCGACAATAAAATCGTGAACTTACAGTTTTATTTGATATGAGGCCAGCTTTTGTTAAGATTGAATGCAAAATAAAAAGAAAAACATTAAAGGAACTTTGTCAAAAGGTAGCGCATGAAGGTTTGAAAATATATTTTCTTCTTTTTTTTTTACTGTAAAGCCCTGGGTAACACCATGCAGCCTGTGACAACATCAAGAACGAAAACACTCTATTTTGATACCGTAGAAAGTTCAGGGTATAAAAAGGCATGAGAGCAATAAATATCAGTTGCCTTAATTATAAAGATAGTGGGAGTATTGTGTTCGAAAAGTATGCAACCCTTTTGCACAGTGCCTGTTGGCGTCCAGCGTACCACAGACTTGCAAGAAGACTGATGTAATATAATTTTAAGGGAAGGTGTGTTAAATATTATAATAAGAAAAGCAACATTTGCTTGTCTTTAAGTCATAATTTCCTCTCCTTTCTCCTTCGTCCCTCTAGAACAAGGCAGCATACCCGGCTCAGTCCTCGCTGACCTCGGTCTACATGACACAGGGAAATATGGCGGATAATGGTTCTATAATCCTTTGGAGCACTTGTTTAAGGATTTTTTCGTCCAAGAGCCATAATTAACAGATACGCTTGAAACTTCCTCACCCGTCATCCTTACAATGGCCACTATTTGCTCGCAACTTAGCATTTGTGGCATGCCAAGTTCTTTCAGGACATTAGGACAATTTACTACGTGGTTCGTAAAAAGGATAGTAAAGCTCTCGAACGCCTGTGTAAATAATTTTCTCCACGGTTGTAGTTAACCTACACAATTAAAATTGTGATCTGTACATCCCCACAGCATTTTCCCTATTTTACAAAAAAATCAGAGCCCTTCCACTACTGTGAAGATGGAAGCCAGCGAAGCTGTCACTATGGTTGGTCTGCTATAGTGAATATTCCTATGGTGATTTATATATATATATATATATATATATATATATATATATATAATCATTATCGACTATATTGAGCGTGTTCGGCATGTTCGTCAAATAGCAAGGACACCGGAGTGTTGTTTTCACCCGGCACGATGGCCAAGTAGTGCGTTTTCTGCGCCAAGTCCACCCCGTCGTCATAGACTAGCGTATGAGCCACAGCGTCCCTAGTTGCGGCACACTGCAAGGCATCGTCAGGATCCTGACAAGATGTGGCTAACTACCTTTATCGTCCGTCCAGTAGTGAGTTCAAAGGGCAACTGCTGATAACAGCGCAAGCGCGATCTCTACGTCACGAGACAACGGGGCACAACGATTGGTGGGACGTGCCGCCGCCGAGTATCGAGACACTTGTGAAAGAGGCATCGGCGGTGGCGAGGAGTATAACAATGGGCCATCTATCATCCGTTTCGACCCCGGTGCTAAGGCACAGCTGGCGAGAAACCACCACGCACATGGAGCCGAAAATTGTTAATCTACTTCCGGTCTATCTATCTACTTCCGTGGCCGGACGCGATCTCCTGGAACCTAGGTTATAACAGCTTCGCTGGAAAAAATTACGGCAGAACTTATCTCTCGATGACGGTCGATGGTTATGAGATCAGCATTCGAGCAATATAGCGACAGAACGTATATCTGAAGTCACCTATATTTAACACCTGTAGTGATCATTGCGAGACTTCCGTTGCTTCGGCTGTATGCGACATATTACAGTATCGTCACATTTCGCTAAGGCACATGCTTGCCAAGGTCACCCATAAGCATGGAGACATGACGACGACTGTGTGAAGCCGACCCAGTGACCACGGAATGGCGAAGAAGGAATGACGTCGATAGAATGACAAAGGCGGAATGACAGTGACAGAATGACGACGATGAGATGACGTTCCTTAATGATGACCATGCTATAACGACGACGCATGATTTCGACGACTTGAGAAGAATGAGATGACAAGCGTATGGCGGCAATGGCGTGACGACAACCGCACGATGAAGCTGGAATGACTACGATTGCAACAACACGACGGCGTGACCACGAAGATATTACAACGAATGCGTGATAGCGAATTCCTGACGGCGACGCAAATGACCGTGATGGCATGACAACAGCGCTTTATCGCGGTTTAGTGGTGACACCAAGATTGCAATCAAATGACAAAGAAGAAACGGCATCGATGGATCGACGAAGGTGGTATGACGATAACGGCTAGACTACATTTATTTATTATTAATACTGTCAACCCACAATGGGTCATTACAGGAGTGGAAAGTACTAAAAGAACATACAAAGTGGTACATTCCTTGGCAGGTAGTGGAACATCATCATGTTACTTGGCAAAAGTAACATGCGGTATGGATCGGAACATTGCACTTGTATTACTGTCTTCATAGTTAAGCAAATATTCTAACAGATGAACACTTTCTGGAAAACCACTATAGAGGTATACTCATGAACAAATTAAGGTCACAGGGGACAAATTATTTAAAATATATAGACTTAACTTTTTCCTGAAATTCACCTATTGATGCTAGTTTCACTATAGTGTCTGGTAGCCCGTTCCATTCATTAATAGCCCTAGGGAAAAAACTAAAGTTAAAAGAATCAATAAAGACAGAGGGAGGTGAGATGTACATACTGTGTCTGTGCCTAAAATAGGTGTCTGGTTGGATGGTAAATTATTCGTTTTTATTTATGCTAACGAGATCGTGAATGACAAGAAAGAGAAATTTTAGTCTTTCGAGGGAAGTTCTAGGTTCTAGAGACTGTAGATTGGCAATTTTGTTAAGTTCTGAGGGGGAGTCATGCCACCGGTACTTATTATAAAAAAAACCTTAAAGCGAGGCGTTGAATTTTGTCAAGTTTAGATTTATTCGTTACCGTGTAAGGGTCCCATATTATTTTGGCGTACTCCAAGATTGGTCTAATTAACGTTCTGTATGCCAGAATTTTTATTTCAGGAGTTGCGCTGTGAATGCGTCTTCTTAAGGATCATAGTGCATTGCGTGATTTGGTACACACGTCATCGATATGAACATTCCATCTTAAGTCGGACGCAATACTAACACCGAGATATTTATGAGCGGAAACCCTTGTTAAGGAAGTTTTATCAATGGAGTATGTATGAAACAGAGGTTTCTTTTTTCACGTGACCGTCATGACAACAGTTTTTCTGTGTTTAATACCATTTGCCATGTGTCAAACCAGGTTTTAATTTTTTGCAAGTTTATCTCAAGAAGAGTCTGGTCATCGGGATTTTCTACCTTGTTATACAAGACACAATCGTCTGCGAACAGGCGAATAGGTACTGTGATATTATGTGGCATATCATCAATGAAAATTTAAAAAAGGAGCGGAACCAAAACGCTACCCTGGGGTACACCGGATAGTACCCCTGAGGGATCAGAGCGACAGTTTTCAAGCACAGCATACTGTTCTCTGTTGGAGAGATAGGATAAAAACCATTTAGTGATCATCAGGTTTTTGAAAATTTTATCAATCTTTAGGAGCAATTTAGGGTGGGAAACTTTATCGAAGGCTTTGGCCAAGTCAAGGAATATTATGTCTACTTGTTTGCGTTCGTTCAAGGCACTTGAGAGATCATTTGTTAATCCAACCAACTGAGTTATTGTCGAGTGCTGCTTACGAAAACCATGTTGGCAGCGATCTAGGATATTCTATATCCGGATATTCGACAGCGATCTAGTATGACGATACCTGTGTGACGGCGATGGCGTGACGACAGTCGGATGAGGGAGTTGTAATGACGACGATGGAACGAGCGCAACGCCATCACGATGGCGGTATGACCACGAATGCATGACGACGGCCGTATGACGACGATGGCATCACAACGGTATGAGGACAATGAGATGACGACGAGTGTATGACCACAATGGCGGGACGCCGACTGCACCACGAAGGCATTATCAAGACGATAGACGACGGCATGACGACAGGCGGGTGTAGAAGCCGAAGTGATGACAATGGCACGACTACGAAGGCACGACGATGACTGTAAGACAATGAATGCATAATAGCGACTGTTTTATGACGACGCAATGATGGCGATTGCACGGCAACAGTCATTATTCTAAAAGTACTTATTGAACCTCCACACTTTAGGCAGGCAGGCAGGCAGGCAGGCAGGCAGGCAGGTTGTTTATGACTTCACTTTTGCCTTAACTGTTGTAAAACAGTCTTAGCTGTTCCTAGGCGTGGAAGTATCTTAAACGCAAGACTGCCTTCGTAACTGGTAAAGGGCGTGAGTTGCGCCATCAGACAATACACATCATTTTAGAATTAGCGAAATGCCTGCAGAAGTACATGGTGAGTTAGTGGTGCACTCTAATTGGGGCTGGAGTTCGTTTTCCGAGGCGCTGGAGCGAGACGCGTTTCTTTACTGCTCCGTACACAGAGAAGTGCGCAGGTAACCGAGTGAACTAATTGCGGTAGCAGTTAAATATAATAACAGACTATCAAACCGCGATGGTTAATGGCGTTCTCGTGTTGGAAAAATACGAAAGCCGGGAAATGAGGTGGGGCCGTGTATCTGCCGGCATGTGCATTTGTTTTGTATCACCGCGTAAGCGTCTTCCTCACCTCGTTTACTTCGTAAGATCAGAACGCACTTCGTATGGAGGGTGTCTAGAAAGTTTTGAGTGCGTTCATAAAGTCTTACTCAAAAGACCAGTCTTGCTGGAAGCAACGGTATTGGGCCCGACAACTGCGACGACCGCTTGAACCCAGCATCAAACTCCGCTTGAAGACTGGAGCAAAGAAGTATTATAGGGACTAACGTACCCTATTTTCAGCCTCAATGAAGCTGCAGACATCGTTTCGATATCTATCGTCAGGGGATGTGCTTTATCAGGTGAAGCATTCGGGGACAACTTTATTTCACAAGAGAAATTACAAATCTTACCACATATTCTTGAAATACACGATTCCGCTTGTACTAGGAAAATCAGGCGGCGAAGTGATGGTCACCCTAGCCTTGCAATAAAACAAGTTTCGCGAGCAGAGTCCAGGCAAGCAAAGACCGGGCACAAGTTGGTAAGCACGAAATGCAGGCAAGAGAGTCTTACATGAAGGATTTGCCTGATACCGGCCAACCTTTATTTTAAGCGACGCTTTCCATGCGACTTCCAACGCTGGCTGGGTATGTGCCAATAGGCATATGCCCAATTAGACAACTTGCCCCACTGGGTGTGTGCGACTGGGCAATGTGCCAGTAGGTCCGTGCCCGAATGGACAACTTGGGACACTAGATATAGAACAGTTCTTGGCCAATCGCTTAGAATGTGTATGTACCATTACGTAGGTGCCCGAATAGACAAGCAGAACAAGAGGCAGGAAGTGAAGAATTTAGCAGCTGCAAAATTGAAGAACTCAGCTGCGAAAAAGTGAAGAAGTCAGCAACAGAAGCAGCCAAGAGTGGAGAAATAAGTGAACAAAATGAGAGCAGAGCGTGCATTGCGAGAGCAGCGTTGAACTACACAGAAGTAAACGACGGTTCAGTTAGCATCAAGGAAAGCTTCGATAACTCCTGTCTGACTACCCAACATAGAAAAAGGAGCGTTTTGCCTTCGGACAGCTTTAGGGCACTTACACGACAGGCGTTTCACAGAATATAAGATCTTGGGACCATGGGCTCGTGCTTCTGCGATGTATAATGCCACGAAAGCGCTGCTACGGTTCTTGAAAAGCACCGGCCTCTATTACCACTTGCGAATGACAATGAACGATTGACTGCGTGTGTACAGTGCAAAGTGTGTACTTCTCTCTTTCTTTTTAATTTTAGTCCCTTTTTCTCTTAACCAGTGCAGGGTAGCTTAACGCGCGTAGCCAGGGTAACCTCCCTGCCTTATCCTTGGGACCTACATTTCTCTTACTTATCACCTATTCACAACTATCGGTGGTATCCGCCCATGTTTTTAGGGGCGAAGCTCCTTATGGCGGCACCCGTTCCGTCCCCGTCGTAGTAGTAGTAGTAGTGTGTAACCAGTCTGAGAAAAATGAGAAAAAAATTCCGAAGTTGTGTCCGTAGCGCGGAATCGAACCAGAGACCCCTCGCTTCCGAGCGCGCGGCGTTAGCCCACTACGCCACGAAGCGGACATGGACAAACGCACCACGATGGCTATAAATACCGAACATTAACGAAAGGCCGCGTTTCTAGCGCGTTTCTAACGCGTTTGTGCTAGCGCGTTACGGCCCGTGTAAGAAGCTGGTGTAAGACGCTGTGGCCTCTCCACCTTACCTTCAACGCGTTTCGAACGCGCTGCCCAAAGCGGTGGCAAGTCAAGTTCAAGTCGAGGAGCGTTTATGAATACGTGGGGTATACTCTCTCAGCAGTCATGTGATGGCGTCGGCAAACGCGGTGCACGTTCCGGCATGTGTAAATGGCTGCGTAAGACGCTGTTGCCGCTTCCCCTTACTAGAGAGTACTGCACGTTTCTAACGCGTTTGTACTAGCGTCCCCTTAAGCGGGAGATCCGATGATTCCCTCCGGAGCTTCGCCCACTCATCATCATTCACCTCGTGGATCTGCTGTCATTTTTTTTCTGTATACCTTAGTTTGACATTTCTCAGTTCTTCGAGCATTAAATAAACCCTTTGGTCACACTACGTCTTAATCAAATACATCGTCAGTATTTCGCTTTCTCTGAGCTTTAAGTTCAATAATTGCTGGAACATTCACCGACATCAACAACTATCACTGAGAGGACCATCTTGTTGAGCGAGATGATCGAGAGCAATGATTTTTACAAAGTACCCAGATCTTACTACCGTAAACTGTCGCTGTAATCGTTATTATACCGGAATAAAAGAAATACACTTTTGAATTATTTCTCCTGCTACCTTTCTTTCTCGCTTTACCGTGAGTGTTTCCCTGTTTCAATTTCAACACCATATGCATCGTGTGCTACGAGTTCTACCCTAACCTTTTCTTAAATGCGTCTGTATCGCGCAGCTTTCTCCAATACTGGTTTCTCGCTGTGGTACTTCCAGTATAAATGTTAGGTTAAATAAAATGAACAACTCTGAATGTGCGCCAGAGATTTCTAAACCCTTCAAATACGGTGAAAAATGCGGTGCTTCTTCAATGCATGATAGACGCATAGAAAGTTTTGCTATCTCTTAAGAACTCTACTGTCCTAAGACTGTAGAGTCTGAAGAATGCTTACGCTCCAGATTTAGCTTCTAATCTATCGTTATTTCAATTTTTTGATCCCTTTAACAGTTTTATTATTGCTTCTGATAGCACGGGAGCCGATACTCATCCTTGTGGGCACTCCTTCTGAACAGTTTCGGAGCATAAAAGACTGGGTGATCTTCCAAATGACAATAAGGCAGTGACAATAGTTAATAAAGAGCTGTGCAGCAATCTTCCTGCTTTCACAAAATTTATTTCAAGCGTCATAAGCCAAAGAAGAGCACAAAGGACGTGTCAGCATCACAAAAACCAACGGCCACACTTTCCTTCATCGTCCATCAATGACAGCCTGTTTCGCTCACGTCCGCATGGGGGAAACACATGTAAGCTGATGTCGTCGCTTCTGGCTGTTCGAACGAGCAGCACAAGGTTCGTCAATATCGACGCCTATAGTCCAGCCTAGGCCCTCTTGGCCCTGCCCAGGGTGAAGTGGATGTAACTAGGAGATATGGCCGCCTGGCGGGCGTGAACGGCGTGAGCTACGGGCACCGCGTGAAGAGTGTGCAGAGAGAGCGGGACGGCGTGAAGGGCCAGTGGTGTGGCGTGCACGGTGTGCACTGAAGTGAGGGGCGCCAGCCGAGCCGGCCTCACAAGGGCAGGCCTGAAGGCGGGCACCACCACGTTGCGCGGTGCAACTACGGCCGCGGGTGTGTTCGCCGCCTTCGAGGTGTAGCGGGCGTTGGCGGCATCGTGGCTCTTGGTGCCAGGTTCGTTGGTGTCTACTGTGACGCGGAAGCCCTGAGCGTCGGCAATGTACTGCACGAGGCGGTAGAGACCCGTTGGGTCGTTGATGCCGTACGAGCCAGTCTTGACGTTGCTGGCATCCCCGCTCTCGCTTTGTGTGACCTTGGCGCCAGTCTTTGCGTCGACGTGCTCGTACGCAAAGTTGTACGGTGCCGGCGGCTGCAGTGGTGCGAGACAATGAATGACGTTAGAACATTTGGTGGCATCGCATTTGCGCCAGTATGTTAACTGACACTACAAACTATCGGCCATCTCTTCTTTTTTTGTGTGTGTGCCCGTGCCAGTGAGCCTTCTGCAGGTGCTTCACATACAAATTTATATAGAAAAACTGCATAGTTGTGGTGCAAAGCCAAGCAATCCAGATAAAGTCTACATGTTTCTGGCGAAAAGGAAACAGTCCGAGAACTTATGATAGCACACTTGGCACTTACGCCAAAAAAGAAAGAAATGTTGCACTGCCAGGAAGAACTACCCCTGAGCACCACTGAAAGTACACCGTCACAAATGACTGGGAGTTTTATGGAATGCTCATATATATCTTATTAAGGTGCTGACTGGGCTAGTTGGTTATTCATACTGATAATACACAGCGCGAGAAGAAGTACGAGTATGAATAGCAGACACAGACAAGTGCTTGTGCGTGTCTGCGATTCGTCCCCGTGTTTCTCCTCGTGCTCATATATATCGCTTCATTTTCTCTCGCATTTGGTAGTTATCATTTCGCATACGTTTCTTCAAACGTCCATCTAAAGCAGACAGCCCTGATTATAGGTCGTCAATAAACTTACCGGATTCACCTGAACTTGGGCACTGACGCAGGCAACGAAACAGAAAAGAGCAACCTGCACAGGAAAATGCAAAAAAAAAAACAGCCACACAGCTGGTTGAGAGAGAGATTGCTATAAGTAGAGCGAAAGTTGTCCGATCAACGAAACGAAGTCACAAGGACTTGTACTGGCATAGCATTTCTGTCGGTTCTTGTATGTTCTATAGCATCTGTTCTACACCAATAGGCGACCACATTTTCTTAGATAAAAGTGAATAGTTCTGCTTTCTGGCCAATTTGTGTTAGAATTGAGAACTTTGTCCTTGAGCCAACCTCCCCCCGGGAGCGTTTTCAAATAAAATTACAAGTTATCCTAATCACAGCGGAAAGATATAGTTAGCCAGATCGTCTCGCTCCACTGAACTCACCAGCCGGTGACGCTACCAGAAAGTACACAGTGATAGGTCTGCAAAAGTTAACTCAAAAGAATGCTAGGTCCGGTTACATTTACTTTGGAAGATTCTGAGGAAGCGTATCTCATATCGGTGGCCTCATCGGGGCCAGCATCTCTGCTCCTACTCACCTTCGTCCACATGATTTTGTATGGGTTATCCACTTGCTGCGCTTTACACTTGACGACACCGACACACTCATCCGGAGAGCACCCAAGGCTTATATACCCGCGTGCTGAAAACATGCCATTGATTGGCGGCTTGGTACCAGCTTATCACCATCCATTGGTCGTTGAACGTCCGCAGGAGGTCAGGATGACCCGCTACGGCACGTGGTGACTGACGCTACGGCTTTTTTTGTATATATTTATACATTACTTCATTCCTGAGATAGCCACTTACGCGGCCAAGTTCCTGCATTTCATTTAGTCGCTATTTATTGATATCGCTATTCAGTTATGTCACCAACGTGTATTTACAAGCGCATCCACATCGTTAACCTTGCGGCCGATATAATCTCCAACACGGAAGGAAAAAAAATGAGGTTACTGGTGCCCATTGGTGGACAGGAATGTCTTAAGCCGAAAGGTCAGCCGCTTGATGTGCGGTATCGATTTTCGCGCCAGCTTGCAGACATGCTGCCCACGGGTACGGGAGCTGTGCATAAATGTTTCTGGACCGCATTTTGTCGCCATGACCGGCATAATGGTGCATGTCCTCTAAGGAAAACAAATTTACGCGAGTGACCACACGAAAGAGTGTCAATTTGTGTTTATGATGGGGAATATAAATATTGGGACACTGGTACGCATTCTATCTGAAAGCATGCTTTCTAAACTTTTGGCTCTACACGTTTTTATATCGGAATCTCCTACTCCAGACCTGCTTTCTAATGTCGTATTAAGGGAAGGCAAGGCCATGTGCTTACCAAAATTAGGAGCCAACCTTATCTTCTCCATCAGCAACGCTGCTTGGTAGCCTACTGATGCGATATATGTCACCAGCGCTGACCTCAAACTTTTCTTTCTTTTTTGTGCGTTTTCTGAGAAAAGTGACAATTCACTATAACACATCATATTAAAATAAAAGGTCCGTTTGTTTCAAAACTTTAAACCAGGTGTGCGGGATAAACGGTGTGAAAAGAAGGCGAGCGACACTTCTTAGTCTTGATATCAATGCCTTTCTATTGCTCAGAAATGTAGATGATATTTCTCACTCGACAGAAATTATCACAGTATTGCAGCAAATTTTACCCTAGATACGCTTATCACCTTCGCTTATTAAGAGGAAACTTCGCCTTGGAAGCTGCGGCTAAATAATTAGGAACGAATTGTTGGGCGGAGTTTACTGCATCGACTATAATCAGGTTTATTGAAGTTACGCATAAGTCTAGAAAAAAAATTTCATAATGGTTGTTAACAGTTTTATAAACAATTTAAATACCAGAAATACTAATGAAAGTCTTGCATCAAATTCGAATTTCTGTAGATAATTATTAATAAGCGATGCCGCAATTCTGTACACTGCTTGAAGTGGTCTATTCGAACATCTAAAGCTGACAAATTTCATATATTATGCACCAACTTGAACTGTATCACAAGTTCGTCAGCGGGACATTTACAGAACTCGAGTAATGAAAGCAATCTTTTTCATGCTCTTAAGGAAGGCGTGACAGCGTGATAAATAAGCATCTAAACAAACGTAACCTGTAAGTTCTTGTTTGTTTTAGACGATTTAGCACTTGAAATCATATAATTTTTTATATCTGGGTTTCGTGAGAGTTAGAAAGTTGTAAAATTGTAAAGAGAGTTAGAAAGTTGTAAAGTCCTTTTTTTTTGTTTTATTGAAAATTTCCCGCATTTTCTTCATAAGGCTTGGGGCAATAAAATAAGGAATAACAGGCTTCCCATAGTCGCCACAATTTAGGTTTCTGTTGTAAATACAACAAATGTTATTCTGTTTAGTTCCGCAATCGTTTATGGTAGCAGTTCTTCATTCCACATGCATTTAAATAAGGAAGGAGGAGTTTGTCCCTGGAAAAGCTTCGTTTAAGTGGTATGGCTCTTTCTGAAGACTTGAAACTACCAAAACGATCAAATGTGTTTCTCCTCGAAAATCCCTGAGAGATTGTGTCATCTAAAGAGGCCGCTAGCTGATACCCTCTCGCTGAACACATAATTTCTTCCTGACTGACCTTATGTCCGTCAATAAAATCCGTAAAAACCGAAGGTTCAAGACTCTTCGCTATCACACTAAGCAACAGCAAATGCCCTTTCCGGCGATGCCGGATGAGTTAGAGGCATAGGGAGTTTTGCACTACGACAAGAGGAGCTAACCATCTTAGAGATCCGTGGCTTAAAATCTGACAAATCTAATAATTGTGCCGTGTAGCATTGTTCGCAATAAAGAGACTCAAGAAACCAGATGCGTAGTACGCAAATTTATCAGCTTGTTCATCCTATACCTTATGTCTCCAACTCGACTTTTTGAGAGGAACAGCGGGCTACCCCCAGCGTCGCCTCTATAAGAAAAGTATTCTATTTGAAGTTCCGCATCTGAAGTTTTAGTGCTTCGTCCTTAGCGAACTCATGTGCTGTCGGTACCATAGGCTTTCAGTTAGGGCTCACGTAGAATGGGATTTGCCGAAGTATTTGAGATTCATCGATAAGACTTGCATCTCGCGAGAAATATTCTCCTTATCAGCGCCACTGCGTGCGGTGATTAGATTCTTTCCATTCGCTCCATGGCCCATGCACAAATCTACGGTCAGGATCCTACGCAAAATGTGCGCTGAGTTTGTATACGACGTCCCAAGTGAAATTGTGTACGGGGCCTACGGAAACGCTCTAGTCAACACTTCCCTTTACAGACTTATGTGGTGTCGCAAGTCAGCAAAAAAATGCATTGTACAGAAGGGTGATTTAAATGGCTTGAAAAAGCAATTCCGCATCAAAATTTATTCTTATACCCATTGTGAAAAATAGACTTGCAGAAACAAAATTGCGTCATTTACACCGACTGAATTTTTCATTGGCGTGATTTGTAAGCTCTTACGTGAAGCACAAGTCAACACCACGGCGTACTTCTGAATTAATCACCCGGTCTGCATATCAAGCACCGAGAGTGTTTTTCGCATAGTGTTGCGCAGGGAACTAAAAATGAAGTTACTACAACACGTACGGATTGAAACTTGCAGAGCAAACTTCGATAAAATGTTGATTTTAAATCAAAGCTTTCTGGGGATCGATCTCGCACTTTGGTGCCGGTTTCTTCTTCTAATCTATATCGACTACGAAGGTGCCTACTGACGCCATATAGTTTTGGGTCAGCTTATATATTGCTTAACGAACCACACCACCCGCGTCCTTTCCGTCCCCTTAACTCTTGCGAATATCTAATCAGCCCCGTTAGACTGAGGCGTCTGACAGGAGGTTGCGCGCTACATTTGTGCTTATTTGACTCACCTGTTTTATGAGACATACAGATAGTAGCAAGCGATTTAAACGCGCTGAAATTGCCAGCCCGGTGTCTTCCGGCAAAGCCAAGAGCAGTTGCGTTTCTCAAAGAACTGAAAAAAAGGTACTCTGAACTACTAACCAATCAGAAAGAGGCAGTGGACGTCATCATGTATACATAAAAGATACTGCAGAAGTACAATGCACAAGCTGAACATTGTACACTTTTAGACAAAAACACTTCACGTCAGTTACTAACAAAATGCTAGTAATCGCTTGTCACAATGTAGATTCTAGAAAGCGCTGTTAGTAAGGGCGCTGATAGTTGCACTACTACCCAAAGGACGTAGTACATGCGACCAGCACACGTAGTCGGTGTACAAACCCTACATAGTAGTGGCACCGGTAAAGTGTAATTTGCTGCGCAAATGAGTTAGTGGAGTCTTTTATTGTTTATAAGCGGTGCTTCTTTGCCAAGAAACAATTACGTACATCGCTCCTCCTCTAAAAGTTTATTACAAATACGTATGCCAAAAAAGGGGGAAACAAAAGGAGGACCGCACTGCCACGCATTTACAACATAAAATAAGGGCCATGACAGGAACACCAGGTTGCGTGCAATAAACTGGGCTGTATGAATAGGAACAAACCGCAAAGGGGCACAACGCAACGCACAATACAGAGATCGCGATACTACTTTTTGCCTTGCTGACACAGCAGGATTATTTTTTTTTTCAATACAACGAAGTCATCAAGCACTGCAATCCCATCAAACGGTTCAGGCAGCGCCCTATACAGTTACTTTTACTGCGCAACTTTTTTTATGAATCTTCACGTACTGAGCATTTTGGCTGTTGAGAACCACGCGCACAGACCAGGGGTACACGTGGTTACAATAAACCAGTCGCACTGAGCAACCGTAACCGACGGGCGTGCAGTCACTTCGTTCTTTACATTGCGGTTTTTTAATTCTGCATGTCCAACATGCAAACGCGTTTTCCACAAGCTGTGGAGGCCAACGACCATAATTTCATCATAAGCAATTTCTGTGGTATGAACTGGTAGAGACCGGATGCCATACGGACCAAGTGATAGCTCTGTTTTTATAGGCATCTGTAGAACGTTCCAATCAAAGAGTGTATATCAGCATTCTAGGACAACATGCTCAATGGTCCTAGGTATTTTGTAGAGTAGACAGCTTGTCGTCCAGAGTAAGACAAGATCTCTTTCTCTCAGCTATGTGTTTACTGACAGTGTGCTCGTATGTAACTCGAAGAAGAATGTTTTTATGCTTGGCTTAACTCGGGCATTTTCTAGCCCCTCTAAAAACTTTTGTTTTTCGTATCCTCCGCGCTATTTCAATGGATGTATGAACTCTGGCATGAGTGTATCAACACGGTGGTTCCAATTTTTTTTTTAGAGACACTGCACAAGTTTTCATACAAAATCTGAGAGTGAACATCTTGATCGAGAGCACCACTTCGTGCATGTTTCCTCTCAGAGCACCGCACATGTCTTACTGGTTGATACAAAATATCCTGGAAGTAGTCTGCGCAGTCACATTTCGTTAACTGTCTGCACAAGGGCATCGTTTTGCTCAAGAATACAATTAAAACGCGATACAACTTGCCACAAAAAATGAGCGACTGCAAGCCCACCATGTTTGACGGAACGGAGCAAATTCTTTCGGTTTGTTCGCGCCCAGCTCGGGGCGCTACACGCGACACATTTCTAAGAAAGACCTTATGAGCACATATATCCATAACCTTTAGGAACACAGGTTGTACCGGTGCTATAATTATGTATTTGGATAAATAAATAAAGTTATGAATCTATATTTGTATAGCGGACACTTTTACATATGTGCGACGAAACTCAGAACATAAATATTAGTCTAACATATTGAGAGACGCTATCGTTCCTCTAATATCGCATTATTACCACCAACACGCCGCATAATAGAGCACAGGTGACGGTGGTGTATTACGTCTTGCTAACTGGTCGGTGAAACCTACTATATGCTTAGTAAAGACAGCACTTACTGTCTGAATTATCGGAAGTAGTAAACAGCTAGTAAAATGGTAGTAATATATGGTAAATTCAGGGAGAACACCAGCTACTACCTCATTTTTCTAAAACTGTGTACATACTATGGTTTCTGTTAGGAAGCACCGTTCTCCATAACTAAACAAAAAAAATTGGCGTAGCTTGCACTGTAGGCGCAATGCTAGAGGCAGCGGAGCTGATGGGCACCTAGCTAGTCCTGGCTTTTGAGCTTGGCTAAGCTCTACCAAGTTATCCGCAGCTTTTTCCGAAATTTATTGCTTATTGATCGATTATTGATTAGCTATTGATTGGCTATCTATTGGTTATCGCAAGGTATTGGCCACGTATTTGGGCTAGGCTAAGCACTACCAAGTCATCCCCAGCATTTTCTTAAATTTAATGATTATTGATTGATTATCGATTAGCTATTGATTGGCTATCGGTTGGCTATCGCAATCTATTGGCCACGTATTTGGGATAGGCTATGCACTACCAACTCATCCCTAGCATTTCAAAAACTTATTGATTATTGATCGATTATCGATTGGCTATTGATTAGCTATCAATTGGCTATCGATGACTGACTGAGCTTAAGTAGTCCCAACCATGCTTACCTTGACTTAGCCAGGCTTAGCTTCACTAGTTCACAGGGGTATGTGCCATTGGGCTTGGACCCTTTCTGCACTACCGCCAGGATTGACCCACATATTCTGTTAACGCATCACGGACTTATGGCCGGCTAAACAGCCCCGCTGCTAAAAGCATCGTTTACATAAACAGCCACCAGGGATGTGTTCTGCCTAATATTGGTTTACCATGCTACATTTTCGTTTCTTGCTTAGAAAAGGTTCATCTTCTTCTCATGCAACAACCACTCCGCGAAGTGACATTGCAAGCGGATTATGGCTGAAATGTTGACATCTGCTTCAGGTAAATAACAGTTCTCTCTGCTAGCCTTTCTCCGTGCCATTTAAGCAAAGTTGTCACAGATCACGTCTTTGTGAGCAGGCGCTTTGCCTACTTAAAGTAGGCTTTACCTACTTTAAATCAGAGATTTAAAGTAGGCCAGATTTAAAGTAGGTAAAGCCTTTAAATCAGAGATTTAAAGTAGGCCAGGAGGACGACGACGAAGTGCTTCTTTTGTGGAACACAACCTGCCCGTCTCTCTGCTTTTCTGGACTTTTCACTGGTTTTGTGGGGCCTGCCGCCCCACATCTCGCGGTGATGGCTGTGCAACCTCCCGAGGCCCCGTCCGGTTCCGGTTCATCAACCGGAATCGCTTCGAGGAAGCGCGGAAATACATCTAGCGACAGCGAGGACACTGAACTGTACTCCGCATCTGCTGACGAGTCATCGCAAGACGGCTTTGAACCTGTCTTGCACCGTAAAGCCAAGCGAAGGATCGTCAATGCATCTTCGGTGTCAAGTTCGTTCACCGTAAAAACTGCACCTCAACGATGGCCTCATACCGTCCTGTTTGTGCCAGAGCACTCGACAGACAATCTGCGCGTCCTCAACAGGCAAGCACTGTCTTTGTTTCTTGAGAACACTGTACCAAACGAGATCAAGGATGTGAGGATAAACACGCGGAAAAACATCTTAGCCGTCGACGTGATGACCACGAGTGCGCTGAGCCCTCTGCAGCGTATAACGCAGCTGGGCAACATAAGGGTTCGATCCATTGTCCCAGCGGATGGTACCATCATTGCAGGAGTCATTTATGACATTGACATTGAGATCCCTGACACAGACCTTCCAGTGCTCATAAAACCAGCAAGTGAGAGCAACGTTATTGTGCACGTTGGCCGTCTTGGCAAGACACGTTGTGTGAAATTAACGTTCAAGGGTGATTGCCTTCCTTCCTACGTGAAGGTTGGCCACTTCCGCCACCCGGTTCGACCATTTGTTCCAAAACCGCTGCAATGTTATAACTGCCAGAGGATCGGCCATGTGAAGGGCGTTTGCACGAATTCAGCCACATGTCCCCGATGCGCCGAGCCACACTCAGAACAAAACTGTAATGCGACTGTTTTGAAGTGCCCTAACTGTCAAGGCGCTCACAGTGCTTCATCCAAAGACTGCCCCAAGATTAGGAAGGAATGTTCTGTGCTCAAACAAATGGTTCGGGACAGTTCCACCCACAAGGAGGCCGCTGAAACAGTGCGACGTAGACGCCGCCGCCGCCGACGGTCCTCACGTAGGACTGCGCCAGCTTCGAAAAATGCGTTACCTCTTCAAGTAACAAAGTCACCTGCAGTTCCCAGCGCAGCAAACGCTGACACAGGACGACAGAAAACTACGAGACGTCTCTCTACAGATGAATGGCCACCGCTTCCAAGTACACGACCTATTGATAAGCAGCAGCAAGTGCCTCATCCAGTACAGCAAGCTGCTCCATCGGATGAGGTGCGACATACAGATCAGCAAGTGGTATCGCTACTGCGATCCTTAATGAATGCCATTCGCGTGTTGCTGAGCAACATGCACACAACGTCAGCCAAAAGTGCACTGCAAGTACTGGACACACTAAGTCCGGTGCTGGCAGCCCTTGAGTAAATCATGGCTCACCAGCAGCTGTCTTTTCGAGAGGAGGTCCGAAAAGCAGCAATCTTCCAGTGGAATGCCCGGGGACTACGATCGCGCATCGCCGATTTCCGACGGTTCGTGTACGCCAACAGGTTTCCCATCATCATCATCTGTGAGCCGAATTTATCGAACTCAATCAGGCTATCCGGCTATGAATCATTTATGTCATCAACTAGTGGTGAAAAAAGCAAGGTTATGGTGTTTATTCGCCGTGACCTCACTTACATTCTTCAACCTGTGCCACCTCATGACGATAACCAATACGTATGCTTAACAGTAAAGAAGAAAAGACTTACCGTCACTGTTGTTGGTGCGTACCTATCACCATCAAGTAGATTTGACTCCAAAAGATTACGAGATATCCTGTCAGCAACGCCTGATCCATGGATTATCATCGGGGACTTCAACGCACATCATACAATCTGGGGAAGTACGAAAATCAACGCGAAAGGCAGAGCCTTGGTATCATTCGCCTCCGACAGCGAGCTCTGGGTTTTAAATGACGGCAGTCCTACTTTTTTACGCGGCTGCACATACAGCAGCTGTCTTGACTTGGCCTTCGTATCACGAAGGCCAAGTCAAGTCAAACCATCCTGCACGTATCACGTACAGGATGGTTTACGGACATTAAACGCACGGGAGTGACCATATTCCCACATATGTCAAGATCAGAGGACTGTCGTCGTCGAAATCAAGTGATACCATCCGAAGAGTGGACTGGCCCAAATTCCAGGCTGTTATTGAAGACCAATGTCAAGGTAATTTATTACATAATTTGGAAGAAATAATCAAAACCACAGTGCAAGACAGTACACGTACTCTAATGCGCTCTTCGAAATTCACTGAATTTGACGTAGAATTAGAGCGACTTCGAGCTATACGGCGACGTGCCGAACGTAGATACCGACGCACGAAGTCAATGGACGATCTACGGACCGCTAGGCGCCTACAAAAGAAGATCCAGCGCCGGTTAGATAAGCTAGAGTCACAACGCTGGACTGCTTTCTGTGAATCGTTGGACCCTCGCAAGCCCCTATCGCACTTATGGAGGACGGTGCGAGGGCTCCGGACACCACCCGTACAACAGTCTCCATTCAAGGCTCTGGCCCTCTTCCAACAACGACCAGATATTGATGTCGCAGAAGACTTCTGTGCCAGATTATCCGGGCAGCACACAGCTTCCAACAACTTATCACGTTTCATCAGCTTCCCGCCACCACGTGACCCCCGCATGGATCTTCCATTTTCAATCCATGAACTCAAGGAAGTGAGCTGGCACACTTCCCACAAGGTGGAAGACTAGTCGCATAGTTCCGCTACTGACGGCTGGAAAGTCGCCGTTGGAGCTTCTCGTATCGCCTGATTGCATTGGCGGAGCTGCGTGGGAAAAGTGATGGAGCGGATGATACTCGGACGCTTGGAGTGGTACTTGGATACCACAACTCTACCAGATGCCATCGCAGGATTGCGACGCGGCCGCTCGTCGATTGATAATGTCGTCGACCTGGTTACCTATGTTCAGCACCAAAAGGGTGTACCGTCTGTGCGCTTCTTTGTTCCTCGACGTCAAAGGTGCGTACGACAACGTTACACATGAATCCATCCTCGCCGCTCTCGAAGAGCCTCGGTGGTCGGATGTTCCGATGGATTCATAGCTATCTCTCTATGCGATCTTTCTTTGTGAGCACCGAGGACGGCCGCACTTCTTTGCATTACACCTACTGTGGCGTCCCCCAAGGTGGCGTACTGAGCCCTACGTTGTTTAACCTTACGCTGATTGGTCTCCTTCATCACCTTCCAAACACAGTTAAATTATCAATGTACGCGGACGACATATGCGTTTGGGCGTCCGGAGTGACACGCCTACAGCTGCGTGCCAGGCTCCAAAAAGCTGCCACTCAGACTGCACACTATCTCCGAAATCAAGGCCTGGAGATTTCATCTGACAAATGTGCACTTGTGGCATTTACGCGTAAGCCTATGACGCATTACAGTGTGTTAATCAATGGTCAGATGATACCATTTGTACGGTCATATAAATTCCTGGGTGTCATAATTGACAGAGACGTTTCATGGAGCCCCCATGTATTGTACATGAAAAAACGGTTGACAGGCGTCTGTCACCTTTTGAAATTCTTCGCTTGAAAGACCTGGGGAATGTCAAGCGCTATGCTTCGATTATATAGAGTACTTTTTCTCGGCTTCTTGCGGTACAGCTTGCCAGCATTGACTAACGCAAGTACAACAGGCCTACGTACTATACAAAGTGTGCAGGCCCAGGCGCTCCGGATTTGTCTAGGTCTTCCTCGAAGTGCGTCAACGGCGGCAACTATTGCAATCGCCAGAGACCACCTCATAAAGACCCACATCGCAGTTGAAGCAATAAGAATGCACGTAAGGCACCTTGCACGGACTCCTTGCCACCATCTAGCCTCTCTACCTGCGGAGAGACCACACGCCTCGTTCTGCCGAATGGTATCCGCACATCGTGAGGCTATACCATCTTGCTTCACACCTGCCGCGAGACCTTCCACTCCTCCTTGGTGCCTCATTCAGCCAACGATCATCCTGACAGTACCTGGCGTCCGGAAAAAAGCAGATATGTCATCGCCGGCTCTTAATCAGCTTACCTTACTCCTATTATATGAAAAGTACCGGAATTACACCCACATATACACCGACGGTTCCGTCTTGCAGAACAGCTCTACCGCCGCTGCCGTTATTCCAGAAAAAGCCACCACTATCAAGATGAAAACATCTCACATGACAACGTCGACGGCAGCAGAACTGGCAGCGCTTCGAGTCGCATTACATTTTATTAATGATGAACCAGCACACAAATGGTCCGTTTTCTGCGACTCGAAGACGGCACTGCAGAGTTTACTGTCAGCCTTACGGCGCGGTCCACAGGAACATCTGGTTTTCGAAATCACAGAGGCCATACACCACCTGACTGAAAAAGGACACGAAATAATCTTTCAGTGGCTGCCAAGTCACTGTGGAATTATTGGCAATGAACGTGCCGATCAAGCTGCTCGTTCAGCTCATGAACAAGACAACCGCCTATCGATCCCGCTGTCTAGGACAGATGCTGCAAGGATGCTCCGCCTGCTTGCACGCCAATGCACTTCATCAGACTGGAATAAACCACATTTTATGCACGCCCGATTATGCACCTTGGATCCAACCTTAAGCCTTAGACTTCCAACAAGACTTCCCCGAAGAGATGCGACCCTTCTGTGTAGGCTATGGTTGGGCGTCGCGTTCGCCAATGCCTACGCGTTCCGCATAGGGATGGCCGACAGTGCAGCATGTGACAATTGTAGAGATGCGGAAAGCGATTCGTCATGTTCTTTGTCAGTGCCCACAATGCAGTGCGCAGAGACAATCGCTCTCCGTCGTGCTGAACCAGTTGGATGACCAGCCGTTATCGGAAGAAACAATTCTGCAACATCGACGCGACTCAACATCGCATCAGAAGGCCGTGCAAGCGCTCCTGCGGTTCCTGAAGTCCACTGGCCTGTGTGAACGTCTGTGACTGGAACGCCTCCTTTGTTACCAATGCCTGTGTTTTTTTCTGTTTTTTTTCGCTCGCTCTCTCTCTCTCGTTGCACTCTCTCCAACCCTTTATCCCCCACCCCAGTGTAGGGTAGCAAACCGCAAACTGACTTCTGGTTAACCTCCCTGCCTTTCCTCTCTCGCTTGCTCTCTCTCTAAAGTAGGCCAGCTACGTCTTGCAACACAGACCTCTGGTCTGTGCCATCTCCGGGGACAGCGGTAGTAGTCACCGGAGATGGCAGCAACGGCAACAAAAAGAGGGGCGCATTGATGACGTAGCATAAGATGACATTCAGAGAAGGGAAGAAAAGAAGAATAAAGTATGGAAATTCAATAAAAATTATTTAGAAAATTAATAAACATGCACTTATGTAAATAGAGGAAAGGTAAATATATGGATGCACAGTCTGCCGCATTTTTATCTATATCGCGCGAGAACACTATAATATAGTCCTACGTCATCCTGAAGGAAACATCGCATTAAACGATTCTTGCACAGGAGAGTGCTTAGTGCACTTGAGAGTACTTCTGCCGGTCTCGCTGACTATCGCCGCTTAAAGGCGCTGAAATGGCGCGTGATGGACGCTCGCGCGATATAGCTAAATATGTGGGAGGCTGTACATATGCTACTATATGAAATATTGTCTGGTGTAAAAAAAGGTATATGGTGCATGTGCTCTAATGAGTGGTACAACAAAGCAAGCTATCGCTTACAAAAAAAAATGCAGCATATCCAATGAGTTGCAATCTAGATACAGCGAAGCTTTCTGTGAGGGAATAAAGAGTCGAAACACGAGTTTGTGCTTATTGAATATCTGCACAAAGTGAGACGGAAGGCTTTATTCGGGCATAATGGAGTGACTTATGCAGTGCCACTGCCGGATGCGCAAAGACGCGCGATGACGTGCTTTCTGCCTTTTTTTTTTTGTCTTTCCCCCGCACAGCAGCCCCGCCGTTGCCGCGGATACGTGAAGGTGAGCGCCATCTGATGGTAGTAGAAGGAACCCAGCAGAGCATGTGGTGTCGCACGGCATGTGGTACCACACGGTATCAGAAGTGATAGGAAAAGACAACATTGCAGTCTGCGTCAGCACACTGAATTCGCTCTGAAACCTAAATATCGAGGAATATATAAATTACATTATGAATACGCCACGCAAATAGATCACAACAACTTTGACTGTTGACGCCTGCACGTGATCGACCCAGACGGGAAATGCCGTATCTCCCTGAAGGTTACGTGGAGCCAAGCGTCATTGCTACGCAGGATTTGGCTGGGCGTTGCTTTCACAAGCCACTACGCATACCTCATCGGCTGGTCGCATAGCCCTGATTGTGAACGCTGTTAGACGCCTGAAACGCTCCAACACATATTATGAGATAGCCTAGAATATATGCTAGAAAGACGAACGCTGGGCAGTTTCCTAACCAAAGTTGACAGGCACCCATTGTCGTAGGGCGCTATTCTCGGCCCATACCCTGATACTACAACAGCAAGGAAGACAACGAAAGTGCCGTTAAGGTTCTTGCATCACACAAGACATAACGAGTGCATTTAGGGCTTTAATATAGGGCCGCTCTTCAATGTACCTAACCACTCACCCTTCTCTTGACTTCATCATCATCCGTGAAAATACTTCCACTCATTTTCCCTCTGCCCCAGTACAGAGTAGCAGGCTAAAACGGACCTGCTCAGGTCGACCTCTTTGCCTTTCCCTTAAATAAAATATGTCTATTTCTCTTTGTCTGTTTATCTTAGCCAGTGATACATAATTATTGCTTCTCACGTCATGCTTAACAGGCTCAAATTTGGAGGTCAGTTAGGAGGGTCCCAAATCAACAACCATTTTTCAGGTATTCTGTCGGGGACTGTTGGCTAAGACAATTGTTGGGTGGCATACAAAGTAGTGCCTCGGAGTTCATCGGGCTCGGCTTCAGTATCCACGACCCTGCCATTAATCCCGCCTGCTACTAATCTAAGATGTCTCAGCCCATAATCGCTGGCTCTCCCGGGGGGTCTGCGAAGATGGCGTCAGGACCACTGCCCCAATGCCCTTCAATGAGCAGTGTTTCACCTCCGAAGGATGTGAGGACTACCGTATGCAGATTCGCTGCACTTGATGTATCAGTTGCTTAGGTTGGCATACATATGCGGAGGTTTTCCTTTTTTTTTCGTCAGGAGTACGCTGTCCTCCTGAAATGTTCATCTAGTACTATCGTCTGCATCGAGCTACAAAATTGTGCAACAGTATATAACCACGCGGATGTATTCTGTGTAGGTTTTCCAGTACATAAATGAATGAGGCAATGTTGGAGATTATAGTAAAACGTCTTGGTGTAGTCCGTAATAGTTATTAGATCGCCGTATACACTGAACATGTATGTTCTCCCCAAGCATCAGAAAATACACGGTGTGGACACACTTGAACGTCAACATACACTAGAGGAGATAAGTTCAAGAGGGGGGGGGGGGGGGGAGGTATGCGTCAGAAAAGCACAGGTACCCTCAGCGAATCAGCACTTCAGCAGCGGATGAAATGGGCGCATTCACTAGGTGGACCCTTACAGAATAGCTCCCCTGCTCTCCAGGAGTAAACAGTGATACGACATACGCTGACGCTCATCATCAAATGTTATGTTGTTAAGTCACTCATACGACAGCATTATTTGTTCCTTTCATTGCCTGTATTCAATTTTACATTACCAGCAGAAATATACAACTTCCATGTTGAAGCTAACATAAATTTCACATAGAGTAAGATCTATATCACGCATCTTCTTGAGTAAAGAACTTGTGAAACGACTCAGCGGAAACTTTGTTAAATCACTGACTCGCTGCTGAAAAAGTCGCCACATTGCAGCAGGGCTGTTCTCCTGGTTTAAAATTCTTAGTAGAATTCCAACCTAAACATTCTCGAAAGTGAACCCAATTTCACATAAGCACTTCGCTGAAGACGTTATGCTCAAGGCCTCAGCTTTTAGTCAGAAGACGTGAAACGAGCACAATAAAAACTTGCGTTTTCATTGCCCTCTTATGGCAAGCGCAATGCGCCTCCAAGAAAGCAAACGCATCGCAATCACTCCCCGAGTGCCGTCATTTCGCATATGACCCTGGACTTGAAGGCATGCAAAACCACGATACTATATATCCAGGCCATTCGGTCCCTCGCATCGCACTTTTAAAAGCAGCCGACCGGGAGGCGCCCCATTTTGTTTCACTTTTTTTTCTCAACTTCAAGCACTGTCGCATGTATTAAAGTACCGCGCATGAAGAGCTACTACATGAAAAACCTCTTTCGCTCCTGACGTCGCCTAATTGGGCCACCTCTATGCGAATAATGTTGGCCTGATATATTATTGCATTTGTTTTGCCTAATAAAAAAGGGGGTGGAGGGGGTAGCAGGAAAGAGCAAGCTCATTGTGTGATCGCTCATTGTGGGTGTGAACGTTTTTGGTGTGGAACTTCTAGGCACAAAGAAGAGCACCCTCAACAACAGAATACGCATAATGTTACTGAAATGTACATACGCATCAATCAGAAAAGTGACCTGATGGTTCTAAATAAATGGATGTTTCCAATTTCGCGTGGTTTGCAAGGTACATTCAAATAGCCTCTCGATACAGTGCACATGATACTACTTAACGAGCTTCTTCAGGCTACATAGGCACGATGTATCGTAAGCACTGAATCAATATTCAAATATGGAGTGGAGGTAACACCATTTTTTCCCTGCTTTTGCACAACTTACGCATACGCCTTGAGCGTGAGTTGTCAAGGGCTTCGTGGATGAAGATGCCTTACGTTAAAGCGTTTGGAAAAACATTGAAAATGTCTCCATTTACACGAGTCCAACTTGGATTAAGCAAGTCGCTCGGCGAATATCAAGAACATGTCCTGTTATTCGCGGCAACGATGTGAATAAATCAACCAGCATGAAAAGTCGGTGCTAGATTGCAATAATCCGGCACACTGATGGGTAAATGAAATCCCTAAGGCAGGTACGTGAGAACTGTTTCTATAAACACGTTGAGCAAATGAGCAAATTCAAATGCAGCCTAGACACCATTAAGCACGTGCCGAAGTAGCAGTGCATGCCTGTTTTGTCAACTGCTTGAATTTCATAAAGCTTAAGGGGATTCATCAAAGCTGATGGAGGCGCGATATTAACGTGTCCAGTGTGCAAATGCTTGAACCACACATTCCGTCGTTCATACATACGGACAAAAAAAACCACTTCTCACTTGACATTTGCTACATGTTTCACCATCTCACTGAACCAGTCATGTTTTCTTGCTGATGTAACATTTACGCGCAGACTGCACTGCTGAAAGGAATAAAATGCAGATCTTTCGTACTAAGCGTGAAATGCTTTACAGCTGACGAGCTATAGAAAGATAACAATGCACATTATTCAAAGAAAGAAGAAGGACGTCGCCACAGTTGGTTTAGATGTGTTCTAATCACTACTTCACTGTCGTCCTGGTTTCTATTCGATCGTGTTACGCCGCTTTCCTTCTAAGGAGCTGTAGCAGTTCTCACTGTCATTTCATGCCACAATCAAATGGTTGTGCAGTTTGATAAACCCTATCCCCCATTCCAAATTACTGCCGAATTCTGTCGTATAATAATTATCGTTACTTTCTGTTGCGGTTCCAATATCAGCTATATTTAGTGACAGGCGTACACTGAACGACTTTCATTCGATTAGCATCGATTTCGCCATAAAGCCAATTTTCAGATTATAATTATCATACAGCTATAAGCAGCTGCTATGTAGCTAAAAATATTAACACGCGAGGTTGGGCAGACCATCCTCAAATAAACCGAGCTATATATCATTAGGATCCATTGTACTTTCCTGCATTCCGAGCGTGGTCGAAAGGAGTGCTATGACGGAAAGCATAAAGTATTATTTATTTCAACCTCGATGCTTCAATTTCTCAACATTGACGGTGCGCACACAAATACTTGTATCATTGGCAGTTGTACGCGTACATATAGTTATATTGACCGCTTATTCCATCGCAGTGAGTGTGCAGGTAGCAGTGAACACGTTCTTGATGCAGAGCGAACGTTGTCAAAACTCTTGGATGTGCGTCAGCATGACGTCGAAGCGGCGATTCACTGGGTCACTTCAAGCACTGCCATCATTGTGATCCCTAGTAAACTTCTTTCTTTTTTTTCATTGCTCTGCGATTAGAAATTGGCGTATCATAGATGCTTTTCTTTTCATTCTGTGTAACCTTTGAAGCGACAATAATTAATCTCAACCTTACTAGTTCAAGAGTTGTCTTGATAGACGAGGTGCACACAGCATGATCTTTGCAAACTACGCTACAGCTCTGACGCAATAGCACAGGTGTTTTCCCAGGAGATTCTAAGCATTTGACCTAACTTCGTAAGTTGTTCGCCGATCACCCTACTAAAAAGCTACGAAGTGAGTTCTTCATCAACAAAAGGAGAATGACACCTACCAGAAGGGTGTCGTTAAACAAGCATTAGATGCTCCAGCTTTCATGTGGCGGCCTTGTTCACCAACATAAACTGAGAAACTTAAGGTAATTTGACAACATAATTGGTGAGCGAAAATCGCATGTCACCGCGTGCTAGCGCAGCTCAGTGTTTCAATCGATACTCGACGGCAAGCTACAATGGGGGCCTGAACGTCGTTCTCCAAGGATTAGAAGATCAGTAAAAAAAAAAGGGAAAGTCGGAATGTGAAAGGCACTAACGAATAAAGCTGGCGAGCCCTCGCGACTGCGCACGTTTGCGCCCAAAAACGAAGTGGGGAAAGAGAGAATACGTGAGGACATCTGACGTGCTCAAGGTGGAAGGATGGCTGTAGTGGGTGTGAATTACTGAGTCCAGCAGTAAAGCATCGGAAAGACGGCATAAATAAGAAAAAAAGGGGGGCTCCACTTAGACGCACTCTACATCAATTAAAACACGGGGAACGAACGTCGAGCGGGAATCTCGACCGCTTCGTGGTACCGCGCAAGCGACGTCCTTGAACCATAAATAAAGAAGCGCGCACTCGGCGGGAGAGCCAGACTGCGGCACGAAACTGGGTCCCAGATAGCCTACGTGCTGAGAGATCGAAATTCCCTCTTCTCGCGGTCTTCGTTCGACAAGAACATTGCAAGAGATACGCGTAGGCGCCTGCAGTGTCGTCCTGGCGAGAGTCGCTATAGCGATCGGCGGCGGTTCGGTGAAGCGTATCGGAGAAATTAACGTGGCACGATCTTGGCCTTCGGAAACGGGATGTGCACTGTCCGAAGAGCACGTCACGGCTTTCCTCTGGCATTGCAGCTCACCGGACGCCGGCCCCTGCGGGTAAAATGAACGACTGTGCGCACTTCTGCGGTCACTCCCTGTTCATGGGCGTTCTGGTATGCGACCGCTCGGTTCCAGCTGGGTCGACCCCGCCTTGAAAAAAATTTTTTCAACGGTTGTCTTTGTCTTTGTCTTTCAACGAATGCTCGCTTCTGGCGAGCATTCATAGTTCTTCCACTAGATTCCCACCCACTTTTCTCTTTAAGCTTCATTGATTAAAACGCAGTGCATTTGTTCCAATGTGATGGCGGCATGACTGAAAACGACGCTGATATACGTAAAATTCTACTGCGGCAGTAGCCGCATCTAGTTTGGTTACTGTTGAAGCATGAAGTGTAGTAATGGCAATTTTCGTTGGAGGATCTCGTGGATCATTTGTAGAGGTGTGCGAATATTGGAAACCTTCGAATAACGAATAGAATAGTGGGCTATTTGATGCGGTCTTCGAATCGAATAGTCACAATTTGTAAATGCGAATATTTTTCGAATACGTCTCGAATATTTCATAACGTCATCTGCGCCCAAATAAACGTAATATGGGAGCAAGGTTGTGGTAAATTTTGAGCCCCACAGGCATAGTATAGACATAAAACGTTATAACTTGCGAAGTGGAACAGGCTACAACGCTTAGTTAGCCACGTTTACATACTTTACAAGCTATACTTTACAGGCCAGATGTACTTTACAGGCTCGACAGCGATCGTTGGCACTCTCTGAAAAGTCCTGTGCAACCGAAGAAACTACTTGTTTGCTTCTAATGCTCTATTTGTGCTTTTAAAAAGCAAAGCTTTGTAAAGTAGTATGTAATGACGGAGTCGTGCTAACATTAAGTTAAGAATACTATGATGTGAAACATCGTTTTATATTGATTGTAATAACGACAGGTTCATTATTCGAAAACTATATGAAAACTATGCCATATTCGATTCAATTCGGTTCGCTTGAGGCACTATCCGATTCGTATTCAATTCTGTCTCAAAATCACTGTTTTCACACAACTGTAGTCATTTCTACAGCTTGCATGTACGTAATATCGCGCTCAGTATGAGCTACACCGCGGGAGCGCGTGGCCGCGCGAGCGTAAGGTTGTACAGTGGCGCCGATAGGGACAAGTTTCCGAGTTATTAGGGAAGGTTTTGGCTGTTCCTGCGAGTGCACATCGCCTCCACTTGCTTGCTTTCAGCCTCACTTCGCTTCACCCTGTGGTGATACCAGCTTCGAAAATGATAACTGCCGCCGTGGCTTGACGCCCAAACTTCGTGCTCGACAAAACGAGCTTCACAAGACAGGTGATATCTAGCCTGGCTCTCCAAATAAAGGAAGGCGAGGGTGAAAGCAAGCAAGTGGAGGCGATGCGCACTCGCAGGAACAGCCAAACCCTCCCCTGATAACTCGAAAACACGCCCCGATCAGCGCCACTGTACAACCTTACAGTGCGCTTGGCCACGCGCTCCCGCGGTGTAGCTCATACTGAGCGCGATAGTACATGCGTGTACGCGGTAAAGGTGCTCTATTTGGCACGTTGCCCTGTCCACCCAGGGACACAAGAAGTGCCCTTGTGGTCGCGGCTTGGAATCTAGGTGCTACTTCGCTCCGTCACCCTTCACTAATATTTTAATTTTATCGAAAAACACACTAATAAAGGGTCCTTGCATTTTTTTTCTCATTGTCGTGTATGCCACAACTATCGGAGGAACTACATTTTAGACGTCAAGCGCTGGCACAGGAAACATCACCGGAATTATTCGCGTAATCACAACTTTTATACCTATGCCCATAGGCTACAATCCCGTTACGCACGCGGTGCCTATTGTCTGATCATATCTTTCTCAAAGATGGCTTGTTTGAACAGCTCGTGCAGTTTGCCCTTACGATGTCTTTGGCACCACTTGTGCCTAATATTAGCATTTGTAGCGCCTGAAGAAAGTCGTTTGCGGGAGTCCATATTACCTAACTTGAAATCATGTCCCATACACTGCGGTACCTTGGAAATGAGTTTCTATAACGAAATAGTGTACGTAATCTGCTCCAATTTATTTTATCAGTATTTGTTGTTCATCAGATATAGCCTTCCTAAACTGTACTGTCTCATGCGTTTAACTGTCGCATTTGTTTCGCGTTTTTTTAATTAATTTATTTATTTAATTATTTTTTGCTGTGTTTGTGCAGGGTGCGAGGCTTCTTGTTATTATCGATGTTCAGATGAATTGAGAAGACCTCCTCGGCGGGGCCTACTTAAAGATCTCCATATTTCCACCAAATAGAAATTTGGTGTAAAGTAATTCTCCCTCTGGACACTGGGAAAGATATTGTAAAATGGAAGTACAACGTTTTCGAGGACTTGCTGAAGGTATTGCTTGCAAACGTTTTATTTGATTCACAGGCATTTAGCTTCGCACACACATTTGCCATAGTGTTCCCCCTATTTCGTTAAATTTTTTGTAGGTGGCATTTGTAGTTATGCCAGGGCTGCAGGCTAAATTTTGTGCCACTCGTAAAACACACTTCGCCCTGGAGCCCTTCCATACGTACTTTATTGCAAAGGCCACTCTAAGCCACATGCTTTGAGCTTTGCCCACACATTACCCCTAACATGCTCCTTATTTTTGACAAATATAAAAAAGGTACCTTGTACATTATCTAGTTCACCGAGGACACAGGGGATGCCAACTGTGCACCCCGTACAGCGCTTAAGAATAGCGAGAAAAACAAGGTTTCAGTAATTATTTGCAGCGGTTGTAATTCGGGCAGAAACGTCAAAGCTTTCCCATACGTTAAACAAAACATGCCCCCATTTTCTTAAAATTTGAACTGTGTTTTTTGTAGTTGTTTTAAGATACTGCGAAACATTGAGGATAACAGCTGCGTGACACTCTAGAAAGTTTCAGTATGTAATTTTTCAGGAAGGCTCTTTTCCCCTACAATAATTAAGGCATTTATCATTCATCACTGACAACATGTTTCCTACTTCAGCAAAATATAAACAACGTGCCTCTCATAGTTCACCAAGGAGACCGGTAAAACCAACCACATGCTTCGTTTAACGCATGTACATTTCGAGAAAGTGAGTAGTCGGTAATTGTTTTATAAGCAATTATTTGATGTACATACTTCCACGTGTTGTTACACATCCCACATAGCAGTGCTTCCATTGTCCACAAATGTTAAATAGCTTCCGTTTTTTCGTCCTCCAATGTAAGGGGAGAAAACCTCTAAGTTTCATATACCCCTTTGAACATGCAGAAAACAAGGACTTTGCAATTGTATTTAATTTCTAATTACCACACACGATTCAAAACTAGGCAGAATATTGCGTCCAAGGTTCCCCGCCTTTTTTCAAATATAAGATTTGTATGCGATTTAGTTTTTTCATAAAACAGTCAAAAGTTGCATGTAATGTTTTTGAACGCTTCTGGAAGCCCTAACAGTTTCACTGTAAAAAATATAATGAGAAATAAGTGCCACACTCCAGTCACTCTTTCAATTTTTTAAACTCTGTTTTTCTGAACATCATTTATAAGCCCCACTTCCTCGAAGGACGCCAACATCGCACATTGGGAAGCAGTATGTTCAAAACATGCCCTGTTCACAAACCATCCCCATAGTGGTCTTTACCGAATTCGCATTTATTCCTTGATCATTTTAAAGGCAATGACTTTCTTAGCAAGTTTTTTATTTTACTTTACTGTATCTCATTTGCGTGTTCCTAGCGTTTTTCGTGGGCCAATGCCGTCGATAGTAGTCTTAAAAATGTGGGCTGATTCTGAAGGTACTGCTGTGTAAAGTCGTTTCCGCGGATATGTGCAGTCTAAAACTGTGAGCCATCCCCGTGGGTATGTGCAGCGAAAAAATGTGAGCCAATCCCGAAGGTAGAACAGTAAAAAAAAAAATTCTGCAGTCCGACGCTCTTTCTACTCGCCTCAAAAGAGCGGTGGCATAATAGAGTGCTATGCGCAGTGACTCCGTCGCATTCTCACTTTCGTCGCATTTTCACGCTCAGGAAAACATTGTTCTTAATCGATGTCAACTACAGGTTGAATATCCTTCAAACTTTTTTAATTTGCTCATCTTTTGATGAAACCACGAATTTAATAGACAGCCCTTGCTATTCTCTCATGCACAAGTCATTGATGATGATGATGATGTTAGTTGCATTCCTCTTTGAAACAGGGTTGTGGTAAATAGTTTCCTAGCTTACTTCAGCTAATCAGTTTTTACAACGTGTATTGCAGTAAAGCATTTTGTCTATCTTTACGGTTCGACCCCGGCTCTATCAGGAATCGATGCAAGAGTCGCTCCTGCCTATCCGGTTCAACATTTTCTTTTATGCCACCTTATTCTAAGTCAAAGATAATGAAATCACATTCGCTGCTGGAGCGAAATACAATCTGATTGCTACGCCATTTCTGTAATGCACCAGCTTGAAATATTTGAGGAGTTGTTGTGCATTCTCTTCTATGCCTCCAGTGTTCACTGCCTTTCCCTTTTTTTTGTTTGCATCCAGTTTTTCCCTAAGTCTCGTGTCGCTTAGCAAGCGAGGAGTTCGTCTGATTAAAGTGTGCATTTTTTCTGCCATTGTGTCTCTCTCTCTCTCTTGTCTCTTTAACACCATTCTGAGGTTTTACCAACCCGTTACTTAACCCTACAAACTTGGAACAGTCTAGCTGTGTTTGAATTATTTTACGCACCTCAGCGTTACGTTTCTTCAGAGTTGTCTAATAGATCGCAATCACTGTTCTCTGTGTATATGCGTAAGTGGCACAACCGAAAAGTAAATAGAAATCAAACTGGGTGCAATAGTGCCGGCGACTCTCGAGCGCAGAACTGCGCAAAATCTGCAACTTCGCGCCTCCGGAATATTAGTGGCATGATGTGAACTTTACGCTTTCAGGCGTACAAAATTCTGCACGGATTGCACGGGGGAAGTGGCTGCTGAAGCATATCCTGAACTGCACAATATCATTCGTAAAACTGAGCAAACTTATGCAAACCAATTTCACCAACCTTGAAAGCGATACGATACTTCCTGAAATGGCACGGAAACGTTCGCATCTGAGGACATGTGTCCATGAGTATCTGCGAAGCCCATGATCCCATGGAGAAACACCCAATCTGCTGTACGCAGTAACTCGCGCTCAAAAAAAAAAAAAAAAAAAAAACCGCGTACACTGCACGGTGACCTTTCAGGTCAAACCGAAAGTGCATCGTGGATGTTCTTTTTTTTTGTGTGTGTGTGTGAGTTGCGCTGAAAGCTGCGAGTGCTTTCGCCCCGGCAGAAATGCAGATTTCTGGGCGACGCGAGACGAACTTCAACCACCCATTTCACGCTCTTGCCTGTCTTTCCTCGTGCATCGCGCGTTCCCGCTTCGTTCTCGAACACATGCACGAGCGAACGCGCCGGGAAATGGTGGCTAATTCATGCGCACATGTCGGTAGGAGCCTGTGGTGTCGTGAAATAGAAAGTAGGGCGACGGTCCCACTGCACACCGCACCCCCTGTATATAAGCGCGCGAATTCCTGTTGACAGCAAACTTTTTCTCGCCATTCCGAAAGACGCGCTTGGGATCCACAGGATATACCCGTAGGGTGGACGCCTGCTGCTTCGCCGATACCGAAGACAATCTTTGTCGCCGTGGTGCTGACACACGCAAGGGAACGAACAATCATGGTGTTTCAGGTGAGATTGTGCGCGAATACCGGGAGCGCCTGAGAAAGTTCGATTTCCTCCGCTCTTTGTGCATCCGCGACATATCGCAATGCTGTAAAAGCTACTGTCCTATAAATACGCGACGTCGACGAAGAATTTCACAATAAGGAAAGAAACCACCTGCGTGGGAACGATACCAAGTGCACAACGTTCTTCGTGAAGCCACCGCTTCCTCATTTCCGCAAATGGGCACGAAATGACTCTCCGCAGAGATGCCGCTTGTGCGATCGAAGTGCGTCGGTTCCTCGACGTCTGCTTTCTTTGAATACGTTCCAACAAGGCACAATACGGCTATTTGTATTCTCGAAGGAACCCCGTCAATTTATGTCAGAAGCTTTCCCACTGCGTCTGAACCTTCCCAGTTATTGTAATGAATATTTCGCGAAGCCTTTCAACTGTGACAATACTTTCGCGCACAACTGCACATCTAACACTCTATGTTCGAGCGTTTTCAAACCTCTGTGCGTATGTACCGACACTTACATTCATCCAGCTCTATTTTACAGCTCTTGCTTCTCTTTTCGTCTATGTACCTCTGGTATTTTTCCATGATTCAAAGTAACAATAACCGATACCAGGTTACACGGCTGGACACAATGCTTGAGATTTCGTACCCGGACGTGGAGACTATGTTCCCGGAATGCAAAGGTGCTTCAATGATGAAATTTTTTGCACGATAAGTTTCCCAAGGAGGCCGCGCCTTTCTAAGCCCCTTTTATCTCTCCTGTACATGGTATACCGTGCTGCACTGGTTAAATGTTTGGTGTGTCAAGCCAGCAAATTAATCGGTTTAGTTTTATTACGTGGGCGCTAGGGAAAGATGCAGGCATACACTGCACTGCATGCACCCTTCCATGAGTTTAGCCAGCAGTGCTAAAATGTAACGTGTGCGATCTTCAGAGAATTTAGGGATGCTTGGCGTCTTCGGTAGTCCTTTTGGCTTGAAGAATCTGAACAGCAAGTATCAAACACATCAGTGACGAAAGCGTTATTACGCCTCTCCTTCTGGTCAGTGGTTAATACTCAACTTATACCCTCCACATATATTTATGAATCAGAAATGTAGGTAGGTCTGCCTTCTGTAGAACCAGACATCTACCGCACGATTTGCTATAATCAGAGAGAATATGAAGGAACGCAATCTTTCGTGTTGGGATATGAAGGCTTTCAGTTTAAGTCGACGGGTATACCATCACGTCCATGCCATTACGTCCGTGATTAGATCGGCTGCCGTAATTGTCGTGAAAACAATAAGAGAGAGGGAGAGAAACTATGAATAGAAAGGCGGCGAAATTAGGAAGAGGTAATTCTGGCTTTGTACCCTGCACGAGTGGAATGGAAAAGTGGTTATATAGAGAAAGAGGGGAAAGGAGCACAAGAGAAGTGAACCGAGTACGCAATGCAACGGTCACAGGTAGTTTTTTTTTTCCAAATTCTATTATGTAGGCCCGCATGCTCAGGAATTTGAACAGCAAAGATATAGCCATCTGCGCAGAGCAGAGTTATTCACGTATACGTCAGTTACGTCCTTTGGTCATTCACGTCAGTCTTGTGAAAACCCCTACATGAATTTGATCGCGAAGAGCAAAACGTGGCTGATGCTTACAAGGCAGCTCGCACCCTTATGCGTTTCGTAGGAACCCAAGCCACTATACACAGAAAGCAAACAATTTCTTAGCAGAGGCAACCACGCAAGAAAAAAAATTACCCAGCTCAAAACATTTTTTTAACTACTGGCACCATAGTTTCTCAATAGCAAACGTCACCAGTATAACGAATAGAAACAACGTTATTGGGGCCCAAAGCTAAGCGTCATGAGCACTGCGCCACAGCGAGGCACTGTATCTCTCGGCATGCTGATGCATAAGTGGAGTACATGCGCGGAGTTGCAATGACGTGCAGCGGCGTCGAAGCCTATAGGGCCAACAGAACTCGTTTCATGCGAGAATGCGTGGGCAGGAGCACCAGTACGGAGAGACGCCTTCACATGTCGTTACATCGAAGCTTAGGTATCGTCCTTCGACGCGAATTGCGAGATAAGGGCCTCACCTGAGGCCTCGCACTTACGTATATATTTCGCGACGCGTCCAGGTGCGCGTGGATACCACAGTCAAGGAAAGTCCATTTATGTTGGCCATTGACTGGCCTTAGCCGGAAAATTGCGTGAATTCCTTGATTCTCGCGCTGCATGTAGGTCATAATTAAAGATAATGACGATGCTGCTCCATATGCAGTGCCAACCGATATTTAAGTCATTGGGGGAAGTGGATGGCAGCTGTGTAAGTTCTTAATTTGCAGAGACTGTTTCCAGCATTTCGTTTCACCGTCTTTATGACTTCTCTCTCGCCGGCGGTTCAGGGACTCGCGAGTTGCGGTACTACATCAAGCGGGAACTCACCACGAAATGCTTGTAAATTAGGTGCTGAGGCTTGGTATGTATTTTCAAATCTCTGAACCAAAACTATGTCTACAGCCGAGGACGAAAACAACAACACGTTCGGAGTTTTTACCTTTGTCCTTATTCTCGGCTTCTTGATTTATCGACGCCAAATTGCCTTATCACATCGATGGTGCCGTCCAATAGTTCCCGTGAATGCTAATATTGTCTGTCCCATAATGAGCAAGCGACACGATGCGTTTTTCAGCCTTAGCATGCCGCGCATAAGGGCACGAGGCGATAACCTAAAGATACTGAGAAAAAGCGTCTAGACATCTAACCTTCGGCATAAAAGTACGCAATGTGAAGTCGATACAAAACGCGAGTAATTGTGTCCGCCTAACTGTATTAACCACTGTGTCTTTAGCCCTTGTTTTAAAATCTTCAATGTGTTAATAAAAAAAACATTTCATCCTACGCTTTATACCAGAATGTAGGCATAACCTCAGAGAACAACGCCAATTGGAAATTCAGAATATACTTACATTAGTAGACATTGCTGAAGCACGGAGCTAATGCAATGAATGTATCTTTCATAAGTGAAACTGCGGAGAAATCCCTTAGAATATTGTCTTTGCATAAAAAAATACACTTAGTTTAAGGAGATTTGTTCCTTTTTTCCTTTTTCTGTTTTTTCTTTTATTTTGTAACAACTCTATTTTACCATATTTATCTGAAGATCGTACTGTCAAGCATTTGTAACGTTGGCCCCAAATAAAAAAAGTATTCTCCCCCATTAAAAAAAATTATTTCAAACCCCTCTGCGGCTCTAGAAAGGTTTGCGGAGTAACACAAACGTAAGAAACTGCCTGCATCGTTGGGTTTTACTAATGCATTGTACCTAAACTTCCGTTATTTCTTCCTCAGCACTTGCCAATTCACTGCGAGCAGCCAAGATGCATGTTAGCACAAATGACACTGGTTGGCTACATCCAGAGTATATTTCCGGTTTTAGGTGCTGTTGATTGCCGCTGCCGCCACCACCGCCCTTGCCGGTTATGCCCGGCCGGCGGCGCTGGCCGCTCCAGCTGTAGCAGCTCCCGTTCTCGCCGCGGCTCCAGCCCCAGCGGCGGCTGTTCTTGTCCAGGTAAGCTTCGCCATGGGGGGAATCTTGAGCCTTCTCCTTTATTTATTTGCTCCAGAGTCACTACCTTCTTCCATATCTTATGCAATGTCCAATAGCTACCGAAGTGTGAAATACCAGTGCTCTTTTATTGCACGCTACCTAATACGAAAAGCACCCAGCCTCATCTTGCGTGTTTCTCGTTTTTACCTATCAAGCCAGCACACCCGTACAGCTTCGGCTACGACTCGAAGGACGAGTTCGGCACCCATCAGTACCGCAACGAAGTGAGCGACTCGGCCAACCAAAAGCGTGGCAACTACGGCTACAAGGACGCCGGCGGAGTATTCAGACAAGTCGACTACGTGGCCGACGGCGCGGGTTTCCGGGCCAACGTGTACACCAACGAGCCGGGTACGGCGCCGTCGGCGCCCGCCGCCGCCGCCTACACCGCTCCTGCAGCTGCGCCCGTGGCAAGGCCTGCCCTCCCTGCTGCTCCCGTTGTTGCCGCGGCTCCGCTTAGACCCGTAGCCAGACCTGCCCCCGTGGCCTTCCCGGCTCCCCCACCGGCTCCCCTGGTGTACGGACCCGCTCCTGTGGCTAAGGCTGTCCCAGCTCCGTACCCAGCGGTGTTCCACGCCCCGGCCTCCTACTTCGCACACCCGGTTCCCGCTGCTGCGCCAGTCGTCCACTCCGTCGCACCAGTCGTGCCGGCGGCTCCGGTTGTGCCGGCCCCCGCACCTGTGCTACCCGCGCCAGTTCACTATGGCCCACCGGCGCCCCTTCACTATGGCCCACCGGCGCCCCTTCACTATGGCCCACAGGCGCCCCTTCCCTATGGCGCACCGGCACCACTTCACTATGGCGTGCGGCCGCCAGTAGCCCTAACTGCTCCGGGGCCTTCACCGCTCGCGGTCGCACACGCGCCCTACGTTCACTACTATTAGGACACCCTGACGGACTCTCTGGGACGTCCTAATCATTCATTCCATCGTTCACGTCATTACCAAGCTCTTTTTTGTCAAGTGATGACGGAAAGAGGTCTGCATGCATGTAGCGTGGCGGAAAGCTATGAATGTGAAGAACTCGCTTCTCAGCTGAGAATAAATTGCGCCGCCGATGAAAAGACTCGAGGCTTTGCCCCTTTGATAACTTTATAGCTAGATGAAGACTGTATTAGATGGTGCCTTACTTTAAAGACATGCGAAGACTGAGCGAAGCGGTACAGCACCAAGAACGTTGTCACGTTGCATTTCATACGCTGCGCGTTTGTTTAAATGTATCGTGACCGGATCACCGAAATTTATCTTTCCTTCGAATAGAGAATTTTCTTTGTCCACCAATGGTGTTAAGCCGTGGCTACTCTGCAACTTTGACATACTCATGCAGTGACGAGACTCAAGCGATCTTTGAAGCAATTATGCGCAAGTTGACGCTGGCCGCCAGGTGGAGTCGTAGTTCAGCAGTTATTGCCAACTGGTGCTTAAAACAAGAGCATAGCGGATGCCGATGCAATAACTGCATAGACGAATAACATGTTATAATTGGCTTCCCTGCATTCGTTTATGTTCATATGGTCTTCTTTTATTGCTCTCCCTCTGAAAAAGAAATCATTATTAATATTGTAAGGTGATTGTCCGTGGGAATGCCTCAGTATACTCTGCTCCGATGAAATAGGAGATGCAAAAGCATGTAGACTTTCTTCACGGATGAGTAGCATTTCCCGAGAACAAAAACATCATGCGCTGAAGTTGAGTTTGCCCTGAAGATTGAGTGCCGCATACAATAATGTGTCGTTAACTATACGAGCGCATCGAACATGAAAGAAATACTTTCTCTGAATAGCATATTACAGTCTAAGTATTAAAGGCTAGCACATTTCTTGGTGTAGTTTTCTGCGCTGCATTCTAGTCTAACAGCCATTGCTCATAGAAGACAAAGTATTATATATGTAATAATATTGCTTTTCTTTGATAAAGCTGTTTTCTTCACAACGAATGATGTCGATAGATTATAAAACGGTTCTTGTCTCCTTGACACAGAAGCCAGTTGCACAAAAGCATGCCCTTTTTTAATGGTGTTTGCTTTATGCTGTCTCCTAGAATATTAGACAGCATGGAGTCCTGAAGTTCTCGTTGGAAGAAGCACTTTGCTATTCACTATTGTTCCTGTTTCTGAATGCATACAATTATGTATATTGTGCTCATTTTAATAAAAGAGATAAGACAGACACGTTCATTTTGTCTGCTTTCTTTTAAACAGTCTTGTTGACGAAGAAACAGTTGATTGTTTCACCAACCTTAACTACTGAGCGATCAAGGTTACGTAATCACCCTCTGTATGATGATTTGACGCATAGAATAGCCTAAGCTTGGAGTGTGCCCAGAATTTATTGTGACATACAATGGGCCATTTTCTGTATAGCTATGCATATGACCACCTCCCAAGCAAAATAAATATATCCTGAATAGCGAGGGCTTCAAGATGGCATATGTAAAGTAGGAATGCATACAAAGATTTCTCACTGCTTCCCGGGCAAAAGCTATTAAAACAAGCACGGTACAAGATATCAGGAAGAGAACAACAATGCTCCGTCAGGGATTGTTTACCACAAACTCGGATATTTTCTTCTGTTGTCTTTCATTAGACAATTAGCCGAGACACTTATAGAGAATAATAATTACTGTCAGAATGGCTTACGTTCGAATGCCCAAGTTGTATTTCACACTAGAAAATTGTGGAATCAATAGTTTCAAGCCAGATATGTATTTAATAGGTAATTTACCGTCGTTGAAGGTTGTGTCGTAAAATACGAATGTACGTTTGTGTCGCGCGTGGGTGACAACAGCGATTAGCAAGGGCGTTTTAAACGAATAATTATATGTTAAGTGGTTCACTCACCTAGAGCATACAACGACGAACCCCGATAACAGGCGGTGATAAACGCTCATATGTGATGGCAAGGACGTCAGGACATTTTGTCGCTCTTTAAGAACTGTTAGAACTTTACATCAACATGTATAAATGAAGCCCTCAAGTTGTTTGCTAAGTTCGATCGTCACGCCATCGTAGAAATCTATGTAAACTAGGAAAATCAATACATTGGTATTCATTTCTAAACTACGGATCACCCTTACGGGGCTGCAATGAGCACAGCCAAACTCAATTCAAAATAGCGCATGGCAACGGAGGCTATATCACTAACGGCGACACTCAAGGAAGCTACTGAAGTTAATCCGAAAGGTGTTCGCACTTGTATGTCTTCAATTTTTAGGCGGCAACCGAATGCGACTCATGCCTCATAGCACCGATGGATGTTGCACATTATCTCCATATTAGAGCCTGTATTGCACGTTACCGCCTTGCACACGCCATTCATTAATGGACATGCCCACAACTTCATTATTTTTTTTTTCTTAGAAAGCGGTGTAACTCCGTTGCCTTACTTTCAAATGGCCACCTCTTATGCAATTTTTACTTGCACCTCGTGGACTAAGAGCATACAGATTTTGCTGATCAATCATGTCGCAGAGATCCACATCATAAAAAGGAGAGAAACATCGAATTACGCTTTCATATAAGTCATTAACCACTTCGCGATTTTCGTCACATCAAATTCAACCTATTCAATGCAGAATTCGCTGGCTGCGAGTAATTAGGGCAGCTGAATTATAATCAAATGTCGTGGAATTATTATACTACTTTGTGGCACTTTTCCTGTGCGCGAGGAACAGCTTTCCCAAAACAGACTAGGTCCATGAAGGCACTTGATGCATGCATCAAAAGTTGAGGTTGTATCACAAGCTTTTCTTACCCACCTGTTGCAACTTGAGTGGCACTGGGCGTATTCTAGTTGCCGTGTTCACCCCAACAGTGATTCGTCCGCATCAAACTTGTCGGTGCAATTCACCTCTCTGTCTACGTGAACACATAAATTATGATTTTAATGAAAGCTGGCGACGACAGCATGACCACGGGCCTTTTGTGCTACTCCCGATTGCAATACGATTCGGAGGCGAAGCGACACCTGCCAATGCCAGTGAACCTCCAGATTAAATTAATCTTGCCGCGTAAGAAGGGGGAAAACAAGAGCAACATTACATTCTTGATTTAAGCTAAAATTACATGTGTTTCGGAGGCCATCAATATTAGTTAATATAAGTCTTGTGCATCCAAGACTCAGTGATGTACGACCAAAACGGTCGTACCCACAATGGCAATCATGTGCCTTAGGGTCCTTCCTAAGTCACCGTCCTAACTGCATGCAAATCTCTCCACCAAACAATGCCAATACGTCTTTGCAAGCATTGCCGGACACTGCATATCGCGAGTACGCTTGTAGGGCTACACTGACATCTCGCTTTCTACCGCTAGTCCTAAAAATATCGTTCTCGTCGAATAACGAGGCAGCGTGCCGAAGGGCTGGCCGTGGACTGCTGTAGCTAAAACAAATACGCTCTGGTCGAACTATTCGAGCGGGAAAAACCTCGGTATCAGTTGGCAATGACGTTAGAGAGATAAGCCATAATGAGATCTGCCGCGCTGATTGTTCAGTCGCGCAGTCAAACTACACTGAGAAGACGCATTGAGAAGAGACGCCAGAAATTCTGCTTGATCACCGGCAGCAGCGGAAAGCAAATACTGATTATTCGATCAAGAGCAATCTACGGTGGGTAGGAGCTGAGAGCTAGGACCAGTGAAGGAGCCTCCTATACGTGGGCGTTTAAGACAAGCATCGCAAACGCGTTGCTAAACACGAGGAAGTTGCTCCAGTTTCTCGCGCGACGCTATTTTCGGTGGGAGCCATCGCGTAGGTACCGAGTTGATCAGAAATGTCGGGCCTTTAGAATTAGTTCCTGACACACACCCGCTTTCAGAACGTCCGGGCCGCTTTCGGACGCGGAAAGACGTACGTGGAAAAAGTGGCAGCACCAACTCTGGGCTCCTGTTGCCTTCTTTTCTGTTCATGTCCTGCTATCACAACAAAGTGGTCTACAAGGAACGACATAGAGCGCTCCCGTGGAGTGAGCAATGGGCATTAGAACACACCGGAAATTGGAAAAAGCTTTAAACATTTAACGAGATTTGCTCATGCACGAGTTGCTGCTTTGGAGCCGTGTATAAGCATAAAAGCCAAATATCACTTGACCTTCCCTCTACTTGAACTAGCTACTTACTTGATCTGGAACGATCGCCCTACATGACGCAAAACAACTAGAAAATTACGCTTTCTGTTCAAGTGTGTAGCCTCGATCATCTACATATTGTACAGCACGAAGATTGTGCGCTGTTAAGTGCATTTTTATAGTCTACCGTAGCCACCATTTTTGTGGGACAGCCTACATTTCTTGCTTCTGACCAAGCTCTTATAATTGGGCAAGCCGTCCTTACTTTTGTGTCGACATAATAAAGATGTTTATTCTCTCTCTCTGGCTTTTGGTTGTCTCGCGAAGTTCCTGCTCATCAGAGGTCTTGGCTACGGCCAAGGTGTGTCAACAATCACTATGCGCCCAATCGAGCAAGCCTCTTCATCAATATGGGTCCTTTTGCCCATCCCTGCGGACGTCTTCTATATGCGACGTAAAATGTGCAGGCATCAGTGGCTAGCCCGTTCAGCGGATGATGCCCACGACACAAGCTGTCACGAAGCAGCTGCATGGCCGTTAGAAGCCCCAAAGGTGCACCAGAATGCGTAGTCCCCCGCTTCAGACAGCGGTCACTGGCTGCACTTAACGGCTTAATTGCTTTGGGGACAACGCCTACTATTACACTTCTTTAATAATACGAACAATATTGATCTGAAAGTGTGAAATCTGATTCTTAGACCTTGATACAAAAAACGCTAATATAGTGTCCCATATTTCTACCGGAAAACACAGATACTTCTAAACAATAAGCCAATATCGTACGAAGACCTGAAATAAATAAAAAACATGCTAACTTCGTTTATGAAGGCGTCATAACTAACTACGTTGCACAGTCCATCCTCTGGTAACCGTGGCAACTTCGAAGTTCCAATGGCTCACAGGCGACGACCGGTCACCAGAAGGAAGAGGTGAATAGGATAGAGCTCGTTGTAACTTTCATTTATTTGTGACTATATACATATCCACGAAAGCTCGCCTGGGCATCAATCGCGCAAAGCATGATTGTTAGCCACAACTCTGGCACGTGATGGATCAGGAGCATGCAAAGGCTCACTCATGGAACAATTATTTCACGTCCTTGTGCGCCACCTATGTCATGTTAGCCAAGTAGCCAGGGTTAGCACGTACAGGCACAGAGAACAATATTCGTTAAAATGTAGTGTGACTCGAACAGTTTCTAGCAGTGCACAATTAAGTTCTTAAAGTGACACTAAGGAGAAATATTATCAACCTTCATAAAAACATACACTGCCTCAATTTGAAATGAAAGAGCGTCAGACTTAGCTTATCAACCCTCCCTCCACCCCCATCCGTGTTAGGCCACGAAAAACGCAAGAGGAAAAGACTAGAGGTGAGGCATTTTTAATATTTCCAAGCCAGCTTTGTGTGAGCTCCGAACTTGACAGTACCTGCTTGGCGCAAATTAATTGTTTACTAACAAAGAATCAGGACAACGCATTCGACAAGAAGCGAGGACTCAACCTGGAAGCCCTCGAGAAGCTAACTTCCATCACAAACACGTGCCAAATATACGAAAATACCGCTAACTCGTTGACGTCACAATGATATCATCGAATATATGTTGCTGGCTTGAATTCAACGGAGAACGTTTGTTCTTCGTTACCTCATATCAATATTGTACTAGTTCTGGGTGTCCCTCCTTAGTGTCTCTTTAAAGCTTTAATTTCCTTTGATGAACAATATATTAGCAGTGAAATCGACAAGCTTATTAGCATCCGTAATAGCGGCTGCAACACACAGACATAATAAGCATGACAGCAGAACGCTGAAGTTCTTACGCAAAGAAAATACGTTGTGAAAGCAGCCATGATGTTCCGACCGGATGGTTCGAAGGCTTTCTAGCGTAGTGTCATCCAACTTTTGAGTCGTACATTAAGGAACAAGTGAATACATATACTGTTCCACCTCTAAAAAATGTGTCGGAACAGAACCTTATCAGTTGAACTTTACCACAGTTACCACAGTACCGTAGAGTTATCACCACCCTCCAGGATTACCAAATGGCTCCGCTTGTGCTCAGTATTAGCTGCGTATTTCTTCTTCTTTTTTCCGCAAAGGAATAAAGGAGGTCGAGTCTGCTCCAAAGCCTATGGAGCGTGGCTGCTGCAAAAAGCATTGCGGCGTACTTTGCGCATGGAGTAGCGCAAAAGGGCACTACGTTGTGTTTGTGTCACGTACTGCTGCAAACTGAAAAAATTCATTCCAAGCAACTTTGCAAAGCTTCAGAGAAATTCAACTCTTTGCACGAAATCTTCACACTGAAAGCTCTTTCAATGAACAAAACCGCGGCAATTTGGGCCTGTTGGTATACCATGACAAAAGATTTTGAATAGCGCAAGCACGAGAGAGAAAAAAAAACAATGAAAGACAGAGCACTCTGTCTTTCATTGTTTTTTTTCTTCTATTCAAAATCTTTTATCTTTCAATGAAACACATTGGCGGCGCAATGCGTATCCGTCAAACACACAGTGGCGGCATAAAACGGTAGTGCACTGTAACAACAACCCGTACTCGGCCGTTGGCCTCCTCAGGTCATCTGCAGGCTTACAGGGCTGGCTAGAAGAACGCAAAGCTTTAACACCTGATCGGTGTGGTGGACAGCGTTGCAAAGTTCTTGTAGTCCCATTACAGTGAAGTTCTAAAGGTCAACAATGATCGACTTCGCAGTCTGGACCTTTTGCACAGACTAAGAAACACCAAAGGTGCACCAATTCATGTCGCGATGCTGCTCTGGGCAAGCGGCCTTTGAACAACAAAACAATGACAAATATTTCACAGATTCCTGTTTCAGTGCACGGAAGCAACCACATGATTATGGCTTTGCCAAGTAAAGGCGCCCATTTATCTGCGATTCAGGATCTTTGATGAGCTTCATTACTTGTTTAGCCGCATTATAGCAAAATGTGCTTCCCGCTACCTCACTTTGGCACACTACTTCTTTAGAGACTGGCAGGCCTTCGTTCTAGTGCTTGCAGGTTCATTCGCATCGCCACAATGTAGATCCAAAATTACTTTATAGTCTTGTAGCGGCCGACTGGTCATATCAGTGGTACTAGTGAAGGTACACCGTTCGCAAAAGTAACAAATCCCCACCTGTCATGTTAAAGTCAGCTTTGTGCGCGTATGGTAAAGCTGTATTGGTTCTTTATCTTGACGTGTTATTTCTCCCAGGGACTAACTCTTTATGCCGTAAATAATGATAATAACACAGTACGGCACTTCACCATCCTATGACAAGGAATTAAAAGGGGTATCTTACTTCTGCATACTTCTGTGGTAAAATTCCAGAGGTCGAAAAGGATGGAAACACTACTTCCAGCAGTTGACAAGACATGACAGTAGACAGGGCCTGTATTTGTGGAAAACATTCTTAGGCTACAACTGTTCCTGAGAGCAAGTATCAGCCAATCGTGTTGTTCGACATATTTTTAGCCAAAGGGCCGGCCAACTACAAAGTGCACTTACGTAGGAAAAAGAATTCCTAATTCGTGCGCAGAAGTTCTGCATGCCAAAGAAACAACTGCAAATATTTAGGCCAAAACACATTGGAGATGGTGATGCGATACACCTTATTACAGAACCACGCAAATCTAGACAAAGCGAAGACATTAGATGAAGACACAAACAGGCGTAAATCATTACGCAAGTTGAGGTTGCGCACATCTGTATCCTTCCTCTTGCCCTGTGTCATCGTCCACCCTTGCATAGCTCTGTAGTACCGACTCGTACCACTTAGCCGAACATTCTAGCGTCAAGGCTGGAGCAAGTTTCCATTGTTCCTGGTCGACCATGGGAATTCACCGTCACACACACACGCAAGAAAACAGAGCAAACATTGACTATTTACACGTCTAAGCGGAGACTAGTGCTGTTTTTGAGCTCCTGAACCACCCTCATAGTTACAGCGGAGGGGACGTTCTCAAGTTCGTGAAAGGGTGTTCCTGTGGCGCCTCAACGTAAGTGACGTACGAGCGTCGCGGGTCGATGAGACTGGAGCCAGCCGATGCGGCAGCCGTCAGACGCGGAGCCGACGGAATGAAGTCTATGCCTCCAGAGTGTTCTAAACCCGGACTGTACTGGACTGACGAGACAGGGAGGGCTGTCAAGGTCTTGCCGTGGAGCGCCTGGACGACTTGCAGCGCCTGTAACGCTGGGTCTCGACCGGGCGTGGCGACTCCCGTAGGGACACCAGCAGGAACCCCTCCAGCGACTCCTGCTGGAACGGCTGCATGGAATGCCGCAGCAACTCCAACTGGTTTCTGGACCAGATGGTTCGCCGGAGCCCTTTGAACGACCACGGGCACCCTGTGTGGCGGCGGCGGTATCGGCCGGCGATGAACCACTGGCCTGGCTTGTCTCTGGCCGACTTTGAACGCTGCTGCAGCCGAGTAGCCCGCTACGACGCCCGGCTCGTTCGATTCGATTGTGGCGCGGAAACCGTTGTGGTCGGCCACATAGCGCACTTGCCGGTAGATGCCGTGTGCGTCAACGAAGCCGTACGAGCCCCGCTTGCGGTTGTGGCCATCGCTCACCTCGTGCCGGACTTGCTTGTTGCCGTAGCCGTCCGAAATCTCGTAGCCGAACGAGTACGGCTGCGGCACCTACAAAAGGAACAACATGTGCGTTTTATTAGGCATCCGTTACATTTGCTCAAGCTCCTCATTATCACTTAACCTTGCTGATCGTTCATTACCCACAGTATGTGCAACCTAAGCTGGTAATAACACTACAATAGGTGTACTTAGAGCACTGTACAAGCATAAGAAATGAAGTCTTACGGGGACAGAAACCTTGGCCTCACATACCGAAACGATTCTTCTGGTTTATCACTGATCTACATATAGGTAATCACCATGATGGTGCTGTAAAGGCGCACAGCACACCGATAATGAAAAAAGCTGGGGCCGAATTCACAAACCTTTTCGTTCATAAGTGCTGCTTGCCATTCGGCAGCCGCCTTTGCTAATGATATGCCCAGTGCCACGATTGGCTGACACCTGCTTCTACGAACAGCTTTAGCGTAAGAACGTTTTTATGAATCCGGCCCCTGGTCTTCATAGGACGCGCTTGAGCCAGGGAATGCATTCTTGCGGCAACGGCGACATACAAGAAAATGTATAGGGTGGAATTAGTGGTTTATAGGTGGTTGAGAATGTGTAAATGGCGACATTTAAAAAGAAACACAGAAAAGACATGCTAATGGCATTGAGAAAAAAAAATATTTCAGACATCCTATCAAATACATTCTGAAATATGCATATCTGACGTACTCTAAAAGCCAACGTCATGCGAAGCACGAGAAGGTTGCTATCCAGGGCCGTTTGGGTTTCTGCAAAGCGGTGCCACATGAACAAAATGTTTGCGTACAGTGAACAATTATATGCGTGAAGTGAGCGGGTGTGTGACGACCGCAGCAAGCCGAAGACGACGGCAGAACGATAGATGATCGGGCGCTTGTGTTGGCGGACCCTGGTTACATCCCACTTTCAGTCACGTAACTTGTTATTGCTGACGACGCCTGAAACCAGCCGTGGCAATAACGCACCTAACTACCTACTGCAAAGTGTGCGGTACGTAGTTAGGTGCATTCCCCAACTCCATTACCTTTAAAAAGCCGATGAGCCATCCCTATCTCAACAAAGCTTCACCGTACCACAAGATTCCATGACCTAGAGGAGGTACACATCCTATAAGTTTTAATGCATTTTTACAAACAGCACCACATGTATTTGTTCAAAATCTGTTCAAGTTTTGAATACTTGTTCAAGAATGCGTTTTCAACAACATTATTCTATGCAACCCCAGAAGTACTAGGAGCTATTTTTGTGTTTTCTAATTTTCTTTTCCGGTTTTATATTGATATAAGCCTCTCAATTTATGGCATCTAAAATTGGAGCGAAGGCATGTTGAAACTCCGCTACCAACGTAAAGCTCTTGCGTTCAAATCCCAGGAACAGCACTAGGCGAGGACAAGGCCTATTATTTTGGTAGCGCAAATATGCATTTAAGGAAAGCCTAGCAAATCCAGCAGTAAGAAGTGAGAATCTAAAGGGTTGTTTTAGTAGTGACCAGGGGCGAAGTAATAATAGGTAAGAGGAGGAAGGAAAGTCAAGTCTTTACACTTCGACACCGGGATGTGCAGCTTCCACGAAAGAATGCGTATTTTCGTCATTTTTACTTTTCGGAAGATTGATAGCTAGCACCGGCGATTGTTCACTCAAACAAACACCACGCGAAATGACCTGAGACTTACTGCTCATTATATTTCACCATCTAACACGTCACCGCTTCACGTTACGGGAGAAGCTATTTATTTTTTTAGCACATAGGAAATGTAACCGTAAGTGAAGCTGTTTTTTGTGCCTCATTATTGTCTTTTTCTCAAATACGAACGTTATGATAGGCGCTAATCTGCCTTCCGTTGCATTGAGTGCGACATTTATTTAAAACATGTTTCCTGACTTGAGCACGTGTATTCGTAACGAAGGTCACTACGGAGCCTAACTTAACTTCCTACACAACGCACGTTTACATTTTTTTTTTTTGCTGTGCTGTAATGAAGCCTACCTCAAAATAAAAAGTAAGTTTCTTCTTTTTGGTGTTTGACGTCTTTCTACTGGTAGCCAGTTGACTAAGCATCTCCGCCATCGTCATCATCCCATCATCATTAGCAGCAGCATCGTATTCATCTTAAATTAATTTTATATCCGCTGCCAGACGGAGGCTTTCTCTCCAATTGCACTGACTTGCGTCAACCATTCACTTTATCTTATTAGACAGTTTTAGTTTTAGCGTATTTAGCGTAATAGCGGACTTAGCGAAATACCGGCATCAAAATGCGCATGCGCAGAACGCTCAAACACCCATGGCATTTAGAGTAAGCACGCTATTTATCAAATTTATTGTTACCGACCGCCTTTCGCGCGGTCTACGTAGCTTATTTGAAACAAGGCGGTGGTCGCGGACGCCCGTCTCGAACTGAATTTGGTGTTGCTTTTGTAGAATTCACATCGTTCGTAGCAATTGACTGTAAATGGCTTTCGCTTAGCCTCAGGCCTCTTCGATGACAAAGTATTGTAGATAACCTTGCGGAGTTTTCGAGATCGCTTCTCGTTTCAAACGCATCGAGGCCTAACGAAAGAAATTGGTGATGGTGAGGGCGATGATTTATTCACACACCCTTTGAAACGGGGCGGTGACAAATAGTCACCTAGCCTGCTTCAGTTAATCAGGCATTCTATACATGCTTTTCATTCTAAAATTTTTGAATACATCTCCTTAATATTTTTTCTCCGAGCATCATCGGGGACGCCGGCTCACTCGAGTCGACGCCATCCGAAGACGCCACAAGCACGATCCAGATGCTCGCTACGTAGATGCGTCCAAATACCCGGGAAAAACCGCTTACGCCCTGAGTGTGGTTGACTCGAGAGGCAAAGAACTGGCATCCGCCACAGTCAGGGTGCGGAACTCGGAGACAGCGGAAGAAGCGGCGATCGCCCTCGCCACCACCACGAGCACGAACGCGGTCGCAGTCTTCACGGACTCCCAATCCGCAGTGCGCAATTACACGAGAGGCCGAATATCGGTGGAAGCAGTCAAAATTCTGCAGAAAAGAAGCACTCCGCTCCCTTACACCTGCGTCACGTGGGTACCAGGGCACGAGGGGCTCGAGGGAAACGAAGCGGCACACGCCGCGGCCCGCGACCACGTCAACCGGGCCTCTTTCGACGCCTCGCGAGACCCCCGACCGCCTGGTGACGCAACGGAAACGGAGACAATACCCCCCACGTATAAAGCCATCCTCCAACACTACCGATTGGGACGCAGGGTGTACCCGCCACCTCATCCAAAACTGACGAAAGAGGAAAGCACCGCATTCCGAAGACTGCAGAGCAATACGTACACCCATGGGATCCTCATGTATCGCATCCACCCGACACTACACACATACAACTGCCCGATCTGCGCCGTGCCAGACACTCTGGCGCATTTGCTACTAGAGTGCCCGTGGCGCCCCGAAGACGCCGTTACTAAACATACAACGTCTGAAGACGTGAACCTCCTCGCCGAGACGTGGGAGGCCAAGATCTCCACCCCGGCCCTGGACGAACAACGACGTCTTGTCGCCAGAGCCCGGGATGCTATCGCGGCCAGAGGATTCCTGGAATGAGGGACCCTCCCACCTAGAGTGATCCACAGCTCAAACGCTCGGGAACACCGTCTCGAAAATTAAAGTTTATATCATCATCATCATCTTCCTCAAAACGTCTCTATCCACCTCGTACCGATATCTATGCTTGTAACGGATCCGGTCGCATCAATCTGCTCCCTGGTTTTTTTTTTTTTTTCACTAATACTCTAAATAACTCTTGCTTATCTCCGTCCACTTTAAATCCAAGCACTTCTGGAAGTTGTACGTTACCTACGGATCTGACTGGGTGAATACTTTAGCATTACATCAGGATGCGCTGAATGATTTCTGGAATTTCGCTGCAGCAGGCACATGCGTCATCTTGTTGCGAATACTTGCTCCGGTATGTTCTTGTCCTTACAAACTTCCGGGATGGCAGCGCCACCTATCGTTGAAGTCGGGAGATGGGCGCGACGGCAAATGGCCTCTGAAATGGGAGATCTTTGAGGCCATGGTCGACAGCTTCTACTGCTTGTACTGATTTCACTGCGGATCGGCCAGACATGGAAAGTACAAATACAACGCGCTCCCGGCTTTCACTGCGCTGCCTCTCACTCTTTACGAACGTACACGCAAAGCTAGACAAAATCACTTAAGTGAACTATGTAAGAGAAATTGAAATCGTAATTGAATGGCGTCTTGCACATAAACTGCGCTATCGTTTGCGGAACAGTAACGCTGTTTCCCTTAACCTAACGTTAACCTTGAACTATAGCTGTCTGTAATATCGGTTCCTCGGTACGTCCCTACCACAATGTCGAAATTTCAATAGAGAGCCCTTTGCAGCATAATCAAGGTAAACTAAGCGCAGAGAGCAAGTTTTGCTCCAGATCTCAAATAACGCAGCATGGCGTTTTGTCTTTATTTCATTTATAAGATGGCTAACTTTTTATCTCCTTTCAACATAACAATGACCTTGTTTTCGCCCGCAGAGAGGAAACGGAGGGTGCATTTAACGTTCCACTTCCGTATTCGCTTCTCGCGCCTGCACGGACCAACGATTGGAGGTCGCTGGTGGTATAGGCAGTTACTTGTTTTTGTCGGCACCGATCTGTGTTCGTGCCTTCTACAGATTTAGCCACAATAGCGCACCAACTTCCGCTACGTGTCTGCGATGAGCTGTTCCGGTTGGCCGCAAGGAATAACTAGATGGGCAATGTAAAATTCATGCAATGTCACCAAAATATAAACAGAGCATTGATTGGCGTGTGATGGTTTATTCCTAATTATATATATATATATATATATATATATATATATATATATGCTCCTACTTTCAGGTTTGCTTCTGGGCTTATCTCTTTGAGACGAAGAAAAATGCTCTACTACGACTTCAATGGGTGCGGCACCATTTAGAATCGATTGCAGTGCATTTTCAAAAGTCACTACGTGCCTACATTTATTACATTTGCACGGGCTCAGCAAGAGATTAGCAGTGTACATGTGACTAAGTAGTTTGTGAACGGCGATTTCCTCGGAGCTTCATATTGCCATTAGCGCTGCTTGAAGTGCGTTCCACTATGGGCCTTTGTGAATACTTAACAAGAATGTAGCAGCTGGTAAGCGTATATTGTACTCTGGATTCAGAAAACATTTTTACGACCATGAGCTTCTGCAGAAATAGACGAGGCCATCGCCTATGGTGCATTATTTTGCCTTTCACATTGCTTCAAAATATCGTTGCGACATCGTGCGTACGTCTTTACTGAGCCAATATTTTTGTGTTCACTTCACCGCAGTTTGAAACATTTCCATAAGTATAATTTTTTGCGAACTTCATGTCCCGTTTCCTCCTTTTTATACAAGCAATGTTTCGTTTGCTAGCAAGACATGGTCAGTAACATTTTTTCAATAGAAATGTATATTTATCATAATGTTTAAACCCTACTGCATTCTTTAATTTCTTTAAGGCAAACTTTTCTTATCGACCCTCCCGTGACTTTTCGGACTGTGGCTGCTGCTTACTGTTTTACGGAAAATCCGCTTGCGCCAATTTCTTTTCCGCCAAAGACGCGGAACTAAAACGGGCAAATATTCGTCAGCCTTACCACTGTCTTCCGTGTCGCACTCACTTCTCGATGCATGCACCCCTATTCCCCATTTTTTCATCGACAAACATCCAACCTCACAATAATCCACACGAACAAGACAGGGCAAAGCGCAAGAGTTCGTGACGTTTCCTCTCTTGTCCGTCTGTTTTTCTTGCGCTGTTTAATTTATTCTGTAATAGGAACCAAATCCCCCAACAACATGTCTGATCGAATATCGCCTTCGTCCCTGTGGCGTCACTGTGTCGACGTCTTTCACTGCGCATTCATCTGAACTGCGGTTCGCACTTTCGGCATAGCTTGCGAACTGGTGGAGTGCATAAAAGCAATCCTTCGATAATATGGAACGTGCGACCTGTGCCTGTACATAACGGTTGCATGAGATTTCACTTTAATGAGATGACAATAAAGACAATTGGGCGGGTCACGTTTAGCTGTATGGAATTTAATTACCTGTTTCACGAAAGCCTCGATTGCACATATAGATTCACGCATGTGCGTTAGATTTGCTTCATGTTTATTCATATTCAATAATCGGTACTCTTTTTGCGCAAACTCGAATAGGTCAGGTCTTCCTGATGTCCCTAGGACCGTGTAAAATTGAAGTTTGATTTTTTTCATGGGTTCTTCTGATTTTTTAGGCAAGCTTCATTGAAATGTGCTTCCTCGCTGTTAGCTGCCATTTTCAATGCACAAGAACGAGGCCTACACAGGAGACACGTCGCATGTAACCACAATTCCCCGGCAAAAGTATTGCAATGAGCGTGCTCAATGCAGTAAAACTGCAGTAATATTTTCTCTAAATAAATATTACTACTATACCATTGTTATTATTAGTAGTAAACAATTTAATTATGGGGTTTCACGTGCAAAACCACGATCTGATTATCAGGCACGCCATAGTGGGGGAGGGGCTCCGGAATAATTTGGACTGCCTGGGGTTCTTTAACGTGCACCTAAGTACACGGGTGTTTTCGCCTTTCGCCTCCATCGAAATGCGGCCGCCGTGGCCGGGACTCGATCTCGCAACCTCGTGCTTAGCCGCCCAACACCATAGCCACTAAGCAACCATGGCGGGTAGCAGTAGCAGTAGTAGTAGTAAAAGTAGTAGCGGCAGCTTTGCCGTTCCTATAGTTTAGTATGAGTCATTTAATTTTTTTTCTTTATCTTCATTTAACAGTTTTATATTTTTGCTTAGTTTTGCCACCTCTACTTTTCATAAGTGCAGGCAGCACCCCACCGCTCTCTGGAAAACATATCTAATGCTTCCTTTCAAATCTTCTCCTCTCTGAGCTTCACATGACTTCTTTATGCGGGGCTTACCTTCCTCACTCCTCGGAGTAGAGTGAGATAAAAGCTGCCAAGAAACGCACTTGTTACCCTGACGAAGGCGCCTCCTTGGCAAAACATTGTCTCCAGCCTTCATCACCCTCTGTTAAGCTCTTGGCTATGATTTTGCGGCATTTCTAAAAGGTGCCTTTGTCATGGCGCAGATGTATCATTCCACACTAAACGTCAGAGTAGTATCGCTTGCCCGATAAGGTAGGTTCTGAATGCCTTGGGCTACAAACACGCACAGCTGCAGCGGAAAAAGATTAGCACAAGTGACCGATCACCCGGTCAGATTAATTGCGACACGCGATGCTGTTGTGCCCAAGCACGCCGAAAACGAGAGTGCCAGGCCCCTCTTTGAAACATGAATCATGTGGCACTTTAGATAACAGTGCGTACGGGAACAAGAGCACCGCGTACCGCAATTTCCCTGATCCGGTCTCGGCAACTTGTGCTAATCTTTTTTTTTTCGATGTAGCTGTCCACCTCTTATGCTATATGAAATGTTGATGCCTGAAAAAAAAAAGTGTGATATGACAGTGAAGTGCCGTTCACTCGTCGCACCAAGAGAGATCCTACATTGAATCCCAGCTAAAATATCTGAATTAACTTGCAAGGTACAGTTTTTTTTTTAAGAACAAGGGCTACTTCAGGACTTCTCTATATGTCGTTCGTATGTGCACTGCGGTTTCCGTGGCGCTACTGATCCACCAATGGTGAGTACGAAAGTTCTTTTAATTCCCATGGGTTTAAACTTTTGGCATACCACAGGTACTCCTTCAAACAGCCTGTAGTCAGCATGGCGGTCGCGAACAGCGTAGCTCCTATACTTCCAACAAGGACCGTGCGTTACGTGACACCCTGTATCGCTCACCAAACCTGTGGTAAGAGACCGTAACAGCTAGCGCTGCCTAAAAAAGGAATTTTCCTCGAGTCAAGTTTCCTTTCCTTTGTTACTATTTTCCGGCAGTCGCGATCGCATTCGGGTTAGCGCTGACCATAAAGTACCTGATTTCCACACGCACCAGTAGACCCCGGGCGATAAGTACTTGAATTTTATTTAAAGAAAGCGGTGCTTTAGCGTAGCCTATGTATGTTGAAGTAGTTTTTTTTTCTCTTTTTTTTGAGATAGCACCAGATACAATTTTGCGTTCTGCAGTTTATAACTTCCTGTCTGTGCACTTAAGGAAGGTGATTTAACCACTGGCGTCCCATTGATCGCGTTACACCATACCCAACATATTTATGGATCGTTCATTCGCAATTAGAGGGCCTGGTAAAAGCAAATCCAGTAGAAATATCAGTTTTTATTACAGGCGCGAGAGAAATGACACTCGCAGGTTCAATTTATACGCGTATAGTATAGTGGACAGACGCGCCATTATTGAAGAACACACAACCACAATCATCTGGCTTTTCCCAACTTGCATCACAAGTTGAACTAGTTGAACGGGTTGAATAGGTTGAATGGGTCAACGAAACTCCTAAGCTATTGATTCGTGACCACTTTTTGCCAAACGCTGGAAATAGTGATCGCAATAATCATCATAACGGGAAGAAGATGAGAGGAAGAGAGAGAGAAATAACATTTATTAGCACCGAACTATTATTAGCAGGAACTAAAGCCCAAGTCCGGGCCTCCTGGTAGGCTCATGCCTCCTGGCCCAGCACGTTCTTGACGTGCTGCACCAGAAGCGGCCACCATAGTTTTTCAAACCTTCGTGGGGGAGTGGTCCACTCCTCCCAGCTGCCAGGACGCTGGTTGTGTGGTAAGGTGTTGTAAAAAGGAACCATATATCTCACTTAAGCGGGAGAAGAGGATCCACCAGCCAGATGGACGTTTTTAAGTTTTGTCTTTTAAAATACATGGCTAAAAGGAACGAGGCCGTCGATTTCCCACAGCGGGTCTCAAGAATTACATTTTAATATTTTTTTTCTTAGTTACGCACATGATCATCCGTTAGTTGAAGTTGACCTATCTACAATTACGTCATGTCATCGCCCTTATTATCGGCGTGTGGGCCTCCATTGAACTAATCACCACAATTTTGATTGGTTTAGAGATTCTGTACTTCCTCAACAGGTCGGGACTTGTCACTCTTTCTTAGCTTTTTCCTCTCCTTCCATTCAAGCGGCACTTTTAACCGATGCAATAAAGAACGTGCGTCCATCGATCCTGCCACGCTCCACCACAGTGGGCTTGGCTTGTCACAGAAACACATATACTTCGGTGAGGTTGGAAAGAGCAAGTATGAGAGTGGTATAACACTCGTTATACAACTCGGTCACTAGATGAAGATGATGCCGTGCCTTTGTTTCATTACATAAATTATTGGTCACAGAAACAACGAAAGAAGTCACGTCTCAAAGAGTCACTGACAAAGCAAAACAGTTTCAGTAGGGCGTTCCTATCTATACATCTAACGCTCCTATCGGTACCTACTAACGCCGATTTATACGAAAAGATATACCACCCAGCCGCATATTATAGCTAATCCGAAGTATTATATCCAAATCCAGATTATCGACTATCATACTGATCAACCGGCACGGCGCCTTTTATCGCCTCCCAAGTAGGACTTAATTTGTAAAACTTTCTTCTGCTTGTTCTACAAGTAAGAATGGGCACGTCTGGCTCATACATATACGGCCGTGCTCTCGAACGTGCTTAGAAAGAACTAAGTTCTTCCAAAGATCGGAGTCCCGTTCCGCCAAAAGCGGTACCAGGTCGTAGGTGTGAGGGCGGGCTTCGAAGCTCACGCCAGCAACTGGTTTCACCACTGTAGGCTGAGCTTGAAAAACGTTGCCCCCTCTTTGCGTCGTGGCCAAATAAAACTGTCGCCTTTATCTTTCCTCGACTTCCGCACGCAGATTATCGGCATCGGAAGTGACCACGCGTGCTTCCCACTCCCGCCGTTTCGGAAAAAAAAAACAAGTTGCTTCCAAGGCAGCAAGCAAATCCAAACACAAACACTATAGGCCTGTCGCCTTCTGGTGCCTGACAGTGTACGCTTGTGTACGCGATTAGTTTATTCCAAACACGTTTGGGGGCCGTTCGCTTGTATCGTTCAGTGCGGCATTCACGCGAGCTTCTTTTTTTTCCACACATGCCGGGATATTCGTTCGACCCGGAAGACGAGACAATAAGTATGGTAAAGTATGCAGATAAGTGTAGCGAGGGCTCCTAACTCACCTGCAGAATTTTCTATGTCAGAACTTTACTGACCGCATACATATCTAATTAGTTAATCTGAGCCGAGATAATCGTGCTCACGCGAGATTGCGGCTGTGGAGTTTTCGTTCTTTTCGTATACACAGTCTTTAAAGGACCAGTTCTGCTACGTAGTTGCCCCACATTTCTGTAGCACGTTTTATTAGTAGTCAGACGAACATAGACCGCTCGGCGAGTAACGTTGGGATGGTTCGTCTTATGTGTGCTCTTAAGGGGGGTCTCCTCGTCTCCACTCTTCTGAGTTGTGCAGAAACGTTAAAGATTCGCGTAAATATTGCGAGCTAGCTATTGAGTTCGCATCCAGTTAATGTATGTCAAGCGCGTTAAATATAGTTATCGTCCATCTTTCGCACATGCACTTTTTTCCTAAGGCATGTCTATCAGTCAATAGGCACCAATATACAGTCATGTGAACGCAAGAGGCCAATGTAGTAAAAGAGAATGTTGGACGACTTACCTTTTTATAATATGCCTCTCAAAGCATTACATGCGAAGTGCTATGCCGAAATGCGATTGGGCGTTTAAACAATCGGAAACAATTGCTGATGATGTAAGCGATTCATGTATCTTTTCTTCTCATATTTTTTTTTCGTTCTTTTATACTAGTTTGCCAGTCGACATATATAAGTATATATGCAGGGGGAAACCCTATTCGGCCATAAACATGAGTAGGGCTCGATGGTTGGGAACATGAAGCAAAGACTAATGCTATGTACAAGGTTTAGAAAACCAGTTATGTATAGCAGAATTTTACTGTACCATTATCGTTGGCTCTTTTATTTCAGTGCAACGTTTTCTAGCCTCTTCCCTTTACGGGGATCTTATTTCTGAGGAGATGCTTCTGTGTCGCTTGATGGCTTGGCGTGGCCTTCACGAATGGTTATTCATTTCGGATCGGAATGGCCAACAGCCCTACATGCGATAACTGTAGCTGCGAGAAAACGATTACCCACCTTCTTTTTGAGTGTCCCCGCTTCAGTGCGCCCAGGAAAGAACTTTCAAAAATGGTTGATGGACTGGACAAGCGCGCTTTGTGAGAGGAAAGGGTCCTGGGACACTGTCCGAAACCGTCCTCTGCCCAGAAGGCTTTGAAAGCGTTATTACGCTTCTTGCGGATAGCTGGTCTTAGAGACAGACTTTAAGCAGTGCCGTATTCTCCCTTTTTTGTGTGTATGCGTGTGCTCTTCTGTCCCTTTTTTGTAACATATCTTTTCTATTATCTTTCATTCCCCTGACCCCATTTCCCCAGCACAGGGGGTATGCCGGTCTAAGAACTGACTAACCTCCCTTGTCTTTCGGTATATTCCTCCTTCCTTCCTTATTTAAAATTATTCCATAGCAGTAATCATAAAGTACTATTGACAATATTGTAAAGTATTGAGCAATATAAAAGTAGGCACACACTTGCTCTCCCCCTTGGCTCTCAAACGCCACAGCGAGAAGGAGAAGACTGCGTCTAGTAACATTCTAGAAGTTTACGATACATCGAAGCCCATAGAGGCCACGAATTCATGAAAAAAAGGGGGGGGGGGTGGCATTGGAGGGGAAAGGAAGTGAAAAACGCGCCATTATTCTTTTTGTTGGCGAGCTGAGTGCCCCTATGCGCATGCGCGAATACTTTGTGCAGCCGACGTAAGCACTCATACCCGCATCCTTGCCTGGCGATTTCTCGTTGTTCGAAGAGTGCGACCGGGGCTTTAGGGTTTTCTGCCTTTTTTAAAGAACAACATACCATGCTTTTAAATACTCTAATTTACAGATATAATATCTGCTTTTATTCATCTCTATTGTAGAAAACACCTTTCGAAAGTGTATCCTATAGTGCGAATCCGCGTTCCTCAAACGGTAGTATTCGAATACGTAGTATTTCGCCAGATGCAGAAACACTTCCGCTGCTTTATAACCCAACGTTTATACACGAGACTTCCCACACGAAACTCACCGTTCTATACTGCCTGCGCATCGACTCCTTCATCTTTGCGCAGCCACGGCTGTGTGTGTCTATATACGCAGCGTCTGCTCACATACGTTCATAGGAGATGCACCAAGCTTCCCACTAAAGCAACCGACAGTAAAAAAAGGAAAATGAAAGAGAAACAGATTGGCACGGAACTTTGTTGCGGCGCTGAAATGGTACTGGTAAGCAAATTCATGGTGTTACAGGTCTGGTTAGCGTGCAGAAGGCAACGTGGTGAAAGTGATATTGCTAAATTTCTCCCATGACGCTGGTGCGCTCGGACACTCGGACCTAGAGTTACTAGACAGTTTTAGTTTAGCGTGGTTACCGGAATAGCGGGCGTACCGGAATAGCGGGCGTACCGGAATAGCGGGATCGAAGTGCGCATGCGCAGAACGCTAACCGACCCATACCGTTTACCGTACGCACGCTATTTCTCAGAGTTAACGTTACCGTGTTAGCGTGGTGTACGTAGTGTACGTAAAACGTGGCGGTGGTCCCGGTCGCCCGCTTCGAACTGAATTTGGCGTGGTTTTTGTAGAATTAACTTCGTTCCTAGTAAATGACTGCGTAAACGGCTTTTGCTTAGTCTCATGCCGCTTCGCCGAGAGAGTGTTATGGTTAAACTTGAGGAATTTTCGAGATCGCTTCTCGTTTCGAACGCGCCTAAGCCTAACGAGATAAATTTTTTCTGACATGCGAGCGCCATCTGTCGCTAAAGTCGGGAGATAGGCGCGACGACGGCATATGGCCTCTGAGATGAGAGGATTTCGGAGGCTATGGTAGACAGCTTGTACTGCTTGTCTGTTTCGTTGCAGATCGACGGACATGTGAAGTAAAAAATACAACGCGCTCCTGGCTTCCATTGCGCTGCCTATCGCACTTTCCGGACGCACACACACATAGAATTAGGTGCCCTGTGTATGCGAAATTCAAAGCGTAATGGAATAGCGTCCCGCACGTAAACTACGCTATCACGCTATACTAAAACTCTATTTCTGCAAAGTTCGTTTGCGGAACGGTAACGCTATTTCCCGTAACCCCGCTATTACGCTAACGCTAAACTAAAACTGTCTACTGTATAGGCTCCCTTTAGAGAGCCTCCCTGAAGGGAGCCTATACAGTGTTACGGTTGACGTACGACAGCCCGTTTAAAGGGATTAACCGAGGAGGTCTCCCCATCGTGCTTGGTTGTCGCGGGCGGGACGCAGTAGTGGCTGATCCTTTTGTGCGCAGGTGTGGGGAGGCGATTAAGCCCGCCTTCTACGAAACGTTCTTCCCGAGCATCTGGAACGCAGTAGTGTCTGATCCCTTTGTGTACAGGTGCGGGGACTGGGATGCCCGAGTGGCTGATCCCTTTGTGTGCATGTGCGTAGAGGGGGGGGGGGGGGGGGGGCGAATAGGCCCGCCTTCCACGAATAACGTCTTCAGGAGCCTCGGGTTGCCGCCAGCGGAGGCAAGCCCGGAAACGTACGTTCTTCGGGAGCCTCGGGTTGCCACCAGCGGAGACAAGCCCGGGAAACGTCACCTAGGCGAGAGGGAGCTGCTGCCGCATCCCCCCCCACTGGACTTGCCTGTCACATGACTTGAGCGAAATCCCGCCTCATTGCTAGAGGGCCTATTTAAGCGGCCCCGCCATGTATTTTTACTCATTCATTCATTCTCTTCTTTGCAATCCTTCAACATGAAATAAACCGTGCAAGTTTCGCACTTAAAATCGTCTCGCCCTGCCTGGTCGCCATGATTTACCGGACGCCTACGGCCTGCCAGCAGTGCTACGCTACCTAGAAGAGATGCCGGTCGAGGTTGTAGTAGCAGGCGCCCCAACAACTGGCGGATCGCGGTAGGATGGAACCTGACATCAACTCGAGCCCCAACAACAGTCACTCTACTCGGACCAGACGTTCTCAGAAAGCATAAAGCTGCCTTCACTGCCTTCTGAGCCAATGATCGGTGGGGACGGTGTTCTAGTATATAGTCTGGTCACTCAGAGGACGATCATCTAGTTGCCTGAATGCGTTGGACAAAGATTGTCTTTATGCTTACAAATGAGGACAGCGGCACAATAAGTGGTCAATGTTCTCCTTGCATCCTCAGACATCACATGCAGGACTGTCAGCCATTCCGATTACATCAAAACGAGGCATGGGAAAGGCAAACATCGGTGAAACTTTTTCAACCCTTCAGACACCGTATCAACACAGCTTGCAAGGACCTTGTATGAAACTGTACTTTACACATTCATCAGGAAAAATGTAAAAAGAAAAAGGTGAGCCCTTAACAGCTTCGCTGTAAAAATAGCGTTCACGTGCTGGCGACGGAAGTTTACCTATGAAGGTCGCGTAAGCACACTGAATTCTGCGATCATCTCGTTCCCCTAAAGCTACAAGTCACAAAAAAAGCTCACAATACAGTACTCTGGGAGCTGCGGGGTGTAAAGCTTTTTGGTAGCAATGACCTCAGTTTGGCCGTTAGTTTTTTTTTTCTTTTTTTGCTGTAGTATAGTCATGCCTGCAAAAAATAATTGGAAGCTTCGCCCGAACACAAGCATTGAAAGCTGCAGCAAGGTGTAGCGGTCCGCTCGAGCTCCTCGTACGGTGTTCTAACTGTATACAGGGGTGCACTATGTTGGCTCCACGCAGCGCGCAAGGCAAGTGCTGCTTGGCAGCAGAAACAGTGCCCTGGAAGCTACTAGAGGTCTCACAACGCTGACGTAATGAGGAGCGCCGCCAGTGGCGCTGCATGCATCACGCCCCGATGACCTATACGAGATGAGGCGGCACGAATCAGCGCCCAGTGAAATACTACGAAACGTCAGCTTCACGTTTACTGTCTGTCCCGCTCAGACCAGTGCATATGCACAGCAGCTCAGTACAAAACTTTCAGATGTCATTGATTTGGAAGTGCTTCCTTCACAAATCATGTGGAAGGCACAGAAGTGAAGAAAAGGGAGACGACACTCCTTTTTCTTTTTCGTCTCCGCCTATCGAGAGATAGTTACAGTGCTGCACTTTTATCTTCACCCTCATTTAAAAGCCACTTACTACATTCTTTTTCGTCTCTGTCCCTCCATGTTAACTGACAAAGTATTCTTCTAAAACTCGACTTTCATTCATTCCGCGGTCATAGGTTGATAATTAAAAGAGAAAATGACGGTCAAAGATCCATTTTTATTTTTAAACGTTGGGAAACCGCAGTGCTGGTACGTCGATCTGATGTCTCGGATTCAGGAATGTTTTTGAATATTTATATTTAGGCCGGTGTAGACCTTTAGAAGCTCATCAAACCTAACATTGGATATTTCAAGTCATTGCTTCTTTTGCAATACAATGCAGTTCATCTTTACTGATAACACGTTAACTCGGCCCGAGCAGATACCATTAAAGACCATGACGTCACGGCGAGCTCGTGCGGGAACTTCAAGGGGGCGTGACCACCTATCTTCCATTTTAGCGCCTTGCTGCCTTGCCAAGAATTATCTCATGGCAAGAGCGTTTCTTTTGGTGTTGTAGAAGGGTAAATTGCTAATATAACTTTTTTTCCTCTTTAGTATTCCTCTAAAATTGGCTAACCGAATAACGTTCATCGCTCGCAACCGGACTTGTAAGTAATGAATTACACGTAATTGTTTGCTTGTAATCAACTGAATCATTTGGTAGTGCTGTAATTGATAATTTACTTTTTTTCAGTAACCAATTGCACATAACCACTTACTTTAATTACTAGAAAAGCCGTAACAGGCAGCGATCGAAGCATTGATCGTACTAACTCTGTGCTTCAAGCTTTTGAATTTAGAGGGAACTGTAGTAGAACCCACGGACCTGCGATGCTTGTTAAACCAAAAGAAATACAAAAAATCCGAGGACGCCTAGGCACTTATGGGTTGTGAATGCGAAATCATTAATGTCCAATTTAACACCGCTGAGTGGTCCTTCGAGTTATGAACTCTTCGCGGGCAAGAGAGCGTGTTCAGACATTTGCCCAACGACTCCTAGATAGGAGAAGGCCGGTGCACTTCGAGCCGTGATGTTATGCCATCGTTCCCGACTGCCATAGAAACTAATGGGGACGCTCTTGAGTAAGCCGCGGTGATTTTGACATCACCGCTTTCATCACGATGGGCTTGGCGATGCAAATTTAGGTCCAAATTGCATGATGTCATAAAGCAGAGTGCACAAGCCTGCTATCTAGGAGGCGCTGTTCATTCCTGTGGGTAAGACACTCGGCTTCTCAGCGTGGGCTCGTAGGTTCGAAACTCACTACCGCCAACGTTTCTCCTTTCTAATTCATTGTGTTTTAGAGTAGTGATTTTATTGAAGAATAAAATTGTGTTTTGGATGCGAATCAGCTTATGGTCGGGGCTGTGTCACTCCCTCTCTCCATCCATCCGCCGTGCGGCGTCCACACCCGCACTGTGCATGCCCAGCCTCCTTCCCCTCCTCTCGTTGTCTCTTCTCTCCTCTCGGCATTCCTCCTCTCCTCTCCGACGCTCCTCTCCTCTCCGATTGCGCAACGAATGGCAACACCTGCGGCTCCGCGGGCGATAATGCGAAGCAGCTTAGGTTAGAGACGCGACGGTAGAGGCTGTATACTCCGCTGAGGGGCGCCACTTTAGCTCGCGGTATAATGACGCGCGCGCGCGCTCCGCTCCTCTCATTCTCCTCCCGAAACCCGCGATGAGTGCCACGGACAGCGCCAGTGTCAGCGCCGTGGTCCACCCCATGGCTGCTTCGCATACTACTCAGGGTTCCCCTACGGGAAGATGGTGTAATTTTTTATGCATTAATATTTTAGCGATTACCGAGGCGCACTTCGAACGCAGGCGAGAGCTTGCGTGGACAAGGAAAGCGCGGATAACACAAGCTTCCAAAAGCGAGGGTGACGTGGCGACGCGGCGACGCCCTCTCCCCTCACGCAACACCTGGTGCGGCAACATTTGTTCCCTTTCGCCCGCTCTGGTTCGTCGAGGCGCGCACGTGACGTGGCGTCGCAGCCAATGGGAATTTCCGTGCTGTTTCGCTGCTCCAGACGACAGACGCCAGCGCTTACGCTCAATGGGCTATTTCATGACGAAAAAAAAAAAAACACCGCATATCCACGGGGTGAATGATGATGAGTGGGCGAAGCTCCGGAGGGAATCATCGATAAACCGTGAATCTTCCGTGTAATTCGCCCAGTCTCGCCGCACTAAATCGAACGATTTACTCATTATAATTGCACCATCTCCCGCTTAAGGGGACGCTAGCACAAACGCGTTAGAAACGTGCAGTACTCTCTAGTAAGGGGGAGAGGCCACAGCGTCTTACGCAGCCGTTTACACATGCCGGAACGTGCACCGCGTTTGCCGACGCCATCAGCGTTTATGAATACGGGGGTAAGGCGGAGAGGCCACAGCGTCTTACACCAGCTTCGTACACGGGGGCCGTAACGCGCTAACACAAACGCGTTAGAAACGCGCAGTCTTTCGTTAATGTTGGGTATTTATTGTCATCGTGGTGCGTGTGTCCATGTGCGCTTCGTGGCGTAGTGGTTAGCGCCGCGCGTTCGGACGCGAGGGGTCCCTGGTTCGATTCCGCGCTACGGTCACAACTGTCGGAATTTTTTTTTTCATAAAAGTAGACGTGGCTACCTACTACGACGACGACGACTACTACTACTACTACTACTACTACATACTACAGAGGAGGGACAGACCCACACCCTAAGGAGCTTCGCCCCTAAAAAATAATAAGGACGCATGGCAACGCCGCTTTTCAAGTTCTCGCACTAGTTCTCCTTGAAGTCAAGGATTGGAACAGAGTTTGATGTTTTCTCCTCATACAACGACTACACTGCATTCTGAAGGAACCAAAGATTCGTCATAGGGATATTTCAGAACATTTTCTGCAGAAAAAACACTAATAAAATGCGAATATGCTTTCAAATCTATGACGTCACACTGCCATAGTAACGCGATGTTATGGGCACATTGTTATAAAACCCCTGCGTTCGCGTATTCTAGTAGTGGGCCTTCTTCCACCAAATAAATGCAGGTCAAGAAAGAATACCTTGCTGTTCAGTTAAACTTAAGTGTTCCTTTAAAGTATAGTTTTACCTCAGGAGCTCCTAAGCACTAGGGAAAGGAGAAATCAATCGTATCGCTCGGGATCCGAGCTACCTACGCTAGGCAGTAAATTTTTATTTAAGATAACCTCTTTGAGAGAAGCTTTCGAATATCGCAGACCTTTTATGGCAAAAAGTTTAATCGTGTTTACAACTTTGTACCTCAGCTATAAAAAAACGATATCCCAATTCTTTAAGCTGCACCTATTCAAATATCTGACATTCAGACATAACTACTGTGAAATTACCACAATTTTTTTACTAGAATTTTAGCAAAGCCTTTGTTAATACTGGAGTACCTGTAAACTATTCAGCAACAATGGAGACGAATTACAGCAAATGATTGAGGACCTTAACCGAGAAAGTGTAAGAATCGGGGTTGAAGATTATTATGCAGAAGACAAACAATGTTCAATAGCCTGGCAAGGGGACAAGAATTCAAGATCGCCAGTCAACCCCTAGAGTCTGTAAAGGAGTACGTTTACTTAGGTCAATTACTCACAGGGGACCCTGATCATGAGAAAGAAATTTACAGAAGAATAAAATTGGGTTGGAGTGCATACGGCAGGTATTGCCAAATACTGACTGGGAGCTTACCACTGTCGTTGAAAAGAGAAGTGTACAATCATTGCATTCTACCAGTGCTAACATATAGGGCAGAAACTTGGAGGTTAACAAAGAAGCTCCAGAACAAGTTAAGGACCGCACAACCGCACAATGAGCGATGGAACGAAAAATGTTGGGCCTAACTTTAAGAGACAGGAAAAGAGCGGTTTGGATCAGAGAACACACAGAGATAGCTGATATTCTAGTTGACATTACCAGCGGAATAAATGGAGCTGGGCAGGCCATGTAATGCGTAGGATGGATAACCGATGGACCATTAGGGTTACAGAATGGATAGCAAGAGAAGCGAAGCGCCGTTGAGGACGGCAGAAAAACTAGGTGGGGTGATGAAGTTAGGAAATTTGCAGGCGCAAGTTGGAATCAGCTAGCGCAAGACAGCGCTAAGTGGAGATCGCATGCAGTGGACATAAATATAGGCTGATGATGATGATGATGATGATGACCTGTAAACTTTGTGCATCATTTTTTATTGCTTTTCATCTTGCCAATTTTCAGAAATTTCTGTAAAAGGATTGAGCGTTACGGTCGGTAGAAATCAGATTTCTGTCTAAGAGGTCTTTCGTCTTAATGCATTCAAGAAAAGCAAATCAGCTGCTCATTTTGAAAAACTACGTAAGGTTACCCGCGAATTTAAGCTAAAGAGAGAAAAAGCTAAAGATGACTACTTCACTGAGCTGAGCAACAAAGTGAATTCAGATAATAAAATGTTTTGGAAGTACTTAAAACCCTGTGGTTCAGATTCTTTCGGAATACAAGAGTTAAATATAATGGTAAGAAAATTACGGATAACAGGGATAAAACTGCGCGTGCCTAAAGAACGTTTTTCATTCGGTATTCTTACCCAAATACACCTGTCATACTCATCCACCTATTATGAAAATATTTCGCCTATGCTTCCTTCCTGTTGAGCTTAGTGTTAATGGAATTAAGAAACTGTTGAAGGATATTGATGACAGTAAAGCTAATGGTCCGGATGGAATTTCCCCACGTGTACTCAAACGTTGCGCGGGACCAATTTCTACGTACGTTTATTTCATTTTGAAAAAGTTTTATCGACAGTTATTTTACCACATGGCAGGAAAATTGCGTAGGTTGTTCCGATACATAAAGGTGGCTCCAAAAAAGACGTTGGTAACTATAGGCCAATATCAGTTACGTCTATCCCGTGTAGAATACTTGCACATACCTTATATAAAAAATAATAAATCATTTAAATGAGCATAAGGTACTAATTAACCAGCAGCATGGATTCATAGGGACACACGGACACCAACACCAACGTAGCGACCTTGCACAGCACAACTAGTTGAGTTTCATCATAACATAATATCGAGCGTAGATGCAGGAAGACAGGTAGACGGTGTGTTCCTGGATTTTCGAAAAGCCTTCGACATGGTATCAGATTAACTCTTATTGTTTAAGCTTAACACTCTAAACATTCATGCTACTGTTTTTAAGTGGATTGAGTTGTACCTTTACCAAAGAAGGTACAGTGTATTACTGAATGGACAATGCTCCGAATATGCAGATGTTACGTCAGGAGTCCCACAGGGCTCCGTTCTTGGTACGCTATTATTTTTAATTTATAATAATGATATTTCTGCCGGGATTTTATCTTCTATATGGTTGTTTGCGGATTACTGTGCTGTGTACAAAAACATTCCCCATCACAATGATACAATTGAACTTCATAACGACTTATCACTTATTCATGACTGGTGTACTAAACGGAAAATTAATTTCAACATCGCAAACTGTGTACAACTCTCATTTACTAAAAAGAAGAAACCAATTCAGTCAAGGTACCATCTGAACAATGTACTATCGAATCAAGATAGCAGATATAAGTGTGTAGGTGTGCTACTGTCTTCTCAATGCTCGTTGAAACCTCAGGTAGACATTATCAACGCCAAAGCTGGTAATTTCAACCAAAGAAACCTGCGATGTTCGCATGCCAATTAAAACTTATAGTACTTGCGTTCGACCAATCTTAGAATATGGCTACGTTGTGTGGGACCGCGCTCTAGAACAAATACAAAATCGTCCTGTCAGGTTCGTCTTCCGGCGGTACGGAAGGAGGGAGAACTGCACTGCAATGAACGCTGAGCTAGGATGGGAATCTCTTTCCGCCCGCCGCAATAAACTGAAATCAAAATTTTTGCGTTCAATTTGTTATAATATAACTGGAATTAACAGATAAATTTACCTGCGGAAACCTTATTACATTTTTAAGCGTACTGATCATAGTTGCAAAATTGGAGGACGCTTAAGCTTCGCCTTTAAGAGTGGAACGCGATAGCATTCAAACATCCCTTGCTGCTTATCAAGCTTTTTTCTCGTATAGTCAAATCACAATCCGACGCTATCATGTCTGTAGGCTGTAGGTTAGTCGTACTTTACGATTTTTCTGGTGGATTTTACCTTGAGAAATTCAATTTTTGTTCACTAGCCCCTTGCGCCACACGGAGGGCCTGTGTGGTCGGGGTGGTTCGCGATGATTTCTCCGCCACGGATGTCACGGACGCTGCTGCTTACGCCGAAGCCGACACCGACGCCGACGCAGGATTTTCTACGGCACGGGTGCCTTAACGCTGTCGCGTTAAAATCCTGGAGTAGCCTGCCAAGATGAACAAGTATGCCAACTCATTGTTTGTTCGAACAATTACACAGTGGCATAGGCTGACTGAAAAGCAAGTGCATTGTGTGAAGAAAGATGTATTTTATTCCATGTTGGAACCCCCCTGCTGTAACGACTTTAGGCGCTGTGGGGTAATTGAAAAATAAAGAAGCTTCAGCTCAGCTAGAGCTTAAATTTCTCTATTCAAATACATGTGAAACACAGAAATTCTTATAGGAGTCCCCCACTACGGCGTGCCTCATAATCAGAACTGGTTTTGGCACGTAAAACCCCATAATTTATTTTTTTTAGAAATTCTTATATATGACAAGCGCCGGACCTATTGAGATGAATATGGTTGTACTTGAGAGTGAAAGCGAAATTTTAGTTACTCTACGAAGCAGAATTTGGATTAGTTCATCGATATTGTTAAATAAAGATAGCAGCAAATCGGCGTGTCAAAAAAATAGAAGCACGACGTTTACAAATTCTTAAGGCTGCACCAGAAGCTGATATCGCTGCTCTGTGAACTGCGTGTGTTATAGCATCCAAGTTGGACAAATGTGATGCATGAATTAACAACTTCTGTAAAATTGCTACAATTTTTACGATAGATTTGCAAGTCTTGCTCATAAGTGCATGTTATATTTGACATGGATCAATTTTGTCCGCTTTAGATGTACTAGGTGCACTTTGCCGAATTTCGTTATCGTTTTTCATTGCTGGGTTAGAGTTGTGAACTTATTGCTTGATGTTTGGGAAGTTTTGCAATTTTTAAGAATTACTGTGAAAAAATTTAAGGTTAAAATAAATAATTTGCTTGCTACAGTAACTTTATATTCCAGCGTTTGCTTTTAAATGCAATAAACCCCATTCAAATCTGTGCTATGCTTGTCAAAAAACAATTTCTTTGTTTCTACGTATTAATCTCGGAGCTCCCGAACTAAAGCTTTCTCTTAAAAGCCAAAAATTTCATTCAAATCCGGCAGCGGTTGTCCTCCCAGTCGCAACCCAGGAGCACACGCCGTCGCCTATACCTTGTGGCGTGGGTTTGGATCTTTAACCGGCATCAGTTATTAAGGGCTTGTTCAACAAAACCATAATGCTTCTTTTTATTTGCCGGTATTATTTGCAATACCTGCAAAACTCTTGAGCGCTCCCCAAGTCGACAATGCTTGTAAAGGCTCAGTAAAGTGCGCCTATAGCATGTTTTCGCAACCTTTCCCGCGGTCAAGCACCTAAGAAAGATGCATTCAAGGACAGTAGGTACTTCTCTAAACCATGTAGCTTGTTTCACAGCCCCTGGCGATAAGTGACATGTACGCAGAATTTTAAGAGAAGGTATTAGTAGTGCCCTGATTCTTTTAAGAGCAGGCATGCGCTATCGGCATAGTGCGGTCAAGCACCTTTGGAGCGAGAGGCCTTGTTACAAAACGAGCTACAAGACCGACGACAGGGAGAATGAGGGCTTGCCAGCTGCCTACTTTTCAGATATATTGCAAATGCCACTGCTATGATGATCGATTGTGCGTGTTCTTGATGTAATGTGTGTTTCAAACATGCTTGCATATTTTCTTACAAATATGCATGGAATCTCTCTGGAATTGTCATTGTGTAATATCGTGTTGCCAACGTGCATGTTTTCTCTTGTAAACGGATACAAGCATAGATACGATCTCAGTTTCAACAAGCACTTTTAAACATCGATACTACGGGACGCATCAGTAATACCTCTCTTCGCGTTATTCGGTTTTTCATGGGAACTTTTGTCAAAAACCTTCATTGAGAGCTATATTCTGCTCTGTTCAGTTATAAATTCGTTGCTGCGGTTATGAATCATACTGACAAACGAACACAGCGATACCTTGCGTTAATCTTGGTTGTTAAGCGGTAACCTTACTTTTTTTTATTATCACACGCTATAACATTACGGCGCGTTCGGTGCCCCGCAATTTATGACGTTTGCGAGACAATCGAGTAGGAGAAGTAATTGTGTTGATAAATTGCTGTAAATAACTCATTCAAGACTTATTCACATTGGCTCACTGCGGATAGATTGTAGTTAATAATATGCGTGTGAAATGGCGCCATCTGACTTTCGTGTATAGTAACCTACAACGCGAACGCGCAATTTCATATGAGTGCACATTCTCTTTAAGACATGCAGTGATATCATCTACATGTCTATTAGGCAATAGTTATCAACATGATCAGTACAAGCCGCGTACATGAAGAATTCATGGTGTACAAAATTTTGCTAGTACAACAGAAATTACCTTAATTATAATTCGATTCGTTATACGGCTGTTGCCCCTTGTATGAGCCATTAGGAAAAACAGCAGCAGCGCTCATCAGCAACGGTCGGCAGAGCACCGGAAGTTAAATAGACCCAGAAGTATTGCACACAAGCACACACAAAACTTTAAACGTCTAACGAAGTTTCGCACATAAGCTTGTGGGAATTCGTTTCGTGCTTGCACACACAAAACTTTAAACGTCTAACGAAGTTTCGCACATATAAGCTTGTGGGAATTCGTTTTCTCGTGCTTTGTGTTTTTTTTTTTTTTTTAGGAACAAGACAAAACGGAACAGAATAGGAAAAATATCATTTGCTAAGTACTGAAGCAGGGACACCTCACGACGTTTGTTTAAACGTGCAGTTGCAAACATAGATTTTTTTTACTTGTTGTATCATGTCCCTCCCTCCCTCTATGCTTTCTCTTTCTACAACTCTGTGATTGATCGATTGTGTTTCGACCCTAAATAATGCCTCTTTCAATGTTGTGCTGCCGTTATGGGAGGCTTATAATATTCAAGGCCTAATGTGAGGTATTGGAAAACAAACCAAACAAATCGGGGAAGGAGTTCTGTAAAAGCAGTAACTTGAGCACATTTTAAAATATTGCAATTGTGTTTCTCTCGTTTGTATGCCATATCAACTGTGGCATTGAAAAATAGAAATTATGCTGTGCTTAGCAACTCAAGTTCTTTTAGCAACTGTTTAAGCAACATACTTCTCAAATTGAATAGTCCATATTTTTTCAAGTTAAGGAATCTTTTCAAAAATAGAAATGTAACTTTCGGCTAACAACCGTTGCTTACGTATAGCCCCTGCGGTGAAGGATGTGAACGATGCGTACATATACATTTTCATATTATACAGTCGGGACGGCAGGAGCGTATATATGCTTCAGAGATACACAAGCTGCTGTGGTGCGTGAATTCCGGCAGATGCATTACACCTGAGCTGCCACATTATATGCGTTTGTTTTAGCTTTTATTGGACTGTAGAATGAATCTCACAGCACATGCTTTGTTCACAAAGTGGTTGGGCACTTCCGAGCGATAAGATTCATGTGCACTTTCAAACCTGGGTCCACTCAGTGACACGCTCAACATGGCTATCCCACATATGATTTAACGCTACCCTCCGCGCAAACAGTGCATTGTGGAGTTTAGCATCCAGAAACTTCCCATTTGTTCACAATGGATGCTGTATTGGAGGGCCTTAAATTAATTTTGACTACCTGCGGTTCCTTTAATGTGCACCTAAATCTAAGCTCACAAGCGTTTTGCATTTCGTTCCCATCTAAATGTGGCCGCCGCGGCCGAGAATCGAAAGCGTGACTTCGTGCTCTTGAAGACAAAGTGGTGGCAAGAAAAAAAAAAAAGAAAAACCAGACATGTGCTTTGGCGCCTTGACAATGGTAAACTATGCCTGTTGGCGAGCGTCCATGATGACGTAACGTCTTGAAAAATTACCACAATGACGATCATGTTTCAAGCAACTCACGTTGGCCGTGAGGTAGGGTTTGCCGGAAGCGTTGTAACACTCATAGGAGTTTAAATAGACAGTTATGCAAAAACACCAACACTGAGTAAGTCTTGTACGACAGGACGTACTCGGCGTACGTGCATGGCGCTTCATGCGCGGTCTCACCATGCGCCTGGAGGTTTACTTGTGTTTCGGTCGCTTATATGGCATCAGAGTACTTGTTATAAATTAAAATTTTGGAGTTAAACGTCTCGAAAGAGGACAGTAGGTTATGAGGAACGCTGTAGAAGAGACTGATTTAACCACTTAGAGTTCTTGAACATGCACCTAAAGCCCAGTATACGCGAGAGTTTTTGCATGCCACCTCCATTTGAATGCGGCTGTCACGTTCGAGAATCCAATCCACTACCTCGTGCTCAGCAGAGCTACGTCATAGCCACCGAGCCAACGCGACAGGTATAGTCCCTGTTGTCAAAGTACTATGACGGTACTCACGAGCTCTTCCTGGTGCACTTGCTTGACAGGCACCACGGCACCGACAGGCTCGGACTTCACGGCAGGTTGGTAGGCAGCACCGGCGAGCACGGGCGCGCCGTGTAGCACCATTCCAGGCGACGAGACGGCGTTCAGCAGCGGGTGCGAGGCGTGAAGGGCGAGCGGACCCTCGTTGAGGCCGACGGCCGCGGCCGGCGCGGCGGACACACCGATCACGGGGGCCTGGTGAACGCCCACTTGGGTCACATGCACGGTCACCGGCGCCATGGCGTGCTGCTGAGAGTATCCGGCGTCGTGCAGTGGCACGATGCTGATGCCGACGGGGGTGCCCTGAGGTTCGATCAGGTGCGGCCGCGAGAGCCCTTCGACGATTGTGTGGAAGGGGCCGGCGTGGACAGCTTGAACTTCTGGCGAGTGCGGGGCGAAGCCGGGCTTGGCCAAGGCGCTTCCAGTGGACGCCGCTACTGCGAGCGCCACCATGGCGAAGGTCTTCGGAGATTGGCAGCAGCATCGCACGCCGGGGCATAGAAGAACAAAGCGACCCAAAGCCATAATGAGCGTGAGGCAACCCCTGGCTCAAAAATATCGTTTTTGTCTATTGATGGCTGATCGGCACTTCGAGGCAGAGGTGAAAGATCACGGGACAGTACGGTTCTTTGCGATCTTAGCTTAAAGAAAATTTTTACGAACAAGAATGTTTGTTGTGAATTTCATCTACTGGTTCCTTTTTTACTGCGTTATATCGTCACTAAACTACAAAGCCTGGCATTTTGTCAAAAAAATCTCGTTGTCGGTTTACTGTGATTATGTCGCAAAGAAAAACTATGCCCATAATCCGATGACAACGTTTTTTCGATTTGACGTGGCCTTTACAATATCCTGAACGCTAATAAAATCAAACACAATGGTTTTATGAGAGCTGCCACGAACTGTAAAAAAAATTATATGCCGGAAACTGCCACAAATAATTTATTACTTCATTTATCTCCCTGTCTCGCAAATGGTTAATATTAGTCTCTTCGTTGACCGCTTAAGTGTACCGCTCCCAATGGCGGGCTCGGCAGACCCGCGAGACTCACCCGAAGTATCATGCCGGGGATGAGGTTTTTTAGGAGCACGCTTGCTCGCTCGCTCGCTCTGTGTGTATAGCTCCGAATAACGGCCCGGGATCAGATTGAATAAGTTGGGGACAGTGGCGCGGCGCGGTTTTTATAGAAGGATAAGGAAGTGCTCCACTTCATTCCGGGGTGCCCGCACGCACCCCAGTCGGGCGGCGTATTCCAGGAGAAGAAGAGTGTTGCAGGGGGGCCTGCCGGACCAGGAGGAGCGCGTCGTCTCGGAATTTCTCCTCTCTTCTTCTATACCGGCGACTACCTCCAAAACACGCGAAAACGTCGAAACTAGGGCGGGGACCCGCAGCGACTGCAGTCGCTGAGAAAAAAAGAGACGAAACAACGAGGAGAAAGAGCGACGGCGGATGCGTGGTGTTCCTTGCGCTTGGTCCACTTTCGGCACTGGCTCTGGGGGAGAACCGATGATGTCCCCCCCCCCCCCCCCCGCTCCCCTTCAAGCCGGCTATAGCGCAGTAGCCGAAACAGCAGCATCAGAGGACCGACGTTGTGGTCGTAGTGCCGTCCACGTCTATGTGTCTGTGCGTCCTCTCTTTCCGCTTGCCGCGCGTGTATGTGTATATAGTAAGAGCGAAGCCTCCGGCACATAACGAGAGAGCCAGTCTCACTTTCGGGTGCGTGCGTGTCGCGAGCGCGCGATAACCGCAGCGTTGCCGCTGCGGCAACTCCACTACCGCCGGTGCGAACGCGATTCCGCCGCCCCCTTGACTACCTTCTCTCTTTACACTCGGCGTGCCCGTGCGTGTGTGTTCCGCCGATAGCGCTCGCGCCGATGTGGCCTCGGGCACGAGACACACCTCGTTTTCGGCCGCTGCTGTACTATAGGGACTTTAGCTGTGCTTCGTGTCTACTGCCACCCGCTCGTTTGCGTTGGCTCCACGTCGCCCGCTCGGGCGGAATGCGCAACGCTCGCTTGCGGCCGGTCGGCTGCTGCCGCTTGCCGCTCGTGGAAGACAAATTACCATACCTCATTATTCCGGCATGTGCGGGCGCGTTTTCGCTGTCTATCCTCGACGGTACAAGTGATATGAGACAAACGCGTGCGTGCGCGCGCGAGCACGTTGCTCTGCTTTGCGCTCCCAGTGCTCGCTATATTAGCAAGAAAGTATTTGGAGGCAATTTCTTGCGGGTGTTTGTGCAGATTCTTCGACGCGTCCCGTGCACGCGCGCAAGCACGGTGACAACTTGCCTGACGTAAGAAAAGGCCAAGAAAAACTGTTTGTTTTTCTTTTTATTTTGGAATGGGGGTGTGGCGATGACGGAATAGGCGGTGGTATGGCGAGACGTATTTAAAAGAAGGACGCCGACTATTTTTAATGCTGTTTTGAGCGATGCAAGCGGTAACCGTTTGCTAGACTTCGTTGGCAGCCTGGATATTAAGGACGCGGCGTAAACCTCTTATGAGATTTAGGTGGTTTCTCAACATTGGGCCACTTTTCGAGAATAAACCCACCGCGTCATTTTGTTCTCGCCGTTATGTGTATTGTGAGGTTGGTTGGTATCTAATAATTTTTTTGGCACTCCTTGTCTTTATTTGTAAAAAAAAATGAGCGGTGAGCTCCGTCAAGCAGTGGTTTGACACTGCTTTTATCTCGCAGTCCACAGTTTTGCGTACGGAAAAACTGAAATGAAAAAATGTTTATTTGATCTATTGATTGACTGATCAATTGGTTGATTGATTGATTGATTGATTGATCGGTCGATCTAGTGCAGGGGCGGTCACTGGTCCCAAGTGCACAAAGCACACGCGCTGGCGAACAAGCATGATAAATAATTTTGTTTAGTGAAGCAATAATTTTTTTTAATTCATTGGACGGACTAAGGGAGCGCTGCATGTTATAATATGGGGCGGCCACATACATTTCTCCATCCATAAAATGAGCTGAAGAAATAATGATAGCACCTCTTCTTCATCCCTCTTTCCTTCGTGGTTTTTTTTTTCTTGTTACAAGCATGGTGTATTAACTATTGTGACGTTAAGCTAGAACAAACTTACACATTGGTAATATGAAGGAGAGATATTCATTGACAAGTGTAGAATCATGACAACAAGCAAGTGCTTTTAGCATTCATGCGACCATTTATGCAACAAGATACTGGGTCTTTCACGCAACTTGAGCCAGACATTAAAGATATGCAACTGCCACGTAGCTGGACCGAATCGAGATAATGTTGCTTGCCGTCGCTTCGAAATGCTCAGATTGGTTTTTGCATTAGGCCTATTTAGTTACCTAGCCTTATTTAATTAATCAACTTTGTAATTATTATTATTAGAGGAAAAGTGTAAATGAGAAAATTGCCGAGCACCACGAGAATCTCCCGATACAGCTTTCTGTTGCTCAATACGTGCTACATAAAAGTGTTTTTCTGAGCATGAAAGAAGCCCGTAAAAATACTCAAAATTGCCGTGCGACTGGCCGCTCGAGGCACTTTGCGATTATTGGCGGGCTTCTTTCACGCTCGGAAAAACACTTTTATATGGCACGTATTGAGCAACAGAAAGCTGTATTGGGAGATTCTCGTGGTGCTCTACAATTTTCTCATTTACACTTTTCATTGAATGATAATAATTGATAAGTTCATTAATAAATAATTCAAGCCTAAATATGTAATTAGGCGGAATGCAAAAATAATCTTAGTATCTCCAAGTGATGGCAAACAACATTACCTTAGTTCGGTCCAGCTACGTGGCAGTTGCATATTTTTAAAGTTTGGTTCAAGTTAAGTGAAACACCCTGTATATGTTCAATTTGTCATCACAAAAATGCTGAAATTGAACAACTGCCCGGTCACAGTGGTGGGGCAGTGGCATATATCGCGTTTATTGGTGCTTTACTTGGTCTTTTGCCGTACATTGCAGTAACTTAAACCACCAATCAAAGGTAGACTCTTATTGGCGAGCTTACAGGCGAGAGAGGTCGCTTTTATTGTCGATCATAAACTACGGCTCAAATAAAGCACCATGTACCTCTTATCAACAGTCTCAATCCAACGGCTTCCAGTCCAGTGAGAAACCGATGACTTCGCCAGTAATTCATATTTCTTGAATTCGATAGTAGAGATGCGCACTTTGAATTTGAAACCGATAAAGGCTGAAGCACCCGTCCATATAGATACGAGGCTCTCATCCGTGAATCGGGAGCTCCAGCGATCCCCCCCTCCCCCTCCCCCCGCACGGGAAACCATTGACGTATCGCGTTCCACGTAGCGAATGCAGTGGCTTAAGTCTCAAGAATCCGGGCGTCATTTATTGTCTGCTCGAGTGTTTCTTTAGGCGTATAAGAGTGAAAATAAGGGGCCCTTCCGATTCGTATCAACACCGAATACGCGCAAAGCTCTGCCGATACCGGCCGAGATCGTGAAAGCGACTATACGTTCCGTTTCCCAGCCATCGACACGTTTTCGTTCCTCCCTGGGACAGAATATGAAGGTTCCTGGTCGCCGATCTTATCGGTGTTTCCAGGAAGTCTATGGAAGTGACTGGCCGTCGTTCGGCCTAATCGAAGCGCTCGCGCGTTTCATGCCTGCTCGGCCGAGCCGGGCGCCACGGACATCGGTCCACGGTTCTCGGCCAATGCGACGTGCGTACGTGCTCATCTAACGGTTACCTTTCATCTTTTTCTTTCCTCATTGACAACGGTTGTCAATGAGGAAATGCTGTTGCATATGTCTGCATAAGCAGTAAAAGAGAACTGAAAATTGACCACATAGAATTTTAGTGCTGGAAAATGATATCTCAGAGGTGACAAGTTGAGCGCGATCGAACGCAACAAACGGAATTACGGTGTGCAATTATAGACAACGGAAGAGGGAAAGCAGCTCAACTTTCCTGCGCCGAAAACTAAAAAATTTCTCTTGCCTTCGACTTGATGGCATTTAAAAGCAGTTGAAGGGACAATTTAAACGAAATGAAAGTTTCCGTTCTCCTAGGCTTGCCAAAGCGCCAGAGCAGGAAAAGCACGAGAGGTATGAACAAGAGGTAACGGAAAGCGGAGTACAGGAAGAGCTTCTCCACCGGTGGCTGAAGGCGGGCGGGACGTTGTTAATATACTGAAGGAAAGCGAGCGTCAAGATTAAGAACCGAGCGTCACAACTGCCTCACAACAAACGCACAATGTGCAACGAGAACAAGTGCTGGGCGCTTTCGTTTCTCGCTCACTCCAGCTTTTTTGTCCACAAGCGTCCTTTGGCGCAAATTCACTCGCGTACATACCGCAAAGCGTGACGTCACGAGTATGCGGCAGGCTTCCGTCAACTTCCGTACAAGAGGTCGTTCCCACTTAGCGACGTGTGTATATGCGTTCGTGGATATGAGTGGCGAAATTAGGATAAACTGTACATAAAATTGACAATCCGCACGAAAGGCAGTGCACAAGTAAGCAGCATGTAGGCTTGGGCTATAGTTGGCGATGCATGATTACAGCTGGTAGCCCATGGCACAGATCAGACTTGAAAACTGAAAACATAAAGAGCGCTTACTACCAAATTAATTATACAGTTGATCAATGAGATCAAGTTTGTCAACAAATGACCGTACATAACGCATCTACCAATATTCAACGGGCTAGTACCGTTATTAGACGAACTTCATGTATACAGGCCAGTATCAGGAAGAAAAGAACTGAACAAAGTTAAAACAGAAAACGATAGAAAATAAGATGGAAAATGCATGCGTGAACATGTCCAAAAAGAAAAAGAAAGCATTTCATTCTTTATTTATTTTTATTTTTTTATATTGTGCTACCTGGGTTTATCAGTTAAGGCAGGCGAAGCACCTTCACCTCACTCCAGGCTTTACTAAAGAGTGCATGTTCCAAGATAACAGAGAGGCCTATAAAGACGCACTAAATGAGCGTTCGCGACTAGTAATGCTGGACGCGCCAAACTTAGCTCATAACACACAGACAAAAACAAAACGGCTTACGTTGATTCTCAAATTTGCAAATCACTAAAAAGGAAGGCGAGCAAACAAATGATATCGTTGGTCATGCTCACCGGTGGTTGATTGCCACGAATCAGAAATTGAAGTCTGCACTGGAGAGAGATAAGTAAAGAACAGAGATTTGCTGTCACGATGTGTCGCTATATATGTTCACGCAGCTTTAGCAGAAAAAATCAGTGTGCTCGCGCATACATGGGCCTTATCAGCGCGAACATGCCGAATACTGCGGAAGGCTGCGGTTCGCTCTCAAGCACATTACGCACCTCACCTCAGCTGTCTGCTGTGCGGTCGTGCAAACCTCACGAACGCCGAGCTATAAAAAAGAAAGAAAAGAAAAAAAAAGAGCTATCGGCAACGAAAGAAAACAAAAAGCGTGGAGATATCCATTAGTCTGCGTTTTTTTCCTTTTGTATTCCTCCTTCACGTTTATCCTTCCACGCTTCCACATTCATTTCTAGACATTGTTATTGTTTTAACTGCGCCACCTTTCAGCTCGATGGAAAAGCTTTCACGCCCGAGTAACAATTGTGTATACGAAGAACGTGGGGACCAAGACACACAGCCGTTATGCACGCATGCCCTCGAAAGGGGGAAGAAAACAAACCAAACGACGAAATTTGCAATGCCAGTCGAGTATCTACAGGGTGCGGCCTGAGGAATGCCGCATATTCTGATAGCCCCATTTCACGAGCAACAATGCCGTCGTCCGTATAACACGGCGCTGGCCGGTGTCGGCGCCGCCAATCGAATGCGCCACCATCCCTCTCGGTATACCGTACTCGTTTTCGTCTTCTTGCCTTACGTGTTCTGGACTCGAACCCTCGCTTCTCGATCTGCTTTTCTTCGTCTTCTTTCTCTGGCACCGAAAGAGCTCCCTGAAGGAGCATTGGAGGTGCGGGGGAGGGGGGGGGGGCAGCGATTTTATTCATATGTATAAGGCCCTGGACTCGAGGAAACGAAGCAAAATGCAAGAAAAATTCAACGAACTGACATACGGCTATGCGTGCCCGTGCGTTGGCCGGTATACAGTGCCAGGCAATTTGGCCCTCAGTGATTTCGCGTGTGCTCTATCCACCACCCCCCTCTCTCCTCATTTTTAATGGAGCCAAAGCCGCGCGACCTTCGCGCGACTTCTTAACGAAGTAACGTGCGTGCAAGGTCGGGGAAAAAAATAACCGAGCAGGCGGTCGCTCGCAGGCGCGTAAAAAGGCGTGGCCCAACTATGGCACGACGAATGGGCCGCGTGGATGCCAGGCAGCTGCTCCGGAATTAAATCAGCTGCACCCGTTAAACTGTAAAAAAATATAAATTAAAGGAAGCAAGGCAAACGGCCTTTGGACGGCCGATTTGAGCTGTGTCGCAGCCGCTTGAAAGGCAGCGACACACCCGCTGTCTCCGTATATGCTCTCCGGACCCCCGATCGACATTGACATCGAGTTGTCAAAGCGCTGTCGCCCCGTGCGTGCAACGGCTAAGGCGGCGTCGAGCCACTGGCGCTCGTTGTAAAATGCAGCGCCGGCAGGTTTGAACGAGCGCGAGCAAGGTTTGTTTAAACTGGTATCCTTGAGACGGCCGGCGCTTGCTCGACCAGTTCATTAATCTTGGTTTCTATGCAGCTCTCCGTTTGGTTCACTCGCAGTTTCCTCGTTGAGTTATGTTTCGCTAATATGCAGAGGTCAGTCAGTGCCTTACGGCGCCTGTTTTCCGTTCCGTTCATACTTTAGTTCAAGGGACTATTTACAAAACGAATAAGCCCAATCGACAATAAGCAGCGCTAACGTGCCGGACAGCAAAAGAAACAAAACGAGAAACAGTGTGTCTGTGTCTCATCTGCCTTTGTTGCGTTGTACTGTTCGTTAGCGCAGCGTTTGTCAGCATGATGAATCACCAACTCGCCCAGTTAATGACTTTCTTCATTAAGCCCAAGCGCATTTCCCCGCGAAGAAGTAACGTAGAGAGGACATGCGCTCACCGAGTTCACTTCAGCCATCGTCTGCACCACCTCCTCCCCTCGTCCTCCTCCCCCTCCCCTCGCCTCCAGCCACTGTATAGTGTGTTTCTCTCGTCTACAGTTGAAGCATTATACATCTGCATTTTATAGTCTTCGTATCGATTCGTCACATCCCAAAGTTACGTCTGGGTCACGAAGGGTGAAATACCTGGAGGCTCTTGACGCCTAGGTTTCTTTACCATGCTTTGCAATCTCACCGCAGAAGCGTTCTCGCATTTCCCGCGCGTACGAATGCGGCCGGGGAAGCTGGGAATAGAACGCGTGACCTAGGGCAGACTACTATCGCGAAACAGCAGGGAGGGCAACACCACCGCAACACTCGGCCTACCCAACGGGTCTTCCGGCCTTTTAACATGCGCCCATTGTTCAAGTTGTTCCATATAACAGACTGGGATATAAACGGAATAGCTAGTGGCATGCCCTTCGACATAAAAAAACACGCACAAACACAGATACGCAGAAAAGGACAGCCAGGACAGGCGCCTGCGTATCTGTGTCTGCTTTCTCCTGTCTTCTAAGATAGCTATGTTTCACCAACAAGCCCAACAGGAAATACTAATGCCATACTCGATTTCACCGAATTTTATGTGGGTGTGTAACGGCACGCGCAAAGTGTTAGGTTAAAAAAAATCAAATCATTTTTTTTATTTTTTCCGAAATACACATTGGAAATGGATGATAGGGCAAAACGCTGGTTCAAACAGCTTGACGAGGCCCTAGCAACCATGATGTGGCAGTAGTTTCGACATGTCACATTTCGGCGTTAACAAAGGAACGTAAAAGCATATTATAAAGGATAACAAAATAGTTGAATATTTTACAAATAATTATAGTAATTACACAATATTTAACATATGTCGGTAAAGCAGACAATGATGTCGACGCTATCGATAAAAATAAATTATAAAGAAAGCAGAACAACACGATAAAGAAGGATATGTTTTTACAAGGTACTCTATTACACAACAGTGAAGTTACACAACAATATAAGTAAAGCAAACAAGGATAACAAATAACATTCAGATTACACCAGGAATACTAGTAGTTGAAACACAGGAAAAAGAAAAAGAAATTGTCAGAGGAAAGGCGCATCAATAAAGTGTTGTCTTACTTCGCTTAAAGTGTAATGATTAATGTCGGTATACTTATTTAATATAAAGGTTGCTAGAACGACCTCGCGGCACTCTCGTGGCAATAGAATTATTTCTGTATGGATTCAGAAAAGTTAAATACTTTGTAGTAGGCGCCGAATAAATTATAGAAAATGAAGTCACTGTTAGATGCAACGAATGTTGGTAGTAAGTTAGTGAGGAGCTAGTGTCTTCACTATTTTACACTTCCCAGGTTTCTTCATTTAAGTCTTGGCTGGAAACATTACTTCATATTATTTTACAACTTATGTTAACTGCAATCAGATAATACCAGCAGATTAATTATTTTTGGTCCACTCAGCCCTTCGGCGGATTATTTGGTACAGTACAGCCTGTTAATTAATTCTCGCGCCTACTATTACAAATGTTTTCCAGGCAACTAAGCTTCGCCCCATTCCGAAAACATGGCTCATTTTACTAGCACATTTTTAACGATACAAAACTTTTATATACTCTTCATTTCTTCTCGTTTCCTTGGGTGTTTTTTGTTTGTTTGTTTATTTAACAGAAAGTGCACTTACGCTCGCACTACCTCAGCCGGGCTGTCTTCCAGATATTCTTTACACATACGCATACTCATTACATCAACGAATCATTGCTTTTGTTTATTCCTAGTATGATATCTTAAGTACAGGTTAAGGCCCACGCAAGGAACGATGTAACGAAAAATGTTAGGCGTAACGTTAAGAGACAGGAAGATAGCGGTGTGGATCAGAAAGCAAACGGAGACAGCCGATATTCTAGTTGACATTAGGAGAAATAAATGGAGCTGGGCAGGCCATGTATTGCGTAGGGTAGATAACCGGTGGACCATTAGAGTTACAGAATTTGTGTCCAGGAAAAAGTTGTCGCAGTTTCACCTGAAAGGCGAAGCATCAATTGCGATAGCAAATTTGTAGAGAGCTATACGGAATAATGATAGTAGCTTTATCAGCTGTATAAACTTGGGCATGCAGCAGCACCGGCAACACGCAGAACTGTTGTCGACGCCGTCGGCGTTTTGCCCGCGTTCGCTCAAAATGCGTGCAGCGTTGGTGACTGTTGCCGGAGCCTCTAATATAAATAGGCACTTGGTGCCGCAGCTAAACGTCGCCTCCCTTCCCTCCATCTCCCCCCTCCCCCACGGCCGTTCGCGCGTCGGAAGAAGGCACGTTTGCTCTACATATATGGTGATTGTAAAGAAGGAAAGAGACGCCTACTTCTGCAGCCCTTAAAGGAGCACGGCGCAGGACGCGCGTTTGCTCTCCGCCGTGCGTTCACTCCCCGTGAAAGCGCGCGTCCCTCGCGCCCTTTCACTCGCACATACAGCGTTCGGCACGCGGTGACGATTTCATCTCCACTGACGTCATACGGAACCTCACGGCGACGCCGACGGCAGAAATCTGCTTTTGAGTGTCCATATAATTGCTATCGCAATAAAAAGAAGTGCAGTCGACGATGGCAGAAAATTAGGTGTAGGGATGAAATTAGGAAACTTGCAGGCGGAAGTTGGAATCGGCTAGCGCAAGACAGGGGTAATTAGAGATCGCTGGGAGAGGCCTTCATCCTGCAACGGACATAAAAAAGTGCTGCTGCTACTACTGCTAATGATGATGATGATGCGAAGATGACGATGATTCCTAGTAGGAAGATCCTGCAGGCTTAGGGAAACTGAAAGAGCAATGTATTAAAACAGGGGCACTAAGACGGACTCATATACGAAGTCCGAGAGGCTCCGGGCACAGGCGCTGAAGCTTGCCCATGTCCAGTAGGTGTCTTAGTCCACTGCCCGCATCCCCGCCTGGAAAAAACCGCACTCGAGGTCACACCGAATCACGAACTAATCACGCTGTCTATTCTTATAATATTATGTATCTATCTGCTGCATCACTCTCACTGACAGCATTTTATTGCGGCTGACAACATCGTTTCCCCGGTCCCTTTCTGGTATTTTTTTTAATGCCTTAACCTTCCATGGAAGAAAATTGGCTTTGTTCGTGCAATCTTCGAGGGCTAGACGGTAGAGAAATTCGTGAGAGGGCCGTCCTAGTCGTTGCAGCAGAACAAGCATGCGGCGTCACCCGTGCAACCAGGTTCGCTTCGAGGTGGGCCATCGCTCAATGTCATAATCGATGGTCGCCCGTATTATCAGTATTCACCGAGCCATGCAATGCAACGAGTCAGTTTCTGCATTTCCGGTCTTGGCTCTGCAGCGAGAGGCTCAGTGTGTGCAACAGCTGATCTAAGCAGGAAGAGATAAGCAGAAATAAATACAAGCAACGAGCCTCTTCCACGGATTGTATTCTTTCAGTGCGTCCGATGATTATTTTAGCCTAAGGAAAAGCCAGAGTCACGGAAATATACCCCTGGTAATGTTCCATGAACGGAAACTACGTGGAGAATTACTGATGCGTACCACAGAGAAGAACTTCTTGACTCGCGTGCCTCAACATAAAGGACGCACCGGTGAACTAGCTCACTGGCATGCGTGGTAAAGGCGTGCGCGATAACCGTTGCATGCTACATTATTTTTGCTTTTATCTTAACGTTACACGAATGGAAATCACAGTAGGCATGTGCGTATAGAGCTGTCAGAACTGGGACAGAAGCAAAAAGCCTCTCTTTCATACTATGCGTGCATCTATCGAACAAGGTACAAATGAAGATCGCTTTTGTAAACAAAGCTTGTTGGTACTGTCTCGGTGTATAATGTCATTTTATTCCTTTTTTTTTTGCATTGTGGCTTTGACGGTTTTTTTTTTTTTTTTTTTTTGTAATAGCGGTGTGTTAGTGATATTAGTGTTCGCATTGTAGCTTTGAGAGTTTCTTTGTAATGCATTTGTCTCTTTTTTTACTCTTATGTGATAATGTCGCTGTGTGTGCATTAGCTGTTGTTCTGCTCTATGTCCTACAAAATAATGCGCAAAAGTATACAAATACAATACATATCAGTGTACCATCTGTTAAAGAGAGAAGGCGTAGCCAGCGCTAGAGTTACTATGTATGCTCCCTACGGGAGCAGAGTTGCGCATAGGTCCGCCACCTTGCCCGCCGACGCATCCGTGTTAAGCAGAAAAGCCACTGCTCTTGAACGCAGGATACGACGCGGCTCCGCTGCCGAGTCTCTTTCATTCCGCGAAGGCGCGTGGTGGCGCGGCGGGCGGCAATGCAGGCCATAGAAACTCTTATGATGCAGGCGCAGCTGTGAAGGTAGCTTTCCCTCAAAAGGATGCTTTTTGCGCATGTGACCGAATTTGGCGAATAGGGGGGCGAGCGGCGCGTTCAATCAGATGCGCAACTCTGCTCCCCAAGGGGAGCATATACAGTATCTCTAGCCGGCGCCATACTTGTGCGCAATCTAAGTACTTATATCACGTCAATAAAAGAAAATCAAGCAACGTAAGCGCCTGGGTGCGCGAGGCGCAAGTGTTTGTGTTTGTGCGCGCGCGTGTGTGTGTGTGAGAAAGAGAGAGTGGCTTGTTAGTATGCGTGGCGCACACGTGCCTATCGCATACATCATAGACACGTCATAGAAAATCGACTAACCTTGATTCGAGCACTGAGAATGCATTCCCTAGATGCAGCGCGATTCTGGTCACGCAACCTTAGATTAATTACAAAACTGACTCTTTCTGTCTATATCTTCTTAAAATTAAATTGTTCAAACACTCACTGCGGAAAACCGCACGGCATGCTTAACTCATTTATTTTTCATTGCAGGCAGCAGTGACGTGCATCATATTCGGAAGGGTAACAGAAAGAACATATAATGCGTCATCCAACTGGTAGAGGACTGCCGTCTTCGAGACATTGTGCACGCTCAAATTGGCACGATCAGTTTTCTGTGTTTGCACAGCAAGGCCACATCACCTCGGAGCGCTGCTGGGCCGCGCCACGCAGGAGCCGCCCCCGGCTATCCTACTGCCGTATATATGGCACGCACAGGGAACAATTAGAGGCCTTGCCACCATGCACCGGCTGCATGAACGAGCCCGTTCGCGCAGCGCAAAACAAAACACGAGAATAAAATATAAGTCGTCGCCGACAGACCATATAAGCGCAGTTGATCCACTGAGAAAGAAAACCTCAACCATCACTTCACTCGCGCCCACTCGCACGCAGTTGCGCGCCTGCTCGCGGTATACCTCGCACACGCTATGCAGCGACTCGCTCGCTCAAGTACGTCTGAAGGCCTCCGGTTCAATTGCGCAACGGTAGATTATAGGAGATTACGGCAGCCCCCGGTATTGTAATGCACGGACGCTATAATGCGCGTGCACTCGAACACGCACACTGGGTTCGGCTTCTTGGGTCAGTGTATCGTTTCCTTTCGTTTGGTTGTTCTGGCGGCGCCGTGCAGACAAGGCAGGGAGGGCTCGGCGCCAGCTGAGGCTCTGCCTTACCTTTGTGTTCCTCTTTGGCCTCTGTGTACACGGAGAACGAGCGGAGTGCGGTGCGTAGGAGGAAGGGGGGGTGGAGGGGGGGGGGGGGGGGGATCGTGCCGCATACGCAGCGGGCTCATCGAGCCGACTCGGAAAAAGTCCTTCGATTCTGTTATAGAGTGTGGCACGAGAGCAAGTTCCGTGCGTCCCGCTTCCTGGACGTGGTTCTAAAGAAAAACCATCGCGAAGGCCTCGGGGCGGAAAAAATACGTGGAAGATTAATGGCTGCACCGCAGGCTTCCGTGCGCGGGGCCTGCGATGTTTCTTTGTTTTAGCAAATACATGAAAGAAAGCCGAACAGCAGCGAACGAGTCGGCTGAAAGAGCAAGCTACGCGAGGAGTGGCCTAAGATGATCCCGTTCGTCTCATTTAGAGCTTTCGTTGGACGCTTTAGCTGGAGGCAAGGATAAATAGCCTTTTGTAATTAGGTTACTATCAGACACACGCCAGCGCTGGATAAAGGATTGAGACAAGTAGCGGTCGCCAGATGCATTTCCCGTATACGCAACAGAACCTTCGTGGCCGCTTTGTAATTGTGATGCATTGGGCTTACACAAAATATCAACGTAGATGCGGCTTCCGCATATTAGCCCGCTTTAGTTTCACTTTCCCTCGAGTGCCTTGTATTTACGGGACGCGGAGCGAAATTCGTGGAAGTGCGGCGTTTTACATTCCTCAGTTATGAATGATTGGCTTTGTAGTAGTGATCATCAGTTTTAGTCAACTCAGAGGGAATAACAAACTGTAACTGTTCGCCATATACTCAGCCACAAATATCTATATTTAGGGGATTTATGCTTGCCTCTAACAACTATGAGTTCACGTAAGATGTAAATTAATATGTTAAATTTGCCTGCTTTGGATGTTCTGACGGCTGCAATTTACAGAACTGTGACATCATTTATTGGTGCTGAGTTGCGGATTAGTAAACCTCGTTCTTTTACCAATTTTCGGCAATGTTTTTGCTGCAAATACCAAGTCTGGGCTGAATGACGCCTCTCGGCGCATGCGTTCATTGTCTCTCTCTCTTGCTTCTTTCTCTCCCTTCTTTTACATGTATTTCCGAGCTGGAAATAAACGGCGTTCTTTTGGTGCAAGCGATATCGGTCTGAGGTTCATCTCGTAGCTGCCGGCCTAGGCCTGGCAGGACGCCGCAGTTTGTAAAACAGAAAATCGGGCCATGAAGCAAAATTACGCTTCCAACAGTCACTAGAATTGAGCTTTTTTCTCTCGAATTCTGAAAATTTAATTAATGTAGGCCCAGAAATTATCTCAGAAAAGCATTTATGCGTTTTACAAGTATCTGAATAGCCCGCGTCGGCGTTGGGGCCGTTCTAAAGCTTCCTCTTAAGAAGTTTGCATTTGCAAAGACCTGCCAGTGAAACATCGGTGCTATAGGATGCGACGGAACATCTTAGAATGTTTCCTGCTCTGTATTTTTGTATTTGTTCCATCCCTCATCCCAGTACACAGTGTTGCCAACCTTTCTTTGAGAATGTTAGCACCTAGAGCTCCAAAGACCGCACTCTGGTCCTGACATTTCTCCCTATGACATAAATATTTGAGCGAAAGTCTGTGTCCCTAAAGCTATATAGATGTAATAGGTTATAAATGCCGCTTGTGCTGCTGAAATAAACAGTTTAAGATTCTTCGCGCCTGTCTCTGACAAGTAAAAGCACTCCCCACAATAACAGTGCGAATCATCACAATAACGTTTTTCAGTGAGCCCGCTTAAACGGCTAATACACGTTTTTCCATGCCCGTCCTCCGTCCAAATGATCTGTGTCAGCATATAATCCGTGCAAGAAGGGTACATAGTGAGTGGAACATGTGACGAAAGTGACCAGCCTTGATGAACGTACTTAAAAATCATCACAAGCAAGTGATTCGATCTATCTATAAGAAACTCAGTAGCTAGCGAGCAGACCGAGTTTAGATATACCAGTGAGCCCTTCCATGTTGTCTCGCAATATTCTAAAACTTGATTTTGATCTGAATTTTTAACAACCCAGAAAGCAAGGGTTGTGGCAGCCGGAGCGCTAATGGTGAATTTCGCAGAATTCTCGCAGGCTGCAAAGCATAGGTCTACCTAGTTGTTAGTTGGCCTAGTGTAGATGCTAAAGAGTACTTAAAAGGCCGCTAAGCCTAATTCACAAGAAGTTAAGAAGAGCGAAAGAAGTCATAAGAGAAAGGCCGGGAGGACCCGACTCAGCCCAGTCCGCTACCTTGCACTTGGGTTAGCGGAAAGGGGAATGAAAGACGAGAAGGAAAGAAGTTCAAAGTATGCACACACACACGCACACTACGCGTTAACCGTCCAGTACGTTACAAGCTGTCATATGGCAGGTGCGTCTCAAGGAACTCAGCAGAGCTTCTGTGACTTTGCACATCGCAGACGCCCGAGGCCATGGTCTCAAGATGTCTTCTTCTGTCAAAAGACGATACACTCTTTCCTCACGCTGAGTGAAACCGGCTAAAGCTGTAATTTCATATATGTGTCCATGGCACGTAGGCAGCAGTAAATGCTAGGGAACACCGGTGCATTCCCTTCCTTAATGTGATGGTACAGGTATGGCTGCTGAGGTGCATCGCTAGCGTTTGATCTCGACCACGTAATCGAAGTGCTTTCGCTCTCTGCATGAAACTCACGGGCAGCTCTGTCGGCACTGTCATTTCCGATAATATCCCACTGCCTCATAACCACTTAAATATTATGTATTGGCCTTTGTCAATCCCTATATGACAATGTAATTTAATCCCTGACTCCTTTTGCTTATGTAGGTGGCGACGTAGAGTAACAAACGATATTGTAGAACTACCTTTGAGTCACAGAATATAGCCAAGGAATATAGTGCTGTTCATTAGCATAAAAATTGCGCTATGGAGGGCTGCAAGTTCGGACCCTGTCGATGTTGCGGCGTGGCTGACCTTGAACTTTTTGCAGGTCGATGCCGACAAAACAAACATAGCCCGAGCGGAGCTGGTTAGATTCTAAGATCAATCTGTAGAAATTTTAATTCAGTCGGAGTACGCTTCATTCAACAGAAGCAAAGTGGATCGCTTTAGGGCAAATATCGCCAATTCGGACTTCTTTTCAGCTCCTGAAATGAAGAGACATACTCGGTTGCTAAAGACACAACAAAGTAGACGGTATTCTTGCTACAGGCATTAAACCAGATGGAAGAAGAGAGCTAGAAGGCGGCAATGCTCGAAACAATTCACGCTTGCCTACTGTTACAAAAAAAAAAGCTGGATGTTGAGGCTTGAGCCGGCAAAGGTGCCGAAGAAGTGCTCAAAGCATGGCAGTCACAACATACATACCGATTGGATGATTCCTGGTGACTGCAATTGTTACGGCTGTTGAAGCATGTCGTGTAATACCAAGACAGCTTCTAAGCGCCTGGGCTTGCATGTTCTCAAGCACTCTAAGGTTTGACTTCATCACGCTTGATAGTAGCGGAGTTCTGTAGCGAAAGCAAATCATTAATAATGCTCTGTATAATTGGAGTACCCAACACACCGATGGCCCCCATCTTTTCCTATCGGTGAATGTTTAAAAAAATGATTGATCGAAATGTGTTTGCTCCTCAGGCAGGCCACATGATGCTCGAGGTCTACAATGGTGCATAAAATTCAGTTTTTTGTACAAAATAAGTTGGCCATTAATGAATACCGCGTAGGAAGCCATGAATTTTTGCATGAAGGCGACTAACGCGCATTTTTCAGTCGAGACGATGAGCTATTGTCTCTAAGGATAGGCATACGTCAGCGTTGTTATCTTTTGTATAAATGAAGCCCAGATATAGACTTCATTTAAGTAAATTTACAGACTCACAGTGGTAACAAATCCGCCAGCCCAAAAAAATGCTAGTGTCAACGCCCCTTTTTGCAACACCAATGCTTCTGTAGTTCTCTGTAAAAAAAATATGGGGTTTTACGCGCCAAAACCACGATCTGATTATGAGGCACGCCGTAGTGGGGGACTCCGGAAATTTGAACCACCTGGGGTTCTTTAACGTGCACCTAAATCTAAGCACATGGGTTTTTGCGCATTTCGCCCCCATCGAAATGCGGCCGTGGCTGGGATTCAATCCCGCGACCTCGTGGTAGTGCTCTGTAGGTGGGCAATTTTCTGTGAGAATAGAGAAGCTTATTCGGGTCATTCAACTCGGATTGCACCAAGAAGTGTGGCCCGCAAAATCAACAGCCACGAGCGCGTCAAGGATGGCTCCATGCGAAACATTATCTTGAGCACCCCTCCAGTCTAGGAATAGCGCTACGGAGGCACGCTTTGCTGATTTCTGTTGTGCAAGGAAGACACAAGATCGACGACGTTGTCGACCGATGAACGGCTACCTCGAAGGCCTGTCATTTCTCTGTATAAACATTGTGCGTTCAAGAAAGCCGTCAAGAGGAGTGAGGCTCATCCTTTCCGTTAATTTTTCCACACAGCTGGCCTAAATCAATAAACCGACATGATGGTAGTTATAGCGCATATTTTCATTGCTTTAGTAAGTTGGGACCAGACGGCTACGCTTACATTCAGAAATAGTGTTGCTACATGAGATGTTGAGCAGGATCTGCTATGCTTCGTGGTCAAGGTGGCCAAGGATAGCGCACGTTATATCGTCGGATCTGGGCGTAGATGAAAGACTGCAAATCGCCAGAGACCCTTAGAGTTCCTTAATAGAAAACAAAATGCCGGCATTAGAGAATCTTGCATGAACGGGTTTTCGCACAATTCGAAGGTCTTTTGGTAACGCTATGTGACCTGCTACCCATAGTCAGATGTATTTAAGAAACTCAGAAGCTCCTTTCACCCTCTTTGAGTGACATCCGTGAAGATGCGATCACCCAAATATTTGATTTGCAAATTTGTGGCAATATTTATCAATTAAATAAAGCAATAAGCTTTGTCGATGCTTAAACGTTATCATGTAAGGTTTATGTACCATAAATGCTGGTCGGACGGTTGTTTTATTCTGTGCATTCATTGGTTCTTGAATAACCTGTTTCTTCTTCTCTTTCTTCTTTTTCTTTTTTTTTGTGCTTTTATAACAGCAACGGGCACCAAAATTTGGGAGTAACCAAGGACACGAAAACGAGGTACGCCGACGAATAAATGATGCCGCATATATGGGGATGCTGTCTAGCAGCTTAAGGACAACCGCACCTCGAGACTTACTAAGCTGCTCTGGACTGCTGCGCAATAAACAATGGCGCACCAGGCGGATCTTCAAGCTGCATAGTGGCGTGATTTCCGTACATATGCATGCATCATTTGTCAAGAAACTCTGCCAGGAAGTTTTTCATGCGGTTCGGTACATGGGTTGCATTCACGACACCTTGGAGGGTAAGCTTCGCGCGGGCCAATGGGATTGCGCTATGCGGTGCGCGAATAGCTTCAATACTTGGATCCGGCCAAAATGTCCCGACAAGTGTGTAAGCGTTGCTGGGAGTCGTGCTAAAGATGACCTTGCTGCACCCATGGTGAAAGAGAGCGCTAGGCGCGTGCGGTTGTTGCCAAGGCTTGAAATGATAGCATAGTCGAGTTCTTTAACTGCCAGGGGGCAAATAAAAAATAGTAGGAGAGAGAAAATATCGTAAAATCAAGCTGCATATGAGAAATAAGTCGATGCTTTATTCCAGCACACTGGAATAAAGTGTCAGTTTGCGTCTTCGCTCCCATTCAGTGTACATCTTGTCCCCGTTATTCTGTGGTGTGTCCATAACGCAATAACAATGAACGTACACCAACTATAGCCCTCTTCATCGTTCTGTTAAAACTTCAAGTATACGTTGACGTGCAGATGTGCAATGTCGAGCGTAGCTTTTTTTTTTTTTTTGCCATGGTTCTACTTCAGTTGGGACGTGCACTCTGTGACGAACGTGCTGATCCTGCAATTTCAGAGCTGCGTTCCGAAGTGGACTTCTTTAATCCGTTTCGTACACGTCGCGTGCAACGCTGTTGAGGTTAGACTTTTTGCAGTGGCTGCATGCGCACGAACAAATTGTTCAGCGATTTTTCAACCAGATGTGTGAAGCTGTCCTTTATTTGTATAAAGTAATAAATAAAAAAAAACAAATGTAATTTCTCAAAAAGCAACAAATCATTATTTACGGCTGCTAATAGGTTGTATTCGGTCATCTTGCTTTTCGTTGTGTTCTTTTCTCAGGGTTTTTATTTGCTGCCCTTTGCGGCAGGCTCACGAGCATGCTCGCGCGTCGGATTCCTAAACGTTCTGACCATGACACACGCTCTGTGATGCACTTCGATGAGCGAACGTTACCTTTGTTCCCGCAGTGTTGCACACCAAGTAGTGAAATGGAGTATAAGTGCAACCTAAGGAGAAGCATTACGTTTAACGGCATTAGCCGTATTATGCCCTAGAGCAGTAAAACTACCGCCATTAACGTGCTATGAAGCTTCGCAAGCCATAAATGACGCAAGGACCATGTACTGTACTTCGCACTGCGACGACTGGCGATGTCGGCCTGAAGTTCCATTTACTAACACGCCATGACGTCACGGAATTCGAGAGCGTCTACTCGGCTCCAGCTAATTGCTTGTCGACAAAGCTAGACTACTTCGCATCAAAAAGAACAAAAGTTTCAACCTACCCAGTTTTAAGAACTTTTCTGCGTCAAACCAGCCCCCGAAAAAGAAAATTCACTTAAATCTGGGACGTGATAGTAGCGAATACCGGCGCTGAGATGTCCGCGCGAAAAACAAAAGACAAAGTAAGGTAAGTTTCGGCTTCATTCGAATGCGATTAGCATTCTTTGGGAACTTCCACCACTTTCTTTTTCTGTCTGTCGGTCTGTATGGGTCTCTGACCGTCGTCCCTCCAACTTGGAACACTAGTTGGTCCATGGTCTGAGTGGCACACCATCGGGATGCTGGTATGAGGGAACATGGTTCGAAACCAACCCACGGACAAACTTAAGTCAAAATGTAAGTTGTCACTGGGTGTACGTCCCTCTTTAGCGGGCCTCTCTCATGCCAGCTCGGGTCACTGGGCGTGACAAAGAAAAAAAAAAGACAATCCTTTTAAATTTGCCCAGTGCTAGGTAGAATTGAACACCCAACGTAAACTCGTATATTCCGAGACGATATTGCCTGAACGTACGTATATTCACTTAGGCGCCACTAGCAGACTTCGCGGCGATGCCGCTAGGTAGTGCAGCGTGTTCAATTGGAAGCGCGAGAGTGGGACTCGGCTGCATACACGTCTCGTACATGGCGCGTTTCGGTGGTGGCAATACGGTGTGTCGTTACATTGTTTCAATGCTAATCACATTGACATCGACAATTATCGTAAGAACAGCTCGGCTGAATTTTGTTTCTGCAAAATGAAACTTAAGTCTGCCGAATTAATTAAGAGAAATATTTGAAAGAAGACTTTGTCCGTTTACACTGGTATAATATTGCTTTAAGCGTTACTTTAAGCGTTTTTTTTTTTTTTTGGGGGGGGGGCATGTTTTGCACGCACACAATACGCCAGCTGGCAATGTACCGCTTCGTTGTGATACTTTCGGTACCTCCTGTACTGATTTCAACGATATACAAAAACTAAGGTTTCAGTTCTTTCAGTTTTTTCAGGTGTATCGCATAAATAACGCTTTTCGCTTTGCTATAGTCGTACGGTCTCGCACAAACGCTTTTTCTCTGTAGTGGATATTCCATACAAGTTAAACACAATGCCCTGCGGGACAGAATTTCATAAAAGGAAGCTCACTGATTTGTTTAGCACGAAAGGTTCTACTCGCTATCGAAGTTCTAGGACAAAACTTACAGAGAAATTCGTGAGATCCCACAAGTTAGTACTAACATGCATATCTTCCTCGACCTTCGTTTTACAGGTTTGTTTCTTTCTTTTCTGTCGCAATAATAAAATTACCTGTCAAGGTAAAACTGCTGGCGCTATATTATGTCTCACTAGCTTATTTCCACTTCTAACAATGAAAAATGGCACGTTCGGAAATTCCCAGTCTGTGCATCGTGTTTGATGACAAATTATGTTCGATGCACCTGCACACTTTTTGCAATCATGACAGCTATTCTAAAATCTTATTGAAATTTACGTGGCATCTCCTTTGAACTGTACTACATACTTGGGCCTTGAAGACGCACCGTTAGTTTTTGCGTGCAACGAAAGCGCTTTTATTCTTCGTTGACGACATGGGCCTCGATCAGACTCTGAAGCTGCTTGCTAGGGTTCGCGCATGTGTATGCAGTGTGTATGCATACTATGTTTAACTGGGTCATTTGATGCATCGATCAACCTTGTCATCTGGAGTGGTATGCTACGCGGGTAGCCAGGCAAGCTCCTCCTGTATCCATTAACATTTCTCCTCCTGTGCAGGGCTTTACAAGAGATCCATCTCTTCTATGTCTTTTATTTTCTGCAGCGGCGCCTGCCTCGTAACCACAGGCATTAACATAAGGCATAGAGTGTGCGTGAAGAATAACGAACTAATACCGCCACTAGTGTATAATGTTTATTGCATACAGTGAAAAATATTCAAGACGAAGAAAAAATTAACAGGCTTCGCAAGGCATCACTTAAATGGAGGGAACACAATATGGAGTTCTACTTTCCCAGCGACAAGTAAAAAAATCACAACCAAACTCAACTTACACATCCGCCTCCGGCAGCCAAAAGCTGTGGTATAGAAGGAAAGTGCAAGCTCAGAAATAATAGCCATCGCACCCTCGTTGAAGGCAACTCGAAGTTCGAGGTCTTCGCATTGTGAACATAAGCATCTGAACTGGTAGCTAAAGGAGTACAAAAGTGGTCACCGTTCGCGCACTCACGCAATCATTACTCATTGTCTTCATATCTGATTCTCGATCTCGTGGCTGGTGTCGAAGATACAAGTTGCAAGCATCACCTAGGCTAATACCTACGTTGAGGCGAAGAATGCACTAGCATTTTCTGGATAAGGAAGGTTCCCTCTAATTAACGCGAAACACCTATGAGACAGTTCCTTAAAGAGATCGACGGAATATGTCCTGAAGGATATCCAATCATAAAAGGAACGCAAAGGATTAACGTCCTGAAATAAAGGCTGCCTTGAAAGACGGAAATAATACAGCCTAATTTAAATGCGCAACTTCGTACGGGATTCTGCTTTCCTTTAATTAAAATATTATCTGTACCTCGCCATCGCGTTTAACCATTCGGTCATCTTTCTCTCCCATAGGTAATTGTTAAGCATACTTAAGTTGATATACTGCTTCCTGGATATACTGCGGCGATCATTAACACCGGCAGTAATTTTCATCCCAGTGTTTCGAATTCAAGCACGAGTTCATTCGTGCTAATATGGGCAATCTAAATACAGCAATCGCGTGCAGTCACTCCGAAGATGGATAAAACGAAAAGTTTAATGACCGTCAAAATAACTCAACCCCAAAAGTGTGTCACGCTCAATTCAATCCGTTCGGTCAAGCAAGCGGGTGGATGCACCCTTCATCGTCCTTATAAATACTTGGGTCCATACGCGACAGCTCTCGCCGGGGCATAGGCTGGCGCGGCGTACTTTGGCTGCGCCGGAGCGTACAGTGGTGCAGGAGCGGGGGCAGGCTTGGCGTACGCTGCGTACGACGCCGCCACGGGCACGGCGGCAGCGGCCTTGTACGGCGCAGCGGCCACCACGGGTGCTGGACGGGCCACTGGGGCGGCCGGCAACGGTGCGGCGTTGTAAAGGGCGCCAGCCGTTTGTCCCTGGGCGGTGCCCGGTTCGTTGGTGTCAATGGCAGCGCGGAAGCCTCCGGCATCGGCGACGTACTGGACGTGGCGGAAGATGCCGTTGGCGTCGGCGTAGCCGTACGAGCCGGTGCGCACGTTGTTCACGTCGCTGGACTCCTGGCGCTGGACGCGCGTGCCGAACTCGTCAGCCGAGTTGTAACCAAAGGAGTAGGACTGCGCTGTCACCTGAAAACGTGGTGAGGGGAGAAGTGTGTGTAATGAATAATACGCTTTGTGGTGGGGACGAGCTCCGCGCGGAGGGACGCGGGGATTTCGTTGCCCAGATGTCAGGCCCGTTTTCTCTTTTTTTTTTATAAATGCATATGTCTCTATCTGAGATATTTCATGCCAACTTGGGCCATTGGGTATGTGCAACTGGTCATGTTACACTGAGTATGGGCCCGAATAGAAAATTGAAGAAATCGACTAGACAGGAGTAAAGCATGAGGCAATACGGTGTGACGCGGCATTGCTTCAATGGTAATCGCAATAACGTTGGCATTCCTTGGCAATCTGTTTTTAGAGTGAGCGACTTGTGACTACGGATTTGTATGTGAATAGTTTCCTGCAGCATGAGTTAGAAATTATTTTTTGCAGTAGCCACACGAGGTAATGCGGCTATTTGAAAGAGAGAACTAGGAGTACACGAATAGTCATATAGTCCTTTTTGAGACAGAGTCAAATGAGAATCGAAACGGATATCAACTTTTTGAGTATATTGACACCCAAGTATTCGCTATTGTGAAGTACGCTTCATGAAAAGCTAGAATGGAACATTAGAATCATTCGGGGTCGTACGCTATTAGAATGAAGATTTAGAAAGCAGCCTTATCAGCCCGTTAGCCTTTATTGTCTAGTTACATTGATGCTCCATATGATGTCACTCTTATATTAATATTGCGATCGAACGTCCCAACAGAACACACAGCTGCAACATCGATAAATAGCACGAATACACAATGCCGAGTGTTATGCCTGGGTTAAACTTGAAAGCGAATGATTGTGGTTTAGCTGTCGTTATTGATCGTGCACAGCTGGCAATGTGAAGTATCGAAAACACTTCGAAAAATATTCGCATTTCCCAATAGTGACCATTTGATTCAAGGATCGAATCGAATACGACAATATTCGATTCGTTATTCCTAAGTTAAGAATATTCTCACATCCATAGCCCAAACCCACTGTGTCTAAATAAATTCTGGTCTGCAGTGATTAAGTAAATGGCTAAGGTGCTTGCTTATCCGCAAGACTAATTCGAAATCTGGCTATCAAACTGCCGATACACCTAATAACTACACTAAGAGCGATTATAACAAATAATTAATGAAACAAATGAAGTGAAACAGTAATTCAGAAACTGCACAGCTCTTCCGAGAGGCATCAGACATCGTAAAATAAGAAAGCCTGCGAATGAATTTCCATTTCTCTTTATCGTAACAACCTCACCTGCTGTTATCTAAGCAGTTCCTTTTCTGCGAGAAGTGGCAGCTCACTCTTATCTTTGAAGAACCGCGCAGAAGTCCGGCTGAGTGTATGAGGCCCATAAGAGCTCGAAGCTTTTCATCGGTGAAAGAGGATGAATACGGATACGCTCTGCATCATCGCTGAAAAGTTCTGTCCACATAACTTAGATGGATGTAAAGAAAGCCACCGTAACAGCATACGTATGGGCCCATGCTTGTGAGGTTCTCATCTGAACGGGTAAAATATATATGAGTGAAATGAATTTCCTGTGCAACGCTAGTAGCGTCTCCGATTGCAGGTAAATAGAATATAAAGCCAAACGGCATTCACTCAGCTGTACTGCTGCATATCCGTATAAATGCCTCGCGTGTTTTATGCTGGTACTTACCGGCACCGCGGCGACAGGAGCAAGAACGGCCTTTGCGGGAGCGGCATAGACGCGGGGAGCCGCCAGGACGGGTGCTGGGGCGTAAAGTGGGGCCGGAGCTGGCAGCACTGCGCCGCCAGAGGCGGCGCCTGCCAGGCACAGTGCAACGAAGACGGCCTGAGATGGAGTAGAAGAGAGCACAGCAGGAAATAGATCCCGGCAGAGCGAATACGCCGATTTTGACACGCAGCTATTGCTGCCTTATTTGTGCCTATTTGTTGTATAATCGTCTCGATCACGTCCAAAGAAAAAGAAACGATATTAATAAACACGTATCATTTTTTTTCTTTTTTTTTCGTCGGAGCCTCAGCATAAAGACTGAAATCAAGTGGCACTGCCTATGTACGCCTCTTTGACCAGCGTCGCGCATTAAGACAATTTCACGTTGCACAGCTGTGCGAGTAGAAATTTACTTTTTTTACTCAAGCCGTAGTCTCTAGGCCTTTGCTCTCGACTGTACCTATGTGAAGAGGACGCGTTAGCACAATTGCTTGCGTATGTTATAGTTTTACTGGTGATGGGATGTGAGTTGACAAAAATTATCGGCGACAAAAAGCTTTTCGAAGCCCCACTGACCGCACCTTTGGAAATGTCTTGTAATAAACACTAGAAATTCAGCTTCTCCATCATAAATTACTCACGATCTTGACGTCGATGTTACTCGAAACGTAAGGCGATTGCGAGTGCCACGCACTCAGGTGGGGAAAAAGAATTCAACACGAAATTTGTGTTTACGGTGTGCCGAAGTAACATCTAATTATTACTTAAGCTCACATGCAGAAGAGGCTATTACGATATGTGCTTGGTTCAGCTTAACAAAAACAGCTGTTCCGACCCCCCCCCCCCCCCTCCTCCAAGAGCATCTCTTAAAGATCTTTTGTTCGCTCATGTTCGACAAATTGGAAGAAAATGCGAAGAGACCGATGCAACATATTGTGGACGGTATAGTCGTTGATTGCTACGAGTGTCCTAGTTTGTAATCATAACATAGCTGACTGCGATGGATCGCCCTCAATCCGTGATAGTAAAATATACGACAATTAACGCACTGACGCAAGGCAAGATCCACTACACTGCGTGTTTTCTTTTCTTCGTGGGCAGTATAGTAATGACCTATTTCAACGCGATAGCGTTAAGGGCCCCGGGTCGCAGAAAATCCGGCGTCGGTGTCGGCGTGGGCCCGCCGGCGTCGTTAGCGGAAATAATCATGCGGAATCACATCATCCCAAACCACCCCGACCAGGAAGGCCCTTTGCGTGGCGCAAGGCGTTAGTGAACAAAAATTGAATTTCTCAAAGTAAAATCTGTGAGAAAAGTTGTAAAGTACGACTTAACCACAACCTACAGACGTGATAGCGTCGGATTGTACTTTGAATATACGAGGGAAAAAGCCTGATAAGCAGACGGGGATCTTTTAATGCTGTCGCGTTTCACTCTTAAAGGTGAAGCTTAAGCGCCCTCCGACTTTAATTGACGCTTACATTATGCTGTTCCTGAAAGCGAAGCTCGTTCGTCGCTCCCAGGCATACTAAGGCAGCTAGCACTAACGTTTGATTTCAATAAGTATATTATAGTTAGCAATCCCCCAGAAAAGTTGTTTTCTCGCCAGTCGAACTTTAAGCGACAATGTCTACAACCCCGGCGTCTATCAGCAGAAAATAGGCACCACCATCAAGTGTTATGGCGCCTTAAGACTGTCGATATTGACCACAATCCGATGTCTCAAATTGTGACTCGGCCCGTCGCTGCTGGTGGCTTACCTCGGCAAACATGATTCGGTGGTACGTATTCCTCGTGCGCTCTTCGCAAGGTCTCGAATGACATCGGCGTGCCACATTCTTATATATACATACACTTCCCTCACGCTGTCGGCATATTCACCACTCTCGCTCGCGCACTCGAAAAATTAACGAAAACGACCCATTTCACCCGCGAACCGGGTCAGGGCGAAATTTCGGGCATATGAGACGAACGGGTACCGCGCCTCGCACCCAGGGGCCTTCTCATGCGCGACGATGCGCAAGACAGGCAGGCGCCATCATCTGCATTTTAAAGCGCCGCATTGAAGAGCAGCCGCACGACAGGAGATGTCAGGGAAAACGCGACCAGGGGTGCTCAGAAAAGTGCCCGCATTTGTCATCGGGACGAGGAGAAAGCTTCTAGAAAATGGATCTGGCGCGACCAATTCTTGGTTCTTTCCAAAACGCTGTACACAGCGAAGACCGTTTACTAAACTTGCGCTAATGCTTTCAAACGCTTGTATATAGAGACACTGAAGAGGCTCTAAATATATAAATCAACGGCTTGCCACAGAAGAAACAAAAGAGAACTGCATCCATGCCATTCTGTTGGGTTCTATTTATGGCATATGCAATGAACAGTAAAGAGGGATGTGCTGAGGGTTTCAAGCACTTGATGGTCAACTCACCTCGGGATTGTCTTAAACGTAGGGCTCGCGCCCTTGACAGAAAGCCTTTGAACTATTATGACCAACGAATGCAGTTTATCGCCTAACGAGTGCCGAATATACCTTGTGATAAATTGCGTGACATCTGTCTACTTGACAGCGTTTTGCTAAAGTTACAACGCAGGACCACCCTGAAAAACGTCATAATATAATCGAAAGAAAATACGACAGCTAACTCTACGGTGAACAGTAAGCTCTGTGGAGGAAGTCAATGACTGCTCATAAAGGCGTGCTGTCTTCGACATAAAGGCCACGACACTAAGTGTAGCAGGAAAGCGAATGAACAGAAATCCTTTGAAGCAAGAATGAAGGTACCATATTCGCTCGACTACTTTCTTCAACACTTTCCGTTTTACGTGCCGTATCATTCAATTCTCTCTTCATTGAGACGTCACATTGGAGAGGTGTCCTTATGGCTGGCTTGTCCAATGAGCACGCACTGAAAAAGAAAAAGTAATGGAAAGTCATTTGCTGAGATACGGCACCAGAAATCATCTGCTCTTGTAGTTTTGCTCGGCGTGCCGTATGTCTTAACTGGTGTACATGCATGAAATATACCTCTACTTCTTTAATTGATATCATATTTTAATATATACTAGGTTTCAAAGTTCATGAGAATCATTACATAGGTAAATTGCTCTAAGCTGAATCAGCACACGTGGTGCCACTTTTGTCGTTGTCGGCAGCAAAAGTAAGGCAGCAACTTTTATAAGTTGCTGCGTATTCAACAGTGCTTTCCGTTTGAAAGCTTTATTTTCCTTTATATGATATGGAGCGCGAACTTATACTGATAAGCTCATGCTTATCAACGCAGAGCAGCGCAACGCAGAGAGGCGTTGTTTTTATTAAGTAAGCCCCATCCAATGGTAAAGGTGACCCGCGGGAAGAAAGCCAGCATTTGTATATGCAATTTCAGTATGCTGTGTGAAGTAGATAGCAAACATACTTGATGTTTACAAGTAATTTGCCGCCATGTAGCATCATTACATTATACATGAGTAGTTTTTACAGAGGGAGCTTCAATCTAAATACATCAAAAAACAATAGTCGTTGAGCCGTTCGTACAGTGGTAGGTATACCGTGTGTCCCAGCTAACGTGAGCCAAGCCGTTCAAAAGAAAAAAAAATTGAAAAATGCGTTGCAAGATGCAATTATACGACCTATATACCTATATGGCGTTTGGTGGTCAGAGGTCTGAGAACGGAACACCATAAGTCTTTAAATCACCATTTGCACTGTGCTTTTTTAAATCTTTCTCTTCTTTGAGCAGCTTGGGCTAACATTAGTTGCGACCCCCTATATTATATATAGATTGAAACAAATATAGTATACTACACAACTCTGCAATAGACAACTAAAGTCGAACGCCTCTCCAACGCGTCTACAACGATATCATCCGCGTAACGAAGGATTTATATGTCCCGACCGAAATCCTATCTACCATGCCACCGTCGCCACAGCGAAGATCCCGACGTAGAATTTGCCTGTACAACGAAGGAATATATTCGACCCCGACGGCTTACTTGTTGTTTTACAACAAGCGCACGTATAGCAGCACCACCACTTCCCTCCATGGCTACCACACAGCGGCGGTGCACATTGGGAGAACGCCACCATACGGGGGGAGTCTGGACACCGCAGTAGGTATAATTGCCCCCCCCCCCTCTCCCCCTGCCTTGCACTTCCAACCGACCTTATGATCTGCTCGAAATTGACGACATCGTCGAGGCCATCGAGGATCGAATGGAGGCGAAGGTCGACGAAGGCAGCATGTGGTGAAGAGCCAGCACATTAACTAAGAATTCAGACGAGGCAGGCGATAGGCGACAGTCGACGCTCCGCAGCTGTATCTTGCGTCTCTCCCAGATTTCGCCGCTGAGCGTGCCGTGAACCTCGTTGCCATATCATCGGCTGCCGCTGCACATTCCGTCAACCCAAATGTGCAGAAAAAATTATCACTTGAATTCATGCTAAATAGAGGTTGCCTTTCGCCGAACCTGCTTAGGCTGCTGCTTATACGGAGTCTTACGGTGAGCAACCTCTACAACGAAGTGAGCTCTATATATAGAACGGAGGATTTTGGAGGTCCCAAGCGCTTAGCTATAGAGGCGTTTGACTGTAATTCATCAGTACGGTTTGCTCAAAGCTCCAGTACAAAATTTTGAGAATTTAACGTAATCTGTAAAAGAGTGTATAATATTTCGCAGAAAGAGCGAGAGAGAGAGAAAGGTAAAGGAAAGACAGGGAGGTTAACCAGAGGTTATCTCCGGTTGGCTACCCTGTACCGGGGGAGGCGTAAAGGGATGCCAAAGCAGAGAGAGAGAGAAAAAAAAGTAAAAATAAAGAAAAAAAAAGGAAGGAAAGAAAAGACAATCACACAAGCACACAAAACAGAACTGTTTCTGTGGGCACTGCCACGCAGTCTGCGAAGGCGTTCTCGTGTTGCATAGTGTGAACGTTCCATCCTACGTAACACAGTGCAGAGTCACAATTTGTCACTGAGTACGGTGTCTTTCGAGTAACGCAGCAGTGCCTTCAGGCCGTCTCGCGCCGTTGTTTGTGTAGGCCAGTTTCCAAGGATGTTCTTTTCTGTTATTGGACGTTTGTCCAGTTGATCTATCGTCGCTGAGAGAGCTTCTCTCTGCGGGTTGAAGCGAGGGCACTCACAAAGAAGGTGTGCAATTGTTTCATTTCACCCACAGAATTCACAAAGTGGGCTATTGGCCATTCCGATTAGAAAGGAGTACGCATTTGAAAATGCTATTCCAAGCCATAGACGGACTAGAAGTGCGCAGTCCCGTCGTGAAAGGTTGAACGGAATACGGAGCTGTAAATTAGGGTCCAGGGCATGAAGGCGTGCACTTGTGAAATCGGATGAATTCCATTGCATCAATGTTAGCTCACGCGCAAGCGCGGAAACTTTTTTCTCTGCGTCGGCTCTCGAAAGAGGAATGGTAATGCAGTTGACACCGTCATTGGCAGATCGAGCCGCTGCGTCCGCTCGATCATTGCCATGTATGCCACAGTGACTAGGCAACCACTGATATATTATATTGTGCCCTTCATCAACTATGCGATGGTGTACTTGTCTTATCACTGCGACGAGCTGCTCAAGGGATCCATGGCGCAGTACTGAGAGTAAACTCTGGAGGGCTGCCTTGGAGTCACAGAAGATTGACCATGGATGGGGTGGTTCCTCCAAATGAAGTGAAGAGCAGCACTGGAGGGCTACCAGCTCAGCAGCTGTCGTTGATGAGACATGTCACGTCTTTAGCTGTATCTTGACGGATCTTGCTGGAATTACCACTGCGGCAGCTGAATTTGTAGGTGTGACTGAGCAGTCGACATAAACATGTACGCGGCCACTGTGAACCTCATGTAAAAGTCCTAACGTGACCTGTTTCAGGGCAAATGACGGCATGTGAGCTTTCTTCGTGATTCCTGGGATGGTGAGGCGTACATTAGGTTTGTGCAGGCACCATAACGGTGAGGATGGTCTTGCTGCAGGCATGTAGTTCGACGGCAACGAGGTATGATTGGCAGCAATTATACGACTGAAAGTTGTATGTGGCCTTTCTGTAAGTAAAGATGCAAGATGGTGGGAAGGTAGTCGAGCAACGTGCCGAATATGTGCCCTGAGGGCGTCGGTGGCTAAGTACGTTGATATTGGGTGATTTCGCGCTATGACAATCGTTGCCGCCGTAGACGCACACTTCAGAAGACCAAGACACGTCCTTAGGGCTTGAGCTTGTAGTTTAGAGAGTCTAGTATCTACAGTACGTATGACTGCATTATTTGCATTCGGCATGGATGACTTGGTAAGGATTTTTTATATATATACGCAGTGTTTTTGAGCAATTCCATAATAAAAAAAACATTTTCGAATCCTAACAGTATTGCAACTAGAGCTGACACCAAGTTATAGATTCACTTCAAAGGGAGGCTAAATAGAAGCCATTGAATCCCTTTAAATGCTGACATATTCTTTCAAAACATTATTTTTTTATTTGGTTGCAAGAGATTAAATACAGCAAGATTAAATGAAGGCCACGTTTCCATTTTTTTATTCCGCACCGAAACCCTAGCGCTTGTTCGTCACTGTGGCGTCACAGATTACGAAGTTATTTATAACATTTGTGCCTTTGTGGCTAAGAAATGTTTTCGAAAGTGTTCCAGTTCAGTCTTTGGTTCTTTTATATCACAACTTGGCATATTACAAGGAGCAGATGCCTCCGAAGTCCATGATATCACGGCGAGCTGGTCCGGGAACTTCAATGCGGCGGCGCCACTTGTCCGTCATTCTTGCGTCTTTTGTGTTTTACAAAGCCTAGCTCAGAGTATAGGAGGGGATTTCTTTGTAATATAGCAGGACAATTTACTAATACAACTCGTTATTATCGCCTTTTCTCTTTTCTCTTCACTCTTCCTGCGATAGGCACCCCATATTGAGCCCCTTATATTTGAGTTAGTGGGGCTTTGTTTCTTACGTGAAGCCGTCCATTTCGTTAAAATTAAGATATGAAGTGCACATCTGGCAATACGTCCGCTTAGCCCAAACTGTTATTGGAGTGATTAACCTGCGCAAAAGACATGAACGCGACTGCTCCCTCCCTTGCCTTCCGCAACCAGAAAAGGCACCGGCAAAAAAAAAAAAAAAAAAAAGAAAAAGCGCGAAAGGCTGTCGTCCCGTAACCGGCAAACGGAAAGCACAGGCGGTGGGAGGCCCTCACGCGGAGACTATCGCGAATGAAACGTGGCGATCGCTTTCCGGCGGCAGCGCTTCACTTGCGCCATCTTTCGTAAGGAAAGCAATGCTCATCGTGGAGGGAGCCTGCGAGCACCGGTTTCAGAAGGAAAGATGTTCCTTTGATGGGCGACTGAAGGCGCCACTGCGAAGAGCTTGCAGGTTTTCTCGGCGCGCCACTTATTGGGAATAACGATGTCGTTAACAAATTAAAATTAGCTAATCACAGCAAAGAAAACGAGAAAAAAAACGTGGTGTCGTGATTGCCATGCAGATGTATGTTATTCGATGGCATTGATAGTCTGTGCATCAAGTTTTCGTTGAACGTACCAATGGCTCCGTTTTTAGCATAACGTAATTCGCCTAGACGTCAGCCGCTGTGTACACCGATGATCGCATAACTTTCACCATCCCTCTACAAGAAAAGTTACGTATTTGGAGACATCTAACACGCGCAGCGAAATATACTGTTGTTTCGAGATCGTCCTGCAGAGCTAGGAATGCGCTCACCTGTCATATCACATCACTACGAACCCCTCAAACTGCTCCCGATACAGGCAAAAGTGAAATGGCTGTCGCGTGAGCGCTGCGAATGTATGTTTGATGTCCACTAAACTGGTATCCAATGTGCTGATAATGTATAGCAATATATGGGCGCAGCGTGGGAGACAAGGGTAAGAGAATAATAAACACGAACACGGCGCTGACTTCAGCAATGTTTATTGCCCAAGTAGAGGTCACATGCATACAGGCAAGAACGAAAGCAAACCAGTGGTGCTTTAACCACAGCCCGTTTCCGCTGGGTGAATTTTAATAGCAGTGGAGAAAGTAGAGTGGAGAGGTTTGGAATGGAGGCGGAACAAACGTACGAAACAACGTAACGCAATATACCGTCCCAGTTTTGTCATAGTAGTACCTATCGTTCATGTTGTTTACTGCAATCGGCATTCGGCAGGGTGCGCGGGCAAAATTATGTACATGAATCAGGTATATATGATTATTCCTGCTTGAAATATACGGGATTACACTTACGTCATAGCAATTAACATTTCGTTGGAGATAGTGCACCGAAAAGTAGCGCTTTGATAATATTGGTTATATGAGTGTACCTCCACGGGCGCTGCGTGAGCTGTTAATAGACTAACGGCATGGTCCACGACGCTGCATGAATCCTCGTTATAAAAGGGGCCAGGCCACCAAATTTCAGAGCTTGACTTATGCATTAGATGTGAAAACGTGTGAAAAATCTCGCAAAATATAAGCGCGATTGATGCAGAAGCCAATTTGCGTATCAATAGCATTTTTCTTTCCAGCTAAACAGTACCTCAGTCTCGCAACACTAACGGGTGACACTAATGGCTTGTCGGAGTAACAGAAGCCCATTTCGAAGGTTATGCTCTTGGGTACGGCAAGAGCCGGAAATGCGTCAATGTCACCTTGGCGTGGTTTTATTTTTGCACGTGCCTCTCGACGGTCAGCTAGAGATCGTTTGTGCAGCCGTTCTTTCATTTCTGTTGTTTTATTGCGATAGCAATTGTATGGACACTCCGATCGCATTTCTGCCTTCGGTGTCGCCGTCGCCATCACCGTGAGGTTCCGTATTAAGTCCAACGGCGATAAAATCGTCGCCGCACGCCGTACGCTGTGTGTGCGAGTGAAGGGTGAGCCGGCAATCGCGGCTCAATGTTGCGCACGCGAGGGCGGAAGGCAGGCCGGAAGCGCGCGGTCTTCTTTCGCGCGCGACGCACGGGGGCGATGCGACGGAGGGGGAGAGGGAGGTGGGTGCGTTCTGCTGCATCGGCTGCTGCTCACAGCGCGGCCAAGCGAGCACCGTATCGTGAAAGCGGTCTGCGAAGTGGGCGAAGAGCGCGCCCGCGCGGGCCTCATCTTCAAAGCGATCTGCGATGGAGACAAAGTGCATGCGCCGAGTGCCGGTAGCTTCGTATGCGCTGTGCTTTCGACGTTCAGTTCGCGTTGAAGCGAGACGAGAGACCGCGCGAAAGTCAATTTTTCCGCTGGTGCTGGCGCACCTTCTCACTCCGGCATTTGAACAGCGAGTTTCCGTGGTCATCGAGCGAGATGTGTTCATGTTTACCTGTGTGCGCGTGACACCGTGATTGTCTATTTAGTTAGTAAGCGAATGTTTACAAATTACAATAATGGACAATACGGTCCATTAAACTACTATCCTCGCTTCGTATAGCTCTCTATTAATTTGCTTTCGCAATCGATGGTTCGCCTTTCGGGAGAAACTGCGACTTCTGTATATCACTCGAATGAAAGAATACAAGAGACAATGAACCTTCCAAAGATTACAGGAGCTGTTGCCAGATACTAGTGGAAGGGTTCTACTAGAGCCTGGAGAACTTGCACAGCTGTGGGTATGCACCATCTAGGCACGGTGCGCACCTGGTTTCGGAATATTCCGGAGCAACCGCAAAGCGTTGCATCCACACTTTTGGACGTCACATAACCCATGTCAAAATGGCGATTGCTGTTTGCTGGAGGGTTTATTCACAACGACTTGCGTATGTTGGTGTCTTCAAGCGTGTGTGTGTGTGTGTGCGTGCGTGCGTGTGCGTGCGTGCATGTGCGTGTGTGCGTGTGCGTGCGTGCGTGCGTGTGTGCGTGCGTGCGTGCGTGCGTGTGTGTGTGTGTGTGTGTGTGTGTGTGTGTGTGGTGTGTGTGTGTGTGTGTGTGTGTGTGTGTGTGTGTGTGGTGTGTGTGTGTGTGTGTGTGTGTGTGTGTGTGTGTGTGTGTGTGGTGTGTGTGTGTGTGTGTGTGTGTGTGTGGTGTGTGTGTGTGTGTGTGTGTGTGTGTGTGTGTGTGTGTGTGTGTGTGTGGTGTGTGTGCGTGTGCGTGTGTGCGTGTGTGCGTGTGTGCGTGTGTGCGTGTGTGTGTGTGTGTGTGTGTGTGTGTGTGTGTGTGTGTGTGTGTGTGTGTGTGTGTGTGTGTGTGTGTGTGTGTGTGTGTGTGTGTGTGTGTGTGTGTGTGTGTGTGTGTGTGTGTGTGTGTGTGAGGGAGCACTGCATATTCTGCTGAAAGCATACGCGGCTATATGGTTCTGCCCTAAAATCGGAAACTTGGCGAAGCTTTAACGAAGCACTGAATGGCACAATTATGTCTGCCAGTGGGCACAGTGGTAATTGTGTATGAGTTCGCATCATTGGCATCACCACGGACTCTGAACGCGAGGCACAGGCCTTCGCTTCTGCAATTTAAATTGACGCATCCTAAACCGCGTTCACTACTGCTAACAAAGTGCTGCTTTGCAAGAAATGCGAAAAAAGCAGCCTCGGCAGTAATAAGGCAACCAGTATAATGGCTGCAGCAGCGACTGACCAATAAAAAAGGTTCAAATGAGGTGGTTGGCCCAAAGACCAGGTCATCGAAGTTTCAGGTCCGAGAGTTTGAACGCATTCGACCCCGACGCCTGTCAGCAGTTTTCTCCCAGTCCAAGTTACGTTTTACTCAGGCGTCTACGCTTTCACATGTAAATCACTGAGCTCGCAGAACACCTTTGTCTAAACGCCTATGTGCGCCAGCGATTGAAGGGACTTGGTTTCAGCCTCCCGCGTTTCCCTTGTTCCACACACTTCATGGGCGTATTCATTGGCCTCCAAAAGGCGTGCTTTTGTAACCAGCACCATTTCCATTTACTTTGTGTTTCTAGTGCTCACAGCACCGCGATCAATTGCTCATCGATAGGCCTCAAGCGAGCACAAAGGCCCATGGCAGCAGCTGGTATCGTGATATGGCACGCCCATTACAAGTTTCATGATTGCATCTGCACATAATCCACGCTGGTGTACAGCCTCAGACACTTGACTCCGTGGTCGATGTAATGAGTGCAAAGCAGCCAGTTCCTTACGCTTTAACTGTTTCTCCGTGTAATAAGGCTTGCGTGAGCACACATAATAAATTTTGCTCATGTAACCTTGCCTGACCAAGCGTGACGAGCTTCACGCCTTGCTCGACTGGTAACCTCTACTGGGGAGTAATGCGCCAGCTTCGAGTGCCGCTTCAGAAACAAGGCTTGACATTGCGTACTGAGGCGCGCATCTGTCGTGTTGAACAGGTAAATTTCTTTTTTTTTTTTCGCGTTGCGATCAGGCGGCAGACAATTTAGGTTATTTTCCGAACTCTCAACTGACATGCCAGTAGTTTAACGGCCGGTGTACCCGACAATGAACCAATTATTGTATAAGTACCGTGACGTCGGTGTCCATTTCAGTGAAAATATATAGCTTGAACAAGTGCATGCATGGATGTATGTTACACCAGTAATGTAAACAAACTAACATGACTTGTTATGTGTGCGTGTGTGGGAAGAGAGGGGTGCGCATGGGTTCACGTGTTTGTACTTATTAGAGGTGGACGAATATTCGAAGTCTTGAATAGGAATCAAGTGCTACACACTCGCTACTCGTATTCACATTCAAAAATGAACTTCCATTGGGACTACATTAAAAAACTAAATTTGCATAGTTCGAGAAAGATGAATTTATAAATTCGAAAAAGAAAATACTATTAAGAACTTTGAGATTATATCCGTCTTCTCTTCTTCAGCTGTTTCTTCATCTTCGGCCTTGGGTTGCTGTAGGGGTCGCGCGTGTCCCGAGCACTCCATATCAAGTGGCACAGGGTGCCCGGGATTCCGCAACACTTGCAGATCTGCAGGAATTGCATTGGATATATCTTATGCAATAGGACGCCGTTAACGTAGGAGTTCATATGTAGTCTTGTTAAAATAATTGTCTTCTCTGTTGAGTTTAGAGTGAGGTAGTAGTTACATTCTTCGTTCGAGTCGATGGTGCTGTAGACTGTTGGTGTATTTCTTCGGGATGTCTTACTGCCTCGTCACCTTTCTGGTTACCTTTGGCAGGAAAGCACGAATTCTATGTTCTCGGGCTGCGGCATCGGCCACTTCGTTCCCCACAAGGGCCTCGTGTCTTGGGGTCCAGACGGCGTAGGTCTACGGACGATTTCCTATTAGGTTAGAGGTATCGGTAAGGAAGCTCAGAGCTTTCTTAGAGAGTTACTTTGTTGATAAACAGGAGAATGCTGAACGTGTCTTCATCATCGTGCATTCTAATTATATGTCTTCACCCCTCATCCAGCCTTTACGTCCCGGTTCCCTCCTCCCTCCGTGCAGAGTATAGCAGGCTAGAGCACGCTAGCTCAGGCTGACCTCTCTGCCTTCCTTCAAATAAATTACCCCCCCCCTCTCTCTCTCTCACTTCAGAGTTCTTTTTTTTCATTTTGGTAGTTGCGACACGCCACTTGCGAGTCGCTGATTATCACGGCTGAGACAGTGCACGCGGAAATAGCAAGCGCGATTGCCACTTCGTCCGCTGTATCTTTGTCCCTTGCGGTGACCGTGGCGGCAGCTTGTTCCTTGCCTTGGGCGTTTACGGCGCTCAGGGGAAGGCTGAATGTTTCGGATGTTTTACCGCATCCGTATAGCGCCTGTCGGGATCTTAGAGTAGTTCTGGTATAGAGCTTGGGTTCTTGCTTCTCTTCAGTCTTTGCTATGAATATGCTGCATATTGCGGGGAATGAGCGCCACAGTAATGGCGCCCCGTAAGTAATTTGGAATTCACTGTCTTGCTTTGATTTCTTCTGCTGCCGGGCTGTAACCGACACAGTGCACTAGTGTTTGGCCCATTTCTGTTAGTTTTGGGCATTGAATTTGATTTGCCTTGTGGAATTGTCGTAGTTCTTCTCACGTATTGTGGAGGCCCAGTTTATTTAGACGGGCCGTCGAAGCATTCTCAGAAACCGCAATGGCAATCTTGGTTGCTTTTCTCATGAAAGTGTTTAATTTTTCGATGTCGGCTTTTTTTTAAGTTGAGATAGGGAGTACCATATGTTATTCGACTGGTTACGAGTGCCTGCATGATTCGGAGCGTGTCTTGCTCTTTTAGGCCATGCCGCCTGTTGGCGACCAGTTTGATGAGGAGGGTCACTTGCATGAGTGAGGCCAGCAGTTTGGGAAGTGTAGTGGCACCCGATCCTTCTTTATAAATTGCGAGGCCGAGAATGCGTAGTGACACCACTTTCGGTATGTCTACCCCATTTATGGTGGTACTGGGTAGGATTGTTTTGAAGGCAACCAGATATATTGGAACAACCGAGAGAATATGGTTATTGATCTCCCTTTCCTACACCAAACTTACTCGAATCATAGGAAAATAGGAAAACGACAAAAGTCATCGAAGCAGTACAGAAACTAAATGTGTAATCTAAGTTTTGTTTTCGGTTTTGCGGCGGATGGAAGCCTAAATGGCTACCTGTGATTTGTAATTGTAGTCTGCCATTTAGTGTTTTGACAGTTTAGTCATCTGGTAGTTTTATCTTTGACGCTACAACTTGTGATGCTTTCCTTGCAACGGGCCTTTTCACATGGGTCTACGGCACCCAAGTGTTTGTGGAGATTTTTTTTTCTTTTTTCGGAAACCATCTATTTCGCGTTTCAGGAAAGGTAGTCTTACAGCGGCAATTCTTTTTTAGCAAGCTTCTTTGCAATGCTCTAATGTTGTTGAGAGACTATTTTGGGAGTTTTTTTTAATGAGTTAGCATTATGAGTGCTAAAGTGGGTAAAAAGTGTGCGTGAAAGTGTTTGAAGCTATGGTAGATAGGAGACGGTAGACAACAGAACGAAGAGCGCGTGTGTGAGCATGTGTACATCTGCGTATCTATATAAACCTGATAAAAGAAGGGAAACCGAGGGGCTCAGTTATTGTTTTACATGACCATATATATATATATATATATATATATATATATATATATATATATATATATATATATATAAGGGCGTGTGTATGTGTGTGTGTGTACACACAAAGTGCAGCTGACGTCCGCTCCGGACTTCTGTAAGCTGCACTTCGCTTCTAGAACAGGCAGGACGTGTTTCGAGTGAGCTCCTCTACACAGCTTTTGCAATGCAGTGAACGTCATTTAAATCATTGATTGGAGACCTCAAAGAGGGGAGGCGTAATACTAACGCATTCCTCTCACATTTACCGCTAAATCGTCACTGAATGTTTTTAACGACAATTTGTGATCTTGCGTTCGAACTTCCCAATGTTGAACAACTACAGACGAATAAAACATGATGTGCGTCACACACTCATCGGGTGGCACTTAAGGTCCAACAAATGGTTCACAAGTCAGCCCTAAGTTTGGAGCAAAATGGTAGGCTATAATCGTGAGTTTAGATATGTCGCATTCACGAATGGTGGAAGGACTCTCTCTGCTTGATCACGTTTAATTGTACGCGCGACTAACGGGAAATATATTGTGCATGGTAGCACATAGGTACAGTCTCTGTAAAGTACAGAACGCTGTGTACTGTAGGAGAGACATTTACTATAATGGCGTCTTATAAAGAAAAATAGATAAGTTATCCCTGCCTGGCCCCATAATTAAATAAGTTGAATAAACAGTCCAATTAGCCAAGAATGAGCATACATCCAGTGGCACGCACGGAATGGCTAAATCATATAATTTAAAGTAAATCAAATAAGCCGCTGGGAACACGTAAAACTTAAAAAAAAGCACTGACACATTCACGCGCAAAATGAATAGCTCACTTCTATAGCAATACCTTGGAAACCGATATATTTACTAAATACACATAAATGGATACGATTATTTAATTAAGCTTTGGGGTTTTTTACGTGCCAAAACCATTATATGATTATGAGGTACGCCGCAGTATTGGTGCACGCCCGCGTGCAACCGGGTTATATTGGGTCACCTGGGGTTCTTTAGCGTGCCCCCAGTGCACTGTACACGGGTGTTTTTGCATTTTGCTACCACCGAAATGTGGCCGCCGCGGCCGGGATTCGATCCCGCAACCTCGGGCTTAGCAACGCAACTATAAAGCCACTACGCCACCAGGGAGGGTAAATGGATAGGATGAGGAGGGTATGTTGTCCGGCCACCTTCTAAATAAAACATTTTCGCAACAAGCAACCAGTGTCTCAATAAGGATCGATCACCGCATTCTTTCTTCTGCGCGCTTCTGCAGCCGCTTATGGGCGTACCGTATAGCACTTGAGCAGTCAATCAGATATACAGAGTGTTTCATTTTAGCCGCACCAAATTTTAAAAAATTGCCTGTGGCAGATAGCCCAATTATAATCCTTGATATAAACAACTCGATGAGGCAGCCATTACTTCCACGAGAAATCAAAACGCCTAATTGAATAATAACGTCATTACGCTAATTAACTTTTTAATTATTTTACGGCACATTTCTCAATCTACGAATTATAGCCGCTGAGTTCGCAAGGAGATGCATCCACTTGGAACGAATTCTCAGAACTGAACCAGTTTCGAGATATTAATTTTCAAAGTGTCCGACAAAATGCATGTGCGTTCCGGTTAACTTTTTAAGGAAAACGCTGTTTTATGCATTGAAGCACAAAAGTAACTGGAACACCAATGCATTTCATCGGACTTAACGTTTGATCTTAAGGAACTTCCAAAGACTTCGCGCGCATACCTCTGCACCTTCGTGACATCGGTCCCAGATGGCGCAACGGGACGCGTATAAGAGCGCCAGCTTCCTCTCGTTTAAGTAAAGCTTCAGTCGCGGCTGGGAGAAAGATATAAAAATAAACGCGTCCCAAATAAAAAATAAGAACGGCCGTAATCTCGGCAGCAAGCGTCCGCCTCTCGGCCCTTCGCGGTGACGGCCGACCGGAGGAAAACCGGAACGCATCTCTCGCCCGCCTCGCTTCGACGTCACACACCTGACGGGGTCGACGGCGTGAACGACGGTATCGGGACAGGCGAAATCAGCCCCTGCGGCTGCCACTTTTGACGGCATTAAGACCCAGGGATTTACTGCTCAACTGTGGAGTAAATGCTCTCAATGGTTTCGTGCGTGGTTGTAATTAGGAATGTACGACAAGATGGGGCTGCACAACGTATACGATCATTCGGAAAAGCTGACAAGATTCAGTTATTACACATTCCGTGCTTAGTGCAAATAAATGAGTTTATGGACTTAGGCCAGCGCATTCGCTACTAAGGGACTCTAGGGCAAATATCGGATATTGGCATCGGGCCAATATGATGCTGAGACAAGAGACATGAGTAACTTGTAGTCTGTGCTCTATCAGTGCATTAGTAGAATTTCTGACAGTCTTGCCTCTACATTTACCACTGTTGCAGGAAGATACGCATGCGTGATTTCGCCGACACCATTTCGCCGGTGGCCGACAGAGCCACGTGACGTGCTTCCAATTAGCCAAACAAACTGTCGGATCCCATGTTGTCGAACAATTGTCACCGTCTCTGTACACCCCTAAGAGACATTCAAAACGACTGACTACCGCCTAAATGGGGCAAGCGAGGTATTGCGCATTCACTTACATCAAAAGAGAGAGAAAGACAGTCCCTCCCTTCCCCTACAAAACGAAAATAAGAATATGAATCTGACGCAGGAAACAGGACACGGCGGATAAGAGCGCTGACGCAATATTAGGAAAACCGCGTAATCCTGGTACAATGTCATTCAGGAGCGTCTAGGGCGTTGTATGGGCGACGGTGGAATGCTGGGTCGCTATAACGCCACATTAGGTGTTTTCTTCTGTAGTTTTCTTCATTACTTCATTGAAGAGGAAACGTGGAGCAGAGGAAAACAAAAAAGAAAGCCAGAGAGAAATGAAGGAATCGGAAAGGAAGGAGCGAAGTATGTAAGCACGAGGCAACTTGGTCGAGCCCGCTCCCCGGTTGGCCCGGATATGCGTAACGGATTCTGGAGTGCAAAGATACAAATCTCTCCACGACGATTCGCACACACACACACCAGCGGCGTACGTGCGCGCGGTGCACTAGAAGGCCCCGCAACCCACCCTGTCGAGGCAACCGCGCACTCACTGGCGATAGCGGAGCGCCACCGCAGAGACCGCTCGTTTGTTGTTGCGTATAGACTACACCGCAGCTGGCACTGCACTACCGCTTAACGAGTGTGTGCGGTGCGCTCACCGGGAGGCCATATAGGGCTCGCGGCTTCCGAACAGTGTTTCAGGAGGAGGAAAACGAACGGCGACAGTATATAACGTGATCCTGGAAACGAGCTTGAAAGACCTCGTGCAAGAGGAAGTTCTTTCTTTTCCCCACTCTATCGAGCTTGATTTCGTTTCGCTTTCACGTAGGGGTTGTTAATCGGAAAGTCAGTATTCCGGAAGCTGTTGTTATTAAGAGCGTATGAGTGTGGACGCGGAAATTCGGCAGAAAGTTCAATGGAAATGATGGAAAAGGTGCTCTCAGTGGTTTCCGCTAGTGAGATTTCTTTTTATTTATTTATTGAGGGCTGTTGTACAACGTAATAGAGGGGAACTGCCTTATTTAACAAGGTGAAAAGGTCTGTTACGCAGGGCCGTCCAAATGGTTCTTCGAAGAGGCAGCTTGATCCTAGTTAGCCAGTTGGTTAACTAGGTGTTCATTTCACCATGAATAGTTAACAACTTAGCTAGCCAGCTGACTGATTACTACGCATAGGGATTATTTTATTGCATATATATAAACTCACGGATTTATTTTCATTATTTTTATTTTTTGTCTTGTTTACTGCTTCGTTTATGACTAAATAGAAGCAGGGTGGTGATGCAGTTTATTAGACTATATATATATATATAACAGTGACTGGAAGATAGATGAAAAGTGGAAGAAACCGGATTGTCTTTAGGAGGTATGCATTACATACGCTATGAACAGAAGTGAGATGCACGTGCAAACGTGGTTGCCTTGATACGACAGCTTCCACAGTTCACTCACAGTGCCCATGTAAGCACAATTATTAGAGCATACGAAGTGCACGCTTGGACTATTGCTTCATAAAGGCTGTATTGCGACCGCAATGCCCTAAGCACAGCTGCTAATGGAAAGACCCTCGTTCATTATTCCTATACCGCTGGCCTCCTCTCTGATGGTTGTGCGACCTTCAGTCCACTACAATGCATTGCTAGGGCAATGCGCATGACCCCATCTTTCAAAGAATGATAACCGTGAACTATCACCTTGGCCGTACGAATGCTTGCTATTTGTATACCACATCGGAGTTGAAAGCTCAATAAGAAAATGTCCTTGCTGACATGGCTGTGAGGGCACGCCTGAAGAAAATGAATTTGAATGGGCAGGCAAGGATGCAAGGCCTTTCCTCGCTTTAACGACGCACACTTGCGCCTTCGCGCACCTACGTCTGGGCGCTATAACAAAGAGTATATGAAGTTAGCGCAAGGCGCAAGAAACGGCTGGTCATAGGTCGCCATAACCTTGACATAAGTTACTTTAATTTTCTGTGCATCTGTCGTCCATCTGGTGCGTCATTCAAACTCTTCCCGCATCGCATTGCTATCTACTTACTTCCAAACCCAGCGCACGTGATGTTTCGCGCGTATTTCTCAATGCAGAGACCACAGAGACCATTCACGTTTTCTTTCAGGCAGAACCTGGGTCGTCGGAGAAACTCCTTCACGTGGCTTCCTGCGTGTTCTAAACGTGTCAAGGAAGAAAACAATAAGAAGCTGCCGAGCGAGATAAGAATGCTGGAGCCCACACCCCCGCGGGTTCTCGCTCTACATTCTCGCATGACGTGACTCGTCGAAGTCGATGAGCTTTCCGCCTGGCATTCCAGGGACGCTAAACACGAACGAAGGCCGCAATAGCTCAAGCAGAACCAGAAACAGAGAGGAATAGAGATGGTCGAAGAGACACACAGCAGGAAAAAACAAAAGATCGAGCGGGGCAGGAAGCTTTTCGACGAAGAACAACGCCTCACGAAGTAACTCGACGTAAGCCCGCACTATTAAAGGCAAGGACGCGGGAAACACCGTTTGCGCGAACACAGACAATATAGATCGCCGGGTTGCGCACAGGGCGTGGTTGCGCACAGCACTATACGGGCTGACCGGCACGAGAGCAAGGTGGTGTGGTGAGGCGAGAGCAATGGTCTGGAAAAAAAAAGGGGCGAAAGTGCAACGGTGCCGCCGCCCTTCTCTCGCTGGTCGCGTTCCGTTCTCACTTTCTGCCGGCCCCGCCACTGCTGCTGTTGTTTCTGTCCGAGTGTTCGGCATGCAGGCGGTCAGCTGTCCGTTGAATAACAAATTCCACGCAGTACCGTGACAGCGGCCCGCCGCCGCTCCTCGGCCACGCAAACGGAACACGCTTAACCACTGTGCAACGAACCACACGCGTTCCCGTCAGTCCTCCGTGAATCCTTCTCGCGGCTCGGACACACCAGTCGACAGCGCATATCGCCAAGAGAGCGAGAACTGCAAATCTGTTAGCGTTCGGAATAATTTCGTTGCGTGCTTATCTCATCTCACGCTGCCCGTGCATCGAGGAAAGGTGTGAACGAGGTGGACGAGGTACCGCAGGATCCATGACGCAGTAAGAATACTGACGAGCACGGAATAACAGTGTGCAATTCTGGTGCTGGCGCTGTTTGCAATTCTGTTGATAATTATAGCACGCAGTGAAGGTGCTCTCCCGTTTATTAAACACGATACAGGTGAAACACAACACAAGATGTGACCATAGCTTGCCCGATCTGCAATGGTTCTTGCAGCAGTTCGCAATATTTGCACCGCTGTCAGAAAAACACAGCAGAAATCAATTAAAGGTATCTACAATACCATAATGCATGCTCGTACAGCGGGACAACAAAAGTTATTAGGACGATAGTCGCTCATAAGACCATAAATCGGTCATAAATGCCCACCCGCTATAGGCTTCCTGTATACCCGAGGTTTCCTACATTTATGGAGAAATAGATAGAGAAAGCTCTGTAAAGAAACGCGGAGAATTGTACTGGCCTGCGCATATCGCCTACATACTACTCTGCATGGGAAAGGGAATGGGGAACTCAGACCCTAGGAGACACAAGGTGGAGGAAAGAAAAAATGGCGTGAGAAAGATACTGCCACCCCGAGCCCATTGGTATATACATGTAAAATGACGTTCCGTTCATTACATGCAAATTCAAGACGATATAAAAATGAAGTTAGGTCATTATAATGTATGAAGTCGTGTGGTAAAACTGCAAGTGTGTCAACGTGAAGTGTCGTGATGAGGGCTGGTTCAATCAGAAAAGTAATTGCCTCTGTGATTCTTTTATCGGTTAGGAGCTTCGTGCTAAGCTCCAAACTATTTCTTTAGACATATTGCTGAGGTGCGTTTCCTTGTGCAGAGTTCGCATATTACACGAAAAATATATTCTCTTAAAGCTGCTTAGATATTACAATGAAGTATACAAAACATTAATCAACGAGGACATTATGTAGACAGCCGTAGCTGCAATAAATGCAACCGTCTCCCTGTCCGGGTCGGCCTCTGCACCTATGCTCTCCCTCACCGTTGTTGATGCCCTTGCAGTTATGAACTCTCTCACCTCAATGTGGAGTAGTGATGGTTCCTTCGCGAAATCAAGCACTCGTGAAGGTGCTCAATAACGATTAAGACGAGCATGGCAGCAAATTTTGTTTACGATCTGCAGGTTATGTAACACTGACGATGTAATCATCAGTAAGCTTCCCCCATCTTTTGAGCTTACATCTACGGGCCACATGCAGAAGGACTATGATCGATAACGGCTGTCTGTGGCTTCCTGTTCATCACAGATATAATCATGCTCAAAATTGGCTCACAAGAGAAAGTCCACAGACTTTCTCGTGACACCTCTAAATGCGAGGTATGGCTATCGCTATGAGCGACTGGGTTTGCCGCAATAGACAAACTTTAATTTCTTTCACGTTGAACAACCACACCTTGAATGACTCAGACGCGTGCCTAAGAGAACGCATACACGTAATAGGTCTGCCTGCTCATGGTGGAAGAAAGCCTGCTCCCATTTCGCGTTCGCGATAGCTTCGTTGCATACACACATTTCATAATAACAAATCTCCTAGGCTGTGTAGAATTGACTTCGAAACCAAACAACTCCTTGTTTCTCACACGCCGCTATATCGCAAATCATCAATCACGTCGGCAATCGGCAAAACGCTCGAGCGCGAATAACACCCTGGCGAAGTGGACACAATAGAACGCCGGCCAACGCTTGTCCAAACCTCGTCATCGCCGCCACGGCTTGTGACCGGACAGGTCCCGGCGAGAGAGGAGAGAAAAGAAGCGATAACTGAAGAAACCTAACACGCGCATGCACTGCGGCAAAGCCACCACCCCGTCGTTCATCGAGTGGGACGGTTCAGCGTTGTTTGACACCAAACAGTTCTCTCCTATACAGCTTCGCGCGGCGTCTGATCCGCTTGCTCGCTGCGAGCGTGCGAATGCACGCACAAGCTGAAGCGGTCTCGCAATGGCCGTTCCACTTGGCTGCCGCCGCTCGCGTGCTCGCTTGCTAGCCGCATGCGGCGGCACCCGAAGACCATCGCGCGCTTAGTTCCGCCAACGTGTCCGGCGCTCCTCCCAGCGCCACTGCTATGTCGCTCTGCCTCTCGCTGTTGTCTTTATCCGTCCACTGCATCATCCACGCCTGCCACATGCACCGTAGTTATCGCGTCGCCGGAATTGCCCTCCTCCGGTATTGCTGTCGCACGAGCTCCTTCGTGCGGCGCGAACGCGAAAATACCAGCGCCGTGGTTTCGCCTCCTCTCGTGTCTGGGCCGAACTACTTTTTCGTGTTTCTTTCTTCTAGTGCCGTTATGTTTTTTTGTTCGGTCGTAGGAGAGATATATTCTGAACGTTGTTGTGCGCTCACAAGTGCACCGCGCGCTCGTGTGTTCCGACACGACCACGCAACCGCAGCCAGGAAGAGCGCGCGCGCCCGAGTTATGGCTGGCGCTCCCGGTATTCCGGAATAATTCTGTGCCGGGCGGAAGCGAACTCGTGGCAGGGCGTGACTGTGAAGAAAGTGGCGCGCGCGGACGGAATTCTAAAACCAAATTAGCCTTCCGCCGTGACGGACCGTGTTGGAATGTTTTTTTTCTTCTTTTTTTTTTTTTTTTTTTTAGTGTCCTGCTCAGAAGGGTTGACAGAAACAAATGGGTTCGAGCAAAGAGCTAAATGGCTTCCAGCTAGAAAGAGTTAGAAAAAGCAGCAGAAATTAGAGGCGTGAGGAAGTGACGGTATCGGAGATCTAAACGGCCGTTTTCGAAGGCAGTAAGCGCATGTTTCGATAGAGAATATACTTCCGAACATGTAAACCCACCCACAGGTTATAAGTTCAGCCATAGTGCTTGCATTAAACTTGCAGTGGCAGGTCCAGTTTGCGTTTCAACGATGGGAGCCGTAGCAGGAGCGCTTAGAGCACTGCACGGGCTCGGGCTTACCCAAAAGCCCGGGCCCGGCCCGGCCCGTGGGCCGGGCCGGGCCGGGTAGAGGAGTTTTTTCACGGGCTCAGGCCGGGCTCGGGCACGACGTGTGCTTTTTGACCCGGGCCCGGGCCGGGCTCGGGTTTTTTGACGCGGGCACGGGCCAGGCTCGGGCTTTATGCGAGTTATTCTCGGGCTTCTCAACTCTGAAAAACATGTATTTTCGGTCTCGGGCCAGGTTCGGGCCGGTTTCGAGTCGGGCTCGGGCCGGGCTCGGGCTTAAGGTAAAGGGGTGACGGGCCGGGCCGGGAGGGTAACGTAGATTATTTCCGGGCCCGGACCGGGCCCGGGTCTCGCCATAAAAGTTTTGATCGGGCTCGGGCGGGCCGCCCAATGTAAAAACGGGCCCGGGCCGGGCCCGGGCCGCAAAAATCGGCCCGTGCAGTGCTCTAGGAGCGCTATCCGGGTCCAGCTGTAGGCGCTAACATGCGACGTGCCCAAACGTGTAAGGAGAGGGTTTTGCCATTCTATCAATGCACATCAAACCTCGTGTTTTCGGTCGTCTGCTTTCTTCAGAACGTGAAGCGATTTACACTCACTCACTGAGGGCGAATGATTCACTTTGATGAAACACGCCACCCTTGCACAAGAAGTCATGCTCTTCGCCTGGCCAGGAGCGCGGTTCCCTAATTGATGCTTCGTAATCGCATGCACAAGTGCCAAATAGTCAGTGCGCAGGTAGAGTAGGTGACTCAGGTACTCTAAAGACGGCTACAGAGCCATTCATCGTCGCAGGATTATGGCACGTGATGCTGTAACGAAATGGCGGTACTAGGCAAATGTCTATGGTCGGTATTAGTTACAATGTGCAAATTGAGACTTCTTGCGCTCTTGACCTTCATTCTGCGTATTCGCTTTATTTTTCAACTGAATTTTTTTTCAGGCACGCTGCGAGCTTCACCTTTGTACGAAGTTATAACCTATATAAGTAATATAGCAACGTATACAAGCAAAATGAACAACTCATCGCAGGAACTATTCACAAAATTTATTAGTGCGTTGGCTTACAGTGCTATGGTAGCTAGATTAAAGAGAGAAAACATTTAGGAAGAGGGAGAGACACTATTTTCCTCAGTGTTTTAGGGAGTACCGCTCAGCGCTGTACTTGGGATAACGATGAAGCTCGGTGGGGCTTGCAGACCGTTAATCATGGACCCCTTCTCACCGCTCTGGCCTTCGTGCCTGTAACTTGTTTCACAACCGGGGAAGACGGCGACGCAGCATATACCTTGCCAACAGGGACTAGGCGGTGCCAGCCTAAGTGAGCGAGCAGAAAGGAGACTACCAGCTTAAGGAGAAAAGGTGCAAGGCACTAGAGACCCCCCCTCCCCCCCCCCCCCTTTTTTTTTGCGGCTTCGAACTACTAGCAATGCTCTGGACGCCTATAGGGGGCTGCCTGAGTATAAGCAGAGCTTAGAGTTGCTGTACACCTTTGGTAGCATATGCAGTAACTCTAGCAGTGCTGACGCAGTCATTCCTGGCAATATGCATCTTTGATTGACACCTTATATGTCATTAAAGAGTAATTCTAGCACATTGGCGAGGATATCTCGTTGTTGGCCGTTCTTATCTTCTACCACGATTGATGTGCCCTCAGTGCCGCAATGGGCATATAGACACGACGCTGGATGTTAGCGACAAACATTGAATATTCAGCATGGAACCTAAGAGTGCCGAACGTAACAACAATCAAGAGATCTTTTAACAACAATCTTTTACTATAGAAATACACATCTGCTGAATGTCCGTGGGCACCTGGAGCAAGAGCGCCCTTCAAGCTTTCAGTATCGGCTATGATCAGTCGGCCATTCGAACCCACTACCGTGACGTAATCTTTGTCCCTGCTTCTAAATGCTCGGCAAACAAACGTACAAGAGCGCGCCCGCTCACACCCACGTCCGCAAGGTGCTAAAGGAAATACCAGAGCGACAGAAGAATCATCCCGGCTCCAGATCGCACCCACGCACACTGGCGCCAGTGGCTTAAAGCCGAGGTGAGCGTACGGTATGTGTATGTATGTGCGTGTGTACAACGTTGGCGTCGGGGAGCCAGATCGGCGGCCAAGACTGCTGTTGGAGCGGTGCAGCTGCCGCACTGGCGTCGTCGCTATAAGCTAGCCAGCAGCGCTGCTGCAGGGCCAACGCCCCAGATGTGAGACGACGACTGCTCCGCGGAGCGCCGGCGCCCGGCTGCGGTATCGTGAGGCCCGATCTTGTTTTCGCCCTTCCGCAGCGGCCGGCCAGCCGGACGGTCGAGCGGGCGGGCCGGGCCAGGCCGGCTCGCAAGGGCACGCGAGCGCGTGAAAGCGCGCCGCCGCGCGATCGCCTTCGCAGGGACGCCGGACAAAATCAGTTTACGGTGTCAGCCCGAGGAAGCCAAGAAAGAAACAAAGCGGCCGCGAGCGCGCGCGCTGAGCAGGTGTTCGATTGGTTCGGCGCGCGCGCTCGCGGCGACCGCTTTCGCCCCGGCGCCGATAGGTGCTCGGCCCGTCTCCACACCCCTCTCTTTGCTCGGGAGGGGAACAATTAATTGCTCGGAATGGGTACAAGGTTTCACCCCCCTTCGGCACGAAACCTAGCGGGCGACGCCGCCGGCGGCTTCTGCTGCTCCACAGCAGTCTGGCACTGGCTCACCACGGCGTCGTCGTAGTCGTCGGCGCGACGCGGCGGGCGATTTGCGTCAGCGTGCGCTGCACACTGTTGGCGCTCTCTCTACTGCTGACCGACAGTGCGCTATTGTGAGGAAACGACGCAGCTGCCTCCCCCTACCTCCCTTTCTCCACCCCTACCATGCTCTGCATGGCTGCTGTCAAACGATGCGGGCGGGAAACGTCCGTCTTTGAAATTCCGCCGACGAGAGAGAGAGAGAATGAAAGAGCCAGCATGCAACCGGCACGCAAATGCGCGCCCTGTCCACTGGCACACACACGCTCACTGGCCGCGCGTGCGGGCGTGTGTGTTGTCCATTTGTCCGCCACCGCCGGTCGTCGTCATCGGCGTTGCTCAGCGGGGGCCCGCGATTCAGGCGCGAGCCGTTTGTTCGCGAGCACGAACGGACATTACCTTGGTAGACAGACGGTCGACCTTGAAGGGGCCCCCCACAGTATACGCCTGGCTTTTCGCTGCATGCGCCGCGAAGGCGTCTCAGCGCAGCACGGCCGTGAGGTACTTACGCATCGGCCGAGGCGAGAAGGTGCGCTTTGGATGTGTATCCGAGGCGCCTTGATTGACACGACTTGCGTGTGATCGGTCGTAAAGCGTTCTACTCGGTGCCAATAGGCCCCACTTGCGCAGGTCAGGCGCATACGGCGGGTCGGGGCGAATGGCGGAATCGCGGGAGTCGTCGACCGGTGGTAGCCATGCGCGAGCATTCCAGCGAGTTCAAGGGTGTTAGGAAACTGCGCACGTTGGGGGTGAAGCACACGCGGACTGGCGGAAACCCGAGGGGTTTTTCATCACCCGAGCCATCCTGCTGCGTTGTTTGTCAGCCGCCGCTCGCGTGCGTTTCTCGAGTGCGGTGGTCCTTCGAGCGCGCGCAATGCGTGTGTCTCTGCGTGCGCGGACAGGCCACGCGTTTATCACTGTTACGTGGGTGTGTCCCTCGCACTATAGTGCAAGTCGTGCAGCTGGAGAAACGAGTGCGCGCTGGCCTTCCTTTATTCTCTTTCTTTTTTCTTTATTTAAATCGGAACACATGCAGTTTGACGAGTAGGCACGTGCGTTTCATGATAAAAATTAAAGGCGCGAGGCATTCCTCACATGACGACATCTGCATGACGGAACGAGTGTAGCGCTCCGCTTTGTCGTGCCACCTTGGGACAGGCGGTCGCGAAGGGGATAGGAAATTTTTGCAACGCTCTCTTCCTTTTCTCGTGAAGTAATGTGCAAACAGATGGAGGCCTATAGGAACTCTAAACGAGGACAAGCACGACGTCACGTAGAATAAACTGTCCTCTAGTCTACCGCTCGCATCGATGTCCTCTAAACTTGCAGCAAATTCCACTCTACAGACCGACGTTCTGTGCATGTCGGCCAGTCTTTGGGATTGATGAGTCACGTTTCAAGAAAGCCAGAGTGCCGTTAGCTATCAGTCTTTCTGAATTCCTACTCTGCTAATTCATTTCCCTCAGCTCTTGCATTAGGTTTGGCTTTCACATATGTACTGTGTTTGATGCGTTTCAGGCGTTTCGTCTATTTCTGTCGTTCGCGCTAGAAACAACGTTTCAGCAAAAGAAACAGCATCAACTAGTCCAACTCTTTAATTTCTGGTGTGAAAAGGACATCGTTTTACTGCCGTTATTTCCACTCTCACAGTCAAGGAGGCATTAACACTTCGAACTTGGATTTTAATGTGATAGCGTTAAGGGCCCCGTGTCACAGAATATCTGGCGTTGGTGTTGGCGTTGGCGCCGGCGTCCGCGGCTGAGAAAACCATCCCGAATTACCCCGACCACGCAGGCCATCCCGGTGGCGCAGAGGCATTAGTGAACTAATTGAATTTCTCAAAGTATAATCCGTCAGAAAATCGTAAAGTATGACTTAACACAACCTACAGACCTGATAGCGTCAGATTGTAATTTGAATGTACGAGAAAACTGGTACGTATTGCGCCAGAGGTGCCGAAAGGATCAGACAAGTTCCGGGTGAACGACGTTTATTAACCCATGCTTGTGGGTTCGTGGCTCGGGCATGAAAAGGCACCGCTAGCGAGCGGCACTCTGCTTTTAACACTTAGTGGCGCATGCGCACTTTGCAGAGTGCTCTTATCAACTGAGCGCCAGCCGACACAACAAAATCATAATTATGTTACGAGGAAACTCAAACACAAACCCCCTTTTCAGCATTTCTATCATACAACTGCGGCGCGGTCGGGTATGTTACGTGCAAAAACACCATCCAGATGGCACTCGCCTCCTCGGCAGGTCAAACAGGAACGTCACGTGCCTAATGCGTTTTGGGCACGCGCACGCCTCGGGGCAACAGCAAACAATTAATAAAATAATATAAAAAGGTCCTAGGGCCTTCGCATTTTGATATGATGGCTTATATTGCCCCTGTAAAAATTTCTTCCTATCAACGCATTTGTGTTTAAAAGTGAAGCCGACTTGAAGGGCATCGGTGTAAGCGTTGTCTTTGTAAGCTAGGCTTTCCCACGTTGTTTGTTGCAGTGAAGCCCACAAATAAAGAAAATGCGATCCGAATGGGGCCCGATAACGCGGTCACGCTCCACTGTTAAAGGCGACGCTTAAGCGTCCTCCAATTTTTTCAGTGGCTCGAGCACCGAGTGACACTCTTTGTTTCTTGCGCACCAACTTCCGGTTAGGGACAAACTTCCGGTTTGTCACAGAGGTGGGACGAAATTAAAAATAAATCATAGAAAAATTAAAGCAAGTAGATATCGATGGTTACTTACGAGCATCAACTTATGGTTGATGATAGATATGACATCAGAACACATGTTTAGTACAGTAAAGAGCTAATTAAGTGTAAGTAATTATTGTAAACAATTAAATAAAGTCTAATTGTCGTACACCAAAGCACACAATCATACACTTTAGATACCATCCGCATCAGTACATGTCCCAGTGAAACTCCAAGACCAGAAGTGATGTTGTAGGAGGACGTGACGGCGGCTAAGGAGCCGTGCCGTCGTTTCTACTCAGAAGGGTGAAGGCGGCGGGCCGAGCGGCGGCGGCGACGACCAGCGTGGCTCGCTTTCAGAACAACACTGCGCGTGCCGAGCTTGCGCCTCGAGCACGCGCTGCACATCTTTATTTTCTCCTCTTTTCAGCGCCGACCATAGCGATCCGCATTGCGGCGTCGGTGGGCGCTACAATGTCATCAGTGACGTCACACTTAAATCAAAGGTACCCGCTCAAAGGAGTACAGGAGGCATACGTGAATATCTTAGCAAACATCTACAAGGATTCCACAGCTACCTTGGTTCTCCCCAAGAAAAGTAGAAAGATACCTATCAAGAAAGGGGTCAGGCAAGGAGACACAATCTCTCCAATGCTATTCACTGCATGCTTAGAAGAAGGATTCAAGCTGTTAGACTGGGAAGGCTTATGAGTGAGGATCAACGGCGAATATCTCAGCAACCTTCGGTTTGCAGATGACATTGTCCTATTCAGCAACAATGGAGACGAATTACAACAAATGATTGAGGACCTTAATCGAGAAAGTGTAAGAATTGGGTTGAAGATGAATATGCAGAAGACAAAGATAATGTTCAATAGCCTGGCAAGGGAACAAGAATTCAGGATCGCCAGCCAGCCTCTAGAGTCTGTAAAGGAGTACGTTTATCTAGGTCAATTACTCACAGGGGACCCTGATCACGAGAAAGAAATTTACAGAAGAATAAAATTAGGATGGAGTGCATACGGCAGGCATTACCAAATCCTGACTGGGAGCTTACCACTGTCGTTGAAAAGAAAAGTGTACAATCATTGCATTCTACCGGTGCTAACATATGGGGCAGAAACTAGGAGGATAACAAAGAAGCTCGAGAACAAGTTAAGGACCGCACAAAGAGCGATGGAACGAAAAATCTTAGGACTAACGTTAAGAGACAGGAAGAGAGCGGTGTGGATCAGAGAACAAACGGGGATAGCCGATATTCTAGTTGACATTAAGCGGAAGAAATGGAGCTGGGCAGGCCATGTAATGCGTAGGATGGATAACCGGTGGACCATTAGGGTTACAGAATGGATACCAAGAGAAGGGAAGCGCAGTCGAGGTCGCCAGAAAACCAGATGGGATGATGAAGTTAGGAAATTTGCAGGCGCAAGTTGGAATAGGCTAGCGCAAGACAGGGGTAATTGGAGATCGCAGGGAGAGGCCTTCGTCCTGCAGTGGACATAAAATATAGGCTGATGATGATGATGATGATGACCCGCTCATTACTCATTATTTCTTTAATTAGCGCAGCTTGCACTAGTGGTGCAAAGCTGGAGCAAACAGCGGAGCTTATGATCGACCTAGCTTGTTCAGGCGTTAGGCACGCGCAGGCAGGCTTTAGACGCGCAGATTATCGCTTGGCCGCACGACGCGCTTCAAGATGAGCGGCTTCTTCTTCGGGTGTCTGGATCTTCTTTGGTCGTCCCATTGTCAAGGTTACATGTACTCGGCACAGTGTCGACGAGAGTTCTGCCTCCATCGCGGCGGCTCCGAGCTTTATCTTCCCGGTGACGTCATGACTAAGGTCCGCCTCCACACAATCAACCGACGGTCAACGCGGCTGGGGTAATCGTGTAACTAGGCGGTAGCAAAGCTTGGCGAAGCGACGACGCGGCCCGACGACGCGTTGGCATGTCTAGGGGAAGCGAGGCACATGTGGTTGCTAGGCGACGCGAAGTGACGTCTTGGCTGGACGGAGCAGGTGCGCGGTCGTAGCAGCTCGACGCGGCGTCGCGGAGGGGAGGCGAAGCGAGGCGCAGCTGTGCAAAGTGGTTGGTATAGGCAACGCTCGGTGAAGTCATCGCCAGGCGCAGTTTCTGGTCTACGCGCTATAACGGGCCAACCTCCGGCTCAAAGAGCTCCGTTGTTAAAATAAGCTAATTAGAGCTACACACCATCTGACACAGGGTGAACGCGTGCCTGACACAGCGGAGGGGTGACACCACTCCCTCCTCTCTCTCTTGTCTTCCGGCGCGCATCTGCTCTGTCGCTCGCTCGCACGCGTCAGCTGCGCGCCGCCGCACGTTACATGCTCTCACGTCAGCGGCGGAGGGGCGCGTATGGTACGCTTCGTGCGCCGTCCTCTAGGGGGCTACGTGTTGCACCCTCCTCGCCCTCCTTCGCTCCCTCGCCCGCTCCTCTGCGCGTGGCGGTTTCCCGCCAGTTCCGTTCACTCGCTCCTTCCGAGTTTGGTTTCCCGCCCCTTCCGTTCACCGTGGAAGTAGATGACGAGGACGCCGGGCCAAGTGTTGTGTACCGTGGAGTGTCCGACGATGAGGACGCCGGGCCTAGTGTAGTGTAGTGTAGTTGATATCGTTTGCATCAAGAATTCCCCTGCATTCTCTGTGTCTCCGTCGTACTTCACTTTAATAACACAGCGAAAACACAAGCCCAAACAATACACCAGGGTACACCAACGCCGAGGAGCGAGTGCCTTTATAGGAAACCTAAGTCAAGGATTAGGGTCGTTTCTCAATTTGTTGTTCAATTTTAACTCCGGCGTTTTCCCAGCGAGGTTGTTTATTCAGTTAGTAACACCGTCGTTTATTTAGTAAGTAACACCGTGGTTGCTTATTTAGTTAATAAGCGAAGATCTACAACTTTATACGGCCAAAAAAACTACTATCCTTACTTCGTATAGTTTTCTACTAATTTGCTATCGAAATCGATGCTTTGCCTTTAGGGCGAATCTGCGACTTTTCTTGTATACACATCCCTTTATTCTTTTTTCTCTTCAAAACTTCTCTATCTGCCTTGTACCGCTACCTATTTCAGCAATGAATCCGGTCGTATCAATCTCATCCCTGCTTTTTCTTTTTTCTTTCTGTTTCTTTTTTCCCCACTAATATCCACTAATACTCTAAACGTCTCTCTAAACTCTAAATACTGTAAACGTCCTGCAGTGGACATAAAAATATAGGCTGATGATGATGATGGTGATGATGATGAATGTATCTATCTATCTTCCTAGCCGGCTAATAGACGGACAACTGCCCCTCTCGGTGGCAGTTGTCAGCTTGCTCCCTCCTTAATCCCTTTGTGTCCTTGTGCGTATGTGTACAAATCAAATAATAATAATAATATTAGCCGGTTACGTCTTGGTGCTCTCATGCTCGTTTCATCAACTTCGTACGTACCAAAATTTGCATAGTATGACAAGAGTGTATGACGAACATAAATGATAAGTCATGACGTCAATGTCACGACATGCGTGTCACGTAGGTCATGAAACAGCCGCCTACGTCTTGGTGCTCTCATGGTCGTTCCGATAACTTGGTAGGCTCTTCTCTCGCGCTTTTCTCTGGACACGCTGCGCCATCTATATTAGCGCTGCCGACAAGTCCATGTGCGTGGCCTCCGAGTCGATATACGTGGCTCGCAGGTGCGTGCGAACGCTGGGAATTGTTCCCTCGCTGGCCGCACACGCAGTGGCACATACACAATGACCTAAGTTGGCGAGAGGTTCACTGAAGGGCGGGACATGCGCAGTGCATTCATTGCCAAGCTCGCGTTGGCGTGAATGAAGTTTGCTGAAAAGCCGCACATATACGGTGAATTTTGTAGCGTTAGCTACACTGGCTATAGCCAAGCCCGTTTCGCGCGGCACATTAAGAGCCGTGCTGCGCATGCGCAAGGATCAGTGATGTCACACGGCTTGCGCACCGGAGCCACCGGAGCCGGCTCCTCTCGCGCACTCCGCCGCCGCCGCGCGCGACTCACCGCCGCCGGTCTGCGCATTCCAGAGGAGTGACGTCGTAGCCGTGGTAGACGCACTGGCGCCGGCGCGCGCTCGCTGTGCAGTCGCCGTCTGACACTGCGCTGGAGCCGCTGCGCTTCTGACTGGCGTTTGCCAGTGCGGTATAGCCATGGAGAAGGAGAGCGCAAATGCTGCTCAACAGCGCAGAAGAACGGAGAAGCTTGACTCATAAGAATAATCTTATCTTAAGAATAATCTTAAGAATAAGCTAAGAATAATCAGCTGAACCTTTGCTAACGCTACGTATATCCTGGCATAGCCGAGCTAAGCCACTGCAACTTTTTTTGGCGCAGCCTGCTAAAGCGTCGGGCAACTGCCTTTAAGGAACCAGTGTTAAGTGGGTTCTATTCTGCTGAGCATGACAGGAAGTTAAAAAAATTTCTAGTGACACATTCGGTCGCTTAACTCGCCCGTCGCGCAATCGGCTGGTCGGATTGCAGCCGAGATCCTCTCCCGGGCTTCCAATTGTGCGAGCTTGCACCACCTTGCCATGCGCGTCTGTGTAAAAACTTTATTGATGCAAAATTCTCTGCGTGGTTCAATCCCGGGTGGTGCCCTCCAGTAGGGCCTCACTGGCTTCCGCGGCTCGCTGGGCTGCGGAAGTGTCCCAAAGTGGTTCGCTGAATAGCGGCACATAAGTACAGGGTACCACGTAAACAGTGACCGAAGTTGGGCCAACGGTTGGCTTCGAACACTGTCGCGCCGGCGCAGCAGTCTGACGCACGGCCCATTCCACCATGCACTACCCAAAGACCCAGGTTGGTGGGAAAACGGTTAGATAGATAGATAGTTAGATAGATACTTAGCCCCATGTAAGGGCGTGAGTATCTATCTAAGATAGATACGCCCTATGAGTGCTAACTGCATTAAAACAGCAGTGAAACCGATTTCACGATGGATGTGGACGTTACTGCGGTTAGCAATAAAGCAAAGTAGCGGCACAGCGTACTGACACCACAGAGACGCGTCATGTATGAGGCGTGTATGCAGCCAGTCTCCTTTCTCCCCCTTTCCTCTGGACAAGCTTGGTCATTCAGTGGAGCAGTCACGAAGGCAGAGCGTGGCGTGTGTGTGAATATTGACTCAGAATTTTTTTCTGAATATATATGACGCGGATTTGATTCCACCGAAGCCTCGGAGAAATCTCAAATACGTTTTTTTTTTTGCCTTTGAAGAGCGGCACATACAAGTGGCACATAGTTATCCAAATTGGCGACAAACAGGTTCATTGAAGAGCAGAACAAAACCAGTGACACGTACCCAGGGACCCGAGTTGACATCAAGGAATGCCGTTGAAAAATGTCGTATACCCAGTCGTACGTATCCATTGACCCAAGTTGGCGTCAGAAAGGTTCGCTGAAGAGCGGTACAACCCAGTGGCACTTACCCAGTGATGCAAGTTGGCGTCAAGTAGGTTCAATAAACAGCAGCGGCCCATAAGCGGCGGCACATTCCCAGTAACACAAGTTGGCGTGAAACGGGCACATACCCAGTGTTACATACCCAGTGACCCAAGATAGTCCGGTGGTTGCTTTTGAAAACGGTTCTTTCAGCAAATCACAACGAAGCTAGGCCCGATAGACCGCGGACTTCCTAGTGAGCCAAATTGGCGAGAGAACGGTTAGAGACACAGATAGATAGATAGATAGATAGATAGATAGATAGATAGATAGATAGATAGATAGATAGATAGATAGATAGATAGATAGACAGCCCCAGGAAATGCGTGATAAAATCCTAAGAATGGTACTCGCATTATTAAAAGCTCGCTGTCAAAACGCTAGAGTGAGGAAGCGCAGAAACAGCAGTGAGCGAATTGACCTTCGTGCTGCCTCTCGCTTCAACGCGAACTAAACGTCGAAAACACAGCGCATATGAAGCTACCGGAACTCCAAGTACTTTGTCTACATCGTAGATCACTGTGGAGATGAAGCCTTCGCGGGCGCGCACTTTGTCCACGTCGAAGATCGCTTTCAAGATACGGGCGTGGCCGCCCCGGGCGTAAGCAGCAGCCGCCGGAGTAGAACGCCCCCCCCCCCCCCTTTCTCGCCCCCCCCCCCACGTGCCTGGCACGCGACAGACGACGGCGCTTTGCCTCCCCGGCTTCATCCCTCGCGATCGAGATTGAGCCGTGATGGTCGGCTGACCCTCGCAAGCTTTCACTCACACATACAGCGTACGGCACGCGGCGACGATGTATCGTGTTTGGACTTTATACGGAACATCACGGTGACGGCGACAGCAGAAATACGCTTGGAGTGTGCCAGACAATTGCTATCGTAATAAAATTACGTCAGGACTCATTTCACGATGTCTGTCGGCGGTAATGCAATAATACTCGAGCAATGCAGAGACTTACCGTATTCCTTTAGTCTCTTTATTCAACATCTGTAGTGGCCATTGTGAGACTTCAGTTGCGTCATTTATATGCGACATACACCGGTATCGCGCCACTTTGCTAAGGCACTCACTTGCCGAGGTCGCCCATGAGCATGGCGTCATGACGACGTCTGTATGAGCCGACGCAGCTACGACGATGGAATGACGAAGGAATGACGTCGAGGAACGACAAAGCTGAATGATGACTACGGCATCGCGACAATGAGATGACGACGGTATAACGACGGCAGCGGGACGACGTCATGAGGACAATGCGATGACTACGAGTACATGACGGCGATGGCGTGACGACGACAGTATAACGACAACCGGATGACAAGGCTTGAATCACAACAACGGTGTGCCAACGGATGCATCATAGTGACTGTCTCATGACAACGCAATGACGATGATGGCATGACAACGGCGCAAGATCACGGTTGAAAGACGACAGTATGATTACGATAGAATGACGAAGAAGGAATGACGTCGATGGATGGACGAAGGTGGTATGATGACGACGGCATGAAGACAATGGGATGACATTACTGAAGTGATGACGATGTTAAAGCCACAGCGTGAAGAAGACGGCATGAAGACAATGGTAGGACGACGACTCTTTGACGATGATGATGTGGGGACGAGAGCTTCACGAGAAGCGGATGACGCAGTTACTATGACGGCGATGGAACGACCGCGACGGCATCACGACGATGGTATCACAGCAAATGCATAACAACTGTATGACGATGGCGCAGTGACGACTAAGGCATAACAACGCTATGGGCCCAATGCGTTGACGACGAGTGTATGACGACTGTAAGATGCGCTGAATACCTACTCAGTTAGGGTACACTATTGGCAGGAGGTAAGCCGGGAATGCGCCTCGAAAGGCCAGCATTGTCTCTGTTCCCGGCTGTGCCCGCCGCTAAACTTCTTTGTTGAGTAGAGGGTTGGTTTGACCGAGGGAGAGAGGATCCGGACGCGAGCGCGCGAAATGTGCCGTGCGAGGTTCAGTTTTGAGTGGGGAGTTGTAGGAGGAGGGTCCCAGAATACGCCAAAGCGAAGTGTCGCCGGAACAAGCTGGCCCCTACCTAACGACTACACATTCTCCCCATTTGTCTCGCTGTATATAATATGTAAAAATTGTGATCACTGTGCAAAGAAGAAGTGCTTCTTTATCTTTGGCGGCGTGGAAGATCCGCCAGCTGCCGTGAGCAGCAACAGTTGGGAGAAGAAGAACGTAAACTTTACTATCAAATCGATAAGGTTAGAGTCCGGCGTATTTTAGTGGGTCTGGGCACCCGCCACGGACGTTGTTCCGAAACCTTGTCTCGAAGCGGCTTCCTCGGCTCGCTGGACAGTTGGGACAGTTGGGAGAAGCCTGTTTATTTTACTGACGGCAATGGCGGGATGGTGACGGCATGACGAGAGTCAAGTGAAGAGGCTGGAGTGACGATGATGGCACGACCACGACGGCATGACAATGACGGTATGACAATTGATCGAATAATAGCCACTGTATGACGAGTGTTTTCGCATTTCGCCCCCATCGAAATGCGGTCGCCGTGGACACGATTAGATCCCGCGACCTCATGCTTAGTAGCCCAAGACCATAGCCCCAAGCCTCCATGGTGGGTGGCGTGACGAAGACTATCACGAAGCATATGTGACGATGATGCCGTGACGATGATGGCATAAAGAGAGCTGATTGACGGAGGTGGAGTGACGTTGATGGAACGATCAAGACGGCATCACGAGGGCAGTGTGACAACAAACGCATGGCGACTGTATGACGACGATGGCGCGACGGCAATGGCACGACGAAAGTTGAACGATGAAGCTGGAATGATGACTATGCAACGACCACAACGCCATCACGACCACGATCACATACCTAGAGGATCAATCTATTAGAGACCCTACACCACAAGGTCGGTGGGGAAGGGTTGACGACGTCGTCATGACGACAGTCAGATCACGAAGTTTTAATGACGACGATGGAACGACAACGAAAGCATCACGACGACGAGCACATACCTAGTGGTCCAAACTGGTAGAGAACTTGGGCCACTGGGTCGGCTTAAGACAGACAGACGTCATTCTCTCCGTCGCTGCCGAACGCATGTGTAACCTCACTAATAAACACAAAGACGTAACCAATGATTGAGAAATTTTTTAATGAACCGTCGGGATTAATCCAGTCATAAACACCGGGGCCACACGTTTCAGCTTCGCTGGTTAACCATCTGTACGGAGTGCTTGGGCAGTGATTTTCTTGTATTCTTGTACCCTTTCGCCTCACGTGGGGTAGTACACCAGACTTCCCACTGTTTGATGTACTTACATTTCCTGATCCACCATGGTAGCGCAGTAGCTACGTCATTACGCTGATGAGGTCGAATTCACGGGTTCGATCCAGCCCACGGCGGTCTCATTTCGATGGTGCACTTAGAATTAGGTGCACGTTAAAGAGCCCCACTATCCAGCCCCCACGAAATTAATCCCGAGTCCCCCACTACGGCGTTTCTCCTAATGAGATGTGGTGAAACCGGAGGATTTTAATTTTTTACAGTTTCCTCTTTTTGCTCTATTTCTTTCTCAATGGCGTGGTAGCTGGAAAATGAGAGCGTCAAATTACGCCCTTAGCTAAGACCCTTACGCACAGCAAGAAATGTGATGCGTTTAAAAGTAAGACATGGCAGAGATATTAGAAATTTCACTGGTTGGATACTAACATGTCGTCTAAAACAAGCCAAACCAATGCTTTTAATCGGAAGCTCACAAATTGAATCAGCAAGGGAAGATGAGGTCTATAAGAGTGGTGATTATGTACAATGAGAGAGCTGAATAAGAGAAAGGGTTCTTTGAATAGGCGTATTGATAAAATAAGGAGAGTGGCCGGAGAGGCGGTTTTCAGCGCCTTCCTTTCCATATAGGTGACTTAATAACATGACGTGAGCGTAAACACTTTCGGCAGCTTCGAAACGTGCCACCCGGTGACGTAATTTCGACAGCTCGCCCTAGTGACGTCTTGCACAAATGGGACGGCCAAGAAAAGTGCCATGATACATGCTGTCATCCAAACTTGCAGTTTCTGTATTTTTTTCTTGGTTTATTTCTTAAAGGAAAGCAGACGACTTTAGGAATAGGCGAGATTAAAATCGCTGAGCGTGAAATGACAGGGATGTCGAGGAGAGGAGTGGGACGAGTCACCGTCACATCTTGCACGTCGTTCTTTTAAAGCGACGGCGAGGAGTACGTATACATGACCTGACAGTGCTTCTGCCAGCCCCCTACACGGCTAAGCAGGCCAGCAAGCACCCATTAGGACATGAAGAAGACATATTTCCTTCCGCTTGCTTTATGGTATAAATATAAATAAATATTATTCATCGCGTAATTTTATTTCAATGTTCATGTCGTTTTTGATTGATTCATTGATTGATAAGTTTTCATGGCGCAAGGGCAAGTTCTGGCCAAAGAGCGCCAGAGTCATTTTTCAACGAAAAAAAATCAACTTGGTCAGATTGCTAGTATTTCACATTATACACCGTATTTCATCAGAGCCGTCATAAGGTTTCATCTGGAATTCCAGCTGCTCCTGGCCCACTGCATACCTAGAAATAATAAATTATTTTTTAAAATATTTTTGCCGATTAATGTACATGCATGTTCACCTTCTGGTGACGTGGCGTGGGACTCATCAGTCTAGCATGACAATTGTTGTTATTAAAATAAGAACGGTCAGTGCGAGAAAAAAAAATAGACAAGAGTATAATAACCTGTAAAGGAAATAAAAACACTGCACGCCTTCAAGACACTCCTGAACGATTTGCAGTGGAGGACCCATTGTCGTTGTGGAACTACGGTATATATAGTTACAACGCTATCTTATATAGTATATTACACGCTGTCAAAATTTATGCATACGAAGCTATACATTAACTGTCATGCAAGGTAGAGCACGCAAGAACACTGTACGCGAGGCGATGAACGGGATGAGCAAGCAGAGCTACGCCTGTCCCACCCCCTCCAAATGCGTGAAGTGAGAGCGTGACGCGGACACCTAATTCCCCTCAATGCAACGACGCAAAACAATCACGCGCAGCTGCAGTTGGCGAGACACCGCTTAATACATCAGCCAATCTCGGAGTCATTGCAGTTAAGCAACGCAATAGTGATTTGAATAACAACAACGAAGGCTTCACGCTGATGTTTCAGTGGATCCCTTATCACATGAAGATTGCTCGTAATGACGTAGATGATGCTCTTGTGGATAGGCAGCACGCTAACACACTAATGTCAAAGGCACAACGAGCAATCAAGAAACTAAATCAGAAAGGCGTAATAGGCGTAATAACACGCAAAAAAAGGAAGGAAAAATGAAAAAAAAAACTTTTTTATGCATTCCTCAGGCACAGGCATGCTGGACGTACACATGGCAGTGATATTTCAATAGACGCTGAGGCGAAGCCATTGCCGGCCGCGACAAGCCAGCGCAATTTCCTTGGGCGTGAACGGCACTGACTAGCACTTCCAGGGCTAATCTTGTACACAAACACAAATATTAAAAAAAAGGCATTATCGCCGCAGTAGCTTAATCGGTAAAGCACCGCACGCGTAATGCGGGAATTGTGGGTTCTGCTTCCACCTTAGGGTTCATTTGGCTTTACTTTACTATTTCTACATTTCAATTGACCATAGCAAATAATTTCCCCTTATGCCTTCTCTGACTTCATTGCCTGTTTGTTCGTATGATTCTGATGTGGTAGTCCTAAGAACTGTAAATTAGAGCACTGCACGGGCTCGGGCTTACCCATAAGCCCGGGCCGGGCCGGGTAGAGGAGTTTTTTCACGGGCTCGGGCCGGGCTCGGGCACGGCGTGTGCTTTTTGACCCGGGCCCGGGCCGGGCTAGGGCTTTCTGCGAGTTATTCTCGGGCTTCTCAACTCTGAAAAACATGTATTTTTCGGTCTCGGGCCGTGTTCGGGCCGGTTTCGAGTCGGGCTCGGGCCGGGCTCGGGCTTAAGGTAAAGGGGTGGCGGGCTGGGCCGGGCGGGTAACGTAGATTATTTCCGGGCCGGGCCCGGGTCTCGCCATAAAAATTTTGATCGGGCTCGGGCGGGCCGCCCAATGTAAAAACGGGCCCGGGCCGGGCCCGGGCCGCAAAAATCGGCCCATGCAGTGCTCTACTGTAAATAACTGCATAATAATGCTCATTTAGAGAAAACCTGCTTTCCCTCCCACCAGTCCATTCCAACCACGGTGTAAGAATAAGCAAGAGAGGTGCTGACACTCTCCCCACAACGCGCGCGAAAGCACCGCCCCCTCGCGTCCAGATTATGTTCGGCTCGGTTTCAGCTCGGTCGGCGCCGTTGTAGAGGGCACTGCGGAATGCCGTCACAGCCTCGGCGGCAAGGCGCGTGCTGCTATAGAGGCTAGAAGGGTTCTAGCCTCTGTAGTGCTGCCGCTGCTTCATCTTCCTGCTTGCATGTGCGGCCGCGCTGTTTTGGAGGCACGCTGTTTGTTCGCGTGCGTTTCATGGGCTTGTGCTTGGGTATTGTCGCCACGGGCCCTCGACAAAGGTGGCAGCGGCCTTCTGAGGGGCGTTTAAAATGGGTAGTAGGTGCTTCGTTCCGAACTGCAATTCTGGATACCGGACTTGTGCGGATCGTGTGCCTTTATTCAAAGCGCCGTCCGACAGCGGTCGTCTCGAGCGGTGGTGCCGTGCACATCTGAGGGCAGACCGAACTCTAATGCCCAGCGACCATGTCTGCGCCAAGCATTTTATTGCGATAGCAATTATATGGACACTTCAACCAGATTTCTGCTGTCGGCGTCGCCGTCGCCGTCGCCGTGAGGTTCCCTATATAGATAAAATCTTCGCCGCGTGCCGTATGCCCGAGCGGAAGCGTGCGGGGACACGCGCTATCACGGAGAGCGAACGCACTCAATCTCCCACGCGCAAGCAAGGAAGCGGGAAGCCAGCGCCGGAGGGAGCGGGGGGGGGGGGGGGGGGGCGCACTTCTACTCTGCCAACAACCGCGCTCGTCGCTCGCTCGCACCGTCGCTTATCTCCACACGGCTCTGACCTTTATGCGCCGTGCATTCGCCGCTCAGTTTCCGTTGAAGCGATAGACCGCACGTACCTTCGCCCGCTGCTGCGGCGTATGCGCTTGCTGCCAGCGTTTTGCCAGTCGTTGTCTGCAGTCATTCAGTGTGATCTATTCATGTTTGTGCGCGCCCACACCACGCTTGTTCAATCAGTTAGTAATAGTCGGGCCACATTTTCCAACGCACGCTACACATGCAATGCTGCCCGGGACACTGCTGACCTCCCGCAGCCGAGGCTGCACTGCCTCGGCTGCGGGAGGCTGTGGGTTCGATTCTCACCGCCGCCGGGCACCCACTGGTTCAAAAGGGTACAAGCGTACCCCGGCCTGGCGTTCGGCTTCCTTCAGGGGTGATACGCTTGGGAAAGGAGCCAGCTGTTGTCTCTGGGCGCCTCTTGTCCAACCACAGACGGCCTTGTAGACGAGCATCCGCCGCGGCTGTGGGAGGCAAGTGCTGCCGCCGGGTACCTACCGGTAAAATAGGTACAAGCGCACTCCCGGCCTGGTGCTCGGCCATTATGGGACCTGAACGCTTGGAAAGGGGTGTTTGACCTCAACCCGAAGGTGCCCCCACCTCAATAGGTGCTTGGGGCGCCACATGCGAAATGACCGCCATGGGAGCGGCCCAGACACCACTTTTTCCGTGCTCACGTTGGTTTCGACGGGAATTCAGGGCGCAGGCTCCTTTCCCAAGCGTATCACCCCTGAAGGAAGCCGAACGCCAGGCCGGGGTACGCTTGTACCCTTTTGAACCAGTGGGTGCCCGGCGGCGGTGAGAATCGAACCCACAGCCTCCCGCAGCCGAGGCGGGCGTTCTACCACTACGCGCTGCCCACGGGAAGCGCTTCTCATCAACACCACCGTTTCACACGCGCCTTCTCGTGGTCATCGAGTCTCTCTTCATGTCGGTCTACTTACGCCGCAGCACACCTGCTTACTTAATCAGCTCATGTTTACTACAATTCATATTGCTACCAAAGCCGCTCACCTTACTTCGTATGACATTGCTGTGTTGCTATCGCATTCATTGCTTCGCCCTTAGGGCGAAACTGTGACATTTTTTCAGAGGATACGATATCGATGGCATATTACGCGGAGCTCGATAAAAGTGTTCCCACCTTATTTCCGAACTGTCCAAAGAACCTCACACGATCAAATAAACTCAGAAAGCCGCTGCGGAAGAGAGAACCTCTTGTGTGCCACAGCAGTTTGTGCAAATTTCGCTACATGTACAAGATATATACTGGGTGGCCTAACTATCATGCACCAAGATTTTAAAATATCCAAATGTCACGTAGCTGGACAGAACCAAGGTAATGTTGTCTGCCGTCGCTTGGAGATACTCAGATTATTTCTTTTGCATTCCGCCTAATTACATAACTATTTTCATAATTGATTAATCAAGTTTTCTAATGCTATAATTCGGTAAAAAGTGTGAACGAGAGAATTGTACAGCAACATGGAAAACTCCCGATACAGCTTTCTGTTGCTCAATAAGTGATACATAAAAAGTGTTTTCCGAGCGTGAAAGAAACACGCGAATACACGCAAAATTGCCGTGAGACAGGCCGCTCAAGGCACTTTGCGTCTATTCGTGGGCTTCTTTCACGCTCGGAAATACACTTCTACGTAGCCCGTATTGAGCAATAAAAAATTACTCCATCTCCCGCTAAAGGGAACCATGTGTGGATGCGAAGCAGCTGGGAGAAAAAGCTGTATCGAGAGTCTTGCGTGTTGTCTCTACAATTTTCTCATTGACACTTTTAATCTAACTATATTTGAGAATTTATTTAATATATAGGACTAATTTGTAATTAGGCGGAATGTAAAAAATAATCTGAGTATCTCCAAGAGATCGCAACAACGTTACGATAGTTCTGTCCAGCTACGTGACATTTGCATATTTTTAAATCTTTGTGCACCCTGTACAGTACTGCTGTTTTCTGTGCAGATGTGTGCCTGATTTTCAATTTTGTTCCCTCCTGGCTACTGAATTTTTGCAACGAAAGCTGTATATGGCTAGGCGAAACGAAAAACTGTTCGTCGCATGTTTCGCTAAACGTCTCAATTGGCTGCGTCATCAGTTACGTCGTTCTCTACGTCGCCCCCAAGCGCGCGCGCCATTGGCAGCGCCGTTAGTGACGTAGTTCTCTGCGTCGTACCTGCTCTGCCCGCAACGCCGGCTCCTCGGCTCGCCGTTGTCGCATGCGTTCGATATCTCGAGTTAGCCGTGGTTAGCATCATCCGTCCACCTTTGGCGCTTGCGTTCCACTAGAAACACAAACATGTAACCAATAATTGAGAAACGCTTCAATACAGCGTAGGGATTAACCCACTGCTAAACACCGGGGCCGCACGTTTCAGCTTCGCTGCTTAACCATCTGTACGGTGTGCTGGGGCGGTGTTTTTTTTTTTTTTTTTTTACAATGCGCGTGCGGTATATATTACACGCTGGCATGTTTTTATTCAACATTTTGCCTTTGTGGGAGTGTATGAGACCGCAAGCTTCTGGGATGGTTATCCCCTATTAAAGTTATCGAGCGGCTTCTTGCACAATTTTTTTCGTATTGTCTCCTTGCAAAAAAAATAACAAGAGGTCTATGGGATTATTGTGTGGTGAGTGTAAGTGTATTTGTGGAAAGGCTTTAGCCTGCATTGTCAAACACGTTTGCATTGGCCCATTCTCAGATGCAATTTAAGAAAAAAAAAGAAAGTCACCTTTTTTTTAGATCTTGCAAGAGCTACTCAGTCCTCAATGTACGAAAGCCAAATGAATAATATACACGGTCTATGTTAAGTGGAATTGGAATAAAAAAAGGGATTTGCTCAAGTTTTCATCAGTAAACTGTATGAGTGATGCTGTAATCCAAGATAAGACGCCTGCCTTCGTCCCGCCTAATAAATTGCCACTTGAAAGAGTTTTTGCATAGCTGATGTGCATTCTCATCATAAGTTCTAGGCATGAACAGCCGCTTTGCTCTACTGTTGCGTGGTTTCATTACTTAATATATATCGCGGCCACACTGAATTCGCGCAATGATGCTTGAACGGTTTTCTGAGTGTGAATGGAAGCAGCGATAAGCATGAAATCCAACATTTTCCGGTGCAGTCACTATTTTCTTCCGATCGAGGGGTAGCACGTGGGCTAACGTTTTTATTTTTTATGCTTGGATGAACGGCTAGACCGGACGAAACAAATTGTGCGCGCGAGCGTAACTTGAGTGGGCTTTGAGCGCTGCCCGATCGATCCGTCTTCACGTCATTCACGCCCTGCACAAGGAACCTTCATGTTAGCGAAGCATTAAGCCTGGTATACTTATCCTTTACTCTGAAATAACGATTTTCCTTAGCGTTTGAGTTTTACTCTCTTCACTATGAACGAAAATTTAGGGGAGGCAAAGCAACCTGAAGCCGCCAGCGCCGCAGGGCTGGGACCGCTGACCGCGGCGCCATCCATCGGCTCGCAGCAGAGCTACTCGGTGCACCCGCGCGCGCTGCCGAACATATTCTGAACGCGCGCGCGCGGTGTCAACACCTCAACAAGCTTACACCATGATTCCAACACACGCGCACACACACACACACACACACACACACACACACACACACACACACACACACATATATATATATATATATATATATATATATATACCTAAAAAGTATTTCTATCAGTTTCCTACCATATGCAGCCAGTGCTCGTAGTTGCAGATTATGCGGGTCCTTTATTTATTTAATCTAGCACAACGTGGATTCTCGCAGGTTGATGGGTATACCGGAAACGTTTGTGAATAGCACATGGACACGCTAGAGCACTGCACGGGCTCGGGCTGACCCGAACGCCCGGGACTGGCCCGGCCCGTGGGCCGGGCCGGCCCGGGTAGAACAGTTTTTTCACGGGCTCGGGCACGGCGGGTGCTTTTTGACCCGGGCCCGGGCCGGGCTCGGGTTTTCTGGTGGTGTGCATGTAACGTACAGCGAGTTATTCTCGGGCGTCTCAACTCTAAAAAACCTTAATTTTTGGTCTCGGGCCGGGTTCGGGCCAGTTTCGAGTCGGGCTCGGGCCGGGCTCGGGCCTAAGGTAAAGAGGTTGCGGGCCGGGCCGGGCGGGTAACGTAGATTATTTCCGGGCCCGGGCCGGGCCCTGTTCTCGCCATGAAAGTTTTGATTGGGCTCGGGCGGGCCGCCCAACGTAAAAACGGGCCAGGGCCGGGCCCGGGCTGAAAAAATCGGCCGGTGCAGTGCTCTAGGACACGCGATCTGGAGGCGTTGCCATATATGCAAAGGACACAATGTATGTACAACCATACACCCTTGACTCACAAGAGGACAATGCCACCGACTGTGGGCATGTCTCTGCCATGTAAACGAAAGACGGAATTGTGATATCCACTGTGTATATATCTCCAGGCACACCCAAGTGTGATATCGAGAAATTCAGGACCACGCACTTTGCATGGATTAGCCGTGATGACACTACCCCTGTGATAATCGTTGGAGAGTTCAATGCGGACATTTAAGAACCAGACAAGAAATGGTTCACTCTATTTGAGCTAGAAGAGTTTGGTTTGAAGTGCTGCACCAATCGAAGTAACTCAACTACTCAACAACGGTCGTGTATAGATTTTACTTTGGCCAAGAATCTGTCTATAAGATTGATACCGAATCAATCGGTGTATCTGTAATCAGAAAGCTATCGTCACTACAATTACCAAATGATGAAAATAAATACATGTACCGTTGTCTAACCTTGTGTGATGTGCATACAGCTTCGCTGGTCATTTACCTTCGCAGAGTGCAATGGCTTCTAATTTTTTTTTTTTTGCACTCCGAAAAAGAAAAGTTTAAAAGCTGTTTCGCTATGACCTGTGCTGAGACCCAAAGTGGTGCAAAGACACACAGCCTCTACAGGAGTTAGCTGCTGCGAGTAAACAACTGGCGATCTTGGGCGGCCGATCTACAAGGCTGTGCAGGACAACACAGCATCTCAAAGTGCTAGCTACCACGAGGAAAGAGAGAGAGAGGGAATATACCTCTGTTACTGGTAGAATGGGAGAGACTCGCACACTCTCTTTTTTATAAACAACTTGTTGCTATGAGACATGACACAGGTGACATACAGTAAAATTTATTAGCTAGTGCGCGCGTGCACGTGCTCTCGCTAGTCCTCTCGCATGTGCTATGTGACGAGACATACGTGCTGATCGTCTCAAAGAGCTCGTTGCCATTGTATGCATGCTGTTGCATGCATGATAATATGACCTAGTAGTTAAGGAATCGGGTTATTGTAGTGGGAGGACGAGGTTTTATCCTACCTTCAAACACTTGAATACATTTTATTGATTAAAAAGGAATGCTCGACAATGAGAGACAGTGATGTGCCGCAAAGATCCTCTATAATCCAGATAGACCTTGGCATTAAGAGTGCAAAGCGAAAAGACATGACTCGAAGTATTTGTCGGCTACAAAGTGCAGAAATTTCACTGATCGTAGAACTTATTTTGTGCATACCCACGTACCTGAAAGTACGCACCAACATGTGAAAGCAGTCACGCCGCACTTAAATCAACTGCTGCCTAACTGGAGCTCGTCAATCACACCTTTCGTGTGGCATGCCACTCACCTTGGTAACAAGGCGTGCATGTTCTCCATAGTACCCGTGGGGCATTCATTCTCGCATATAGGTTGTGACATAACTCAAGGACACACGGCTGTCTTATCCCTCCGTGTGCAGCTCCTATTTGCAGTTTCGCCAGTCGTTCAGTATCGCCAATTTGGACGGAGGTAAAGGACACGCCATGTGCGCCCTTTAGGAGAAGCATATACTTTGGCGTATGAGAAATTTCACGCAAACTATTGCCCGCCAATTCTTTATTCCCTCCACTCTGACTCATTCACACTCGCGTTCGCGCACTGAGGCGGCCTCTTTAACACTCCGCTATGCAACTAAAGCAGCAAAAGGCGAAACGACTCATAATGATCGGTCGCCCGAAACCCCGTGTAATTGAGCCACGGTTCTCTCCCGATACTGTCGCCGCAAGGGTCCGAGCGTTCCACTTTTTTTTACCGACCACTGAGTCCCGCGTTCCTCGAAATGTTTGATGTTTTATCTTTCACGTGAGCGCCCGGCACTCGCTGCCCGATAGAAAAGAAAAAAAGAAAAGAAAGCGCGAACAGCATATTCGTCGAATGGCTCCATGGCGTTTACTTGCCCGAAGGTAGAGTTGCCTCAACACTCACTTAAAATGCCAGCGCGCGCACGCTTATAGGGAGGCAAGTGAGCATGGGCACCGTCGATATATCTGTAACATGGCCCAGGCACATTCTTGCAACGCCTGGCTCTTGTAGTACGTGCAAGCGGGCGAGCGCGTAGACTTTCGGAGCGGCATTCCGCCATGTCGACAACTCGAAAAACGCGCTCACGGACGTTCTCGCAAGTTAGTACCGCGCTGCTCGAATGCCCTCCGCCTTTTGGTCAAAACCCCATGAGTGATTCGATCGAGTTCATTGTTCTTCGGGAACGATTGTTTTCATCGCCGGTCGAGATGGCGGAGGAAGGAGAAAAAACGTATTTCTCAACGTATTTTCCTTGCCCGCGGTACGCACACACTATACGCGCAGAAGTTCGCGGCCGCCTCTATAGACCAGTCAACATTGCTCAGCCGAGTTCGAATGGACTCGTTTGTTTTTCCGAAATGTTTATATTTCTGCGGCCGCGCACTTACAGGTGCATAGAGAGCGCTCGCGGCCAGCGGGCGGAGAAATTCGTCGCCGTCTCCTTGACTCTTTTTTGGCGGGCCGCGACTTTTCGGCTTCTCGTCAATCGTCAGCGACGACTTGCGCTACTGCGAAACTCGAGCAAGGAAACTCGGTTACGGGGACGAGCCATGACTTTGTTGCGCTGTTGGTTGCTCACCCCGATCTCGTGCAAGCGCACGAATGCGGGCGCAGTGCGTGCGAGTTGCTGCTGCTGCTGCCCCTGCACCATCGTCTAAGCGGCTGGTTGGGCGGAGAGTGCATGCGTTTATCTTGTTTGCGGCGCGCTAGCAGGCGAGCGCGCGGACCGGGCCGCGCCCTCCGGTTTTCTCGGCTCCCTCGAGAATTTTTTTCTCCCCGCCGGGTCATAAATAAGAAACAATGAGGTGTGCGGACTTGTATGCTCACGTGCGTCTTCCGAAACGCCGGTCGCTGTCCACTTCGTGCTAGCGGAATTACCGATAATCGGAAGCCCTTTACTCTACTTTTCTTGAGAGCGGTGCAATTTCACAACGAGAAGACATGACGAAAGAAAATGATTGTATAGAAATAATAAAAAATATTATTAGAAAATAAAGATGGGACGATAAGCGCTTGAAGTATTGGCTGGATCGGCTTACCTCAACGCCTGATGTGAACCCAGGTCTGGACAGGGAAGTGAGAGTGTGTAACGCACGCCTCGAGGATTGCAAGCGCCGCTGCCCAGTAGAGCAGAAAACGCGATTTTGACTCACAGACAATGTAATGGCGAAATTTTGCGTAAATCTCACGTACCCTCCTTAAGGAATAGGTGTGCTGCGCCACGCATGTGAGTGCCGCTGTAGAGTACAAATCTTTGATCAATTATGTCAACGAAACCTTAGTTGCGACACCTACTGTTCTGAAAGATGAGAGAGAAATTCAGAACAAGTTTAAGTAGCCGTGGTCAGTAAGTCTTGTTCAGAAGAATCGAAGCCGTTTTGTGCGCATGACAGCAACTGACTTCATTGCGTCTAGGCCTCTTTTGTTGCATGCGCAAGGCTCAAATGTCCTGCAAAAGCCAGAAAACCTCTCTTCGCGAGAGTGGTCTAGCACCGGGAGTACAACTTGCATGGCGGCAGACGGTTTCGCACGTGTGTTATTGGTGCATTTGTTCCTTTTTGCAATACCTCTACGCACAAGAACTACGAAATATGCTGTAATTTGGCTACGGCCATATATGTATGAAGCATCAGTTGGAGAGTCCATTGTTGCAGTTGCCATGAGGTGCGTGTCAAATTTATCAAGTGTGCATTTAATATTCTCGTTACGTGCTCTACAAATCATAATTGGACTTTAGAGGAACTGTAGACTGTAGACTTTGTAAATGGCCGCCCTCAGGCAGGCAGGCTGTGTCTGAGCTACGTGGCTCATAATGTTGCAATGGTATGTGAAAGCAAAAAAAAAAAGAAAGAAATAAACTATCAAACGTGTTTGGTTGGACTGTCCCTGCGTCCATCTAGATATTAAATATGGGCCTAACAAGCCTTCTTCTCATACGTATGCTGATATGCCTTTGGGTGGTTGTCTACACACTGGCAGGATTTTCTTATTTTCATTAGGAGCATCCTTTGTCTCGTTCGCTCTGTCTCTCATGTAGATAGGCTGCAGATCTGCAGAAAAAGAAAAAGTATGCCGCGTGGAACACTGCACAGGAAAACGCCCTGTAATCAAGAGTAGGTGGGGCGTGGGCATTAAAGAAGGTACGCACACAAACGCGGACGAAAGCACCAATCTGCTTGTTGATCGCTCTTCGACGCTTTGAATTACGTTTACTTCCTGAAGACATTTGTATACTCGCACTACCCTCCGACCCCTACAACTTTTTTGCCATTTCGACAAAACGCATGCTTGCAGTGTTCGCCGAAATCGTTCGAAGCACTACCGGTAATTGTGGATTGTCATCTCTTGCTCATACAACAGTCTTGAAGTCACCCGGCGTCTTGCAGCCTCATGTAATCGCAGTTCGAGTGAACGTTTGCATGTTCTAAATCATCAGGACAGCTCTAGTATGTATGATATTCACCGTGGGAGGGCCGTTAATGAAACAGAAAACCTGGATTACGGCTAGGGCTTTGCTTAGGCCACGCGTCAATTTTCTTACTTCTTGGAGAATAGTGTAAAATTTTGCTGCATCAAGTGACATCTGTATAGGGTAAGAATGCACCGTTATTTGTGGTGCTCGTGAATAAAAATCCTTAGCACCGATGAGAATTATAAGCTGAAATGATAGTGCGAAGTAGATTTCTACCTTACACACTTGGTATTGTAGACAGGTTAGTTTTAACGTGATCAAAGCTTGGTACCCCAGAAAAAAATTCGAAATGCAGATGCAAGTGGAGATGTTACCTTTATATCGCCGCATGAGCTCTCGTTAAATTAATATATTTGCTAAGCGTCTGCAGGTGCTGGCTAACTGTTCACTGGCAAATTAATTCGTATCGCATCCCAAATACCCAGAATTGAAACTCTCAACCTTCAAGGGCTATTGCCACGCCGAGACGGCCCATGGTTAAGAAAGTATCATGAAGTCTGTCTACGAATCCATCATGGTCTGACTCGAACTTCCTGGCTCATGGTCTGGCTATCATGGTCTGGCTATGCATTTCTAGAAGCCAAGGTCCAGGTTTGTTGTCTGCACTAATAAACTGCCTCCTTCTAAAAAAAACAAAAAAGCAAATCAATATTTTAAGCGCATAATGCACTAGTGTGAGCTGGTGTCAGTTAAGTATTCATTTCCCTCGTTACTATTCCATTCTTATCATCCGCCGTTCACAATCAGCCGATACCGGTGATAACGCGCGCGGAGCACTGATCGCATCATTGACGATGAGCGAAAGGGAATAGCATTGGAATAGAAGTGCTACGTTATACAGGCCCTGGTCTGACTCAGTATTTTAACGGGATAGCGTTAAGGGCCCCATCTCGCAGAAAATCCGTTGTCGGCGTCCGGCGCCGTAGCAGTCATTGGCGTCCTGTGCGCGAAAAGTATTCTATACGGCACTAAATACGTCTTCAACCAGTAGAGTTGCTGACACTTTGTCTTGACATTCTTTACAAAGTTATTCCTCGGAATTTTAAGAATGACAGCCCACAAACAAATGTCGTGAACCAAAACACCGACGCAAACGCCTTTTATGTTAAATCTTCTCAGACTGAAATATTAAAAGTGCGAAACAATAACAGAAGATCCGCCCACGCAAGACGCCGCGTTTCTACCAGAAAGCTCGCCTCCGTGCATTGGGTTCGCCGCCAGAGTTTTCGGTAAACATTAAGGTTACATAAGCTGCAGTCGCCGGGAAGCGTGAGAAGCAGTCAGGGATCTTCGAATGCTATCGCGTTCCACTCTTAAAGGCGAAACTTGATCGTCGTCGAAATTTCATTCGGCCCTCTTCGGGGAAACTCTGACCTCATCAAAAAAGCCTGAACGTGTCATCAATGGAAATAGCAGTTTTATGAAATCATCGTCGCCTTCCCGGAGGCGTTAAGGCCCGTTCTCTAACTGGGCGACTCGTTGCATACGTGCAGGTGGGTTCGTGTCGCGCAAAACGACCGGTCGCGACCTACCCGGAAAGAGAGACGGCAACTATTGCGTCTCACTGCATAACAAAGGACGCGGCTGCCACCGCGGACAATGAGGCGCAGCAAACACGCCCGTTCCCGAGGACCACAGTCGGCGACGCTCGTCTCCTTACGAAAGACAAAGTGAATCTCACGAGACGTTCTCCAAGTCGCCGGCGTCTCGAGACGAACGCCGCGCAGTCGTCTGGACCCGTCAAAGTTCGTTTTCCATCGAGCTGACGGCAACACTTCAGAAACAAACGAGTTAGAATGAAATTGTTACTGCATCGCACACGGCGGACGGCGGCGAGGACCTCGTTAAACGCGTGGGTGTGGTCAGTTTTCCATACTTTTTGTGATCGCAGTCTACTAACCCATATGCCCACATGCAGACACCCACAGGAGCGTGGGCTTGCGCAACATAAGGGACTTATAAGAACAACCACGACAGCGACAAAAAAGAAAGTGTTGCGAATCCTACTACGGACTATGCTAACAAATAAGCGAGATCGCAAGCTTCCGAACTCCACGTACTAAACGTGTCATTTGACAGCATCCGAGTTAAAAGAGTGATGGGAGCCTGCCAAGCAACTAGGAGCACCGTTCGCAGGCTGTCTGCATTCTGATTCAAACAACGGCTCGTCGTGATACGATTCCACCGGGTCCTCGTGTCACGCGGTTGTTCCACCTCGTTCGCCCGCGACCCCCGACGACCCTTTCAAATGAAGTCGTGCTTGTGACACTGCGTCGGGTTTCGCGTCAACCGCAAAAGCGGCGATCACTCTCTGCCGGAAGTGTATACCGTTCCGCGCGTGCCGATTTCACCTTTAAGTACACTTGTGCGGAACGAACTTGCGTACGTGGGTGCATTGCGCACTGGTGCCAGATACGTGCGACATTTGCATCAAGGAAAGTTTATCCATACATCTTTCCAGTACGTCAATCTGCCTGTGCTTTTGCGAACCTGTCCAGTCCGTTTATCTCGTCGTCCTGACGAAGTTCTTCCGTACCTTATACGTGTCGGTGGTGTTGCTCTAATTGTTTATCATAGTGCAACATCATGGTGCAGCTGCGTTGGCGGGGACGTCGTAGTGGTGCACTGAATCATCTTACTTTCTTTCATTCCTCACCAATACATCGTCGAGCAGCAGGTCGACATGTATTGTCGAGCTACCCCCGGGCTAACCTCTTCAGATACAATGAAACTCTCTGATACAACGAAGATTCTTCTCATTTTTTCTTTATTACTTTTCTCAGTAGAATATTTTGGCATTCCATCTGTTTTTATTTTTTCCAGTTGGGTGGACTCTGCGATACATCTGTCGTACCAGGACGACAGGCAATAAATTAAAATGAAATTCTGGGTGGTTACGTGCCAAACCCACGATATATATATGAGGCATGCCGTAGTAGGCAACTACGGAATCATTTGGACCACCAGGTGTTCTTTAACATGCATTCAATGCACGATTAATGGGCGTTCTTGCATTTCTCCCCCATTGAAATCCGGTCACCGCCGCCGGCTTTCGAACTCACGACCTCTTGCTTAACAGCGTACACCGCCAAAGCTGCTAATCCACCACGGTTGGTAGGATGACACAATAAATCTTCTTATTTGTGTTTAGCCCCGAACTTTTTTCTCTGTTCCTCGGTGTTTGCGGCTTCGAAGCAAACAAAGTTCTACAGGACCGCATTACGTGGCCCTACCATAAGACACGTCATGGTGACGTGCACAGTGGTTTATACTCGTCCTTGCAAATACTGCAAGTTCATTTACGCACGTCACCGACCTACTCCGCGCACTAGTTAACACGTCATTTTCCTTTTTTTTTGAAAGAGATGGCATATGAAACAATGCGCTCTGACCTCGCTCTGAACTGCAGTGCATATACTCGTAGTCTTGATGAAAGATTAGTGCTTTCAGTTGAACGCGTTAAATGAATTAGCGATGAAGTTAAAGGAAACGAAGGAGAAGGAAAAAACTCTTATCCAGATTTTTTTACGTATATATACGCAGTTCATAGAAACGCGAAGCATGCAAAATGTAGACGGAATTCGTTGAGGCGCATGGTAACTGATGGGTTAAAACAGACAAAATCCTGCCTGCTTCGGCGTTATCTTATCTCCAAAGCGGAACAAAAAAGCATATAGTCAAAAAGTTCACAAAAAAATATGCACATCCAACACACATTTTGGAATCTATGTATGGATGCGAGGTCTGCGGCACCGACGAAACTATTGACCACCTGCTGTGCCACTGTCCACGATATGCCCCAGAAAGACAAGAACTTGCTAACGCGCTAAAAAAAACTGGACAATCGGACGCTTTCCGTGCAGGTGCTGCTGGAACACCGCCCCCATCGCTCGTCGGCCCATAAAGCGGTGAAGGCACTTTTGTGCTTCTTGAGGACGACGGGCTAGTGTCAACGTCTGTGACTATGAGTGCAATAACACACGCGTCAGCGAACTAACCGCTAATTTCCCTTCTTTCCTTCCCTCCTCTCTCTCCCTGTCATCTTTGTGTTCCCTTTTCCCATTCCCCCGGTGTATGGTAGCCAACCGGACGTTATTCTGGTTAACCTCCCTGCCTTCTGCCTTTCTCTTGCTTCCTTCCTTCCTTCATGTATCTTGGAAGCGAAGCTGTTGGAATCGTGGAAGCGAAGCTGTCGTGCAGCGGCTAATGATATGCTATAAATTTGCACATTTCGTTCCTCCGTCTTTGGCGTGAAGCAAACTGGCAAGCGTGCATGAGCTCTCACTATACCGTGCTACGCAATGTGAAGACTCTCATATTGCCTGTAATTGTTTCGTTTATTCTAATTCAGTTTAGATATACCACCCTCTTCTTGGTCAATTCCCTGTTATGGGCATGTGCCATATTACGAAAATCGTCATCACCATCTTGAACACACGGCGATCACCTCAAAGAGCTATAGCTAGCTAGATAGAAGCATTCGTGCGATTATGGCCTACAAGAAAAAATATTGTTTCAAGAACGTCATTCAGAGGAGGAGGAGGAGAGAAAGAGAGAAGGCAGGGATGTTCACCAGAAAGGAATCTGGTTGGCTACCCTGCTCTGGGGGACGGGAGAGAGGGAATAGAAAGATGAGATCGAGAGAGAAGAGGGTGCGGGGGGGGGGGGGGGCGGAGGAAGGCCACGGTGAGCTCGCGCACGCGCGCGGAGGGCCTGAGCTAGTCATATATGTGTTCACACAGGCCAGTCGCCCTCTAGAAAAGAGAAAAGAGCCTTCAAAGGTTTGTGGGCCGACGAGCGATGGGATGGTCTTGAAGTAGCACCTACGGACACCGGCCGATCGTCCAGTCATCGCACTGCGTTAGATAATGCTTGTCTTTCCGACTGAAATTGATCGCAGTGAAACAACAAATGTTCAATGTTCTCTTCGCTACCGTAGAGGTCACACGCAGCACTTTTGGTCATTCCAATCTAAGCAGAGTACGCTTTCGCTATAGAAGCGATGCCGGTATAGAACCACTGCCGATCTAGAAGCAATGTCTCACGTCGGGGAAACCCGGGGGGAGGTCGGAGTGGGAGCAAAGTGTTCCATTCGTATAGCCTGGTGTGCCTTATATTGCGGGTGTTACAGTCTGTTAAAGAGCGCTTGCGAGCCAGGTGACGAGCTGCCTTGCAGCGTCTTTCTTGGAACGAGGAATGGGAACGCTGTGTTGTTCTTGAACTGACTCCCAGGCCGCTTTGTATGCATGATCATTTCCACTGATTCCGCAATGGCCAGATAGCCACTGGAAAATAATTCCGTGGCCATTCTGTTTGACGTCGTGAAGTTTGACAATTTCGTACGTTATAGCTGTTCGTGAGCTCCACGGCGGCGAACTGACTGCATACTGTGTAAAGCCGGTCTCGAGTCGGAAAACACGGCCCAAGTAGCAGGGCGATGTGCCTGACCTATGCACGCATTGTTTCGACGGCGATGCGCGTCGTCATTGAATAATCTTGAGCAAGTGATATCGTCCAGCAGAAGTCGCAGTTTCTTGGGAGATGTGATTGACAGAGATATGTCCTTGACTTCTCACGCCAACCACGTGAAAAAGCGCCTGATGGCTATTTGTCATCTGTTCAAGTTCCTTGCGGGAACCTCATTTAGAAAGCCCCAATGAAACTGTAGAACCTCACTAACAGCTGACAACACTACTACATCAAAAAATAATTAACTAATTGGAGCTGCAACATTTCGCGCATGAACAGATGATGAACATCTCGAAAGAAAAGCAGACGAGAAAAAATTTGCCTTATGAAGAGAAGGACCTGATCATATGGACTCCAGATTCAGCCTGGAAAACATTTTCACTCCAAGTCGCAAAGAAATTTTTGCTGCACTAGTGGATGCACTTTTTCCAGATTCAATGTATCGAGCTCCTCATATAGTTCGGCGATATCAGGATGTACTCGCACTTAAGCAGGTCTTCAGAATGGTTATGCCCCCTAGACTCAGGAGGTATAACCCAGCGTCGGGCAGGTAATTCATTTTTTTAACCACCCATCAGCCCCGATCAGAAAAGTCTGCCAGAGTTCGCAAAGAAAGCTTCGCTTTAAAAATGAACGACGTAACTGCCAATATTTCCACAGTTGTAGTTATTTGATTACAGTTGCAGCGCAGAAATTTGGCCCAGTAACACTCATGCTTATGTTCATAATTCAGTCAGTGTTGTTTTACTCTAGTTGCTCAGAAATCCTGGTGTCCTCAGGCATATCGCGTTTTTTCTTTGAATGTCATGACGTGCAGACACAGAGGAGTAGCTTAAGAAGGATCTGTGGCGCAGGGTTAAAATTAGCGGAAGAACTTAGAGCAGACAGAAAGAGCGCCAACGATTATGAGTTCTAACCTCCTATATATCCTGCGCCAAATAACGCAAGGCACATTCATAAACGGACCGGAACATTCTCTCCTTTTCAAGCACCTGACAGCAGCGCTCCAGTGTATGGAAACGCACAGCCGCTGAAAGAACGCACAAACTGTCGACGCGCTAAATAACTTTCGCCCTAATTATCACAACCAAAGGACACGGGCGAAACAAAACGACTAGGCCATGCCAGAGGCCAAATACGTCATTTCGTGTCGGCCCAGCCGTTGCACAAAATCCCGAGCCCCTGTCGCTGAGAAAAAAAAAAAGTCAAGAACAACCAAGCGAGGAAGAAAAATACGCCGTGTCCAGCAGCACCAGCATAAACTACCTAACACAGCGCAGTGGAAACGGACAGTGCGGTCCCACCGCAACCGCACACTTTCCATCGACCGTTCCCAGGGCACTTTCGGGCTCACCCCTCTCCCCCCCCGCTCATATGCGCGTGTGCGCGGTTTCTCTCGACCCACGTCGGGCCAAGCTGTTACGCAACCTCATCTGGGTCGCGACTCCTCGGCGCTTGGACGTGGCCCAGCCACGCTGGCCGGCAACCCCCCCCCCCCCCCCCCCCCCCCCCCCCACTCCACCCCGACGCCGGAGGACAGAAGGAAAAACAAACAGCGCGGCGAGAGAAGTACAAAGACGGCTGCGGGAGCGCAATTATGGCCGGCTTCCCATTGTAGCGGAAAATGTGGAGGGAAGACACAGAATTCGCGCACTTTCTCTGGCGCGCCATTTCTAAAAGGTCCAGCGTTGAAAAATGCTTCGCTAAGCGCTACGAAACAGGCAAAAACCTTGGCGCCGGAGCTCGAGACAACCCCCCCTCGTGTTTTACGCTTTTCAGGCCGTACGCGGCCATCGGTCGTGGAAGGCCAACAAGGGCATTTTGTGAGCCAGGGTCACGGAAGAAAGTGAATGAATGGTGCGCGCTGCGATGACAGACAGTGGCTGTCGCGTGTGATTGTCCCACTGCCTCTCGTTTCTGCCTCCTCCCTAGTCAGACAGAAAGAACAACAACAAATAGAGCCGTTAACGAGGTGCGCCTTCTCAGCTCCGTTGCGATTGCTTTCCGTTCTTTTAAAGCGACGCTTTCTTTGCATCCCATTCCGGGCCTCGCGTCCTTCGGTGCTGTCTTGCCAATTAAACTGGCTTACGTAGCTCTCAATGGTGACCGACCAAGAAGTGCCAGAGAGGTTACCTGTGTTCAGCGTAATAAATAAATAAATAAATAAATAAATAAATAAATTAATAAATAAATAAATAAATAAATATAGTGGAAAGAATAGAAGCATATGGGAAAAAATAACGCAACATTGACGTTTCGACCGTGGGACCGATTCTAATCTTTGAACTGCATGTTTCACTGCCGATTCATGTGATTCAACGCTTCCCTTATATATATATATATATATATATATATATATATATATATATATATATATATATATATATATATCGTAAAATCTTGTCACAAAGAAACATCAGCAAAGAAAAGACCCTGTAAGTGTATATATTCCGCCTGCTCATAGCAATCTGTAAACTCTGCAAATATTCTGCATAAGAGCACTTGATATTCAACGGCTTCTTGATTTCCTTGAGTTCCTTATATTTGGACTACCCATTCCTGAGCCATTGGGCATGTGCCAGTGGTTGTGCGTAGCCATTTTTTGCCAGTCCACCAGAATGGGTATGCACAAAGTGCAACACAAAAGCTACAGTGTCCTCCAATGTATTTATATGTGCGTCGTATTTCTTCATGCCATACACCTTTCACTGCCGTTCTTCCCTCGACAAGCATTATATTACGCTTTAGACCACGTTGCAACGCCACATCGACGTTAACAAAATTGTAAACGTCGCATTTAGCTGCGAAATATTTAATGAAACGCTTCACTATAGCTTAGCTATACACCTTTATTCTGACATATTCCGCGAAAACAACTGAAGACACCGAGGTAGATGGACACAGAACTAGTGCTGTCAACAAGGTCGTTGGTTTTTCGGGTGTTTTCTTTTTAAAGCGTATTGTTCAATAAATTTCCGTTGTTAGATGGTGCTCGTCATGTGTCCTTCTACCTCTATTTCTTCAGTTGTTCTCGCGCTGATAAATGAGTATGCATCCTTTCCTATATACTGGCCCATATTTCTACCATATTCCGATATGTACGTTTGACATACATGATTTTATTTTCTTTAGACAATGGGTCAACAAAAAAAAAGAAATTCACAGCATATCCACGGGGTGAATGATGATGAGTGGGCGAAGCTCCGGAGGGAATCATCGGATCTCTCGCTTAAGGGGACGCTAGCACAAACGCGTTAGAAATGTGCAGTACTCTCTAGTAAGGGGGAGCGGCCACAGCGTCTTACGCAGCCATTTACACATGCCGGAACGTGCACCGCGTTTGCCGACGCCATCACATGACTGCTGAGTATACCCCCCGTATTCATAAACGCTCCTCGACTTGAACTTGACTTGCCACCGCTTTGGGCAGCGCGTTCGAAACGCGTTGAAGGTAAGGCGGAGAGGCCACAGCGTCTTACACCAGCTTCTTACACGGGCCGTAACGCGCTAGCACAAACGCGTTAGAAACGCGCTAGAAACGCGGCCTTTCGTTAATGTTGGGTATTTATTGCCATCGTGGTGCTTGTGTCTACGTCCTGCTTCGTGGCGTTGTGGGCTAACGCCGCGCGCTCGGAAGCGAGGGGTCCCTGGTTCAATTCCGCGCTACGACACAACTTCGGAATTTTTTTTCTCATTTTTCTTAGACTGGTTACACACTACTACTACGACGACGGGGACGAACGGGTGCCGCTATAAGGAGCTTCGCCCCTAAAATCACGCAGCCGCAAAATGACAAGAACACGGGTTGACTTTTCAGGCATGTCGAACGTTAGCTAAAATTATGCCTTTATGTTGAAATGCGACATTCGCCGTAGGCATCAGATCTTTCTTTTCTTCTTCGAAATATTCGACTAGTAAATGGCAACACCTTTCTCGGATGTCTCAGTTGCGGCAGAAAGCTGCAGCCTCTGTGGAAAAATGAGCGATGCATAAGACGACAAGCAGCTGCACCAAAACGTCCGGTCTTCACACAAGCGGAGTGCACTCTGCATGCGCACCCGTGACCTGCCTGGCAGTGTTTAGCGACGCTCGTGCGCGCACGTGCGTGCATCCCACAGTGTCTGCTCATTTGTGCGTACCCTCCTTTTTTTCGCGGAAGGCAGCGTGCGAGAATAAACCCACACTGGCGTAGCGTTGAGCAATGCGTACACCTCTTGCTTTGAGACGAGGTCAGTTAGAGTGCCTTTGTGGGAGCTGCTGATCTTCGCTCGATAACCGGACGCCGTCTGCAGCTCAAGCGGTCACAGTCGCCGCCGCCGCGGAGCAGTGTTCGTGTTGTATTGTAATTAACAATGGGAGTCGCGAGAGAGCTAGCTCTGTCGCGGCATTTCTGCATGGAGCGCGGGCTCCGTTGGGACAAACGAAGAATCGGTGACCGAGAGTTTCGTTTCCTTCTGCTATTTGAGAAGGTGGGCTCGTCGCTCTATTGGAGTACGCTTTGCTCTCGTTATATGGACACTCCAAAGCAGATTTCTGCCGTCGGCGTCAGCGTCGCCGTCGCCGTGAAGTTCCGTATGACGTCAGGCCTTTCAATGCTGAGGACTGATTCATAGGTCTTAATAAGTTAGAGATGGTGGGAGTAGAACAACCAGCTCCATAACGGCTTCCTGCGGTTTTCACATTATTTTTTCTTTCTTGTTTACAGCATGACAGTAGTCACTAGTACAAAATCAGGTTTGCTGCGTCCAGTCCGTCAATCCGTCCGCCCTTTCCGCTATGCCATTGACTGTCACGCCGCTTGTAGTCGTCATTGTTATGTCGACGTCGTTATGCCGTCTCCTCATTGTCAGCTTCATCGTCACCACAAAGCGAAGAAAAACTTAAATTGCGCACTGCTGGTAGTTGAGGATGAACTCCTACAATTTTTTTTATATATTAGAACGTCGCTTATTTCAGTCAGCATGCATAGGAGGACGCGTGCTAAAACCATGTGTAACGGAATGTAACTAAGATAAGAAGCACTAATGTCACTTATATATTTGCAACCGTACTACTGACGTACTTTACTATGTTTGTGTAGAAGGGCACAGGTACTACTCGATTGTGCATATGTCGCGTGCACAGATGGGGCCGTTGTCGCGCCAAGCATGACGCAATATAACAAAATTGAGCCTGTCTCGCGGCGTTCAGAGATTTGTAGCCATGCAGTACGTTTATCGATCCGAGCGGTAGTGGTCACTTGTGAGAGCGCACACTCCTCCATAGTAAGTATAATTCATCAAATTCAAACCTGTGCTCATTAGGTGTTATAAGGCTTACACATGTGCTATTTCTTGCAGAAATATGACGTTGGCTCGACTACTGGCGCTCCCGTGTTCGACTTTTAGGTCCTGAAAATGGTGTGAAGATACTCAATCAGCAAGACAGAGGAGTGCGAATTCACGCCCACCACCTTTGACCACGGCGCGCCTACTGCACTGCGAATAGGGATCCAGCACGATTGCAAGATTAGGCCATACGACCCCTACTTGCTGTATCATAAGTTAAGCATGTAATCTTTGTAATGCGAGAATAAATGCCACTTGTATATTTATTTGAGTACCATTTCTGTACCCCACTGTCCATACGCCCTCAGCAACGAGCACAAGACGTTTCATGAGCGCCATTGTGGCTGCGTCCTGATACAGCCTACCAGATAACTTTATTTCTTTTGTTATTCGGTTTGTTTATTACACTGGAGTAAATATCAATACAAAAAGCAACAAAGCACCGCAAGAAACAGAGGTAATTCTAAACAAGTGCTCTCCAAAGACAGGCAAGTAAATGCGAGCGTCCATTTATAGGATATCTATACCGGAGCCCGTTATGCAGCTGTATACACACTAGGATCAAAAGCAGTTGATCCCCGAAATAACGACGCAAGGTTTCATGGTGTTCCACTTCGCGGTAGGCAGGTCTATGAGTAGGTAGTTGGAATGTTGTTTCACCTCGTTTCATAAAAACGAAAAAAAGCATCAGTAGCCCTTTTCTTGTCGAGGAAATGGAGGGTAAGCGAAACTTGTCGTGTGTTTCTTCAGGTGTTCCTCTGAACGAATTGCACTGACGAGTACCACGTTAGGGCTCGAACCACAACCAGTCACACGCACTGCTGGCTCCGAAGTTCCGGTTGAGAAACTCGCGTTGAAAGCTGGCTGTCGCACCAGGGAAGTTGGCGCTAGCGTTGCCGAGGCGTGCACAACCGTTGTCGTGTTCCTGGAGGGCAAGATGACGCTGACGGTTGGCCTCAACATCGCGCTCCTGCAACTCGGGGTCGGTGACTGTTCACTGACATTTCGCCTCAACATCGCTCTCTCTTAACTCTGGGTTCGCGGCGGCTTTTCGCTGACGTCTCGCCTGGCCTCACGCTAAAATCGGCAGGTCGACGACGAGCGCTTTCCGGAGCGCGCTCGTTCTGGATGAATTTCCATAAAATTGCTTCAAGATTAAATCTGTCCGTTACGTAAGACAATGATTGTCTCATACCCCCTTAAGAAATGTCTCATACGCCCGTAAACGCGGCCTCCCCATAACGACGACAGAAGAGAAGTGAAATTCCACGCTAAAATGATTAGCGGCAACGCAGTCAGCTGTGGAAGCAGATGACAACGACGAACGTGGTATCAGTGGCACGAGCGCGTGCTGAGCAAGAGCAAGAGCGCAAACCGAGGGGCGCCAACGAGCCAGCTGCGGATGAAGACGACGACGGTCGAGCCAATGCTGATGATGATAATTTTGTGTGTACATATGGACACCACCAAAATCTGTGAGTTGTGAGTTTTTTGCAATCTTCGATTGCAAAAAATCCAGCGCTTGTGTAGTTCAAACCCTGCTCAAATTCTGCGCCTAATGTAGCTCCAATCCTGTTCAAATTCTGCGCTTGTATCGTTCAAATCCAGGGCTAATGCAGCTCCACTAACGTGAAACCTGGGGAAGTGCGAAGCAGTGATGCACCCTGTTCCCGTTATGTTATCCTTGTGCTATTCTTGCACAAGGGAGGAGGACTCGAGCACTTGTGGGGTGGCTGCGCTGGTACCAGACTGGCGTTTCAGAAGCGATTTTCGCGAGTTTCTGCTAATTCCCGCATATCTCTGGCTCATACCCGCCTATCCAATGCGGGTATGCGCCACACGTGATTTTATAATCGTTAATCGTGATGTAACTGACAAGAATGTGATGTTATTGATGTCGTGACCTATCAGTCATGTTAATAATACATTCGTATACCCTTCTATGCCAATTTTCGTATATACCAAGTGAACGAGACGCGTGTTTTCGGCAGATCTTGTTTTTGCGCGTGACCACGACGACATGACATCACATTAGATGCCGATAGCCCGGGCCCCTAAAGTGCTTCGCACTTAAATTGAAGTGTCTGATAGTGGGATCGAACATCTGATGCCAAGCACACCAGCCTGTGCTTAGCATCAGAGGTTCGATTCCACTATCCACCGTTAGGTGACATTTCTATACCTACCCAACGAGGAAACCTGTCCGTCCGTCACGTAAGACGAATGAAACGGCTCATAGCCCCGTAAGGCTGAGGCTACAAGCGCTCAGTAATGTGAAGCGAACAGCGTATAGATTCATTCAAATCACGCGTACAACACACAGAACAGCATACGTTTCAATAAAGAACAAGCTCAAAACAAGAACCCGAACCATCAATAAAGCATTGGATACCCCTCGCAGCAGTTCCAATGGTGATTTTGCGACAGCTTCGCTGGACGTCCACTTTCGCACCTTGATAACGACCGATAGGGGTTGATAAGGGTCGGTCGAGTCCGATAAGTTTGATAACGACCGATAAAGCCTGATAAGTGTTTATGCTGGCCGGATCAAATTTGATAAGATTGATGATTACACCGCGCTTCGTAGAGATGAGCAAGTGGCACAATGCTTACAAGGAGGTTGAAAAAAAAAAAAAAACTTCGAAGTTTTTTTTTTCAACCTCCTTGAATGCTTACGCATACATAGACAACTCCAGTGGATTTTCTGCGTGGATAGTTTTGTTCATCTCGTGCCAATGGCAACTAGCTCTTTGAGACGACTGCTGCGTGCGTCACTTCACATGGCAAGAGCTAGAGCGCGTAGGCGTGCGCGAATTTACGTCGCCCACTGACTTACCCTTCTATCTTTTTTGCGTCACGAGCAGAAGCGTACCGGTTTCTTCCATTCTTGTTTCGTGGAAACTTACGCTTTGAGGCGCTGTGTTAGACTGCGCCCCCTGGGCCAGGTAGTAAAGATACAGGGGCCTAATTCACAAAAACGTCTGACGCTTGCTTTTTTCCGTAAGAAAGAATTTTAGCCAATCCGGATGCCGGATTGGCTAAAATTCTTATTATTCTTATTAGCGAAGGCGGCCAGCCAATGGTCAAACGAACTTACGAAATAAAAGCTTTGTGAATCTGGCCCCAGGTTCTAGCGTTTCCTTCCGGCGACAAAAATATATATATACTCTTTTAAAGGCCGTCGCCGTCATGCTATCACGGTCGTCTTCCTTCTGTCGTCACACAAAGGCTCGCGTCAAACACATCTGCTTGCTTTGCACGAACACGTTGGCCCATCTGCTAACTCGTCGAAGAAGCCGAAACGGTGCCGGATAGCCAGCTATCTGCCAAATCTTCGCATAGCATTTATTCCCACAGTGCGTGACATTTGCAAAATTTAATTCGCATATTCTACATAATGTCGTATGCTCGCCGAATAAAAACGATGGCTTTACAGAAGGAATGTGGTACGAAAAATGTGTGGCGTCCCGGTTTTAAAATTCTTCATTTGGAATCCAGGGCCCGAATTCGCAAAACCTTGATACGCGAACATTGTTCGTAAGAGAAAATTTCAGCCAATCTTGGTGCTGGATATATTGTTAGCGAAGGCGGTTGGCTCAATGGCTAAGAGTAGTTACGAAAGTAAAGCTTTGTGAATTCGACCCCAGAGTCTTATTCATTCAACAGTGCTACCGGCATTGTTCTACACTGAAAGCATCTCCATCTTAGATACAGTTGCTTCGAAGCCGTCCATTCGAGCAGAGATGCGCTCGCGCGATTCTTGTTTAGACCTAGTCAGTGTTTGCCACAAGCCACTTTCTTTAAAATTATTGATATTTTAACGCCAAAGTCAAATGTAGAAGAAAGCCTGGAGTTTTTATTTCACTAAGCTGTTTCAGAATTGATCCCTATTAAAAAAAATCTGTAGTATATTTCGTTATATTCAAACGCAGGTATATTAAGTAAACCTCGTTCTGTAAGAATGGGTTGCCTCAACACGTGTCTAGCCTGCGAATATAAATATCAAGGCCGATTGAGGAAGAAATGACACAAAGCATCTGTTCTGATCTTGGTGATGGAAAACTGAAATGCACGACGCAAAATATGTTGAAGAGATTGGTTTGAGGCAAGAAAGAAATGTACATTTGTAAAATTCGCTAAAAATTGTTGTAACACAACTCATAACGCAACGCATAGCCTCAAGAACGTCTGCCTGCTTTGATGAGCAGTTGCCTTTTAATAACCGCCACGCTGGGCTTAATTTTGCGAGGAATTGTAGATGCCTATAGAAAAACCTAACATAGCTTGTATATAGTACAACACTTATGTGATATTTTTTTGGTTTCTAATAATAAGCTATTTCACCACCGAACGCTGGCCATTTGTTATGATCGGTTAGGAAGGACAATTCGACAAAAACTTGTGACATACCGATTAAGCCTGTTGAAAATGAAGGCAGAATGCTGTGCAATATCGTACCAGGCAGTGGACTACCTTTGCTACTACTAAATACGCCAGTATTGGCAACTTACATAAGAATTAAAAAGGACACACCCTAGAGACTAAGTATGATAAATAAGCGATGTCCTTGTTTTACATTATGGTTTCCTATACGCACCGGCTAAATCGCACACGAGGTGCCAATCGTTATGTCTTGTGCCAAATGAGCTGCCCAAGGTGCCTTAAGTTATTTAATGCTTAGCCCAAAAGCAAATTACTGAGGCGGGAACACTGTAAGCGTTTCCGTAGCAATCAATTTTGAGCGTGCGGCCTCAATAAATTTTGCGTCATTTGCGGTCACAGCTACGTTGCCCGTATACTTGTGCCTGAGTATTCATGTTTTTCTCACTTTAGTGTGATAATGACATGCCATCGCGCGTTCAACTACGACCTCTTTCTGGACCACGCCCGTATTCCTTTTGCTAATGATTTACTTCTATGGTCTTCATTTTTTTTACTTCTTTCGTGATCTCGACTAAGCTCACAAATGCGGCGCCACCCGAAGCAAATGTGAACTTGGACAGTGCACGTGAGCATATGGCCTTACCAGCAGAATGTCGCAACAATCTTGATTCATTCAATGTCTCGGGGGGCGGAACCGCATTAATCCATTTTCAAAGCCAGACACGCCGTCGCAGAAAACCGCACGTACATTCGATTAGGCATTCGCGCTGAGTCATGGCTATTCTACGTGAACGTATGCACTCTCTTTGCACTCGAGACCTCACGCATGTAACTATGCAATCATGACGATCGTTGGCGAGTTGCTCGTAGCTGCTTCATTGACCAAGTGTCTTGGAGATCCAAGGCGCATAAATGCGTTCGTAAACCGGCACCGTTGGACTACGCAGCGGTGATCAGACATCACTTAGGCATTCATGTTGAGTCAGGGGCATTCGTTTTGAAAACTGCAAGCGTACGCTCTTCTGAATCAAGCCGTCACGCATGTTCAATACGATGCACTTGAGTACGCCATTCGACGAGTCGCCCACAGTGTGTGAGGCGAACTGCACCCAGTACTGTCGTCCGCTGTGCATACCATACTGCACCCTTAATCGCAGTGGTGCAGAAGGCCGGCATATGTATGAGGCTCATTTTCTGACACGAAACTCCGCAAGCCGCCCTTTACACGCACGCGTTCCCTCAGTTTCACGCGCTCGTTCTGCTCTTTCACAAACGCTGCGAGCTGTGAAGCAGGCTTGAGTGCTTAGGGACGAAAAATGTCGATGTTCTTTTCCCTCTCTCTTCCGCCTCAATCGAGATTACAGCAGCGCTCTATCTTCCGAGCGGTGAATTACAAGTGAGCAGGACAGATGGGAGGAAACCGACACGCGTGGCTCTGGACCAGCGATAGGGTAGGCGGTCACTCCCGTCATCCTCCTCCCTCTATCTGGCCTCCTCTACTCCGTTTTGAGATTTCCGCGGCGTGGTGGCCATTTGTCACTGCCATGAAAGTCGCGAGTGGTCAGCCCACGTTGTTCTAAAGAACCCGGCATATCTTTTTCGGCCAGCATGAGCTACAGGGCATTATACTAGAAGGGAGGAGCCGCGTGTTTGTAATCCGTCGCGACGTTCAAGCAGCGCCTTTCCGCCGCTAGGGGGCCCCAGCAAACCATCCGCTCGCTCCCTCTTGCACGCCCTGGTGGCCTTCCTTTTCTTGCTATACTCTTCGCGCAAGCGTAATCGCTCGGCTGCGAACCAGCAGCAAGCAAGCAGCAAGCAAGCAAGCAAGCAAGCAGTTGCGAATAGTCTGAACTTTCGCAACGGCACGTTGTCGTTCACACGCTCGGCAGGAGAATTACTTCACGACACAAGTGTGTATACGCCTCTACCTATATGTTTTATGTTTTGTAATGCGTCTTTTTCTGACCGCTAGCCTATCCGCGTCAACAAAGAGACAACGGGACATGGACGTAACTCAGGGCTCCGAAATGCATATTGATAGCTGTCGCTAGCGAGACTGTGCCGGATAATACACAAGCACCTTTGCCGAACATAAGAGCCAATTTGCTAATGTGGTAAACGTGACAGCACCGCGCGATGGCGGGTCTGCGTCGCGAATAGAGTGCACTGTTGATGGATTAAGGGGACAGCATTATTGTCTGCGTCGTTTAGTGTCTGAATATGTAATACTCAAGGCCTCGTTGCACAGCGCATTCGAGCATCTGTGCGGAAGTTGTGGCTGAGAGTGAGAGAGTCAGCCGAAGTTAGTGGGCATTCGGTCATGAGGGAACGTGTCGGCGTGTTCACCTTCAAGGTGTACTGTAATTTGTATACCCTCTTTTCAGTCTCTGAATGCCCCTTGGAAACGGTGCCAAAGACAACCCTAGTGAGCTGCCCTTTTCATTTCCTCGAAAACACGCAAACTGCTGATACTGTTTAGTGTTTCTTGTTGGATGCGCGTTAGTCAAGGCATTAAATAGTTATTAATAAACTGCTGTTTTTCATGCCCCCTTTTTTGTCTTTCTTCCATCCTCTTTCTATTTTAGGGCCTTTCCATGCTTCAAAGAGCTTTCTCTGTCAGAGGCCAAAATTAAGTTGTAGTTGCAAATAGTATTGAGGCTTTCTTTGCAGAAAATCTCATGGATTGTGAACCATCAGTCTATCGACCACGTCTTGCACCATTGTCGAGAGCTACGTGCTAGACAAAAGCGAGAGACGGGGCAAACAGCTGTAGGGAAAACATGAGAGAAAGCCGCATTGCTTCCATCCTTATTCATGCATGCCACAGCATTTACTGTTGTGGTCGGCATTCCGCTTATTACGTCAGAATCTTAAGCAAAAATATTTAAAAATTAAGATTTTGTGTTTTATAGCAGTGTTCGTTATTTTATTAAGCGTTTTCGTACACTGGCTTTATCCTATTACGTTTCTTTAGTTCATGCTATTTATATCACTGACCATGTTGCTCAACATGGATGCGAACATTATTTTATACTCAATGCCTCCTCCTTTACTCTGAATTGGCAAAATTAAGACATGACAAAACTGTTCGGCAAGTATCAAAATAGTCAGACGAGAGCAAAAAAATGACTGTATATGCTATATAACAAATCACCAGTCTGGAAAATAGATGTGGAAACCGCACAGCTGTGACCCAACAGCGAATCCTCAAGAAAGTCGACATACTCACAAAGCAATAGAGCTGTAAGCCGAAAAAAAAATACTACAACGTGAATCATCAGACAGCCCTATTGTTTCATTTGCGTACTTCTTTTTTCTTTTTCTATTGTTGTTCAATGCCGTATTTCTCACTCTCTTTTTTTTCTTTATTTATCGTGCGTTGGTCAACAGCGGAATGGAGTGAGGTTTCATTGATGTTTGTAGCTTTAGCACCTCAAACTAGTTCCGTTCGCAGGGAGAGACAACATATTTGTGTGCTATAGTGCTGGTATGGAAGCCGCAGAATGGACGTTTCGATGAATGAATTATATGCAGGAGCTTATTGCCACAAAAAATTATTATCAGTAATACTTTACAGATAGGCAAATGACGACAGAAAGAAGCTGCGCAATAGTATATGACAAAGTTTCGCATCAAATGCGGCTAAGGAGTTGCACTTGCAGCAGGAGATTTCCAAGGAACGCCGCCATCAAAGCGCTCCGGTGTAATTAGCGAGTAAACATGGTGAAAAGCGGCCTATATTAAACGCTGTTAACCCATATAGCATGCGAATAGTGAGAAGCTAGTTTATTTTTATTACAGGTATTTTTCCTAGTAGACGTTGTAAAACATGGCATCAGAGGCAGGGTTGATCATCGCAAACATGGGCCCCCAAGCACTAGTGTTTGCCAATCCCGATGTCGGGCATATTATTAGTGAAGAGGCCGAGCAATGGGCTAAAAGCGCTTAAAAACGAAAGGCTTTGTGGATTCAGCCTATGGCGCGTGGAGGGGAGGGGGGTAGTTATTTAGCACTAGTTGTCGATAATTTAGCTAATGTGGACGACAAGATGATAAAATATTCAAAAAGATAGCAGAAAGGAAGAGGTAGTAATTAAGTCCGCTAATCAAAAGAAAGTTCATCTGATAATAGCAGAGATATGAATCGTCCGGTGTACACAAACATCCTAAATTGGAGGTGTCCTAGCTTTTCCTTTTTTTCCCCCTCTTTCTAAGCATTTTTTTTATTTGCCGCGCACACACCTTCCTATACTCAAGCTTATACACAGGCCAATAAAAAGATACGCCTACGTAAGGCACCTACTTATACGGGACGTGTGCGTTATTGAGGGAAAAAAAAGAATATTAAAGAAAAAAAAACGCAATTAACGTTCAATTTTTTTTTCTCTTTTTTGAGGACATCCTCTGCCACTTGAGCGAATTCCGATGTCCTGAGCGTGGTTCTACTTCTACGGAACGAGACACAGGAACACATGCAGTACTATTTCGCTTTTACACGTTAGGCTACGTGTCACCGAAATCTCGATAACTGTCTCCTCTTAATATGCGCAAGACAGAATGTTGGCACACAGAGGCCTCCATTCTAAAGCAATAAGTTCACTGGCTCGGGACAATTCCATACACGAAACTGCAACGGGAGGCGCATTAAAAGTCGTACGCAAGCAAAATATTTTGACGGACGTTTCGACACCAAATTGACCTCCTTGCCGATCACGAAGACAACAAGAAAAGCTTACTCACACATCGACGAAATTAGTTCGCCGTCTATTCTCCTGACATGCAGAATTACATACTGCGTGCAACGCCGTGCAGTAGGTGTCAAAAGGGACGCCCGCAATGGAGAACATAAGCACTTATTATTACTTCGAAATTTCGGTTAAACGACGATCGACGTGCAATGGCACCGTGTAATTATCTGTTAACCACTGGAAAGAAATTACGACGCGCGGGACGCGTGCACTTCTGAAACGCACTGACAGCTTAGGTTGCTCTGGCCGCGCTGCCACAACCGTGATGAAGTAATACCGTTTTGATTGAGTAAGGCCACTCAAAGGTTGCGTCATTCGGCAAGGAGGAAAAATTACACACGTTGCAGAAAACAGAACAGAATCATGTATCTTGCACAGTAAAGCCCAAAATGTATAATAAATGCTAGAGAAAGTGCGCGTGCTCTATGAGTATCCACGTAACTCCATTTGTCTTTCTGTGCTTTCAATATTGAATGTATATCGGCACCTCGGTATAAAAGAATCTACACAAAGGCTGGTGTTCAAAGCGTGCAAGAAAACAGCAAGTAATATCCAATAAGGGGCTAGTTGGTGTGACGTCATTCGGTATATTGCTCATGGGCGGAAACCCGCGCAAGAAAAGTAAAAAAAGAATGAGAGCGAGGATCGAAGGTACCTGGCAGCTTGTTTTCACACTTTCTCTTCCTCTGTTCCTTCTTTTTTGCTTGTTATTTTTTGACGTAATGGAGCTACAGCATTGATTGTCGCACCTTGACGGCCGCTGCTGTCATGCGTGGAAATCCCTGCCCGCGCTTCTTCGCGAGCGGCGATAGTTTGACTGGCCCTCGAGAGCCACTAAAAGGGCCGGAGGCTGGGTCCGTGACGGGTCGAGGGAAAAATAGGTTGGCGCACGAGCAAGCGAGTTGAAGCGCCTGTTTAGGTGGCGCGTCAGGAGTGCGCCTCAGTGCAGTGAACGACGGGTGAACGTTCCGTGCGATTAAATGCGAGCAACCGTTGCGAATGCGACGTCCCCGTATGTATAAATGAATGTGAGAGATCTGGATGAATTTGATCGCTCGCACCGAGGCCCCTAACAAGTGACAGCGGCCGTCAACTACACAATTGTACGCTCGTGATAGGGACTTCGCAGGCAGCTGAATTACTTTATGCGCAGGATTTTTATACACTGCACGGAAACGCCGGGCGCCGAATGTCATTCTGGCGTTCGGGACGGAACACGGAAGGATCAATTATGCGGCCCCAGTTCTTGGGATGTTTAACGAAGTACTTTCGAACGGCAAGTAAGACATGTGCCTGAAAACAGTGTGCACTTCGTTTGCCTGACATGTGTACGGCACTGGAGAAACTTTATCTTTTGTTGCTCATTGCATGAACTCTACAAGGGCCTTGCTTTTATAAATGGAACTTCGTTTATTGGGTATTCTGTCTCTATTTCTCTTTTACGTTACTGCACAGAAATGCCTGATATCTGCAACCCTAGTGCACGGTTCAGAGTATAAAATACCACAAATAGGGACGTAATAACATGGAATTAAATAGAATGCACTTTTTCAGTGCTGCCTGACATCTTTACACCCAAATACACATACACTATAGAGCTTTGAAGAACATCATAACAGGCGCTGTCGATCTTGACAAATCTAGGCCTCTCACTTCAAAGCCTGCACAAACTAGGGCCCGCTTGCCCGCACACTCGTTTAGTAGGCCCGACAGCGCCCGCCCGAGTCAGTGGATAACGATCACACACACGTTGGCGTTAGCGCTGACGTTCAATGGGTGTCCTTCCTCGTTCAGATTAGCGGACGACGGCACACACACAGAGAAAAAGCAATTAATATATATAACGTCGACTACTCTCACAATTTACAATTGTCAAAGCTCACTGAACAACTTGTTTAAGAGGACGCTCTGTGTATTCAACGCAAACAGGGGACTTTGTTCGTGCGGTCCGACTCTCAGCAGTGTATACGCCGTCAAACCGACCTGCTGGGAAAGCGTCCAGCTCCTGCGCAGCAACATGAAGCCGTTGTTTAAGACGTCAATGTGCCTTCTACAGGCGGCAACGTCTCCTTAAGCACATATCACAAAAACAAGACCAAACAATTCGCGGAACAAGCGTACACAATAGCGGCGTAGCGCGTGCGTAGGGTGGTAGCGTGTGTATGTTCGTGGAGTCTTGCCCGAGTGGCCGGGTTCGTTTGCGAGTGGTTTGTCAAAGGCGATGCCTCTGGCACTCAGTTTCATCTAAACCCAATAACTACATGGGTCTGTATCTCCACACAGCCAGGGTTGGAGCACGCGTTTATGCATGCGAGTCAGGACATTGAGGGCAAGCACTCTGACGCGCCTTCTCGTTGCGCGTGTGTGTGTGTTTTCGGAGGAGCGCCGCTTCGACGCCAAGAATTCTCCAGCTTGTACGCGTAGGTACGATAGAGAAGAAAGGGGGGGGGGGGGGGGGAGGGAGTGTGTCTTAATCGCCGCTGCGTCCGGTGAGCAGGTCATCAAGGACAGGCAGGCTCGCTTTCGCCAGAGCGGCCATCAGCACTTCATCGTCACCGCGTTACGGAAATGTGAGAACCCGTAGCCTACGGAATGCCGGAATGCCGATTTCTTTGTTTTACTTTTTGGTGTCCGGCTTGAATCGTCTGCTTCATTCGAGGCTCGTGACGGTGTGTGCGTATGGGTGGGTGATTATGGGAGCAGCTATAGAGTACTATATGCGTGCCGAGAAGGTGATTTCTATCCCAGCTTCATAATGAGCGCTCAGATATTCCTCCGCTGGGCTAGTGCGTATAGACCCGTCCTCCTTCTCGGGGCCACGCATACGTCCTCGTTTCAAGCTACGGAAAGTGAAAAAAAGTGTCTCGGAAATGTGTGATTTCCACGAAATATTCTCGCTGTCTCGTGTACTGACTGGTGCGAGGCGCTCACCGCCTTCCTACTCAAGAGCGAGAATGAATAATTGAAGAAATTGATTTATTGAAGGGAATATATATATATATACGGAACGAAAAGTGCAATAACACACGCACAACAAGTAAACGTAGGGTCGAAGCCGGGTTCATGCGCTGTGCGCAACCTCTTATTTCGCTTTGCTTTGAAGTCATAATTAGCCCAAGTGCTGTTACAATGCCTAAGCTAACTGAGAGAACACGACGGTTTTTCTTTTTTGTGCCAGCGACTGTCGATACGCATTATCCTCATGATTGCCTTAACAGCGCCGTTGAAATTTCGTACATGTATTAACACATTTTACGCATATTTCCATTGCCTCGACCGGTAAAGATCTCTACTTAGCAGCCGATAAGTAAACTAGCGATGCCGTTAGAAGGGCCTTGCAAAACGTGATCCGGGTAAAAGCGGCATGAGAAAATGGAATAAAAGTAGATTTAATCAAAGATGGAGGAGATGTCGCGCTTTAAAAGCGTGCGGCCCTTTATAGGCAATGCCTCACGACTTCAAGTGTACCAGAGAGCTGCAAGAATGCAAGAATTATACTCATCCGTAAGAAGGAAGTCGTTAAAGAATTGAAGAACTATAGGCCCATTAGCTTGCTTTCAGTATTGTATAAAATATGCACCAAGATAATTTCCAATAGAATCAGGGCAACTTTTGACTTCAGTAAACCAAGAGAATAGGCTGGCTTCAGGAATGGATATTCTACGATGGATCATATCCACGTCATCAAGCACGTAATAGAGAAATCTGCGAAGTACAGTCAACCTCTCTATATGGCTTTCATAGATTATGAAAAGGCATTTGATTCAGTAGAGATACCAGCAGTCATAGAGGCATTGCGTAATCAAGGAGCTAGTACAGGAGGCATACATGAATATCTTGGAAAATATCTACACACTCCACAGCTGCCTTGGTTTTCCACAAGAAAAGTAGAAAGTTACCTATCAAGAAAGGGCTCAGGCATGGAGACACAATCTCTGCAATGCTATTCACTCCATGCTTAGAAGAAGTATTCAAGCTATTAGACTTCGAAGGCTTTGGAGTGAGGATGAACGGCGAATATCTCAGCAACCTTCGATTTGCAGATGACATTGTCCGTATTCAGCAACAACGTGGACGAATTACAGCAAATCACTGAAGACCTTAACCGAGAAAGTGTGAGAGTGGGGTTGAAGATTAATATGCAGAAGACAAAGATAATGTTGAATTGCCTGACAAGAGAACAAGAATTCAAGATCACCAGTTAGACTCTGTAGTCTATAAATTACTACGCTTACCTAGGTGAATTACTCACAGGGGACTCTCATCAGGAGAAGAAAGTTCACACAAGAATAAAATTGGGTTGAGGTGCATACGGCAGGCATGGCAAAATCCTGTCTGGGAGATTACCACTGCCATTAAAAAGAAAAGCGTACATACATTGAATTCTACCGGTTATAACATATGTAGCAGAAATTTGGAGGTTAACGAAGAAGCTCAAGAACAAGCTAAGAGTGAGAGAGATAAATGAGATCCGAAAGGCAGGGAGGTTAACCGGAAGGTAGATATCCAGTTTGCTACCCTGCACTGCGGAAGGGGTAAGGGGAGACATAAATTTAAAGAAAAATGCACACACATGGGAAGAGAGGGAGATTAAAAAAAGCAAAAAAAAAAAACACATACAAACACAAAGGAACTCAGGAGCGCCACAGTCGTTCAAACAGGTCGCTTGGCCGGAGGAACTTCAGTAGCGCCCTCGTCGCCTTCTGCTGTGAAGACCGTATCAGCCGGCATTCTAAGTTCGTCTGCTCAAAAAGCAGCCGGCCGTCGAGGCGTGCCAGCTCTGTCACGAGCGACTGTCTCTCGGAGCTGTAGCGGGGACAATGACACAGGATATGCTGAACTGTTTACTCGCTGCACAGGCAGCACTGTCAGCCATTTCGATGCGACAAGCAAAATCATTCGTAAAGGATACTCCAAGCTACAGTCGGCAGAGAGCAGTTGTCTCGATTCGAGAAAGTCCACATGGAATCCGTAGTCGGAGGGATGAGTCCACGCGGTGCAGTCGAGTATGCTGGAAACCTGGTGTGTTCTACGTGGATCGTGTGGCGTCACTCGCGATTATGCGAAGCTTTATTTCTGCATCGGCTATTGATAACAGGATGGGTTCCTTCACAGCATTTTCGTGAGCCCTCCTTCGCAGCTTCATCGGCCTTGTTCGTCGCCCATGATGCCGCAGTTGCCTGGGAGCCACTGAAAAGTGATGTCATGTCCTTTTTCTGCTAGTTGGTGATAAAGGTGCCTTATTTCGAGCACAAGTTGGTCTTGTGGTCCACGATGTAGAGTGGATAGTAGACAATGCAGCATGTCTAATGCAGTAGACATTCGAATCTGTAAATATGCAACCATCTTCGTGGTAAGTCTTCGTGGATCATGTCCGCATCAGTCAACGTTGTCCGGTGAGAAGTTTGAAACTGAATGGTCACGGCTTTTTCGGGGAAGATCACAGCCCCTGTAGATCAAGCTAAGGACCGCGCAAAGAGCAATGGAACGAAAGGAACGTTCGGCGTAACGTTAAGAGACAGGGAGACATCGGTGTGGAACATAGAGTAAACTGGGATAGCTGATATTCTAGTTGACATTACGAGAAAGAAAAATGGAGCTGGGCCGGCCATGCAATTCGTAGGGTAGGTAACCTGCGGACCATTAGAGTTACAGAATGGTGCCAAGGGAAGGGAAGCGCAGTCGCGGACAGCAGAAAGCTAGGTGTGGTGAGGAAACGAGGAAATTTGCACACGCGACTTGGAATCAGCTAGCGCAAGACAGAGGGTAATTGGAAATCGCAGGGAGAGGCCTTCGTCCCTGCAGTGGGCATTAAAAAAGGGGAAAAAATCTGATGACGATGATGAACTTAAATAAGTCTAAAATACTTATACCAATACTATTTATCTGAGCATGTATGGGTGTATAAAATGCATAACGGCTGAAGATAAACTGATGTAATGTAGATAACTGTTACGGGTTGATGCCTATAGCAGATGTCTATATAGGGTGCCCCAGCTAACGTTAGCCAAGCGGTTACAAGAAAAAAAAAAGCTTAAGAAACATATTGCAAGATAAGATTTTAATGGCTATGGCAATCGAACTTCATAGGTTCTTCATTCTTATCTTGTACAGTGTTTCTTTAATCATTTTTATTTCTCTGAACAGCCTCGCTACCGTTAACTGGCAAAGACATTTTTACAGAGAGAACTGAATTGCAGCTCTTTTGCACAGCCTTGTACATTGGTAAACAAAATAAAAAGTAGTGTAATGCCTACAGTACCTGTTCGGTGCTGCGGGAACGTATTCGTTCGGGGCAAATACATTTCAAGCTCGGCATTTCTCGGGTAAGTCTTGAACTTGCAGTGTATTCAACTATGATGATGACGCTGAGAATATAGGAAAACGTAGAAGAGAGAGGGAATATTACCAGAGAGAGAAAGTAATGATCGAGCAGCGTTAAAATCATTCACACGGGACAGTCGACCGCACCCAGACGCATGCAGGAGGGCTCCTTCATAGCCCTGTCGACTTAGTAACGGCGAGGTCGGTGTTCAACCAAGCACTAGATAAGGCAATGCATCCATGCATAGTCTCTCGTGTGCGCCGTACGCGTTTAAGTACTGCAAAGGATATACGTCGATGCAATTCGATCTCGAAGCCGCGTTCCACTCACTTCATTCATATATGGCACGAGGATTGCATAGCGCTGAAGAACCTTCTTGTGCGGACGCGTTGGGTCGTTTAGCACGGTGGATGATAGGTAAAAAGTAAATGCATGCAGCTATTAAAGTAATGACACACTCCACTGGGCATAAAGCTTACGACGCTGGGTCCAGAATGCCGGACTTGAATCGAGAGTCATAGAAAAGGATGTCAAAACCAACGGGAAATGCGGGTGGTCGTAGATCGGTTCGTCACGTTTTTCCGTATTGCAGACTCAGTCACGGTCAGAGGGCATTAAATATTGAAAGCCAAATGCGAAAGCAACATTTTCAGTCAGCCAAACGCAGGGAAATTCAACGAAAAAATAAATAATAAAAGCCACTCCGGCAGCGGCACTCTAGGTGCGTACCATATTTACTCGCATAAAGAACTCACGTTTTTCCCAGAAGAGTTGACGTCAACTTGGCAGATAGGTTCATTGCGATAAGGAAAATGTTTCGACAGAATTTCTTTTCTGGGCAAATTGTAAGATGCGTGGCACAGCTCTTGATTAGCGACGAGAAAGTCGTGCCCAAAGGGTTAAATCCTGAATAGTATCACTGAAAGCACGCTATCGAGACGTTACAAATGCTTTTGTCGCTATTAATTAGCATCCTTCGCTGCAATACGTGTTGGCTGTATTCTGGTGCAATCCGACGACATAGTGATAGTGGACGGCGCCAGCCAATCATTCTCATATAAAACAAACAGGTGCAACAACATCCTCAGAGGTTGGATGCGCGTTTTTTACGCCAGGTAAAAGAAAAGTAATTTTTTTAAGGACAAAAGTATGGTGGGTGGGATCATAATGCGAATAAATGTTGTATTCCTATTTTGGTATATATCCTGGCTTAGGTATTCCTTGTTTGAATGCCATGCAGTTAATTTTTCGTACGTAATCCGTGTAGTACTATAGCCAGCTTACATGATGTCTACGACTAGTAAATAAAGCCCGTCCACGAGTCTGGCGGAACGCTTGAACGAAGGGCAAATATCATTCCTCCTTCACAGGTTTGCTTCATGCTCGGTTTCTATTTAATATATTGTCATTATACACTACGCAACTGCAGAGCGAATTTCCCAGAGCTATGATAAGGAGAACAAAATGAGCAGGCACATTCAAGAAAGAATGTCCCAATAAAATTTGTTCTCGAAGATTTCGAAAACTCTCCATATAGAAGCGTGTTGCGTTACAACGGCTCGGCGACCATTAAATTGGGCGAGTTGACCATTAGCACACCCTGAACGTCACGGCACGTCAGCAGACCCAACGGAACGCTCGGGGCGAGCACACGTGTCGACCTCCCTGCGCCGGAAGAACGTCGAGGAATGCGCAATCGAAGGTAGTAGAGCAGCGCAAGGTCTTTATTATGGGCGAGGGAGCCCTGGGGGCATACGACCAACGCGCCCAGACAGCTAACGCAGGTACGCGGAGCAGAAAAGGTGAAAGCACAAGTGCACACCGCGTAGCTAACCAATTAAGCGGCATGCCTCTCCTACAGTAATTGTCAACCAGAGATACGAGAAACAAAATAAACTCAAAGGAAACACAAAACTATTGTTAAACGAGAATATGGGGCGAGCGAGGGGGGGGGGGGGGGGATCAGAACGAGTCCAGTTTTGCTCCTATGGGTAAAGCACGTCACGCCTCGGCACTCGGCAACCTTAACACGACAGCGGAAACGGCCCGGAAGGGACGACGGATGGAGTTTCGATCGGTCACACCGCTTTTTCGCATACATATTTATCGCTGCGACCGAAGAGAAATCTATCGTCTCCGGTGAATCGAGAGAAATGAACTACCCCGGCTCTGAAGGGGAGCACGCCGGTTTTTTTCTCTCCGGAGTCGATCGCGCAAATGAGGTCCGATCAGATTCCGCGCCGTGACAGCCAAGAGTGACGGCTCGCTTGAAGCCGTGCGAGATTGAAGTCAGATGCGGCGCGCATCGCGGCATGCTGTGAGCAGGAAGTTGTAGGGCGCACCTTTTTATACGTGGATGGGGGCGGCATATTAAAGGCAGATGACACAAAGCGGTAAATCTGATGCCGGTGATGTACCGCGCGTGATGTCCTCTAACACCACTCAAGCTGAGGTGCTTCGTACATGTTCTGAGCATCGCAGTTTCTCTTGCCTTCTATCACCATATAAGATCACGATGCGTCCCGGTGGCCAGCTGTGCGTTGTGATTATCACGTCACAACGTTCTTTGAGACAGTGACCTAACCTAACCGGCACCCATTGTTTGGTGCCTATACACCTAAGTTTTCATGTTTTGGTGCTGCATCTTAATGTATATAATCTCTCTTCTCAGTAATGAACACGTATCGCGTGTTATGGTGACAACTTATGCGCACAATAGCCTCCAACGACTTCTTTATTTAAAGAAATTGGCAGTTTCGCCCGAAAGGCGAAGCACTGACAACGATATTAAAAATTAGCGCGGCGCTTGAACTTCTCGGACGGTGTCACGCGTTTTTACGCTTGCTCGGGTGTGGCATCCCCTCATTCGACACGCGGCATCTAGAAGTAGCCTGACGAGACTCGGAAAGCAAGACAGAGGGATGCCGATCTACGCCCACCACCTTTGACCACGGCGGGCCCACTATACGAATGGATAGCGAGCACGATGGCAAAATTTGCACTGTAGGGCCCCCACACGCTGTATCATCTGTTAGGCATGTATCTTTCAAATGCAGGAATAGATGTCATACAACTTACTTTGGTATCGTTATGTAGAGGAAAGAAGCCGTTACTCGGTGATTCATTTGTAGCATGCGCATATGGTGCCGTTGTCGCGCCAGGCATGACGCAATCGAAGTTTAATTTAGCCTCTCGCGCGCCGTTCTGAGACGCGTAGCTCGGCAGTGTCTTTGTCGCGCCACTAGATAGGGGGGGGGGGGGGGGGGGGGTCAGTTCTTTACCTTAGTGCCGAAACACTCTCTGAAGAACAACTGTGCTCACTGCGGGCTGTGTACATGAATTAAGCATGTAAGCTTGTAAGTGAATAAATGTAATTTGTGCTTTTGGTTACGTCAATTTATGTACCCTATTGCTCGTACACCATCTGCAGCATGCACAAGATGTTTCGCGTATCCCGCTGCGGTGGTGTCCCTAATATAGCTTAACACATTTCTTTATTTTTAAATTAGCGTATAATTTACATTCGCAGAACAAGGTCATTAAGCTGTGAGCTCTCTTTCAGAGGTGAGTACTGTATTCTGAGGTTGTCACGGACTGTATTGCATTTCTTCTCTGCTAAGCAAGAGGTCGCGGGATCGAATTCCGGCCACGGCGGCCGCATTTCGATGGGGTCGAAATGCGAAAACACCTTTTGCTTAGATTTACGTGCATGTTAAAGAACCCCAGGTGGTCCAAATTATTCCGGAGTCCCCCACTACGGCGTGCCTCATAATCAGGTCGTGGTTTTGTGCCATAAAACCTCATAATATTTTTATTTTTTGCATTCATTCTACTCTATCCTCTCTCTCTGTTCTGTACTTCCAACCCCCTCTACGGCCACCATTCAGGTGTCATCAGTCAAACCTAGACTACTACAGTGCCAGAAGCCATTTCCTTTCCCTAATATTATTTAATATACAGTAGTTTGAGTAAGCAACCATCTAGCACAAGAAAGTTCGTTATGCTTACGGAGATGTCGATACTGGAAGGCTGCGCAAGCTACTTCCTTTCTCTCGCATACATCATGTATAAAATTGATGCGATTTGTATAAGTTCATGTGCTCATACATGGTCACATTGCTATTGCACAGAGACATTCTTCTGACTTAATTGCTTTCTTCCGCAAGCGTAGCTGTTGCAGGAGTGCGTTTCTCAGTTCTCAAAACATTCCCTCAGCAAAGCCGACATACACAGATGATTCGCAGCACACAGTCAATAGTACACAGACATCACTGACAAAGCCATCCTTTGTAAGTGCTGTCTGTGCACTATTGCTTTGTCTGTCTATGCTGTATGTGCTGTCTGTGCGCTATTGCTTTGTCAGTGCTAACTGTGCACTAATAGTCTGTGCAATATTATGGCGGGCCCCCTCACCTTACAGTTGCCAAAGTGAGTGGGACCCTTTTTATTCCGTCGCCTGTTATGATGCGCAGAGTTTCACTAGTCAGTGGTTGTGCCCGTTCCACTGGGGCGCACAGTAACCACGTAACAACGTGTGATTATTCATTGGTCTGAGGCCGCTAATGCACCACCTACCTAAGGCCTTTATGCCGCTTCCCTTGACCTACGTAACGGGTCGCTTCGCTCCCCTCGGCAGGAGCCCTCCGCGTCAGGCGTGGTGGTAAAGCACAGGACCAACGAACAAGACGGCAGAAGTCAAACGATAAAAAATAATAATGCAGCAAAGTTAAATGTTTTTTTTAATTGCTACGACTGCGATTCGAACCCAGGACCCCAAATCATGAGCCAAAAGACGGAGGACGAGGAGGAAAGATAAATACAGAAGGCAGAGAGGATGAGCCAAGGCGGAAAGGTCCGCTTACACAGGTTCTGCATCGGCTGCTGTTACCCCGTCACTATAGCGTTATGGCTATCGCGAAGGGGCCACTTCAGTTCCTTTGCCGATACAAATGTGATCGCCGTAAAACTCGGATCATATTAACAAAAAATGTTCTTACGCTAAAAGTGTTTGCAGCAGCAAGTTCCAGCCCATCATGATATCAGATAATAATGCAAAGGTGACCAGCCGATAGCAAACATCTCTTCAGAAATTAAAAAAAAATGCGAACTCGGCCCCTGATTTCGAAAACTTGAGGATTCGATTATCAGGACCCGTTTCTAAAATTTCCGTTTAAACTGTAGTTCTGTTCGTTTTGTAGGTCATTAAAGGTTGATTTTGAGTTTAATCAATAATGTCGCTTGTTTTTAGTATTGTACCGCGATAACTGTGACGATTCTCCATCAGTTTCTGTGTATTTTATTTTTGTGGTGGTTTGTTTATCCATGACATTTTTGTGAAATACCTGTTAACGCTACAGCAATCTATTTTGTGGTCAATATCTGAGACTCTGAGAGTATGATACATTTCATATTGTGTACAACTATATGAAGAAAACAAATAACGTTAAAGAATGTAGAGAATCAAATAATTGTTACTTTCATTTGAAGTTCTTAAATAATAAGGAATACAGGAAAGGAAACTGGACGAACAAACAGCCTGCCGCGGTTGGGAGAAAAACCCACATCTTCGTATTAGGCGTGGGTGAGCTTTACCAATGAAGCTACACCAGCTGTCATCCTTCCGTCAAAATTTTTTGGCCGTGACTGTACAAGATTAGCCCTGGGAGTGATAGCCAGCGCCACTGATGCCTCAGATCACCGGATTTTGCTTATTCATATTGTTTCTTTTTTCTTTTAATTGCAAGTGGATGTCAGTTTTGAAGGGAACAGCTATTTAGCTGATAAGTTTCACTTCACCTGTCATCATCGTTTATTCGCACAACAATGTAAAGTTGTGTAGAAGCCGGTGACATAGTGTACTTGCTTCGGGCCCTTTCCAATCAAACAATCGATCAATTAAGCAAGCAAGCAATCCGCACACAGTATACGCGTAGGTTCTACAAACTTTTGATTTAAATCACATTGCCTCATATTGACTTAGTTGGCCATTACAGTTCGAACTCTGTTCTCGATAGCCCTGAAACTTTCACGAGTCCCAACACCCACCCACCCACTTCTGCGCGAGAACTCCCGCACCGGCTAACGTCTTCCGCTCGGTGACAAGCCAGGACTATGTCGGGCCTTTGCGTTTCGGCAAGTATGACAAGTTCTCCGGCAACATAACGCACAACATTCCTGACCAGCAAAAGCTTTTAAAACTTCTCACCACTGCGAAAATGCGATGTTGAGTATGCATCTTAGTTCTCTGCACAAACGTTCGTCATTTTTCTGTTTCCATTTGCAAACTGCTGGCATTAATGCAATTTGTAGTCCGAAGCAAACCTTAAAGTACTACTCAGCTACCATGAAGGGTCCTTGCCCATTTGAAGTAGGTATAGCATTTAACAATGCTGCAGTCAATTTTTGCATGCTCAGAAATATTAGCAATACTGCACTTCGTAGAGTATGTCCAATACTAAGCTGAGGTGTCTGTTAATCCCTTTATTTGTAGGCACATCACAGCTTTTGTTGTCCCGGTGATTCTATCTCCTCTGAGGGATGTAATAGAAAGCGTAAATGCAGTAATTAACCCTTTTGCGAAGAAAACAAAGGTACGTCTTTAGATGACCTATCGTAATGTAACAGTTAGGACCATTAATCACTGTACGTGGCAACTCCTCGTAAAAGTCATAAAAAAGATAAGTAGGGTAATTAACACGCTAATGGACGAAAATAAAGACACGCCTTTATGTGACCTGCCCTGACGTAACCGTTTAGCCACTAATTAGTGCAACCGATAACTCTTCATAATTCGCGCAAAACGTGATGCTACACTGATATGTACATAGATGTGCATCTACATTAACCTAGATGAAAGTGTAATAATGACGCACCCCAAATGCTTCCATAGCGACTCCTAATGAGCGCTATGTATACCGCAGGAAGAAAGCCGATGATGGCGCGCTTCTAGACCGATAGCGTAAGCGATAGTGTAGGCGTTGTAGTTCCTGAGCCACCCAGTTTCTTATTATAGTGACGATTGACGCGATATTATAGGAAGCTCAATGACGCGCTCTTCCCATGTGTAATGGCATCAGCGCATTCCAAGAATATAAATACAGCTTTTAGACAGTTTCGCGGGTATATAAATGTTCCCATTGCCGTTAGAAGGTAATATAGTAAACTTTGGTAATTAAAGATGTATGATTAGTCAAATGGTGTGCTTGAAAAGGATCCATGACTCCAACGTAAAAACTAAATGTGACAAAACATAGAAAAACAAAATTTGTATTTTTACTAAGAAAGTTTATGCAAGAAACAAATTATTTTATTTAAAAAAATAACTTTTTTCATGGTGAAACACCAATTTTGTTTTAATTTATCAGAACGGGTGCCCACACAGTCAGGTGAAAAATTTGTCATAAATACTGCGAGTGAAATGAGATTTGCTTGTCTTATTATTACACTCAATTAACATTTGCTTGTAATTTCCCCAGCCGCTCAAGCATATGCAGGTGGGAGATGTAAGGGCCCGTAGAAAAGCTCCGGAAGATATGAAAATAAACATGTTTGTTTCGTTTCTTTTATTATTTCTTCTTCATCACAGAGAAAGTGCAAAATATACCGCTAATATTTCCGCGCACAGTTATACCCGACATTCTCTGCTGTTCAGCATAGAATCCTAGAAGCGACGACCACGACTACAAAAATGGGAGCACAGTTTTCAAGTGTCTTCGTTATAAGCAGTGTTGCCATTTTAGTGTTCTTGTCGCTAGATTTAGCGACTTTCTTATCTTTTTAGCGACAAACATTTCAATTTAGCGACCGCGACGTTTTATATTGACGTGACCGACCAACTGGCGACATTTTAGCCACTTAAGTGCTAGGAAAGTTGCTTGACGGATAGCATTCTCGGATGCGCTTTATTATTCAAAACCTACATTTGTGCAGCCAAAAATGAATGTAGATTGCGTAGGCTGTTTGACCATAATGAAGCAATCGTTTCCTTCACGGAATACACAGTGGATTCACAAGATGCGTGTTTTTTTTCTTTTTTCCCCCTTTTTTTTCTTTACGAAACTGACTTGAATGGGTCTTAGCGGTCCGGCTTCTGCACTTTGACTAAATATGTTGGAATGGTGGCCGTTTACAAATTTTATGGAGAGATTAAGAATGCAGCAGATAAATAATAAGATGGATAGACTGTAGAAAGGTGAATTCATAGCAGTAACTAGGCTCGTCCATGCGAGCTTGAAGACAGTGCTTCACATGGGTTTTGGACAAGTTAGTACTGCGAAGAGCCTTCAGGTACACTAAGGGGCGAAATTGTAGTATTTCACCTACGTAAAGGCCCCGTAGTTGTTGTCGCCGTGTTTATACGCGACCTTGCGTGTCTTGCAAAATTTTGCTATCCTTTCAGAAGCGGCGAGAACTAGAAAAAGTTTCAGAGATATTGTGGGTCAAATGCATCTGCGTGCTAGGTAACTAAGATTACTTGTGTTTTATTTATTCGTGCGGCATTTGTAACCTCACAATCTAAGACCAAATACCGAATTTCAGCTGCCATCGTTGGTTGTTATGTAAGTATACCGGTAAAGGAAGAGCGCATTACACACTGCTGGTAACTTCGCCGTTTTTCACCACTCACCTGGACCCTAGACGAACGTGAGGCGTTTCGGAAAATGAACTACGCCATGCTAACGTGTATTGTGTAGTTCCAAACGACTATCTTACTTAAAATTTACTAAAAGCTATAGTAACAATTCTGGCGACCTTGTCGTAAAATTTAGCTATAATCAAGCGACTTTTTCATCTCACTTTAGCGACACGCTTTAAAATATTATGGCAACACGAAAATATAGGCTTTAAGTCTTGTTTTCGAAACGGTGTTTATTTTTCCAACGTAACGAAAGGCCCGATGCCCTCTGGGCTTTGGTCCTGGACTAGCGTCTAGGACTCCACGTAGAACGCGGAACCGTCAACCTGGTGAGAAGACCTTTCTACTAATCAGCCACTGACACCTATAGCTTCTAGGTTGCTGCAGATATCTTCACCATCTGCCAGTTGTGACTGAAACTAGTTCTTGATAGAAAATGTTCATAACAAGCCTCGCAACAGGATAGCAAGTAAATGTGCTCAAAAAGTCGTCTTGGTGCAATCAAATTTCAATGTGGAAGCAGCCGCGATTTATTATAAGGTGAATGGGCCCTGAGAGAGTGCCCTGAACACTAAGTAACCTTTCTCTGTTATCAGACTAGCAATCTTACGCAAAAGAGAACAAGGTGTTCATCCTATATTGTCATCGCGTTCTCTGCGTAATTATCATATCTATTTAAGGATAATAATTTTATTGTTGGAATAATAAATAGAAGCTAGTTTTACTAGAGTTTCAATTTTTTTCGTCATCTTAAAAAGAAAATGAAAACTGTAAAAAAATTGCTTTTTTTTTCGTCCTCTTGCTCAAAATTTGGGAAATCTTGCAACTCTGTACGCAAATAGATCTCGTATGCACGAGCCAATACGTCTTACTTTCTATTCCAATCCAAGATATAGTTGCAATCAGGGAAAGTCATGCCGGCCAGAGCATGACTATATAAACTCGTAGAATGGATACTTGGATGTGACACGTTGTTCCAGCTCTCTTGGCACCAGATGGCTTGTCATTGTGGTTACAACTCATATGTTTTAGGTAGCGTGCTTATCTTTACATGTAAGAGTATGACCTGTTACAGATGCATCGCAGCACTTGACTCTTTCGTATTATACTAAAAAAAACTGCAGTCATAAGGGAATAAATGTTACTTTCTTATTGGAACAACCCATCCAACATTCTTCTTTCTGTAAAACTACGGACACACTATGAACAGATTATTTTGATGAAATCACAGAAAAACAAGCTAGCAGAAAGCAGAGGTCAACAGAAAAGTTATGTTACCAAAATTAATTTGCTATGCACTTGCTGTTATTTTTTTATAAAAAAAGTTTAACATGTGTGTGGGGAAATTACAATCGATGAAACCACTCACGACTCGCACTTGTCACGGATATTTGTCTCCAAACTTTAAAGGCGAAAGTGTGTTTGTATGAACGATTGGTTTTCTTTTGTTATTTCAGCGATACTGTGCTCGTGTGGCATTTTTTTCTAGGATGACAGAAACTGTGATTCTAGCAGCTGGAAAAGCAGTATGGGTTATACTACAATTGCGCATATAGAGAGCGATATCACAATATAACTATAAAGGCATGTGTGCTTAGTTGGGGTCTCCGATTGAGAGAGCTCTCTATTGGCAACTCTTGGCAACTCTCCCTCTTCGCATATTGACAAAGACATGTGAATTTAATGAGAGAGGGAATTAGCGAACAGATTTAAATATTCGAACACATCAGCGCACGTGTTACAAAACACCTTACTTGCTACAGCAACAAGCACAAACACCAGCAATACCGTTAGCGAAGGTAACTTGGCATACTGTAGATTTCTGAATACATTGCTCTCCTAATGTGGTCCTTTGTGCTGCAGATTCCCCTGCAGAACCCGTTGCACGTTTATGTTTCCACTCGATGGCCCGCCGCGACAGCCCGATGAATATGACACTGCGCTGCTGAGTGTGAAGTCACGGATTCGATTCTGATGGGCGCGGAATGCAAAAATGCTCGCGTACCGTGCATTGGGTGCGCGTTAAAAAACCCCAGGTGGACAAAATTATTCCGGAGTCGGCATGCCTCATATCCAGAGTCGGGTCATGGTACGTAAAACACAAGAATTTATTCTTGTTCTTACTCGATGCTATAGTAAGGGCCAGGCACTGAAGGAGCCACTGTGATTGAACGGGTAAGGTGATTTCGCATGCGATTTGCCGCCTACGCGAATGCTCCGAGTTCTATGCAGAGCTCCTCAGAAATAACAGGGTTTTGCGCTAACGGAGGCATAACCGAGACAATCCAGCCCAACTGCCTCGCTAAGATCTCAAGTCCACCTTCGCGATTGCACGCTTCTAGTCAAAGCAGAGCGCGTGACTGACAGGCAACAAAAGCGCACCTCTGACCTCCGCGGCAAGGACCCGGGTTATAGCGCAAAAAGTGGGCTGACCCACGCGTTCTATACGCCAGATTAAGGGCCGAGTTGTTCTGCCGCCCGCGCACTCCCGGATCGCGGCTGTCACGAAGTGGCTCGCACACGCCCGTGAGTCCATCATTCGTTTGGCCAAGTGAATCGGCACAGCGCGCGCATGCGCCGGAGCCAATTAGCGGCCGACCTGCCGCTCGTTACGGGCAACGAACGTGTACCCGCCATCCAAGGCTACAATTATAACGAGCCCACCCGCGCTCACGAAGCCGAGCCGAGGCGAGCCGAGGCGATGCAGAAACGCGAGCTGTCAGAGAACCGGACCGGTCAAGTAGCAGCAGCAACAGCAGTAGCAGCGGTATACCGTATAGGGCTGGATAGGAAACGAATAAAAAAAATGGATGCCGGTCGACACCTGGCGGCGAAAACGCCAATGAGCGCGTGCCCATTCCACTTAGCCAAGACGATGATATCGCACGCGGTGTGCACGTACTTTTAGCTTTCAGCGTGGACTTTATCGAGCGCAGAGGTATACACGTAGCGCCGCCGCTCTGCGCTGCTATCACGCAATACGGCCACTGGTCCGCGTAGCTGCCGGAACAATAGGAGTTTGATTAATGACACGAGGGTCTGCAAATGATACGCCGAAAAACGAACAGATAAACAGTATAAAGGTAACTCGAGATGTCCACGTTGGTGTCATTGTTAGCTAATTGTTAGCTCGTATCTCAGCGAATGACCTATGGGATCAGGCTTTGGGGTCACTGTTTTGCACTCTTCATGCCGGGCCTGGTCGGTCGTTGTTGCATTAGCATGTCTAAAAGGTGTCGCATGCCATTTCTGTTGTTCTTGGCATGGGTTGCCATGCGGCCTTAAGTCACAATAAAAATAAATATAAGCATGTAGGCACGTTTCATGCCGACACTACGAAAGCGACATGTAAAATATACAAAACATCAATTAGCGTCCGGCTAAATGCATCTGTCATAAGGTAAATGAAGCATCTTGGTGATGTGCTATCAGCCGGGTAGCTTAGGCAATCTGCGATTGAATCTTCAAAATATTGCGAAAATTCCACAAGGCGTTTTCTTGGAACCTAATAGCTTTTTTTTTCTTTCTGTTACATTTGGCTTCTCATTTAATAGTTGTATCCACAAAAAAAAAAAAAAAAAAACTTTGAAGTACTCATTAGGAGTGGAACCTTCGGAGCTGATTTATAATTATAGACAGACAACCTTTTTCAACAGAGCTGCTCTTACTGGTGCTGAATCTAGGTGTGGCCAGTCAATGGATCGTTGTGCTCCCAATACCTTTTATACATCTTAAACTCAATTTTTATTGTAAGCATACGCACTATCACTCCTATATATCTTACATTTATTAGATGGCTCCACAGACTTCAAAGAATAGAAAAAATGGCATATCGAGCAGATTGACTCCACTTACCCACCGGATGGTAATGTGCGTTTTCATATCGAACTGTGCGCAAGCTCAAAATAAGTCAACACGGGCATTGTTCGTATGAACTCTCGCACGCTAATTAAGTTTTGTGCGTCTCAGTTTGAAAGTGGGCACATTTCGTATACAATCTTGCCGTTACTTCCGATGTCCACGACCTTCACTGAAACTACAATGACAAGTATTTAATTTCAGATGTTAATTAGATTAATTTACCTTACTAAGTAAGAGGTAATCCTTAACATACAGTTTGACAAAATTTCAGAAGCTACTGAGCGATTAAGATGGTATGCCACCTGGTGCTGGAGCAACGCTTCTGTACCGCATCTGACATTAAAAAAAGAAGTAAAGTTTATTGGAGGTTTAAAGAACCCTTAAGGGATCTCAGAATACGGTCTGCTCACACTGGTATTGGCGTATAGTGACAGAGACTGCACATCTCTGTTGGTGCCCGTACAGGACAACCACAGCAAAAAGGAACTATCCACGATTCATTTGCGTCAAATTTGGCGATGGAGTATGTCGCTCAGTGCACATCACTTGTCTGGGCAAAATCTCTACAATATATCATAAAAGGAAGAAAAAGAAAACAGCGCAGGAACACGTTGTCCTTGCTGGCGAATCAGTAGCGCTATCTCTGCTCCCGGCCTTATTCAACAATTTTCGCCAAGCTGTGAGCGTTGCGAAACACAGCATGCCGAAAAAGGCACATTAGTAAACGAAATGTATTTCAACGTACGGTGGTTGACGTGCGATTAAGTTTGTAAACTGTATAAAACTGCCCTCAAACTTTTCGAAATTAAATTGGTAAAAAAAAAAAAAACGACTTCACCCACGTTGAAAGTTGCCCACCAGGTGAAACAAAACATGAACTTGTTTCTTTACAGAGTCCATGAGTATGAGATATTTGAATGAAATGCACCAAAATGAATATACGATCGAAATAGGCCTGCACAATGAACTTTGGAACGCTTAGCTGTACGAAAGGCACTTAGTATTATAATGCTAAGATATATATCTCCGAAAAACTCAAGACGCCACCGAGCCTATAGTGCTCTAAAGTTAGATGCACTATACACTGAATGACTACCCGCCGTGGTGCCGTAGTGGCTTTGGTGTGGCCCAGATATGCCCGATGGCGCGGGATCAAATCCCGGCCGCGGCTTCCGCATTTCGATAGAGGCGAAACGCGAGAACACCTGTACCTGTATACTGTGCATTGGGTCCACGTTAAAGAGCCCCAAGTGGCCAAAATTAATCCTGAGTCCCCCACTACTGCGCGCCTCATAATCATATGGTGGTTTGGACACGTTAAACCCTAGAAGGTAATTAAATCAAAATACTGAATGAATATAAAATAAAAAAGCACAATGAGTTAAACTTGTTGCATTTCGAGGTAATCCATGACAGCGTTTCCGCAGAAATCCGGAGCAGAGAAAGAACGTTTCCTAAGCATTAAGACAGCCGCTATATTTTTTTCTTGGCGCTAAGAGAACGAGCAGCATATTCTCCAGAATGAACCATTCTAGTGCTCACACGAACACTTATCGCTCGTCGCTGCTCGGCTGACATTATATATACCGGGGTGATTATGATAATGAGCCAACGTTGGCCGCACGAAGGGAATTTCCTGTCCGCTTGTCCCATTCAGGTGTCAGTATAGGCGAAGCCGCACCGCTGTGCACACAGTTGTTTCAAGGTTTTTTTCTCTCTCTTGTCTTCCCTTTCCCCTGCTCCGGTTCCTGCCAGAGCTGGCTGGTCGTATAGCGTGCACCCATGCGAGTATCAGGTACATCAAATAGCGAGGGCAATTAGCACGTCTTGCATTAAATCTCTCCACCGCTGCTGCGACGCATGCATGTCCCGCTGTCTCGGTGTGGCCTTGCCAAGGTCTCCGCGACTCTGTAGCCTGGCGTCCGGACAACCTTTTCCCAAGTCGACGGGGCGTAACGGAGAAAAATGCCAGTGCGGTTGATTCGCATCTCTTGCGTCAATTCGTCCCACTCCTTCTCTTCCCCGTCTCCAACCACTCACCCTTTCCCTCCCAGTAACCTTTTCTCGTTCTGGCTGATCGATGACTTTGATGGATTCGGCGGCCATGCCATCGCATTGTCCGTTTTTTTTTTTATAACAGCATGCTTGGGGAGGGTAATAGAGCGGTTGGTCGCAAAGGTGTCAAGAAGCACAACGGGGCTATTTGTCATGCGGCCACTGCATCATACTTTCATTTGGTGCATTAAGTTCCTCTGTTCGCATGTAAACGTTAAAGTGGAGTGTAGTATAGTGGTATTTGTAGTAACTTTTCTTTCTTAAGTAAATAAAAATAGGAAAGCAGATTTGGCCACATTAGAGTGGTCAAAGATGCGATGCTGAGGAAAGGTAACAGTAAGAAAGACAAAAAAAAAATGCTTACAAACGCTTCGCCATGCATCCAACAAACTTCGTAAGTACTTTTTATGAAACATGAGATTCAAATCGTAGGCCTCTTCTCCCCAAACTATTCACAGCGAAAAAAAAAATCTCAACACAGCCCATCGCGTCTAACATGTCCTGCTCGAACGACAACAAGGCATTTGATAGGTATTTCAAGCAGTGAAATTTGCTCATCGAAACGTTATCTTCCAGGTGCCATCACAAATTCGCTTTGCCTGCCGGCCATGAAAACGCCGAAAAAAAAGGAAAGAAAAAAGAAGGCATGTGGTTTAACGGTTAGTAACGTCATTACGAAGGACCGAAAGAGAGAGGCGCATTTATTTCGCCAGAAAGATAGTAATCCGAAAATACGATAAGCGAACTTTGACCTCCAGGCGCTGTCATCCACCTGTTGCTGTTTTCCTAGGTTTCTTCCTTCCTGATCTTTTTTTTTTTTTCGCTCTTCCAAGAGATATATAGAATAAGTATGCACACGTATACAAAGTAGCTGGAAGTGAAACAAAATTAAAACGGACCTTTACGATCCCTCCCCCAATGAGAGATCATATATTTCCCCGATAGAAAAAAAAAAAAAGACAGGAAATGTACCGTCCGCTGAGGGGCGTTTAACGTTATATGGTGTCCTTGAGCCAATGCGTCCTTCCTTGAACGTCCTTGCCTCGAGTCTTTTCCGGAGGTATACGCACAGGGGCGTAGGCATAACGCCACGCGCGTGTCAGCTTGAATAGGAGCGCCGCAAAGCGACCACACTGTTGATTTCAGGAATAAAAGTAGCATTTCTTTCACCGAGAATTAGGCGGTTGATTTGTTTTTTTTTCTTTTACTCGCAGAACCTGGTATCACAAGTTATTGGATATATATACCTACACACGAAGCAAATTTGGTGCTATACGTGAGGGGAAACCGCGAATTCTTTCGCGGTGGCCGGGAGACACGGCGACTATGCGCGCGTTTATAGGCCTTCTCTCGCCAACCAATCTCGCTTGCCGATCGGCCGGCATGTCACCCTACCGCCTTCGCCGCGCGCTCGAGAAACGGAAGCCATTATACAGGGCTCGATCGCACGCGCTGATAGACAGCGCGCGAGAGAAGGAACCCAGGCGAGCGACTCGGCTCAGCACCGCACCCGTCGATGACTTTAGGTTCACGGCGAGCGCTTATAGATAGGTATGCGGCATACACGCGCGACGCTGATGGTGCGTTCTTTCTTGGTACCGAGTGACCAGTTCGAATCGGAAGAAAGCCGCGCACAAACCAAAACGCAAATGTTCTGTGACGCCAGGATTACGCCTTGCTCTCTCTCACTCCTTCCCTGAGCCTATGGAACAAAGCCGTACGACCGTGTACACATTGGCTACCCCTTAGCTTAGTAGAAGAGGAAATTAAGATAGCAAGTATAAGAGATTAGCAAAAAAAGGCCATAGGCCCTGCAGGCTTGGTGCACGCGAACGCTTGCTGCCTAGCGCGCGCGCGTCGGGGCTCCATGGATAACTTATGCGCGGAAGATTAAAATTAAGTCAAACGAAAGGGGACGGCAGCGTGGCCGCGTGAGGCCAATCGGCCGCCGCACGGGCGCCGTCGTCGATAATAAAACACGCGTGCTCGTGAACGTCGAAGTGGCGATATGCGGGCCGCGTTTCGGAAACACGCGCTCTCCTGTAATAGGCGAAGTAAAAAACAAAAAAAAAAAGAAAGAAAGAAAAAAAAAGAAACAGAAAGGAAGCCAACTGTCCAGCCTACGAACGAAACATATAGAAAGGTGAAAACGAATAAATGTCGAAAGAAAGCAGAAACGAGAGGCGAAGCATGGCTAACCGCGGCAGCCAAACGACACCGTGGCCAAGCGTAGCCCGAGGCGAAGGTGTAACCGGCGCAGTTCATTAATTCATCGGGTCCGGCAGCATTGCCGCGATCGGCGCGCTGGGGCGACGGCGCCCATGGGCGGCCGTGTTTTAATTGCTTTGCTCTGCGTGGTGCTGTATATTCCACATCACTCGAATTTCAGGCTTCCCACACACGCGCGCGCTCACGCTCTAGCGCGCACACGACCGGCAAGTATAGCGGGGCGCCAAAAGAGTGGCGCGGACTGACGTTGACTCGCTCGCGCGCGCGCGCCTCCACATTGACGGGATTCCTTCCGCCCTAGCCCTCCGCGGCGATCTCGTTTTTCACGCGAATTATCTCTGTCAATTGGTCGGCAACCACAATGTATCAGCGTGAGCGTGCATACTGCTGTAGGCTGAGCGCAGGTGCCAGGCGAGTCACGGCAACCGTTCAAATGCTGCGCAGGGCAGTGCTAGACGCTTGAGCACTCGGGCACACAATAATTGCGAAATTCTTGTTTAAGTCACCATACGATTATGTGGCATGCCGTAGTGGGGAACTACGGATTAAGTTTGACCTCCTGAGGTTCTTTAAGGTGCACTTAAATCTATATAGGTACGCAAACGTTCTTCTTTTCTTCTTTTCGAAATGTAAAATACGAAATGCTTGCCACCACGGCTGGGACCAAAAACGAGAGAGTGGACTTAGAGGGATGTGCATATAGAGCATGGCAACGCTGTTAGCGCAGTAAGAACTAAAAAAATTTATTAATAATATACGTAAAATAATTACTCGGTATTGTGTGCCAAATCTACATTAACGTAGCTTGTAAATAGACCACGTGCATACACACGCTCGGAGGCAGAGAATAAGTTAAATTTTAGCCGGCAGAGAAAGCCGGGAAATAAAAACTATGGATAACATGAAGCCGTGGAAATCGGTATCGCAGTGACCGCTGTTATGTGGTATCGCATTACGAATTCGATTGGTCTGCCGTGTCTTGAGTTCGTCGCTGTTTGTAGGGTAGCTGGTTTAAGAAAGCCCTAGCTAGAACCCTCATGAGAATAAAGCTAGCGCGTACAGTCTATTTTACCTGCAAGCACCCGGCAGCTGGCTTCAGATTCGTTCCCAGTGAAAAGCTGTGGTACGTCTGAGTAGAGCACTGCACGGGCCGACATTGGGCTACCCGCCCGAGCCCGACCAAATGTTTTATGGCGAGACCCGGGCCCGGCCCGGGCCCGGAAATAATCTACGTTACCGGCCCAGCCCGGCCCGCCACCCCTTTACCTTAGGCCCGAGCCCGGCCCCGAGACCGAAAAAGACCACCGAGCGGCATTAAAAAAATAAAATAAAGAAAATAATCAAAGGAATTTACTCTTAAGGCATAAACACATGTCATATGCAATTATGACTATTTGAGCGGTCTGAATGCCAATACCAGCGCGCGCAGTAGTACGAATGACCCGGCCGAGCAGTATCGCCAGCACTTTCCAACGGCGCGACTTTGATGCGGCCCAATTCACTTCTATCGCCACGCCGCCATAGCATTTTTCCACGTCGGGCGCCTCACTGCAAAGCATGCGCCGCCCCAGCCGCTCGTCTCACTCAACCGTATTCAAGTACACTATAGCAGAAGCGCAGCCACGACCACTGATCTCCACGCCACGACAGGTCCTGAGCGCAGCGCATGGATGGACTAAATGGAGAAAGAAAGCTTCTCGTTCCTCCATGGTGCAGCGTAATGCGCTGCTGCTAGGAGGCTGGTTGGGAACATGCGTGCAATCATGGATGGACGCAGTGCCATATTTCAGCCGCGTGACGAATTATCTTATCTTACCAGTAATCGTTTTACCAATTCGCCTTTGAAGAATCAGCAAGTAGCGAACGCGCTTACACCGCGCTGAAAGCATTAATTACATTGATTTAGGTAAGGAATACAATGGCATCCTTTGGTTTGAGGCGACTTCGGTCTTTCTGGACTTTTACATTCTGTGCAAACAGCGCAAAATACGACGGAAGAAGAAAAGGGAAGTACGCAGGAGTAGCACTGCTAGCTTCCAGCTGCGCCGGGGCAACACGTTTTTTCACAGTCGAGACGCGCTAGGATAACTCGCTGCACGTTACATACACACCACCAGAAAGTCCGAGCCCGGCCCGGGCCTGGGTCAAAAAGCCCTATAGCCATGCCCGAGCCCGGCCCGAGTCCGTGTAAAGACTGCCCTACCCGGCCCGACCAGGGCCCGGGCTTTCGGGTAAGCCCGAGCCCGTGCAGTGCTCTACGTCTGAGCCGCTGCTATGTCAATTGCTGACGGCAGCGGCTATCGTGACCGCAAAACTGCTGCACCACCTGCAGAGGAATCTTTGCAGAACAGAAAATTGGGCTGGTTAGTATCGACTTAGCATCATGTTCAAAGTATGGCGCCATAGACGGGACCCAAACGCACTGAAACACACAAACGAAGCGGTAGTATAGGAGAGCTTCGTCTGTTACTTTTGTTTCGTGTCTTGCACGTCGTGCTCATGAGAGTCTTATTGGCAATTGGCAGGGTAAAGGGAAGTACCTGCATGCAGGCACTTCGCGGCGAACGCATGCAGTAGTGACCCAACGTGCCCCAAATGCACTGGACACGGGCGTTGTTGCATTTCGCCCCCATCGATATGCGGCAGCCGCGACCGGGATTTGATTCCGCGACCTCGTGGATAGCAGCGCAACTCCGTAGCCACTGAACCACCATGGCGGGTAAATTAGTGGTTGTCTACTCACGCCAATGGTCCGATGCTGCGTAAGTATGAGATCGCCAGACACAACTTTTGATGAGGCATCTTGCCCACGCACTGGGCTTTAACGTTACCGTGATTCTGCTACTAATTTGGTCTCTGTATGGTTGCAGCTCGTGATGCGTTAAAACTTTTAAGGGAAGCCGGTAAGGTAAGTTCAAAACAGGCATGCGGCGGGAACAGCTAACAGTAGAGGGCGAACTACCTGAGTGTGCTATCTCGTTGGTTTTAACGTTGCCACGTAAACTGGACAGAACCAAGGTAATGTTGTCTGCCATCGCTTGGAGATAATCAGATTATTTTTTTTGCATTCAGCCTAGTTACATAATTAGTCTTAACTAATAAATATACTTCCCAAATATTATAATTAGATGAAAAGTGTCAATGGGAAACTCGTAGAGCAACAAGAAAAACTCCCGATACAGCTTTCTGTTGCTCAATACGTGCTACATAAAAGTGTTTTTCAGCATGAAGGAACAACGAAGCCCGTGACTACACGCAAAGTGCCTCGAGCGGCTTCACGAGCTTTTACGAGTTTTACGTTAAAAAACACGCACTTTTAACGGGGCAGCGTTAAGGGCCTCGTGTCGCAGAAAATCCGGCGTCGGTGTCGACGTCGGTGTCGGTGCAAGCATCGGCGTACGGCGGAAATAATCATGCCGAACCTCATCATCCCGAACCACCCCGACCAGGCAGGCCCTTCACGTGGTGCAAGGCGTTAGTGAACAAAATTTGAATTTCTCAAAGTAAATTCCGTCAGAAAAATGGTAAAGTACAACTTAACCATAACCTACAGACGTGATAGCGTCGGATTTTAATTTGTATATACGAGAAAAAACCTGACTAGTGATAAGCAGCCAGGGATCTTTGAATGCTATCGCGTTCCATTCTTAAAGGCGAAGCTTAGGCGTCCTCTAATTCTGATGGTGTTTCGCTGTACTTTGGTTCTAGGCCACAATGAGGGAAATGTCGAAAGCAGAGCCTCTCTAAATTTTGACCGGGCCCCATGTCGCAGAAAATACGATGTCGGTGTCGGTGTCCACGGCGACTATTGAGTAACACGTATTGAGTACCAGAAAGCTCTACCGGGAGTTTCTCTTGTTGTTTTACAATTTTTTCATTGACACCTTTCATCTAATTGTAATATTTGAGAAATTGATTCAATATTAAACGCTATATAATTAATTATGCATTAAGGCGGGATGCAAAAAAATATCTGAGTATCTCTAAGCGACGGCAAATAACAGTACCTCCTTGGTTCTGTCCAGCTACGTGGCTTCTGCATATTTGAAAATCTTGGTGAACGATAGTTGGGACACCCTGTATAAATGATCTTCGCGTAATTTTGAAGCTATGTATTAGTTCACATAAATAAATTGCACTGCTAGCATATTATGGCCTCGTTCTAATTGGGTGGTCTTAGCGCATATTTTATCTTTGCGGATTTGTCCAACTCTTTACAGGAACATCGCGGGGCTACTGGAAGCGCTCATTCAGTGAAAATTATTACGATGGCTGGTAAAAAACAAAAGCAGCAGTTACGCCCAAAATCCAATGAATTGATTGCATTTGCAAAGTCACAAAGCCTGACTGTTGGAAGAAGTAAGGCTGGTAGTTATATGGGCAGTATAAATTGCCATTTACCCGGGACTTGGAAGAATGCCAACACCATATAATCCACGAAAACAGCGTTTAAAAACTGATTACTTGTGGGCTCATTAGCTTTTTTCCGTATCGTACAAAATATTCATCATGGTAATTTCTAGTCGAAACAGAGCAACAGTTGACCTAAATCAAAGCAGACAGCAGGTTAGGTTAAGAAATTATATCCATGTAACCAATCAGGTAATTGCGAAATATGCGAAGCATAACCAATGTAATTAATGGGTTTCATAGATTAGAAAAGGCGTTCAATTCTGTAGATACCAGAGGTCATGGAGGCATATCCAAGCATATACGTAAATGTCTTAGCAAATATCTATAAATATTTTCACAGATAACTTAATGCCTCTCAAGAAATGCAGGAAAAAATACAGATTAAAAGGGGCGCCTGCCTGGGAGACACAATATGTTCCATGCTATTCACTACTATTCACAAGTATTCACACAGTTAGACTAGTACAGGTTACGTGTGAGAATCAACGCAACCCTACAGTTTCCAGATGACGTTGTCCTCTTCAACAGCGCCAGAGAGAGAGAGGAGAGAATTCAGTGAGGAAAGGCAAAGAAATCGGCTTTAGCCAGTCGTACTCTAGCCTTCTCACTGTCCAGTAGGAAAGGGAAGGGAGGAATAGAGAGGTGTGAGAAGCGAAGATGAAGACATGCATGTAGTTGGATGCGATTATGCAGATACACGCATATGACCGAAGGGTGCATTCACAACCTTAAATCTAGGCCTGTGTTAATTCAAAATTCTACTGGAGATGATTTGCTAGAGGTGACTTGCAGAAAACAATTCAGTGCTTTATCCAACAAAATGTAACAGCAGGTCTCGAGATTATTATGCAGAAGACTTAGGCAATTATTGACGCAGAATTTGGCAAGTTGATAAGCGTTCATGGCTGCGACGGCGCGACTAAATACAAGGAATTCGGAGAGGAGGTGACATCACACAGCGCTGACGTCAGGTGAAGTTTGTTAGTTTAATACAAGAAAACGATTATATAGAGAGTAAGTGTCACGTGGACTCAAACCCCCTAAACCTGCACGAAAAATTACGATGATTAATGCAAAACCTCGAAGCTGCAATGCACTGCTGATGGGGAAAAGTAAGTCAGCCGAGAAAAGAAGCAAAATAAACATGGAAAGACAATAAACAAACAGTACTCGAAAAAAAAACAAGCAAAGAAAATCTAGCACATCGATAAGCACCACGAAGATATGCGACTTTCTCCCTCGAGAGAGAGAGCAAGTTGAGCACGTTATTTGAAGTCAATAATGGATCCGGTAGAGGCCCTCGGAAACCGCTTTTTTGCAGCTATATAGACTGTTGTTATTCATGGTCACCTTCCGAAATTTCATAGAGCGCTCACTGGCACATTCTGACACTTCCTTTTTCACTCGCGAGAAGGTTAGGCATACACTTTGCCGAACTTTGCTCAGTATGCTGTGAGGCTTTGTTTTGTTAATGCAAGCATAACTTTTTCTTTTTCTTTTTTTTGTATAAGTTTACCAGCATGAGAATGCAGGCTACGTCAGAGCCGGCTATCCGGATATCCCAAATTAGTTAATCGAGAACAAATGAAAAAGGAGAAAAATGTTATGCCTTTGTGCGTGCATTACGTCATCTGCGCAAGCATTTCCATCCGTATGCTTTTCAACTTCGACAGCATCGCGACCTTGTGTGTGTGTTGGAACTCAGTACACATGTATTTGTCGGGTTTCAGTGTAGTGCGTGGTGCAACGTGTTCTCCTCTTTCGACGCTTACGTTTCATTTTTTCTAGGACTATATGCGGAGTTCATTTACTCTCTTTACCTAACTCCGTAAATTTTTGCAACTGGTGACGTTTCTTATCCAACAGTACTTTTCGTGTTATTGTTACCTTCTCTATGAAAGAAGTAGCCGTGTTCACTAGAGAGGTGACTAAATCCGTTCCTTTTATTTTTATTTCATTAAAAGAGTGTATTACGGGGACCATCCAGTGTGCATGCAGAATATCTGACGGCTTTTGGATCGACAAGAAAGTCTAAATAACAGATGTGCCTGTCGGTATATGTGCGCCTACACTTCAGAGGTGTAACGCGTCGATGATCGGCGCTCGCCTTTTTTTTTTTTTTTGTAATTTACATGCTGGTCTCCTTTGATCCAGTCTTTCTCCTTTCTGGTATCTGTACACATTGACTTATGCGCAATAAATTTGTTTAATTCGGTTATTCCTTTTGTCCTGTCTCACACACTCTCACTGTATTTCTCTATACTAGGTACAGCCAACCCCAGTTCGTCCTCTACTGACGATAATAATTAGTTCATATTTTTGATTTTCAGCAATTTTTGCAATACCTTGGCAGCCAAAATTAAATAAATATTCTGCTCACTATTAGTAGACTTTACAATTTTTCTTTTCATTCACTTTATTTCGTGTCTCAGGCCTGTTTTTAGAATATTGTGATCTTGCAACACACAACGCTCAAGCATAGAAACCGCTAACTCCATGCTAACCATGCACGTTATCCTATGTGAACAATAAACGTTAACGTGGGCGGCCCACCTGCCTTTATCGATGCGTATTGGTTACGCGGCACATGTGGACGTAAATTGCGTGCGTTGAGTAAAGGGTATCTATAGCGTACCCCTCGTCTGGCAGACTTCAATAACTCCTGAGGGATTATTGGCTTTTCATTGGTAAGGTAGTATACATAAATGTTCACTGATCCCCTGTATCCTTGATTAACCACCAGGCTAATAATTACTTTACTTACCGTATACAAGTGCGACAGAATTACCATCGTGAATCAATGTACATTGAGCGAGTTGAGCCATGTAGCAATTATAATCAGCGTAACGGACCAATCTCCATGCCGCCTAAATTATGCTTCGCCGATACAGACGACAATGCCGATGAGAATGCAGTGGATAATTTAGCTATAAGCATCTATTATCCGAAAACAAACAATATCCCAAGCGGCACTGTATTGGCCACTTCAAAGCTGTGAGATAGTTAGGTGCTGCAGTGAAACCCACGTGGCCTCTTTTGAGTGCATTAAACCAGAGCCGCACGGTTGCGGTCTAACATGTCAGTATTCATGGTGTATGCAGATGTGGCCAAGCACGATATAGCCGGGCGACAAGAAGCTATCTTGATTCAGCATTTTATGACCAACTCACTGAACGCGCTGCGATGCCAGCCCCATAAGTAAAATGTATGTCGAGTGCTCAGTGTAAAGCCGAACTAGTTTATTCTAAACAATAAAGGTCCAAACCTGCGCCCATTGTAACAGTGTGCACTGACCGCTGGTTACACTAGTTACAGCGCTAACTCTGAACACATTCTTGCGAATTTCGTTCATGCAAATTCACATAAAAAAGAGCGCCTTCCAAAGCGCAACGTTCCCACATGTGCACACTGGAAAATAAATGGCAAAGCTATTTTGCATACGCACTGAGCATTTCGCTTGTGCCGGACAAACCTCGCAGGCTGCGACGGGAACAAAGGGGCTATAGCCACTTACGCTTGCTACAGTTCGTAATCGTTTGTTACGATCGTTACGATCGAACGCGTTTGTTACGTTTGTTAGGATGAAATTCTAGTGTATCAGCCACTATCTTCAATTTCAAATTTCGTTCGACAACGTGGCGTGTATACTGCCTTACATGTGGCACTGTCAGTTTTATTGTTTGTTTGGAATGAGGGCGTGGCGTAAGAAAAAGACGGCGTCTTTAGTTTTTGTTGCTATGTTTTGTTTATTTCTTGCTTGGCGTTGTTTTGACCGGCGCGACGAATATGCTAATATGATTGCACTATGAAAAAATTCGTCGGCCCTTCCACTCCGTGAAGATAGTTAACCACCGAAGCTTAAACGGGCGGCCCCGGTGTTTATCACTGGGTTAGTCCCGAGGTTTCATTCAAGTGTTTCTCAATAACCGTAACGAGCCCTATCTTGAAAGCGATCATCTTATGTGATGAATGGACGGAGGGGCGGACACACGGACGGGTTTCCTCGTTGGATAGGCAAAGAAATGCCTGCGCATTTAATAAATTTTTGAGTAGACAAATATCTTCACACGCTTCTCTCCGCTTGACGAGCAGCATGACATGCTCTATTGGAGTGGATTTTCACTTTCCCGCGAATATACCCGCTTTCATACGTAGCATGTAGGCAACTCTATAGTATACAAAGGCTGGAGAGACTTCTCGTACTGGTCGCAATCGCGGCGAAAAAATAGTGCGTCGCATATAAAAGAAAAATATAGGCGTGGGTCATGACGTGCGTCATTGGGCCTCATACTTTAATGTCACAAAATATGGTTTATTTGTTCCATGGAAGGTGTCGTAGACCTCAGCCCATTAACTGTCAAGCAAGCGGAGTGCCACGTTTCTGCGACTAGCGCTTCCGTTCTCGTCGAAAACATAGTAGGTCGCATTCTGGCAGCACAAAGAGGAGTAATGAATGCGTGATATGACCTAATTTAACATCCAAAGGTTATAGCTGTAGCATCATCAACATCAGCCTATATTTATGTCCACTTCAGGACGAAGGCCTCTACCGGCGATCTGCAATTACCCCTGTCCTGTGCTAGCTGATTCCAACTTGCGCCTGCAAATTGCATAACTGCATCACCTCACCTAGTTTTCTGCCGTCCTCGACTGCGCTTCCCTTCTCTTGGCATCCATTCTGTAACATATGGAGCAGTTATTCTGTTGACAGCGTCGAAGATTAAAACAACTGCACTACAAAACGTGTGGAATATAACGTGTACAGACTATTTAGAAAAGTAACTGCCGCCTGCGGCGCCAATGACGTTATGGGAACTTTGAGGGTCGCATTCGGCTTTCTCGCCATTGAAACGCTAAGACAGCCGGGGGCTCTGATTCGTCTCTGTAGGTCATGCTTCGATGCGCAGGAAATGTCTCGCTCCGTCTGAACTGAGCTGAAATAAACTGAACAGCGTGTCTGCGCACGCTGGCGCGATGCACAAAAATGTATAGTGTCAGCAGCATATTAATGTTTTTTTCTTATTCAACATCAATCCGTCGGTGGTCCCCAGCAACTTGTCAACGTTTGCGTTACTTTTTCTCACGAGAGTACAACACAATAATAACGGGGTTTTCCACTACGTCGCCTTTAACTCCATAATTCGCGAAAGCTTGCAAGAATAAGGAACTCTATTCTTGGATCTGACATGAAAAATTAATGAAATTCCGGGGTTTTATGTGCCGAAAATTCGAACTAAATATGAGGCACGCTGTAGTGGGGGACTCCGATATTACTTTGGCCTCCTGGAGTTCTTTAACGTACAGTGCTCACGGATTGAAACGCGACAATTTAGGCCTGACCAATGCGCATGCTTTTGTTTCCACCGCCGGTAGTTTGCGTGACATCGGCGCAATCTCGACTCGTACGCTTATATCAGAGTCCAAGTCACCTTTCGTGACCAGATTCGAACCAACAAGACATGGTACTCTCGAGTAATTGCACAGAAAAAGAGTTCTACCTAAAAATTTGCCTGTCGCGTTTCCATCCGTGAGTACTGTACACTCAATGCATGGTTCGCGGGTGTTTTTGCATTTCGCCCCGATCGAAATGTGGCCGCTGAGGCTGGGCTAATCCCGCTACTTCGGGCTTAGCCGCGCCACACCAAAGCCACTATGCCACCACGGTAGGTTATTCTTGGATCTATACTCGCTCAGTCCTTTGCTGCTTCTGTTTGGCAATATATAGGGATACGCGAAGGAACAGGACGTCAAAACCAATGTTTGCGAAATCTCGATCTCGTCTTCACATTTGGTACGCGTGCTTGCAGTGCAAAACCGAGCAGTCATACACGAATTCTCACTAATGCTGGACCATCTACCATGTGTCACATAATATTCCGGTTATCTCCAGTGAATCAGTGACTTAATCATCAGTGAAATGATATCAGTGAATTAAAATAAGAAGCATTATTCCCGGTAAGCTGTTGGGTGGCATATCACCGTGCGAGAATTAAATGTTGATTTCTCTTTGTTTCCAGGTAAAGGTGTCCGCATTGAGCGAAGCACTTACGGTGTTTACCGCGGGTCCCTTCCACGCCAGCCTCACTTCTTTTGCATCTGCAGGGGTTAATGGAAATGAAGGAAGGCCTTTTGGAATAACCTTTGGCAATTTTGTATACCGATTCTTTTTTTCTGACGTAGGAGAATCCCGCTGCAATAACTGTCAATTGAGAATATCCCCTTAACGCAGATAATAAAGAAACCTATTTAAGCTTTGTGTCTTCCTTCAGTTTTGAATGCAGTATAGTATACATTTATTATTCTTAAAAAAGCCTGGTTAGAAATTGCCTAATTCCGCAACGTCACGATTACCCGTCGCGGTAATGTCTGGTTGTTGGAGACAGCCGCATCTAGTTTGTGTGTTTATTTTGCTACAAGGAGCTCCGCCGCTGTCTATGCAGGCGCTACTTGCACGGCGTCCCAACCGCTCGTCGGCCCATGACATGGGTGAAGGCACTTTTCTACTTCACGAGGATGACTGGCCTGTGCAACCGCCCTTGCTCGTGTGGTGTTCTCCACGAGCTTGCCCACATTCCCCACGCATTCCCACTTCTCTCTCTCTAATCTTTTTATTGGCCTGTTCCCCTCTCCCAACTCAGGGTAGCCTACCAGACGACTCCCTCGTTAGCGTCCCGGCGTTCTCTCTTTATTTTCCATTTCTCTCTCTCTCTCTCTGTCGGTTCTGTGTCCGTTTGATATATGAGAACTATAAACTACCTAGTTTAATCTTTCTCCTCATTGTGCCTTCAAACCTGTTTATCCTGCTTTTGAATACCGGTATTACCCGTATAGCGTGAATAGGAAAGCTGTTTGCGACAGGTTTGCGACAGGTGAAAGAAAGGTTTGCGACAATAGGAGCGCGTCGATTCAGGGAAAACTTTTTACGGCAGAACCTACAAGTGACTGCGCAGGGCCGAACGACTTGCTCGGAGGCACACGGGTGTGGTATGTTGACACAACCTAAATCTACCACCAGCGTGCACCAAGTTGCACTCCCATTCATCATAAGTGCCTTTATAGTTCCTTTTCTTTTGCTCGACAGTGGGCGCGAATCCATCTGCGGCCGCAGGAGATACGAGCGAGAACGTGCTTATTCACACTCCCTCCCCCTTTTTCTTTTTCCTGTTTTGCTTTCCTGTTAGAATTATCGAGGCCCTGAAAAAGGGGAGTGTGCCCGCGGCGGGCAGGTGCCGCGGCGGGCAGCACCCAACGACTATGGGCTGCACCCAACGGCATGCCACTTATGTCGCAATCATGTTCTAAATAAAGAGTAGTCTTTTACTGTTGCGCACACAATCTGTAGCTGAACGCTCATGAGTTCGACCGTACGTCATCTATTTTTGACAACAGCAAAAGCGAGGAAAACAGCGATGGCTGAAGACCGCTGAGCGGTATTTATTACCTTATTGCGACGCTAACGACACTTGTAACTTGAGCGAGAGGGAATGAAACACGCTCTACGGCTGTAGGAATGGGGTTCGGTAATTCAACGCAGTTAAATGGTCGATTGGTGTGGTCAGTGCGCCGCGAACATGGAGACCGTTACCTGACACGGACTTATTTTAAGGTATGCGCAAATATAAAACTTTGAAACTAAATCGTCACGAAGTCAAGATCTTTCAATGCTGTCAGTCCGTTTTTGTTTTCCTTGCTCTATTTTGATGTCTAACTTACTCGCCGTGTATAGGCAGCCGACCAGTGCCAGCTACTTTGCCTAGAATATAACGTGGTATAAATTATTCGGCGTTGATGAAACAAGAAAGAATGTGGGCAATGGTGAACTTGTATATTGAGCCCTACTTCTGGGCTTCCGCCAAGTCATGCAACCCGGAAATACAAACCCACTCACACAAATCAATAGTGCACGTAAGTGCACACATATGACACAATCCTGGCAAGCAATGGAGACCTCCCAAAACTGAACACGTCCGAGCCCTGGCCATAGCAAAGATTGCAAGCACGTGCGCTATCGACACTATACCTGTTCCTTGGAGCAATAAGGGAGAAGCTAGAACCTTTAGCTCAGTGCGAAATGGGCTAAACAGGACCTACAGGGATGCTTTTTAACGCAAAGGTCTCTCTCTCTCTCTATCTCGATTTTTCTCTCTATCCCATCCTTCTAGCACCACCCGGAGGGAACGTATAAACAGTGTTTTTTTTTTTCCTGGAAGTATATTTCAGTCAAATTTATGCATTGTGTGTTAGTGCCGCCGCTTGCGCTTCGCAACTAGTCGCTCGAGTACGTGCGTCAACACACACACAAACACATACACGCACACACGCACGCACGCACACACGCACACACGCACACACACACACACACGGACGCACGCACGCACGCACACAGACACACACGCACACGCACGCACGCGCGCGGGCGCACGTTGCGAGTTCTTGCTGGGGTCCATGCGTGCTCCGGCATCCGTTCATTTTGGCAGATCACTGCTGGCCACCCGACACCGGAAGAGGAAAAATCGGTGCCTACGCCAGCCGCCGACTCCTGCGGCAGCCCCGTGTGAAACTGGGAATTGTTCCCCTTCGTATATTGATGGCCACAGAAGCCTTGAAAGGTGCGTGTAATTATTATGCGCATTTACGGCGTGGTCGTTTCGAGAGAGGCGTGCGTATGTTCCCCTTGATGGTATAATAGGAATCCGCAGAGCCAAGGGTGAAGGAAGTGCAAAAAAAAAATACAAAAGAGAGAGATATATCGGTGATGGAATAACGGGAGAGGGACGAGGAGCCGCGTCAGGTTGTTCCGTTGCGCTGATGGCGTTAATGTCTTCTATTCGATAGCAATAAACGCCGCGGCCATCACAAGGCGCCCGCGCGAACTCTACGCGTGAAGCACGCCGGCTCAATGACGTCGATGTGACAGCAGGGGTAATATACGGGGCCGCAGCGTTGGAAACGAGCGGACGGGTTCTGGGCAACAACAGGATAGGAAGTACTGCTATCGTAGACGAAGAGCCTTCTCCGTCTATACGAATTAACGACTTAACCTTCAGCAAAGAGAAACTCGTTCGCGGCGAAAATGCCATACTCATGAGGAATGGATATTGAGCACTCACGGGGCATTCTTGAAGGTTCGTTGTCTCTATGGAGGGAAAATTTGTTGGCACCAGCGTGTCGAAGGCGCCAATCAGCTTCATACTCGTCTGCGAGGAGTTCCAGGGTGGCGTCCATGAAGTTCGGCAGTTTATACCAAGATTTTAGAGCAGCTAAACAATCTTTAAGCTGTCCATGCGCCTTAAAGCAATGCAGCTCAATATTGAACCGCCTCGGTAGCTGACTGACTGAAAAGTTCGGCTCCTGAGCACGTGGTTGTGAGTTCGACTCCTTGTCGCGGCTGCCGCATTTCGGTGGTGACGAAATCTCCTTTCGTAACTCGATGTAGAAGCACCTTGAAGAACCCGATGTATCCGCACTTAATGTGCAGCCGTCTACAGCGGGGTCTGTCATAACGCTCTGGGCACTTTTGAGACGTTAAAACCTCGAATTTAAATTTGTTAGCTCATTATTGACCCTTACGGTGCCAGCTCCAAAACGCCTAGTGAGACACCGCATGTAAATTTACTTTGCTTTGCATTAATGCATGCATATCGTACCCCTTTCGACCACCTACAGCTTTTAACGGCTGCACTCCGACAATAACTATATATATTGTTCTTTTCGCCGAGCCGTCGGGAATTGAACTCGACAACCCAGTCCCTCTGCTGTATCAAATATTTCTCTCATGTTGTGCGATTCGAAGTACAATTATGTATTCAACGAGAAGAAAGGGAACCGAGGGGCCCGATTTTCATATTAGTCATATCATAAGAAGCCATAATATCATAATTATGTATTCAGTGTTATGACCTATTCAGTAATCTTTCGCTCAAATACTTCCAACTGCGGCACAGCCTCTGTGAAGCAGCGAACCAAATATACAGACTCGTGCTTTTTTTACATATTCGGGTGCAGCTTTCTTTGGCTGTTATTGTAGAAAATAAACTAAAATGATTTCACAAGATATATTCTGCAGTACGAAGCGCACACGCCCAGTACGGCGAAGCATTGTTTTAGCTTCGTGTTCTCATGGAACATTGGTTAGCGAACAGCGGAAGTCCAGATGGTGGGAATCGCCATAGAAAGAAAGAAAGAAAGAGAGAAAGAAAGAATAATACGTCAAAGGCATTTCCTATGTCCATCTATGAACACATGTACATAGATAAATGATCCCGAATAAAGTCCAGTTAAAAGCCGAAAGCACATAATATGACATTCTGATGAAGCAGACAAGCCTTCTAAGATTGAAGTTTACTAAGAGGAAGTTAATTAACTCATTAGCGCCGACTGTACTAGAACTGGTACACTTGGTTTCGCAACCCTATACCTCTTGAACAGCTGAATATTTCGTTTTGGCTATTTCCGTTTCTTGATGCGAGAGGGCACGCACACACACCCTAAGACTAAGCAGAATTTACTGTTTCATCCATATCTAAAAATTTCACTCCAATTCATGTAAAACTGCCGACTCACGAGTCATTGGGCTGAGTACTCACTTTTCAGTTATTTCTGCTTGCCTGCTTTATACTCACTTTTCAGTTATTTCTGCTTCTACTTGCCTGCTAAGTATTAGAAACAAACGGTCGAATCTGCGGCTTTGTTTCGAAGAACGGAACACGCGTTCAAAGTTTGGTGTACTACATACACTCGGGGCGTGAGCAGTTACAAATCGGCGCTTTCTTTTTCAGTTGCGTTCCAACATGAATACAGAGTTTTCCTTTGGAAGAAAGACATTTTGTCGCTTGCGTGATATTCTTGATGGAGTTGTGAGTGCAGAAAACACAGAAGAGGACATTGATATCGCTTTTGTGTCGCAAGAACAAACCGAAGATACGGGCGAGGAGGAAGGTGAAGACGACAACATCGATGCTTTCTTTGTGAACGACGTCTGCTGTTATTGTAGGTTAGCAAAGCCTGCAACAACATTCCACTAAAATGGTTTCCTCGCAATAACAGCGCTATTAAGGACACTTTAGCAGCACTCGCTATGCCGGCGTCGTCGATGCCGTGCTTGCTCGGGTCACTGTATATGGGTTTGGACGCTCATGGCGGATGGTCATGGTCGCTACACCGAAAAAATCAGAAAGCAGCTGCGATGCCGAACTTTTCGCGCCCAAGCATAATGGAGATGTGAGCCTCGAAAAAGAGTGGATTCCAAAAACTTCATACAAGGAGGTAGGAGCGCTATGACAAGTGCATTGGCCATTGAATCCATATGCGCCCAGTGTACTAGATCTAGTACACAATTGTTACGTGAGAACGAATAAATATTTCGAGATAATTTTTGAAGACATGGCATTTGAATTATTCTTTCACCATTCACAAATTTTGATAAACGACGCATCAGCAGTTTTATCATGGGTTATAATGGCTTAATAAGAAAAGAATCCATGCATGGGTGCACACCAAGGTAAGCACAGTAACGGGATAAGTCCGCATGACTTCCAAGAACTTCCACAATCCTTAAAGAATCACGAAAGCGAAATAGAGCTTTTCGTGTAAAAGGTCACGGTGCCCGGCGCCCTCTGTTATAGATGCGGAGCCACTGCGCTTGTGCCGGTGCCGTCAGTCTTGAACGCACTTGTGCGTACAACTAATTCCCTCGAATTTACGCCTCTTAACTGGGAAAAGACGCCTTCGTTGTTTTATTATAAGCGTACATGGTCTTCTGTATACGTGCACTGCTGAAATATGCTCAGAGTTTCAAGGCTCAATAGCGGAGGTTTTATAATTTCCCACAACATGGTATAATTACCCCACATGCTTCCAATTTTGCCGACACTTTACCCTTGAAAGCCCCAATACTTTCTCCAAGTTTCATTGCTCTTGTTACAAGTGGTCCCGCCCCAAATATTTTCCTCTGCGTCTTGCGTGGGTGTTTTGAGCGGACGTTTTCAGTGGACGGCCTGTGCAGAATACAAGAACTGGCATTCTTCATCGCATCCAGTCATAATACCAGCTGCGTTGCAAACATACAGGCAACACGCGTGAAATATTGAGTAAGCAAATTATTGTTCACATCACAAGCCTCCGATTGCCTTTACCTACCGTGAGGCTACATAATATTCCGCACCCGCTCACCGGCTCCCGGTCTTGATCTTGTCTGCTTGGTCTTGGTGCTTGTCTGCTAGTTTCTGTCTTTCTTTTTTTTTTTTCGTAGCCTGACTACCCACTTCTTTGCAGAGTCCTCAACGCAACGAGCAATAAATGACGTCATACTTCACACCACCGCCCCGCGTCGTCACTGAAACAGTTGTGCGTCATTCAACTTTGATTCTCCCTCACAGCTGTGTCCACAACGAGTTCCGTCAGCGCTTACTTCACTGATTACTACTCTAAATAAATGCTTCTGATTGCATCGCGCACTTTGATGCCCTGCATGGGAACGTAGGCGTTTGCAAAGTTTCAGCCCACTATATTTATTCCTGTGCAGAAAGCGGTTGCAGATAGCGAGAACAAATGTGTTTTACGGAGTTGTTATTGGTGCTGGTTCTATGTACCACAACCGCTATCTGAAGGTACCCTTCAGTTGTACACACTTCCCTATTCTATAAGCCCACCTTTACGTTTCTTACATCGATAATTATGTCCGTAGCCACCATTCTGAATCATTCATCAAGTTGTTGAGACTACTCACCGAATGAACGCGCGTGAAATATATGGTAGGAACCTCCCATTAAGTGCTGGCACATGAAAAATAACCTGGGGCAGATAGAAAAAATAGATCGCTTCAGTTCCACTACGTGAAGAAGCAGACATTACGTGTGCAACGTATCAAGATAAAAAACTAGCTATAACAATGCAGTAAAGAACTTTCTAGAAAACTGCTTTACTACACATGCTGCAGTGGCGAAGTTGAAGACATAACATTACAAAAGATCTCTCAAACAGCAGTGCGACCAAAACACCGAGTCACGTTCCGTTTAGGAGACATGACATTCACATGACATTTCTTATGAATTAGGTTATGGACAGCCGCTGGCAATGTAATCCAAATAGACGGGCCTACTCTGAGAATCCAGAGGGTCCAGCACCCATTCAGCGAATGCTTTAGCCAGAGAGCTAAAAAAATGTGTTAAAGAATAGGTAGCTTAATATTCCAAAATCAATATACGGTTTATGAGAAGGTGCTTAATGCAGGGCTCCGGCGTTAATTTTGACTACCCGGGGCACTTTAACAAGCGTCTAAAGCTCAGCACACAATCGTTTCTTTCTTTTATTATTCTGCCTCTATTGAACCTTAACCAGTGCGCAATAAAATGAAACCGCGGCTACTGACTAATGCACAGGAAAACGATGGCTCCATGATCCCAGCTTCCAAACACTACAAGTGGCTCTGATCGTAGCAGATATTTCTCATCTGAGGGGGTGCCCATGCGTTCTCAGCAAAACAGTGAGCGCGAGAGTTAATACGGATTTCACTTAGGTGAACATCAATAAATTAACATATATGTTTTCGTGCTTCGGTATGTTTTGTGTCTATGCAGCTCACGGGTGTCGTGTTTAAATGTAGCACTCATAAGGAACCACGTTCACACCTGTGCAGCCAGGTTTACATTTTTTTAACCCCATACCTTATGTCACGGCAGGTTTTCTTAATTGTTTTTTTTTGTTGGTTATAGTATGTACATCAATCTGACAAATCTTGATGATGCGAGGAAATAATGGAATACTGCGTAACTTACAGGCACCAGCGTTTCCAGAAATACAACTAATAGCGAAAAATATGCATGTCAAAACCAGCAGGAAGTTGAGGAAAGCAAGAACGTTGCATTTAAATAAAATTTGTGGGTAGTATCGTAGCGTTAGAAGAAGATGACGACTACGACTCTTGCGACTAGCCACGACTTGGGTAGCACAATTACATGAAAATTCAATACAGAAAAGAGAAAAGCACTGCACCTTCAATATAGAGAAGACATGTGGCAAAAGGAAAAAAAAAAAAACATTTGAGGAATATAAATAAACAAAAATATTTTGTGATTTGGAAATATCATTCTTCTTCATTCTGCTCTTTCCTTAACCGCTGCTGTTACGAGCCATACATCCAGTGCCGTCTGTCGGTGTTTAGCCGAAGGGTGAATTAGATTGAGTTATGTGAGAATCTTTAGGTGTTCAGAGACCAGGGGCGCAGTAAGCCTTATTTTACTTTAGGTGACACGCCTAAAAAAAAAAAGAACAAGAACGTCTGCCCTACGCCTGCTGTAGCCGACACCACGTGCTCTAAAGTCTCTCGGCCTATACTTTCAAACAGATCAATAAACCTCTAAGAATCACCTTCGGGTATGGTCTCTTATTATTTCAGCATGCTATATACGCGCTACGTAGAGTGAGTGCTAAAGAGCGCTGTCGCCAGGAATGCGGTCACACTGCTCCAAAGAAAGTACGAGCCCCCGCGGACGCAAATGAAGGAAGAGGCCCACCGCAGAGGCCGGCGACATCAACGCCAGACGTGTCCCCAAGCTACGCGAGACGAACAGACAGGGAAGAGACCGGCCGCCGACGCCCCAAGCCAAGACGCCATTAATCTCTCGCCCACCTGTGTCGGACCAAGAAAAGCAATCTAGGCAGGAACATAGCGAACAGTGGCCGCAGAGAACATAAAAATTTTAGAAAAGCAGACGCTTCCCTGTGCCATAAGCGGATCACCGTGATGTAAGAAAGCGTGCGTCAGTCGTGGAAGTGCGTGTATTCTTATCAGCTCGGTGGAGCGGAAGCCCGCCGAAAACATTGCGCGCAACGATGCCCAGGGAATGGTCGATCTGAAACGGTCGTTTGTCTAACGACGTGACGCGAGGGATCGAGTCTGCACCCAGGCAGGTGTGATGACTACGGTGCTCCCACAAGCTTCATTTTGGTTTGTTTCGGGTGGATGAGTCCCTGATTTCGGTTGTTTTTGAACGCTTCACGGTAAAACGCAGATGTAAAATCGGTTTCACTTTAGCTACCATCGCGTATACTCTCTTTGTAGTGTCGACAGAAGATATTATAACTGCGGTCCGTATTTTACACGTTGATCCACCTGGCAGCGCAGATGAGTAGCAGAGAATCCAAAAGATGCTCCTTCAAACCGGCGACATCTCTCTGTTTGGAAAGAGCACTCCCACCCGTTCCTCCTCCTCCATGCGCTCAAACACACACACACGCACTGAGCTCACTTCCTACAATTACCGCTTGGAAAAACTTTCCCATAGCTACATGAGTCACTCACTCGCTCGTCGTCAAATACGACATATAGTATCGGTGGTAACGAATAAACACTCCACCTTTATTTTGCCCCCACACGAAAATAAATAATTGTGCTTCGTTTTCTAATGCGTTTTTGCCTTCGCCCCCACGTTCGCGCCCTCTCCAGCGCTTTCAGGCGCCACAATCCGAGGAACGTTGCATGCCAAATATTGCTGGAGCACGCTAAAAGTAGGCGCGCGTATAGCACACATCTTGCGCTCTATGCCTGATGCTCGCCACTTCCTCGTGATGTTTTGGGTGCTCTTTCCTGGGCACGGCTTATGCATTCGTAGGCACTGGGAACGGCGCGCGTCCTGCTAAGTGCTTTCTTTGCACAATCTTTCTTTTTGTTGCGTTAGGTTTGCCTTTGCTGCCTACTTCGCACCATCTAGAGCGAACGCAGGCACTCTAACGCAGCGTGCACGGTGCATCTCCGTTTATTTTTGCCCATGCTCGGGCGTTTCTACCGACGCCAGCTGTCAACGTTCCGCTTTCATACGCGCCCCCGGATAGGGTGAGCATTTATGAGGGGCCGCTATGCGCAAAGACGGCGTCTTAAGTAGCAGCTAGGGGGGAAATGTGCTCTAAATGCATGAGAACGTGGACGCACTTATTCCTTATGAGCATTTGTGTCTCACTCTGTTTGAGATTACGAGACAATTATACATTTAATTTTGCATTTTGGCAAGACAAAAGCAACCATATTGCTTACGCTCACGTCAAAGCTATGCTCAAGTGCAAGAAGCGTTACGATTACGAGGAAGCGATGGCATAAAACCTAGCATTCGTCTTTTCCATTGCTCGTTGTAGTTTCGTTTGCACCATTGGATTCAAGAAAGTGTGAACTGCAATACCCAAGAATAAGTGCCTGTGAACGTATTCTTTTCTTTTTTTCGACAATGCCTACTCAGCACGTTATACATAGTGTTGCACCCCGGGCTACAGAGTGCGCCCACAGGTCGCTAGAGTTTTCTCCTTTGTATATAAAATAGACTTACAGAATGTGTAGCGCCGTCGGTGTTTCAAACTAAGCTTTAATGGGGGTGTATACTTCAGATGCATTTTTGTGGTAAGTGATAGAAAATAAGCTTACAGCAGAATAGTAAAAAATTCTAGATCCTCGAGCACTGGAAGTAAGACTGCCTTCAAAGACCGTTACCGCTCAATTGCCACCGTTACGACCTAAGTCGTACAGCATAATCCTTCATCATAAGCCTAGCACTAGTGGGCACTCGGGGTCAATACATCGCCCGGGAACACAACGATCTATGCACCTATACCTCCTAACCCGTCTTTAACAAGTCCGAGTGCAATCAGTTCGGTACAAACGCCAATTACGCCAAGGGATGCACCTCGCCACGGACTACGAAGAGAGCCCAAAACGCCTGCGTAACCCATACAATTTCCATTACACGGTGTCATTCTAATCAACCACCGCAACCCCAGCACGCGACTGACTCTCGGCGTTACTAAAGTGTAAATCTCACGCGTTCTCCGCATCGAGCGAGCCCCGTTCCCCAGCGCAGCGCAAAACGCGTTCGGCCCGTTCACAGCAGGCGCGCGCGCGAGCGGCCGGCGGACTTCATGGTCTCACACTGGACACCACCCTTGGAGCCGCATAGCTGGACAGGGGCTGATAACTGATAAGAAAGCGCGCGGGTAGTAGTGGCCAGGGGGTAACTCCGGAGGGCCGCGCGAGCAGGCTCTATCCGGCCGGAGCAACAGCGGGAGTGAGCCGTCGACACAGCCGTGGGCACATACTGGGGAGGAGGGGGGCAGGGTGCTGGGTTAGAGAGCAGCAAAAGAAACAAAATACGCACGAAATAAAGAATGCGCAAAACCGCGCCCGGGGCGATTCGAGGGGCCCGTTAGTGGGCGCCGGGAGCAAAAACAAGAGACAGCCTTGTCGCAAGGCGAGGGGGAGAACTAGGGTTGGAGGCGCCGAGTGGTCCGCGCGGGCCAGCACGCGGCTGCGCGAGCAAGGCGCCACGCGTCCTTGAAAAGGACAACCGCGCTCGCTCACCCGCTCCCCAGTTATGCACACTCGTGCAACGACCACGCCACGAAGTCCGGCGCGAAGCGAGGGAGAGATTAGCGAAAGGGGCAGGACCCGCCAATTGTTCCATTTTGCTTCCAGATAGATTGGACGGCCGATTTTGCTTTCTTTCTTTCTTTTCTGGCCAGTGGCGGGCGCTGTCCGAGCGGCCACCCCCTCGCCCCGACGGCGGCGGCGTCGAGCGCGCGTTCACTCTCCAAGGGTGTCTTTGGGCGAGGCCGGCCCCTAACTCTTCCGGCGGCCAGCGACGATAGGACAGACCTTCCGGTGATCTAGGTCAGGCCCCGCGCCTGGTATAAAATCCGCCGGACGCCGGACCAGAAGCACACTCGAATTCGTCAGCAGTTCGCAAACAGCCATGTTCGCTCAGGTAGGGAACCCAAGCACATGCGTCTCTTGTGCCTCGGTCGGCTCTACCCCAGCGGTAGCCGCAGGATAACGCCAGCGTCGAAACTGCCACCGCCACCACTACTACTGGATGGATAATCGCGTTCCACGGACCGTACCCGTACTCGTCAGCTGATCCCAGCCCTCAGCACGAAGGAAGGATGCCTGGTGGTGGCTCGTCCAGTGTGCGCTGCCAGGCATTGTTCCGGCCGAAACCCCCTTAGGGCCCCCAACCCTCCGGGACAATGTGGGCGACTGTCCCCCCCGGCTTAATTGTAGTTCAGTTTGACGCATTGGTGGCTGCGAATCAGATAATACTCCCATTCTCACATTCCCTTACAGAACGCTAAATGGAGCCTCTAGATCCTAAATTAATCTCCCGTTTATCCCCATCAAATTACGTAAGCAGGATAATGGAGAATAGGCAGGCGAAAGCAATAACCCCTTAATTTGTTTCTATACTGAGGGATCGAGCTCTACTTCGTTACCTTAGATTTCAAGACGGGACGGCGCGAATTAGTACCGTAGTCTATTTATAAGCGTTCTCAACTGGCACGAGTTCCCTAACCCCTCCCACCCCTCTGCTCCCGCAGCTTCTCGTCCTGGCTCTGGCTTCGGCCGCCTACGCCGGCGTTGTCGGCCCCGCTGTTGCCGTTGGCGGCTATGGCCACCTCGGCTATGGCGGCTATGGTGGCTATGGCGGCTACGGCGGCTATGGCGGCTATGGTGGCTACGGACACGGTGGATACGGACACGTCGCTGTTGCTGCTGCTGCCCCCGTCGTCAAGGCTGTCGCTGCCCCCGTTGTGGCCAAGGCCGTTGTCCAGGACGTCTATGTAAGTGACAACCTCTACAAACAGCTCACATGAGCGGGTAGCAGCATCTAGACATTGAACAGTCAGAGCAGGTGGGATAAAAAAAAAAAGATTTTAGGCAGCTTCGTTAAATGCGCCAACACCTACTACCGACTCGAAGTAGCCAGGGACTAAGAGAGATGCCGAATGTCTTGACCCTTTCAAGCTGGAAACTAACCACATCAACACACTCAAAGAACCTATAGCTTAAAGTAAATGGCGTTGATGTTCAGATACTGAGAAATGATCGCAGTGGCAAGGAGGTAAAGGATCAAAAGGAGAAGAAAGGGATGGGGTAGCATATTAAATTACATAACGGTATCCCAAGGACCTGAGCTATTCCGTCCTCCAAAACAAAGAACAGCATTTGTGGATAAGCATTAGACGAAATAGCCGCTATGCCGCGTCACCAAGCGATCTAACTATCGCAAAGGGAAGGTAGATTCGAAACAAGAGCTCTGGGGACGCACAGCAATGCCAAGCTTACACGTGTTTCTTGTTCCTCGCCCACGACGCAGGCTGCCCAGCCCTACAAGTTCGGTTACGAGGTGAACGATGGACACGGCAACCACCAGAGCCGCCACGAGGTTGCTGATGCCCACAACAACCGCGTCGGATCCTACAGCTTCACCGACTCCTACGGCCGCCACCGTAGCGTGCACTACGTCGCCGACGGACATGGCTTCCGCGCTGCCGTCAAGACCAACGAGCCCGGAACCGCTGCCTCCCACCCTGCTGCCGCCGTCTACCAGACCCCCCACGCCGTGAAGGCTGCCCCCGTCGTCGCCGCCCCCGCCTACCACGCCCCCGCCGTCGCTGTCGCTGCCCCCGCCGTCGCTAAGGTCGCTGTCGCTGCCGCCCCCGTTGCCGTCGGCTATGGTGGATACTACGGAGGCTACGGCCACGGCGGCTACGGCCACGGCGGTTACGGCCACGGCTATGGCTACCACTAAATCATGTGTCATCTTGTTAGGACTATAACTATTATTTATGTGCCTTCTTCGTTCGTCTCTCCGCCCCGCCGCCTCCGACAACACCGGTGTGATGTGCGTTCGTCGCCGCGCCCCCCCGCAAGAAGCAGATTGTCTGTCTGTCCACCAAGTCTTTTCCACACCTGTGCCACCTCCTAGGAACTCTTTTCTCTTTCCGTCTTCCCGGGCTGCTGCTGCAAGATTGGCCACGCACAACGACCTGTCTTCCCATCGTCCCCGCCTAGGCTGTCCTTTCCTGTCCGTCTTCTGTGGCTTTCCCTTCTTCGTCTAGTAGTATTTCTCTACTCCTCGGGGATCCCTGCTGACCACGCCCCCCCTGTTCGTTTCCACCCTTCTGTCTCAACGTCGCCGCAATGTTCGTCTCTATCTCCTGTCTTCCATGTCCTGACGACACAACTCTTCCTTCCAGCTCCCCTGTCCTGTCTGTCTTCCCTGCAACGAAATTCCTTTGCGGTGTTCTGTTACGTTGTTTGTATTATAAAAAATGCTTTACAAATAAAGTATGTTTGTTCTTTACGTTTTACAATCATGTCTCATCTGTGTGCATTACTTCCCCTCAAAGATGGTCAAGGGGAAGTAGCAGCAAGACCATTAGATCGCCGTTCACCACCTAGAGAAGCTAGCGACATTTCAAATAGGTGTTGCGAAGACCTTTGCCTCCTGTTTACGGCCTGTGAATCCAAACACCTTTCACTGTAGGGCGGCCGCTCTCCACCTCTCCAAGTGTTCTTCGCCATAAATTGCATCGCCAGATTCGGCTCGGCAATGCTTTCCCAGTTTCCTTCCTGGCAGATGGTAAGAGTCGGTGGCTCGGACGTGCCATAAGTGGACAGCACCGTTATACAACGCAAACCGACATAAAAAGTGACGCGCAGCCTAATGATGGGGCTCGTATAGAAGGCGCGCTGACCGCAAACGGCTGCTGGCTCGATTCTGACGACATATCTCGACTTTCATCAAGGAAACGTCAAATGTATTTCCTTCCCGCGTAGACGTGCTGCCGCTTCCGAGCGGCTAAAGAGAATGCGAGTGCCGCGAGGGGGGACACTTAGCAAGCTGTAAGCTACGTGGGGTGGGGTCTTGTTTCTCGGTGGTCGAGGCTTCCGAACGGCACGGCCACACCATTGCGCATAACTGTATAAGCGTGGCACGCTCTTAAACTTTTCGACGCAGCAACGATCGAGCGGGCAGCGAGTTGTTCCACACGAACTGTTCACATATGGGGCCAGCTGCGATAAGGGAGCGAGGCGCTTGCGTTCGATAGGCGTCTCCGGAACCACTAGGCCCATACGAAAGTAATGATGACAGTAGAATAAAAAAGAAACAAGAAACATTTTACGTGTGGTCGACTGACTGCTCCAGGCCGGTCATCCGGACGGTAGGGCCGGCTGACGGCGCGCGCCGCTGCTGTCCGCTCCCTTTTTTCCCAGCCTATAGCTCCCGAGACGCCGCGCGCGCGACTTAATTAATCAACCGACCTGCAACGACGTAATTATCGCGACCAGGGCCGCCGATGTAGAAGGAGTGCGCCGTTCCTTAGCGAGGCACGTAACTACATACATCGACTTTGCGAGGCCGCACAAATCACGCCGTACAGCATCGACTTCGGCTACTCACTGAGCATGCCGGGAACGAGGGCGCTGCCCGAATAAAAAGAACAAAAGAGGGCACGATAAAGCAAGCGCTCAACGCGTGGTGGGTTGAACCGCATGTGGCTCCGGGGTGTGTGCGTCGGTGGCCACCAACTAATTCGTTGATGCCATGTTTTTCTTGCAATCAGTGGGCTGATAGTCGTGCCCTGAATGACCAATTGCGACAGGTATCGGCCGCACGTCGAATGCAGCTACTTGGGCGGTTACGCAGTCGCTTAGTTGCGATTACAAATTTGGATCAGCCACTTCTACGCGGCGGCCACTCCTCTTTTACGGTTTCTTACGTCATTTAAGCCGAGGAAAGGCAGCGCGCGCATGCAACAGTGAAGAAATGACCAGGAAGAACGGTAATGAGGTATCGCTTTCTATTTTTCTCCCTGAGCAACATTGCGAGCGTCCAGGAAATCGACCTGCATTGCGCAATGAAAAGCTGCGTAGTCATATTCCTTCCCCTCAGTTATGGAATCGTTTACGCTATGTATAGAACGGCTAAGAACACTTACTGCGATGGATGCAGTCAAGGCAGCCGTATTCTGTAACACATCCTTGGAGCATGTGGGAAAAAACTTAAGCAAGTTACCCGACTTCGACAAAAAGTACTACTGCCTGCGTTAAGCCGTTCATGCATGACTTTTACTGAGCTTAGAGATGGGGTTCAGCTGTAAATAAGCATATATTAGTTGTTCAATCTAGCTTGGTAGGACAGTTCATACGTGCAAATTTGATTGGGAGTCATAGTGAACTGAATCTGAAGACGAAGAAGACAACGAAATAATACAAGCGGTGTTTCCGTGCGTTTGCTGTAAGGTTCTCTCTTTTTCTCCGTTTCAGTCTAGCCGGACTTCACTAGCATTAAATGAGCCTGCCAGTGTGTCATATACCTGCCAGTATGTACCTATAGTGACCTCGATAAATACATTGCCTCAGTACAGGGGCGTCAGTGATCTGTATTACAGTATTCAAACATACGTGCGTGCGTGTGAACAAACAAGACACAATCTGGAAAAGTGTTTCTCGCTTTCCTCACAGCTTACTGACAAAGACGACCTTTCGAAACCGTATGCCATTCTAGCCAATTTCCTTCGGAGTTGCGACAAAAAGCCCGAAGTGGGGCGCCACCGCACGAGCGCTTACTGGCGCGCGCAGTGATGGCAGCTGCGTGACGAGGGGAGAGTCCTGCTTCGATTATCACTCTCGGACTCACCGAAGGGCCACCGGAGGCGGCCGTCCACCGGTGTTCGATTTTTCTCGGGCAGCTCCACCCAACGCCATACGACGTGCGGGACGCGTGGTTGTTTCCCGAGCTGCAGCGCAGCTTATTTTTTTTGACCGGAAACCGCGCTCGGCGATAAACGTGCACAATCTGCGCCAGTGTGGTGGACGCTTTGAGATGCGGTCTCTGAAGGCCCGCTGTGCTTGCTTCAGACAACCAGTTAACGAGTAGTAACAAGATGCGCAATGTGGGGCGCACAATACCATTACGGTGCTTAGGGCACGCGCACGCGGCGCTGTCCTCAACGTGGCTGTGAGTGCTTGGACATAACTGAGTGAAGGTGCTGCTGTCCTTCTGTGTGCCTGATGTCCGTCTCTGGAAGTCTCAGCTTGCCATCTCCCTCGGACGCTACGGCTCTGAGTCCACAGTACCTAAGCTTTCCAATCTTCCTGTGTTTTCAAGGACTGTACCGAACTTTACGAAGAAAGAATAGTGAAAAAAAAAAATCGTCTTAACGCCAAAATTCCCCTAACACCACAGGACGTGACTGCAGAATTTTGCTAACCACTCGGCGATATTAGGTCGGGAGAATGATAATGCGAATATCACTGCATTTTTTTTCCGGGCCCAGATCGGTTGCTGCGTTCGCTAGCGTCTGTGGTTTGTGTTTTTGTCGAATGAGAACATATGCCATTTGAGTTTTCCTTTTTTTTTTTGAAGCGTTGGCGTTTTACATGAATCTCGTGTGGGGGCATTCTGGCATTGAAGTTCATGTTTTGGATGGTGTGCTACGTTTTATTTTCGCCAGCGAATGAAGGTGCGAAGATCTCATCCAGTGTTTTTCTTTTGCTTCAAAATAAACTGGGTTCCGCAAGCTTGTGTTTTCTTTTCTTTTTTTTATATCGAAACATTTTATTTGTCATTCAACACATGGCTGTCGCTGGAGTTCTTGTTGCCGCACGTAGAAGCCAAGCAGGCCGACAGCAGACAGTCCACATGCAGATAAATTCAGTCCCGCTGCTTCGCTAGACTGAAGTTGCTCATAGCCACCCCAGTGGTAAAGTCAACTTAGGAGAACTGTAGACTCCCCTCCATTGGCGCGGAAAGGGTCACGTTCAAGCATTTAGTATTTGCCACCAAAAGGGTTTGTGACAAATGCAAAACACGATACAAATGTTGTGACCGGTGGAAGACCACTGCATTTTCTTTCTCGTTGGAAACAAGAATTGCTTCAATATAGCTTTCTCAGTTTACAAATTTTATACAGAGCACTGAGACCACTTATTTAGCATCACTTGTATATATATATAAATATACAGGGTGTCCCAGCTATCACGCAGCACGATTTAAAAAAAGAGGAACGGCGTTACGCGAAGCAAACCTAGAGGGTATTGTTTCCAGTACAGTGAAGTAGCCGCCAGTAATTTCTTCGTCACTGAGATTTAATTAGGTAATTTAAATATTTTATCTAACTCGAGAAGTACTGTCCTAATTATCAAAGTGTCAATGAGAAGATTGTAGAGCAACATGAAAAACTCTCCATACAGCATTCTGTTGCTCAATGCCTGCTACATAAATGTGTTTTTCCGAGCGTGAAAGAAGCCCGCGAATACACGCAGAATTGCCGAGCGACTGGGCGCTCGAGGCACTTTGCGTGTGTTGGAGGGCCAGAGAGCCCTCGTGGCCAGGGCACGCGCCGCTGCGGAAGCCACAGGGGTCCCGGACTAGGCACTCCTCCTAGAGTTTGTAAAGGGTCGGCCCTTAAGGCCGTCCCTATCTCTCACTTGTAAATACAGCAAATAAATGTTTTTCTTCCCTGCGTTACATTAGGAATTCTATAACACACTTCTTATCTCCAATGTTGTTGTTGGTTTATATCAGTCACCTAACAAGAAGTTTCAATACAAAAGTGAACCTGTTCGCAGATAATCATGCTATTTATACGGCCACTGGCAAACTGCAGATATAAGCCTAGCAATATGATGTTACCAGACATGGCGAGACAAAATGCTTTCACCCCTACACCTTCTTTAAATGTACATTTGTGTCGTTCTCTGAACAAACATTATTATTCATCACACGGGGCTCAGTATTTTCAGTATACCAGTTAATGACACTGCAACTTACAAATTCGTACAGTTTGTTCGATACGATCGACCACACACACAGAAACACTCTAGTCTAACTGATCACACACATTGCGTTAGACGTATAGGTACGTCGTAACCTATAATCAGCGACAATAAATATAAGCAAGACGGTCATGCCCAATTCACGCACGGTTAATCCTCGAATGGTCAGCGTCGTCTATAGCCTCGGTCACAGGCCTATCTTCCTGCTTACTTAAGAGTATGTCAAAATAGCACAACCCAGTCTCTATCTGTTCTCAGTATTTCAGGTACATCAGTGATGCCGCTGTAAAATAGCCTTTCACTCTCTCATCGTTAAAATGGCATCGCTACATCTTCCGCTTCTATCTCATTTGATTACCCTGCCGATTCAAGACACGTGCACTGCTGCTTAAAGAACGTCTTCCTAGTTATCACATAACGAGTCTGTATCACGAAACAAGAGCCGCACACTAGGTATGCGCCACTTTTTTTTCCTCAAGCATTAAGGCATTCTAATCAGCTCAATGATTACAGCGCAGGGTGCAGTGACAACAAAAAGGTCGGGATGAGCTCACCGATGACTTCACAGGCAGAGAACCGCTTTCGCCGCTCCGATGTTCTCGAGTGAATATATTTTTTTTCTTGCGTTTATCTTTTATGCGTGGTATATTATCTCTTCACAGCATTATTTATAACCATACTACACGCGTGTTGCGCAATTATAAAAAGAACGCACTGATGTCAGCTGCAATTCATATGTTTTTGTAATGTTTTATTTTTCTTAATTGTTGCACTTCACCGCCACTTATGTTTGCTGCACTTATGTAATGCTGATGGACCATTGCATTGGAATAAATAAAGTGACATTTTAGGGTTTAGAGCGGGTTCTGTAAACTACTAACTTCAAAGGTACAAGATGAATAAAGGGAAGCGAGGCCTTTGACTTTAAATTGAAGCTTTCGCTGTGAATCCTATACCTGACTTTCCTGCCCATAACTGTTGAGAAAATGTTTATTTCAACGAAAGACGACGAACATTTTGAGTTAGAATGACGGCACAATTCCACTAGGGTGGCTGTTGTTTTGCCAAATATATTTCTGGGTATATATAAGAAGTTATATAAAAGTACCAGTGAAGTGCCACATATAAACCTTGTTAAGTGGACCCCGTATTCCCAGCCCTTGTTCTGCGTAACAAAAAAAAAAAAAACTTCCTACATGAAACCTAAACATATAATGCCCATTCACAGGCTGCTAAGCGCACCGACTTGTTAATGGAATGGTGAATTATATTGTCGGGAACCGAGGGGTCGCAGCGGAGCGCCAGAACAAGGAGACCAGCTCAGCAGGCTTTTAGAACGGACTGGCGCGTGTCGTGCTTGCGCCGCTAGCACGCGCCGTCCAACTTTATTCTCCTCGCCATCCGCAGCCGGCCCCAAAGCGCAGGTCGGGAGGCCGACCTTAGCGTCCCCGCATAGCAGCGTCGGTGGGCGCTACAATATTTATCAGATTATTCCACTTACTTTATCTTCTTTCATTTAGCCACTCAGCTTGGGCCGTTGGATTCTTAGACACTCTTTCAGAATAGGCTTGCCCCCCTGTGCACGATTCTTACATAAAACACGAAAATAACTATCGGCTCACACATATCTCCAAAGCACATTGATCTGTAACTAGAATGAAATAGAATGGCTAATTATACTTCACAAGGTTTTGATTTAGATTGACTTTAATTTAGCCATTAGGTACGTGCCAATGGCGGGTGCCCCTTCTTGGCCACTGCTCCTGAATGGCTATGTTCCGTTGTGACACAAGTGGTGCCGAATACCTAAATTTTGCGTGATACATGTCCTGCTTTTGTATACATACAACTGTAATCACGAATTTGTACGTATCGCCGTTAACTGTAAAACAGTGAACTAGCCGCTTTGCTTAAGCTTGGCTTCGCAATATAGCAACATGTGCGTTCAACGCGCAAGATTTTTTTTGTTGCTGTAGCACCCAGTTGAAGCCAACAGGCACTGAAGCCCACGGAAGCAAAGCGGACACGAACTGTTCTTCTTAGTGAAAATGCAAAACGAATAACGTAAAAAGAATAAAAGTGGGCGAAAGCATAACTTGCCGCCTAAGGGAGTCGAACTCACATTTTTCGCATTACGCTCGCGATGATCTATATACGAATTCTACTACGGCAACAACTCCCTCCCCGTACGTTTTCTAGTGTTTCAGTTGTATTGTTTTGGTACATATGTATAGGGGGTTATAGAAAAATAAGTCCCACGATTAAAAACGACAGGGGAACCTATTCTCATTTACATAAGAATATACAATACTAATTAAAAAAGGCAACTATTTCGATTAGAAGGGAAAAAAAAGATTGCACAAGTTATACTACATGTGTTAAAACAGTGCCACTTTCCACAAAAACAGCCGTACACTGAGTGACCGCAGAACATAGAGAACGAACACATCAAAGTAAGAATGCAGTTCACAAATTTGCGATGTAAGATCTAAGTGAATTCTGGTACGATGACACTGTTGATGCATATTTTACATGAGCCGGCTCGCTATTTGAAATTTTCACACCAGCAAAAACAATAATTTGTTGGTTTTTCTGCGTGAGCTGAGGAGTCGCTGGGCGATATTGGGAGTAAAATATTATTCTTTAATAAAACTCTGGGTGGGGTTGGCGAGGTTATTTCATTGGCTGTCATACCTTAAGTGCGGATTTTTAAATAGGTGGTATATAGCCAGCCGTAGCTGTGCCAGGTAATTTTGTTTAGTAAGAGAAGGTTTAAATCAGAGGAGGTGGTGCTAACATATGCGTTATAAGGGGCTGATGTAATGATACAAACAGCGTTATTTTGGATGTGGTGCAATGGAACTTTATAGCAGTGGTATGTGAGACCCCATCAGCTGATACAATAGTTTATATGGCTGTCAATGAAGGCATAATACAATGTCATGGGATTATGCAGTTGAAAGTAATGCCTAGCTTTTAAAAGCACTCTAATGTCATAGTCTTTTTTTTTAGAAGTTGGCCAGAAAATAAAATTTAGGCATAAGTCTAACTGAACATCTAAAGATGAGTATCCAACAAATGAAAATAATGCGTGGAATGCTATGTACTCTAGTAGAATGCTACACGGAAGTTTCTTGTATGAACGGAAAAGCATAATTTTTTTCGGGCTGTGGGAGACGGCGCGGCCCTATAGCCCCCCCCCCCCCCCCCAATAAAAAAATTATGGGTTTCTACGTGCCAAAACCACGATCTGATTAGGAGGCACGCCGTAGTGGGGGACTCCGGAAATTTGGACCACCCGGGGTTCTTTAACGTGCACCTAAATCCAACTACATGGGTGTTTTCGCATTTCGCGCCCAGCAATATGCGGCCGCCGTGGCCGGGATTTGATCCCGCGACCTCGTGCTCAGCAGCCCAACACCATAGCCACTGAGCAACCACAGTGCTTAGTCCTGGCCAGCCACGCTCAAATCCTAGGCAGCAGCGTCCAGCGACGGCTCGCATGTTGCTCGGCCTCCCCTATTTCTACCACTAACATGGATGTCGTGGATCACTGCGGCAGTTTCAAGAAGGTTAGCAAGCAGTTTTATTGCGATGGCAATTATATGGACACTTAAACTGGATTTCTGCCGTCGGCGTCGCCGTCGCCGTCGCCGTGAGGTTCCGTATAGATAACATCATCGCTACGCGCCGTATGCCCGAGCGGTAGCGTGCGGGGGACGCGCGCTATCACGGAGAGCGAACGCATGGCGGAAAGCAAACGCGACCGTCGCGCGTGGGGGTATGGGAGGGAGGGAGGGAGGCGGGGCGACGCTGCGCTCCAGCACCAAAGGCCTATCTTGCAACCGGGCGCAAGGGGAACTTCCCACTCAATCTCCCACGCGCAAGCAAGGAAGCGGGACGGCAGCGCCGGAGGGAGCGGGGGGGGGGGGGGGGGGGGCGCACTTCTACTCTGCTAACAACCGCGCTCGTCGCTCGCCGGCCGCACTGTCTCTTATCTCCACACGGCTCTGACCTTTTCTATGCTCTGTGCATTCGCCGCTCAGTTTCCGTTGAAGCGATAGACCGCACGTACCTTCGCCCGCTGCGACGTATCTGCGCTTGCTGCCAGCGTTTTGACAGTCGTTGTCTGCGGTCATTCAGTGTGATCTATTTATGTTTGCTTGTGCGCGCTCACACCACGCTTGTTCATTCAGTTAGTAATAGTCGCGCCACATTTTCCAACGCACGCTACACATGCAATGCTGCCCGGATCGGCAGTGCAGCGCTACAGGTGTGTCCCTTCGCACGCGCTGCCCACGGGAAGCGCTTCTCATCAACACCACCGTTTCACACGCGCCTTCTCGTGGTCATCGAGTCTCTCTTCATGTCGGTCTACTTACGCCGCAGCACACCTGCTTACTTAATCAGCTCATGTTTACTACAATTCATATTGCTACCAAAGCCGCTCACCTTACTTCGTGTCACATTGCTGTGTTGCTATCGCATTCATTGCTTCGCCCTTAGGGCGAAACTGTGACTTTTTTTATGCCAACTGCTATTATAATTTAATTTATCATTTACTGTTCAGTTGGTGTGCACATGCCCTCATGAGAGAGAGAGAAAAAAAAGACAACAGAAAGGAAACGTCACAGGAAGGCTGTAGCGTAAACAGCGGGATCGTGTGCGTACGAAAGATATTCTGTAGATATACACAATTTGGAAAATTAATAAAGTATACAAGCAACAAGAGATGGCCCAGTATGAATCCTTGAGATATGTCAGTGCTAATTACTTTTGTGTGACACAGCACTCCTGAAAGGAACACCTGCTGTCTGTCATGTGAAGTCTCAAGGTGGCCCAATTATCCTGTAAAATTTAGTAAACAGAATGTTGCGAATAATCAAATTACATGCTTTCGTGTTTTCAATAAAGACAAATCCTATGAATCCGCACTTATCATTTTGTGTCTTGATATTTTCAGTAAGTGTTATTTAGGCAAGGTTAGTAGAAAATCCAGGTCCGTAGGAAAATTAAGCTGCCTTGGTCTCAATAGTTTCAGCTTATACAAGTAGCTAGAGAGGCTGTGTTCAATTGGTTTTTATACAATTTTGCTTTTTTATGTGAAATAAGTACTGCCCTGGGACTGTTAGCCAGCCCTACTCACGACCATAACGGCGTATGTGGAACATCCTTTCAGTCGCAGTCTTTACGCAGTAAAGGCGTATTAAGAGCAGGCAACTGTCGCAAAAAACGAAAACAGCCGTATGTTGCTTGACGGAATCAAGACTTTTAGATTTTAAGCCTCCGAAGATAATCCTTGGTTTCTGTTTCTTTGTGTTCACACTTTGTGTTCACACTTCATTTCTTCATCATTTTAAGCAAACCGTGATTTTCTCATTCTTCTGGTGTTTTAAATCTCTCATTCTCTCTGCCCAACTTGTACAATTCTTTCTCAAAAAAGAGTTGTGCTAGTGAGAACTTTCGCAAACCACTCAAGAAAATAAACATCATATTAAATTCAACATACTGCGATCATTGGTCAGGGAACCCAAGAGTACGCTTCGATGCACTCGCTGCTAGATGAAAACCTGAAATACAGGAAACACAGAGACTTTCATGACGCGCAAGTCTTCCGTCACAGTCCCGATAGAGAACACTGCCATCGTGGAGGACATTCTGGTATAGCGGCTTAATACGCGTCTGAAATAAGATGAAGTTAGCAGCACAGTACAAGCCCATTGCGCTGTTTGAAAAAGATGGTAAACATCTGGACAAGACTTGAATGTTGTCTACATTTTGCATTGGCAACAAGCTCTTAACATTGTCACTGGCACAATTCTTCCACTGATGTTTGTTTTGTTACCATTCTCATCTCATTTACACGAATCAAATAAGCTTTTTTTTGTGCTCTGAATATGATGCTGTTGAAATGAACTCCGATTCAATAACGAACAACAGTCTACATATACGATACAATTTGATTATTTCTCCACGCTTTACATCTTCATGCAGAGACTTTTTCTGCTTCTGGAAATTATTATATTTGTGACAAAAGTGCTGCTACTTAAATGAGTTCGCTGTTGATTTCAAAATCACTTCATGAATGTGTATGCTTACTTGCAAAAGCTAATGACATTATTTAGATATTGGTAACGTTGTTACCCTAAATAAAGTATGCGATATGGTTGTTATAAGTTGAACAAGCTGCAACAAAGTTTTTCTCTGCCTGTCTTACAACCAGCTGGGATAGAAGTGGCTGCTGCAGATACGTCCGCGTAGATATGCATAACCTAGCTCGGATGAAGTGTCGATACGCCGAAGCTCACGGGCGTCCCACAAATGTCGAGTGGGTGCGATGCGCAGACGCCCACTCGAAAAGGCAATTGAATCCAGGTGGTGAAATTAACGCGTGAGCGCTTCGTGTCACTACCGGCAAGATTGAGAAACAACCTCGTCAAAACCGAGCCCGTCACTTTCACCTACTCACCTTGGGCGGCCAGGCTGGCAAAAACGAAGCAAATCAGATGAATATCGCTCAGAGCACGGAGTAGGTTGAGCTGCGTAAACTCGCGTGGCCCGATTACGCTCGAACAAGGCACGGCTGTAGCGCTCAGATGCGGGTGCCCCGAACTGCGCTTTCGTGGGCTGAACTGGCTTGGCAATGGCACACGCCGGCTGATAAAGGGCTGGGCACATATTTGCGCAAAGGCGTACGTAGCTCCCTACTTTCAGCGGTCACGGCTTCCGATGTCCAGCTAGGACGGGCGGCTCTTAGGCCTGCCTGAGGCGCCCTTGCGTGAAATGAGGGCGTATACTACTTGACTGCAGCGTTGACAGGTGAAGATGCGCACGGAGGTTTCTTGAACGCGTGCGATGGTGTCATTCCAGTGAGACACGTTTGGCTTAGTCGCTGCCTCGGGTTGACCTGTACTGCGCGACAACGCTTGCCCATCTCGTAATGTCGACCGGCCTCATTCACCTTGGCACAATTTCTTATATACTTAGTGGCCAACTCAAGCATGTGGCACATTCGCTTTTGTTAAAGAGCAATCTGCACACTGACGTTAAAATGTGCAGGCGGCAGATAGCCTTGTCTGTGTTTCTGATTATCTTGATACTAACAGTATCAGGCTTGAACGATCACTGTGAAAGCTAAAGCATCACGGAAAAAGTTTAGTTGAAGATCCCTGCAGAATTTTGGGGAATCTTGTCCACTGGCACTCTTTGTGTATGCTTGCAAAGAGATGGCCATATATCTCCGAAACAAACAAACAAACAAACACACAAACAAACAACGGTTCTGCAGGTGTATACAAGACAACTACTCTCATGCATGACGTATGCGCTGCCCGTGCTAGTCGTACCACCTAGTTTGGTGGCCCAACTGGAACAATATTATCGCATTGCCTTTCGACTAATATTTGGATGCTCACGGATACTCACGGCAGCGCCTCAGTTACCCCTGAGGCTGCAAGCAGACCATACATCTCTATATAATCTCGAGCGGCTGCACCGCCCATCGAATGGTCAATCACTCCCTGATTCACTGCGCGTTCTCTCGCATGGAAAAAATGGCGGCATTATTTATGAACATTGCTGGCATTTCTGAACATGCTGATTCAGTTACGCCTCTGCTTCCGAAAGATATCACTAAACACGTATTCCCAATTTATCTCACAATCTCTGACATACACAAAAAGTCTGATATGCCTGTTTCCGCAATATTCCAATTGGCTCAGTTGGACATGTTCGAACGATTTCCAGATTATCTTCAAATATTCACAGATGCAACAGTACACAGCGATGGTGAAGGTGCTACTGCAGCTTCTTTCTGCCCTTCGACTCAAGTACGATGTATATTTGATATATCCCATCCAACCTCGTCAACAACTGCGGAGCTAGCAGTTATTAAAGTTGCACTCAAATACGTGCAAGGGGAGTTAACCGGATCAAATATTGGCATTTTTATTCGCTCCCGCGTTGCCTTTAGCAGATTACAACGCAGTCAGGTTGATTGTCCAGTTGTGCGGAGCATTACATACTCTGCCAACAAAATTGCATCACATGTGGTATCAATTGATACCCCAAGTGTTGCACAATTGATACCTTCACACGTTGGGATCGCCAGAAACTAAGAGGCTGACCGGCTGACTTCAACTTGCACTCATAACGAGAGTGTCTGCCATGAAATTTTGCGCAAGCTTGATGACGCTCGTTTGCTGATTCGTCAAGCACCATCCAGGCCAGTGCATCGGAAGTGGAACGTTCCCGCCACGTGTTCGCAGTCAAGGTTTGCCTTGTCGCGCTAGACCATAACTGCTCAAGCTAAGGGTTGGCTATGCGAACGTGTTATGAACGTTTACACCGACAAGGACGTGTGGGCAGTCCATCAGGCACGTCTTGCGGTTGCTGCAAGACACTTCAGCACATAATATTGGAGTATCCCACTTTCATTGCGCCGCGCACGACCACTAGTGAGGGACTATCATCTCTTTGGCCTGCAGTGTACGACACTTGACGAATGTTTGCATCCCACTGGTTGTGCATCTCGACGCGATCAGTCTCATCACTATCTCCTTACTTTTCTAGAAGTGACTAACTGAGGTTTTTGTTTGTAGCTTATTTCTGTTTTCAAATGACAAGACCTCAGACACTGTTTCTTCTATTTTAACGTTCTCTTGCTGCGTGACCTATAATGGCCGGCCCTACTTTGTGATACCTGTACTGTGTGTGTGGTCTACTTTATTCTTTGAAATTTATCATCTTGATCTTTCTTTTCTCTTTCCTCCCTTCTTCCTACTTTCCTTTTCTATCTTTCTTTCTCGTCTTTTCTGAAGTGTAGGCAGGCATTGTGCACTTTCAAGTGCAGTGGCCAACCTGCTCCTCGCTTGCCCTTTTCTTTGTGTATATATGTCTTCAAAACAAATAGTATTATTCCTAATATCTGCTGAACAGTTTTCATATAGGCAGAAACTTCAACATCGGCGTTAGAAAATTATTAAAATTCTCTGTAGTTAAAGAATTACTTCATAAATATTTGTAAAGAAACAGAAAGTGTCATTGTCACAGCGTGCTTGTAAAGAAACTCTTTTACGTCTGGATAAAATATATCAGTAATCAAACGCATTCGCTTGGAGGCATTCACGCAGCGTCTTTACTAAACGTGCTTTTTACCTCGTTGGACTAATAAAGCTAATATTGCAGTTATTTGAAACGTATGACAGTGTTCTCACGAGAACACTAAACAAAAAGCAGTTGATCACGCGAGAAAGTTATACCACTGCGGCAACATCACACTCCAGACTATCCCCTTCGACACATGTTGATCAATCCGACACGCGTTCTTAATTTCAAGAATGTGAAAGGTAAGATATGAAAAGAACTTTTGCAGAATACAGGAATTACCCGAATTAACACAAATTAACGCAGGGGCCTCCTGAACAGCGCCTGGTGTTTTAGATATGTCTAATGAATGATGGAAAGCTATGACGTACTTTATTTCATTGTAATTTATGGTCATGCAGAGGGGTAAATACGACGTATACGCATGTCTAGTACGACTGCTTATACAGTGAAGCCGAATTTCTGAAGGCGAAAAAAGAAGAAGCAAGATGGCATGACTCGCATTTCACAGTAGTTATTAGAATAAAAAATTAGTTTTGATGCCTTTAATAAAATAATTTATTGATAACCTTTTCTTTTAAATATTGACAGTGAACCACAGACATTTCATAATCGTAACACTGCATTGATTTTTTTACATGTTGGTCTGATGGAAAAGTAGATTACGGCACATTATAATAATTTAATAGGAGTATTTAAATGTGAGCAACTTGGTTACCCGCTGTTTCTGGCGACCTTGAACTTGATGTAAAAAAATGTCCCGGTATGTAGAACGAGAAAAAATATAGTGTTGCCATTTTAGTATCTTTTTTACATAAGGGGGGGGGGGGCACAAACTCGTACATGCAAAATACAGCACTAGTGTTCTAAATACAACTATTACTACATTGATTACAGTGGAAACACGCAGTATAACTCAAACACGAAATCCATAGATGAAATAAAACTACATGCAATGAACACACGCAAGCCGCATGAAATAAATAGATATGAACAGGAGGTATCGGTCACTAATTCTTGAAATCACAAGAAACTTTATGCACAATATGTTAATATGTACATATAACAATAATAACTAATTTGCTATCACAAACCGTTTTCTGGCAACGAGGTTTCGAAATATGGTAAGTTAACTTCACTAGCTATGCGTGATGGTAGGTTATTCCATTCTATTATTGTGCGACGAATAAATGATCTTGCGTAAAGTGATGAGCGACACGTTATGCGTTTTACTTTCTTAGCATGGTCACGGTGCGCGAAGACTGCAGGGGGTGGCGAAAAGAAGTCATCGTGAAGCGTGGAATGGTAATACAGTTCATGATATAAGGCTAGGTGAGCAAACTGGCGTCGACGTGATAGTGGTTCCAACTCGGCATGTTGTTTTAATGATGTGACCCTGGTGAAGCGCGAATAATCTGAAAAGATGAAGCGAACGATATCGCTAGATTTAGCCACTTTCTTGTCTGTGCAGCGAAAAATTTTTCAGTTCAGCGACCACCAACCTGTTTAGTGAGGTGAACAGCATTGCGACATTTCCGAGACTTCCAAGTTAGGAAAGTTGCTTGACAGAACGCACTTTATTATTCAAAAGCTACGTGTGGTAGGCCGAAATTGGCTGTATGATGCGTAGGTTCACAGACCATGGTTAAGCAATCATTACCTTCACACGATTCACTGTGTGCTCGCAATTTTTTTTCATTCAGAAACCGATTTACATGGGTCTAATGCTCCGGGTTCTGGAATTTCACTAAATACGTTCGATTGGTGGCGATTTACAAATTTTGTTTTAAGATTTAGAACACAGCAAGAAAATAGTAAGGCAGATCGACTGTAGAAAGGCGTATACATAGGACGGTTGGGATCGTTTACGCCAGCGTGAACACACGTTTTCCTTATCAGATGAGTTTATGACAATTCAGTACTGCGAATGGCCTTCAGGTAAACCAAGAAGCGGAAGCGGAAGCCTAGTATTTGACCTGCATAAAGGTAACGTAATGTTAATCGCTGTATTATTATGTAACCTTGCGCGTCTTCCCAAATTTTGCTGTCCTTTCAGGACCACCGATAACTTGAAAATTTTCACAGATATTGTGGACCAAGTGCCTATGCGTGCTAGTAAAATAAGATTGCTTGTGTTCTTTTGAATAGTGCTGCATTTGGAACCTCCCCAAACACCAAATTTCAGGTGTCATCCTCCATTGTTATCTAAGCATAAAAATAAAGTAAAGGCATTTCCGAGACTTCCAAGTTAGGAAAGTTGCTTGACAGAACGCACTTTATTATTCAAAAGCTACGTGTGGTAGGCCTGCTTCGAACTTCTCTCTTTTTTCTTTACTCGCACGGACCCTAGAGAAACTTCAGAGATTTTCGGCCAACGATTTACTCAATGCTAGCGCATACAAGGGTTTCAAATCTTACCTAAACGTTACCTAAATATTATGCAAACATTTTAGCGACAATTTTAGCGAAATGGCAGCAAAGTTTAGCGGAAATTTAGCGTCTCACTTTAGCGACAGGCTTCAAACTATTTATGGGAACATTGAAGATATGCTTGACAATAAGTTCTGCTGTTTTGAAAATTATTTTCCAGGAGTATACCACCTAAGATACATCGTAAGGGGTTGAACATAATATGAAGAAAAATGTGCATTTGATTTAAAACAGAGTGACCATGCTTTCGGTCCTTCATTTGGAGAAAGATGTTTCAATCATTTAGGCTCTGATAGTTGCAGATAATCAAGTATGAACGCGAATTTCCTCCCACTAAACGTGGCATTAGGTGATTTTGATATGATGATGGAACGAAGTTTACTAGAGAACATGTGACAGGGGCTTAAATATAACGGGTATTTATTATTATTATATTTAACAAGAAAAAGAAATCGGCGTCAGCCTACCTACGCTTCAACTAGATTTGCTCCGTGGTCAATCTGCACTGCAGTGAAGACATTGTGCGAAGCAACGTTGCAGTCTGAACTTGAGACATTTTTTTTATTATTGTCTAAAGCGGTTGCTCCCTCGGCGTCTTTCGGCATAAATTTATCTGTACTTCCCTGGCAAATGCACGAGATACTGTGTTTTTAAGTAAAGCACATCGATAAGAAATTATATATTGAACTCGTCGCCGACACCTTTTTTGTACACAGGTTGATGAACTTAAAATGTGCTTTTTCTTGTAACCAAAGAATTGCTACTTAGAAAAAGAAAACGTTCAGGTCAGAATACGGCTTTATTTTTTATTTTTTTACTAAATATACGCCATCATCATCATACAGTCATCGTCACAACATCGTCGTCATGACTTGTTTTTGACGTTTTGTTTTTGCTGTTTGTTGACGTTTTGTTTTTCGTGTTACTTTGGTTCGTGATTATTTTTGCCATCATTATATTTGAATCCCGCCTGTTTGGTGTTATTTAAGACCGCAGTATACTTGTAAAGAAAAATAAATACATGCCGTCGTCATAGGATACCACCTTCAATTCAATGTTCCATCGACGCCCTTCCTAGCTGGTCCTCCTTCACTCGTGATCATGCCACCGTTATAATGGCACTGTTTGCATCGCGTCGTCGTCAGGCAGCCGCCGTTATGCATTCATTGGCACACCGTCATTGTCATGCCATCGTGGTCGCTCCATCCTCGTAATTGCACCTTCGTCTTCCGACTATCATTGTCGTCCCGCCATCGGCGTCATACACACTTCGTTATAGAATAGTCTTTATGCCATCTTCGCCGTACGCGAGTCGTGACCCCACTGTCTTCATGTAGTCGTCGTCATGCCTATAGTCTTCACACCATCGTATTTTCAGAATCGGCATCTCATTGTCGTCGGGCCATCGTATTCACATCACCTTCGTCGTTCCATCGAAGTCACTTTTCTTCTTCGTTTCATTCTCTTCACTGCGTCGTCGCATATTGTCGTCGTCCTTCCCATGGCCGACCTTGGCAAGCGAGGGCTTTAGCAAAGTGAGCCGATATCGGCGACAATGTGTGTCACATATAGTTGAAGCGGCAGATGTCTCAATATGACCACTAGAGATTCTAAATAAACGTGTGTTCAGCAGTACGGCGTGTCGTTACTGTGTTTCAGTGCCAATCACATTACCGTCGGTAGCCGTCGTGAGACGGAGTCCACCGGAAATTTCTCGGAAGTCGTCCAGGTGACTGAAATACTGAAAAATCTTAATTTTGAGCAACAATTATTTTGAAAATTTTCACGCAGTCGAAATTCTAATTGGCTGTACTTGGCAACAAATATCCCTCGAAATACCGCATCTTTCACTCACACCGATTCGTAGAATTGATAGCGAAATTGGATATCTGTGCTGCAGAGTGTCCCACCTAAAGAGCGCTGCTCTATTTCATTCGAACAAATAATTTAGCTTAGACTAGGCTGGAGCCGGACATGATTCTACGAGTCTTAGCAATAATATTTTGGAGGTGTCAGTATAAGTTAAAAAAGATTGATGTGACTTCTGGCAAGACTGGCATTATAGCGGTACAAAAAACGTTTGACCTAGAGCTGCGCGTGGTGCGTTTGTTGTAATTGCCCTCCAATCATTATGGTTGGAAAATGGTCGGTAATGAGAGGGGCAATACAAGCACTGGCTATATTGAAGAAGCGGCAGACGTGACCTTGCCACGCCTGCTTTCGAGCTCGTAGAAGTGTATTTGGTAACCTTGGTGCAGCGTGCCTCGAGCAATAATTGCACTGCTACAATCAAGGCTTCCAATAACGAAGAAACATCTGAAAAGGAAGAAATAAACCGACTGATAAAACGACAGAACCTGGCTTCTGGTAAATACTCCACTCGATTCGGCAGAATTGTCCCGGCTGCGGTGTCTTCGTGTCACCGGCTACCAGTGCATTGGTGGTGCGTAAGGCGATACGTTAAGCTCCATTATTCTTCGAACGACGTATAACCTACTCAGTTACGACAAATAAACAACGAATATGCATATATGCTATATATGCATAAAAGCGATATTTTAAATTTTAATATTAGAAAGATTGAGAGAGAGAAAAAAAGAACATTTATTAGTACCAAAGGAACTCAAGCCCCAGTCCGGGCTCCATGGCGGGCCTTCTTTCCCAGCACGTTCTTGACGGGCTGCACAAGATGCGGCCACCATAGTTTTTCAAACTTTCATCGCGGAGTGGTCGACTCCACTCAGATACCGGGACGCTGGTTCTGTGGTATTTGAGAAAGTATTGAGGAAGCAGTAAAAAATGGTCGCAGCAAGAAATCAGTGTGAAGAAAACTTGAGTGCAAGGCAAGATGTATGCAGTGAAAGATAAGAAGGGTAATCTCTTCAGAAATTTCGATGATGCAGTAAAATTTGCCGAATAATTTTATACTTACCTGTACCTTACCCGGAGCAGCCACGCAACGTTGACTAGACGTAGTGATGAACAGGATAAAGAAGCTCCTTCCACAACTAGCGACGAAGTTGGAGGGGTCTTGCAAGACAGTTCCCAGGGAAACCGGGCAGCAGAAGATGGAATAACAGACAATTTAATCAAAGATGGGGGATATATTATTCTTTAAGAAATTGCGGCATTTATACGCAAGGCATAACGACTTCAAAGGTACCAAAAATCTGGAAGAATGTCAACATTATACTAGTCCATAAGAAAGGAGACGTTAAAGAATTTAAGAATTATAGGCCCGTTACCTTGATTTCACTATTCTATAGAATTGATGCTACAAGATAATTTTCAATAAAATCAGGGCAACACTTCAATCAACCAAGAGAACAGGCTGACTTCAGGATGGGATATTTTCCAATAAATCCTGTTTCATCATGTCATGCCATCAATCAGCCAGTTAAGAAATCTGCGGTGAACTGTAAACCTCTCTACACCCCTTTTATAAATTTTGCAAATACATTTAATTGAGTAGAGGTACCAGCAGCCATAGATGCACTGCGTAATCAAGGAGTACAGGACGCATACGTGAATATTTCGGGAAGTATCAACAAATATTCCACAGCTATCTAGGTTCTCCACAAGAAAAGAGGAAAATTACCATTGAAGAAAGGGGTCAGGCAAGGAGACACAATCTCTCCAATGCTATTCACTGCACTCCTAGAAGAAGTATTCAACTATTATACTCGGAAAGCTTAGGAGTGAGAATCAACGGCGAATACTTGCAGATGACATTGTCCAGTTGAGAACTACTAGGAATCAATTGAGACAAATGATTGAGGACCTTCGCCCAGATAGTGTAATAGTAGGGTTGAAGATCAGTATGCTGCAGACAAAGGTAATGTTCAATAGCCTGGAAAGAGAACAATAATAGCTGGGCAGACCGTGTATTGGGTAGGGTAGAAAACTGGTGGATCATTACAGTAGCAGACAGGGTGCTAAGAAAAGTGAGGTGCAGTGGAGGATGGCAGGAAACCAGGCGGAGTGATGAAACTAGCAGATTTGTATGCGTAAGTTGGAATCAGCTAGCGCAAGACAGGGGTGATTGGAGATCACTGGGAGAGGTCTTCATCTTACAAGGGACATAAAGATAGGCTGATGTTGATGATGATAATGATGATTATGCATATATGAAAGCAACTGCCAGCATATGGTAGAGAGAAAGATGAAAAGACAGGGAGGTCGGCCAGTGTAGGCAGGCTGGCTACATTGTGCAGTATTCAGTTTGCTCGACTATGCCTGGACACCAGACATTTTGTAAATCAGGATTGCGTGAAAGAAATAGTGAACCTAACACCGCTGTTGCTCTAAACATACATGAATAGTTGGAGTCGGCTACAGTAAACAATATTGGGGCAAAAGGTACCTGTGCATCGCGCGTAAATGTTTCTTTTTTCTTTCACAAAGATATATTATTTGTACACGGCCCGGAAACACATTCTAGCTTTCTAGAGGTCATCAACGAAGTGAGCTGGGAAAACTCAGTTGACTTAGTTTACCAAGAAAAAAAATTACTCAATGATAGAGGTGAGAAGTAACTACGAGCAGATCTCAATAACAATCGGCTGTTACTGACTCCTCGCAGGAGAGTAACCGGTCAAAGACCACCGGCGGAACAGAAACTTCTGCAGTCGAAGCAACGAACAGACATCCAAGAAGGGATAGCTACAAGTTCTTTGTGAGAGCATGAGACGAGAGATGCAAGCTGTGCCAAGTGAGTGTGGACATGTGGGCATGACCCTAGCTGCACTGAAAACAAAGCATTATACGATCTGCATGGAAATCTACCAGACGCTGACCTTTTCGTCATGGTCAAATATAAGAAGAATAGCAGGCAAGGCATGTACGGTATTTTTCATCTAGCTTCAAAAGAGACCTCTATGTGGCGATTAAATGCTAACGTGTTAGCAGAAGTGCTAGCTGTGCCGAAAAAGAAGATTATAAATACCCGGATCACTACTTGTAACGACTGCATTGGCAGGTATAGACGGGGACGGAAAAGTTCCTGCATAATGTTTAAAAAATGTTTGCCGCATAAGGTACCTCACTGTGCCTTACAGGGACTCAGAGTAGATAAAGTATAAAAGCGAAGCTTTCTTTGTTGACTTTCCCGGGTTTGGCGTGGCGGCCTGGCTGCTTGGTGCCGTTGAGTCGGTCGCTATCTCGGCCGATCCTTTTGGTGATATATATGCAAAGTTATATGAGCACCGAATGAAAGTACCCGTGAAGTGGTAAATATCTCAGAACACAGGACAACAGGACACAGGACAGTGCTTTTCCTGTGTTCTTCCCTTGTCCATGTTTAGTTCGCGCTGTTTTCCACCGATGGATTTATGCCAACTTTCTCGAATTCATAACCTTTTAAGGCTAATATAGCCCTTGTATGCTAACCAACTGTGTGGACTTCTGTTCTACAAACAAACAAAATAACTTCCGGCACAAAACTTATACACACCTTGTTGACTCACAGGCGTCTTTAACGAAAACAGATCTTTTGTAGAATAGTGAAATAAATATAACGGATTTTTTATTTACAGTATTTTCTTACATTCAGCCACCCAATAGGTGCCGACCACTGAGTGAGGGCCCATTCATGGCCAATCCTACAGAATGGGCATGTCCCTCTATAATTCCTAGATAGAACTTGATTATATAAAGTCGGATCACGTTCATGCCCTTTCGTGCCCATTCACGGCTCTCGCATCCAAGGCCGTAAGCGGTGGCACTGGCTAACACTCCCATGCTTAACTACAGTACACGTACATCAATACCCGGGAAACTGGACAGGAAAACGGTGCCGCGGTAGCTCAGTTGGTAAGAGAATTGCACGCTTAGTGCGAAGATGTTGGTTCGCATCCCACCTAAGGCAAGTTGGCTTTTCATCCACGTTCATTTTCCCTTATTTAAAATTTCTGCATTTCATTTAATTAAACCAGTAACTCCTCTACACTTTCGTTGTTGTCACTGTCTGTTGGTTTTCTCTGGTTCTTTACTGCTTGTGATATTCCTGTAGTCTAATAATCTTTATTTTTTTCCGTGCTACACCAATTTGCTGTGTTAATGCATTGCTATATCGTATTTGTCTCACATTATTTTGTATTTTAATTTTATCTTAGTGTTTTGCCACATTGTTATTAACTTTTGACAGTATTTTGTATTTTCATTTCTTTTTTTCTGTATTTTATTGCGATATATGGACACTCCAAGCGCATTTTTGCCGTCGCCGTCGTCGTCACCGTGAAGTTTCGTATAAAGTCCAACGGCGATAAAATCGTCGCCGCGCGCCGTGCTTTGTGTGTGCGAGTGAAAGCTTGCGAGGGTGAGCCGGCAACCACAGCTCTCTTATGCACGCGAGAGGGGCAGGCGGTCGGAAGTGCCCGGTCTTCCTTCACGGGCGAGGCACGGGGAGGAGGCGACGGAGACGGGAGGAGAGGGGGGGTTTCCGTTCTGCACACCTTACCTCTCCTATCTCCTTTTTCTCCCACTCTCCCCTCTCCGCGGGCGCTGAGCCGTGCTCCCTCAAGGGCTGCAGAAGATAGTGCCAACCTTCCCTTTCTCACAACGAACCACTTAGTAGCTGCGTTCGGTTCCCGCGGCTGCTGCTCACGGATCTGCCACGCCACCGTATCTTGAAAGCGATCTTCGATGAGAACAAAGTGCATTCGCCGAGTGCCGGTAGCTTCGTATGCGCTGTGCTTTCGACGTTTAGTTCGCGTTGAAGCGAGAGCCAGCGCGAAGGTCAATTTGCTCGCTGCCGCTGGCACGCTTTCTCTCTCCAGCGTTTTCACGAGTTTCCGCGGTCATCGAGCGAGATGTGTTCATGTTTACCTGTGCGCGCGTGACACCCTGCTTGTTTCTTTAGTTAGTAAGCGAATATTTACAACTTTATACGGCCGATAATACTATCCTTACTTCGTATATCTGTCTACTAATTTGCTATCGCAATCGATGCTTCATTTTTCGGGCGAAATTGCGCCTTCTTTTCTACCTATGATTTTGGGATTGCCATCCTAACTGTCGCAACACTTTCTATTTCTCACATTTAGTTAAAAATAATTCATGTACGGTTCTACTTGATAGTAAATGCAGCATCCAAGAAAGAGACGTTACAAAAATGCCTTGGGCTATCACAAGTATTCTAACACGGGTCAAGGAGATGACAAATGCGGGCTTCTCAAGTAGACATGGTCATCATGGATATGAAGGATAGAAAAGTATCCTGCACTTTTTATAGACCACATGTCGACAATGTTCAGAAACTCGGAATCATCTTTATTCTTGAAAAAGGCATTGACAGCTCACTCAGTGCTTTACGAATGTCATGTAAAGTTGGGTTAAGGTTAGTAAATACTCCGGGAGCTTCGTTAACTCAAAAAAGAACCGTGTGCATCGTGATCCCCTTGCGCATATTATCACATGCCTTACTAGCACAGACCGGGCGCGGAAACTTGTGGGTATTTCAGCTTTAAAGGGAGTGATTTTTGAGCGAATATCTCGTTTAATGCAGACGTTTCCGTTACTCTATTCCTCGGTTTGTCTCCAGCGACAGTGGACATGCAGGCGTGGATTTATTACTTTTCATCAACATTTTTCGATGCATATAGTTCTTGTTTTGAACATTACGCCTGCGCTTTACACTGCACAAATATAAAATCAACCTTTGGTGAGAAGACAAGGTGATTTGTAGCATATTATTGGCATCTTCGCGTGACACAGGGGCATAGTATCCCTTTGGAAGTAGTTCGCACAGGTCGAGAAGTGCTCTTGCCATTGTGCATGTATTGTACCTTTCATCCCTCTCCTCACGTCATGCTGTTTATAGACTTCTCGAAACAAAAGTTCCGACAAAACTCACCTCACGATGATTGTCAGACACACACACACACAAACACACATTTATTCAACTTACCTTCTAGTTTCCGCTTTAACCTGCAGTACGTTGTTCTGCTGTCTGCCTACGATTGGTTCAGTTGGCAATTTTTTTCTCGTGTTGTATGTAAACTGCACTCCCTTTCTTGAGGATTTTCTTGTGCGAGTCGTTGCCGTTGTTATGCTCGATGTCATTGCAGCTGGCGTTCCCTGGCTGCCCCAGCTTTAGCGGCATAGCCAAGACGTCTTACAGCGAAGCTGTCTATGGCTATGATCCCGCGATTTTTACGTGGCGTAACGTCGACAGAAAACTATCGTCATCAATGGTTCATACCCCTGTAAATGAAAGACTACAAGCGCTCAGCAAAATGAAGTGAACAGTTTTATTTTTTTTTCGTGATTCATCTGTACCGAGAGGTCAATGAAGAAAAAAATATGAAGTCGGAATGCTGCCAAGGAGATATTATCGCTCACCACACTGCGGGCTCGGGATCGATTGCTCGTAGGGGACTGAACCATTTCCAATATATTCGTCTTTAGTTCTATTTTATTACAGCGGCTACGAAGTCATCCTGTCGAGGCCAGATATATTGCCAGGCCAAATGGGCAAGGGTAGGCAAAAAAAAAATGCTCTCGCATTTAAGAGCGTATTGTAAATAGCAAAATTTCTTCTATTTAGGCACATCAGTTGAAGAGACAGACGCTAATTGCCGTGGATATCATATTGTTTAAATACATAATTTAAGAAGTTCGACTATAAATCTCTTGTAGCTGGGCAAAACAAAAGTCGTCTAAGCATAATTTCCCACAATGCTCGCTTACCTTTTTTTGAAGAAATTTTAATACAAGTTGGTGTTATTTTTTGTGCTTGGTGCATAACAGCCTTACCTGATTCTACGCGACTGCACATTTTTCAATTGCGAAATAAAAGCCCGGCAACTCATACTTATTTAGCACATATTATGAGCTAGCATCAGTTCTGAGATAGCTTTTCCATAAATAGGATCTCCAATACATTGTTTTTCCTACAATAAGGTTTTTCAAAAAGCCTTTCTTGCATGGTACCGGACGAACTGAATAGAAACGCAGATAGATTTGATAAGAAGGTTTGGGCTAAAAAGATGGCGATACACTGTGTGCATCTGCTAAATAGACGACTCCATTTCTGCCCGACTTCATTCCTGCAATTGTAACATGTGCCCTAAGAACACGATCAAGAAAGATACGTTAATTAGCTTACTAAACTTGCATTTTGTGGTAAAAGTATTACGCTCTCGGTTCAGTAAACTAACTGATCAGTGGGACTCCGCTGTCTGCCACAGATGAATACTTAAAAGTACGTACTACATAAAGAAAGCCGGTGGTGCATTTTCCCTATTTGGTATTCGAGAGCAGTGCAAAAATAAATGTTTTTACAACGTATCTATTTTTTTAACGTAGCTCAAGGTTTCAGGTACGGTACTCAGCTCTCTTATATAGCCACGAAGGCAGCATATAGCAGCCTTTCGTATACTTGTCATTATCTTAATTAGAGCGACAAAACCATGCATGGGAACATGCGAATGCGTCTGGAGTGGAACTGTCTATTTTTGTTTACAATACCTGCATGTACGATAATATACGCAAGCTAACCACTCTGCCTTTCAATAAAGAACTTTGCTCCTCTCTTTCAGTACCTGCGGTAACTATATATAATAATGAAACAATTTCCTTGTTATAAAGCTTCAAGGTATAAAGCTTTCAAACAGGTCAAAGACCTGTTTGAAATCAAGATTTACAATGTGCTGTACACATAACTTCACTGTTGAGGGATTGATGTGAAAAATAATCTATTTCATGATAATTGATACAATGAATTCGCGCGGATGGGTGTCTTCTGAATTAAAATAATGTTTTGCTTGCATACGTCTTTAATGAAAAAATTGTGTAGAGCCTGCATGAAAACTTACGAACTAAAGAATAATTGCATTCTGGAAGTGCAAACCAAATCCTGCCGTTTTCTTACAGAATTATAAATTTATGAGAAGGAAAATAAATATACAACAGGCCCTTTTCCCTGCGCAAAGATCTCACTACCGCTATGTGGCAGTGAGGCATTTGCGCAGGAACATTGATACGTAGGTCCAATTTTTAATTTCCTCTTCAAGTAAAAAAATGCCCATGTATGAAAGCTTTCTTTTTAATCAATTCACCTAAATGAAATAAAAAGCAGTTCCTGCATTTTCTATTAAGGATGTAATTCGTAACAGACAACGTTGAGGCCCGCTTCGGTAATCCGGAAAAAATAATTCTCATGTAAGGCAGCATTGCCACCGAGCAAGAACATCATTGTCGCACAAGAAACTACATGGTAGCCGACCTTGTTACCGATGTTTCTCAAGAGATGGCGCAGTGAGCACGAGAGCGTCTGGCTTTTACGCGACCGGTTTGTGTGTCAGAGAGCCCCGGTGGTGCAGAGGGGGGGGGGGGGGGGGGACGTTATGCCTCGCAGGTAAGAAAGAGAGAATGTTTTTGATTGCACTGGTCGACAACAGCCGGCGCCAGCTGTGGCTACGCATACCATACACGCCGTTGCGCACATGATCGGCTCTATGCATGCAGTGGCTGGTTCAAGATACTTCAGGCAGATGAAGACGTAAGATTTGCTTTAGTTTATTTTTATATCGAAAACGTTTTGACAAGAAGTGTGTTCATCATGATGTGCACATCATTGCAAAGCCCCACCTAAGCACATGGCGTACAAACATTGCTCGCTTGCGTATGAAAATATATACAATATATACACTTCCACACGGCGTTACTGTGTAAAACGCATTACTGTGTTACAGGAATAAAGTTTAGTCGGTTCATTTGAAAGATTTTTTATTAATGCTAACCTTCGCATCGCAGGTGTTGTGGTGTTTAATGCTCACCTCTTCATGTCGTTGAATTGTGCTGCTTAGTTAGTTTTATTACCCTTCTACGCAGTAGATAATTCCCAAATTGTACGGATATATGCACGCATTAAAATTGTGTAGAAATGTACGCGTTTTGAATGGTTACCGGCGACTTTTTACCTTGCAGCGGGGCTCATATTGTAATTACAATATTCCAATTTTGTGGGACAAAAGGAGGAGTGCATTAGCGCTGCTCCGCATTTTGGAGAGTAATAGGTGCCGTTAAAAACAAGGACAACAGAACCTTGTTCCATCCTCTTTTTGTCGTCATTGTTAGTTTGTACACTGCTCTAAAATTAGAAAATGTCAGAGCACGCAAATGAAATTTCCAGGCAAGAAATAAGCGAACGTTGTACACAGACAATTGCCTCGAAATATGTTAACACCAGTAGCGCACCCAGGATCTCTGCCAGGGGGGCGGGGGTTGACAGTTTGCCAATACCATCTAAACAGCACTAATTTCAATTTCTTCACGGGAAATTGTCAAAAAATGCGCTTTTTGCGAGTGTACAGACGATTGCACGTCTTACATCTTAGTTGCAGCACTCAAATGCGTAAGGAAAGAAAAGGGGTGAAACAAAAGGCGGGGGGTTAACTCGGCCTCAGGGGGGGTTACAACCCCCGAGTCCCCCCCGTCGGTGCGCCACTGGTTAACACGAAGGAGCTTCTGCTTATCTCCAAGGATGTGCAATGCATATCTAGTCGACTTGTACACTGCTCTAAAATTAGAAAATGTCAGAGCACGCAAAGGAAATTGCCAGGCAAGAAATAAGCGAACGTTGTACATAGACAATTGCCTCGAAATATGTTAACACGAAGGAGCTTCTGCATATCTCCAAGGATGTTCAATGCGTAGAACAATGTATCTAGTCGACTTTACCCTCCCCCTCCCCCTCTCAATGTCCGAAGTGGAGGTGCACAGTATGCCATTTGCCACCCCCCCCCCCCCCTCACACACACACTTTTGAAAGCGGGAGCTGTTGGCTGCACGCTGCAAATTAAATCAAGACAACAGCTGAGACCAAATTTTCAGTGTGAATGCATGAGCCACGTAAGTAATGCTTTTCGTTATTACGCATCCCCTGTTTGGGCCGTGGGGATTGTCTTTCGTACCCTCGCCGTGAAGCACGGTATCAGACGACGAACGGGGTGCGCCAGACACGCTGAGATTGCGGAGATGGCTAGCGCTGGGCAGTTCCCACCATTACAAGTTCTACGTTGCGCTTCTTGCATCATGCCCATATTTTTTAGTACTGCCTAATCATACTTGAAAACACGGAATTAGCTTGCTATAGATAACTTAAAGGCGAGGGGTTCTAAAGTATTATACTCAGCCGCGCCCAAAGATGGCGTGCCCTAAGCATGAAATTTTCGGATTATCAAATACCGGAACTATTGAATTTATATATGGGTTGATAATATACAAGTTTTACAGAATTTACAAACGGTCACATGTAGCATGCGGATAGCATAATTCTGGTCCTTTAGCTGAATTATTTGAAGAGGCGGACATTACTAGCACGAGAAATCGAAGTATATATCTAATTAATCACATAAATTCACTAATGAACTTTTTAATCATTTCAGTTACGGCACGTATTTTATTTCATTTCCTTTCCTTAAAGACCCAGTAGTATGGGTATTACATAGGGGGTGTGGATACAACATATAAAAACAAGTGTTGTATTGCTTTCAGTTCGTTAAATAAAAAGTTGTTACATCTTGAACGAATTGTGACAGGCAGGTGACGGCAGCGACTTGACGAAGAAGGGCATTAAAATCTTTAGGGGCTCGGTAGAAAAACGAGGCTGAAAATGTATTTGTACGCGATTGTGGTTGTGCTACCTGCAGCGGGTGGTCAATGCGTTGTGACCGGAATGATGGAGGAACAATGCATGGTGGGCGATTAAGCGTCGAATATTAGAACATATGGAAGAGGGAGAGGGTGGCAATGCGGCGACGAAAGGATAGAAGCAATAAGGCAGATTATTTTTTCAAATTATGACATGCTGACGTCGTAAGAGTATGTGGAATTAATATACCTGGTGGCGCGATTTTGAAGTGCCTCAAGGGCTTTGGCAAGATATGCTTATTGCGTATTCAAGTTTCGTTCTATACTAACGATTCATAGTCTAACAGCTTTACATGCAATGGAGCGAAGCGAAGGTGACGTTTTATAAATCGCAATGTCTTGCTTGCCGAGTAAATGACATTAGTAACATGCACGTTCCAGGTTAGGTCATTAGCCAAGGTGACACCTAAGTATTTGTAAGATTCTACTAACTCAACGGAGACGTTACTAATTCGATAAAAAAAGCAAAGCGGAGCAATGACGACGGGTAAATGAAACACGTTTTCATTTATTAGAGTTGAATGTCATCAGCCAATCAGCCAAAGATCGACAATTGCATATTGCAATTTACGAATTGTAGCCGGTGAGCTTGCAAGACGTATCCACTTGATATCAATTTCCTGGAGGACGCCAGTTTAGAGGTATATTTTGCCAAAGTATGGCACGAAATACATGGGCGTTCCAGTAACATTTGTGTTCAAATGCATAAAAGAGCGTTTTGTTAAAAAAAGTAAGTGGAACAACAGTGCATTTTCACGGCCAGTTTGAGGACGCATATCTCCAAATATGTGTTTTGATTTATTTTGCCAAGAAATGTCCGCGTCTCTGAATAAACCGGCTCAAGGAGTAGAATTCTGTTATATGCAACAGGAAATTTCTAAAAACTCCGCAAAACTTAAAAATGATCACCCCTTATAACTTATAAGGTGTCCCGGCTAAACAAGCCTTCAACGTAAGAGATTATTAAAAATAACACGGTGCAGGATATGATCTTAAGACCCACCATGTTCAATCTTCAGAACCCTGACGACGGAGCACTGTAGGTTTTAAAATTGTACCTTGCACCGTGTTTTATAAATACTTTTTTTTCTCGAAGAGCTTCGCTGATGTTAGCTGGTACACATGGTATAGGTCCAGATGCTGTCGAATTTCATGTCTAATCGCCACTTATCCTATATATATCGGTGTAAACGGCCTTCAGGGATATTACAGTTCGGCGAGTTTGTGACCAATCATTTTGGAAGCTGTTGTCCTGTGCGGTCTTTCTGCTTTCTTGTTTGTCGTGTTTAGGTTTTGTGCTACATGCGTTAAGAAGAAAACGACACTGTCGAATGTGCAGAGCCATTACAATATCATTACAAGACTGCCTTGCATTTTTTCTATTGGCATGTGTCACATCTGACGTTGCATGTCTATTTCATTTTTAGGTTCTTTCAACACAAGAGTTACCCTAGCACACGCTCCCTAGCACAAGCAAAAAAAAAACAAACAAAATGCAGATTTATTATTTTGACGAAATTGGGACCACTCTTTCGGTGATATATATACCGAAAACTTGAACTTTGTAGGTTACTAAGGTGCATTGAAAATATTTGCTAAATACCTGCTTTCTCCCATCTCTTATGCCTTATACAATTCATTTAGTTGCTTTTCCTGGTTTCCTCAGTAAACTATGCGAGACACTGTGTTTATATTTCGTTGAAGCAGGAATCGTGTTTTCAGTGATGAGTGATACATTTTTAACCTATGTGGGTTCATTGCAGCCTTTGCGGAAAGTTACTTATTCAAGTGTTTCTAGGTGTTATAATGCTGTTATTCCAAATGTTTCGCAGACTCCTCAAAAACTGCATGATGCACTATCCAAAATCTGGATAATCTGGCGCTGCGAAACTTCCACGTACTTGCTTTAAATGTAACGTTGTAGATAATTACTGAACCATCGCTTTTACCCTGTTTTTGCTCGTCATACGAGGCTCGCCGTTTGTTTCCCCAATGTCTTCGGTGAACTAAACACCTTGTTCATATATTTGGGAAACAATAGGGGCGCAGTACGTGCAATGCGTAGGCAACGTTCGCAGTAGGTGGCTTGAATGTGCCTTTTTACAATAGATCACGTATGCAAGTGGACCGGAGCATTATTAGTGTATTTTACGAGTGGCGTAAAACTTATAGACTTTGTAATTATGCCCTGGCATAATTACAAATTCAACCAAGGTCAGATTTTGCGAACATAAGGGAAACGTTACGCCAAGATTGTGTGCGATGTTAAATTGAAAATGTTTAAACATTTTAAAAATCTTAAGCAAGCGTTCAAAAGTGTCAAGCTGCCGTTAATTGCTACGTATCCCAAATTTTCAGAACTCTGCATTTCACAAACTTTTTATTTGGAAGGAATGGGCAAAGCTTAAGTGGAATGTGTGGTAAATTTTTAACATTTTTGGCTTACTAGAATTGTTACGAATAATTATTGAACACTCGTTTCTGGGGGGTCTTTAATGCGTGATACATATATTGGGGTCGCCTGGTGTCCTTATTGAACTAAACGAGACAGGTTCTCTATGTTTGGTGATAGTAAGGACGAGGGAATGGGTGATGTCTGGGCAAAGTTCAAAGTGGGTGAGAAATTGAGGCTGAGGTAATAAATTACGTATGTGTGTGCTTTGGAGCTTTGTGAGCAGGTCTAACGAACAGGGCAGAAATTAACCCGTTGCCTTGGCAGAATTGCAAATGCCACCAAAATTATATTTAGCCAAAATAGTTGGAATGCTATGAATATCTCTGCGCCAAGTTAAATGAGCTGGATCAAACAAATTTAGGTATGTAAAAAATGCACCGACGATTACGATACTCCCTAATGTGAAATTTCAGCGCAGCTGTATACGTGCTTTCATTTCGCAATATATTGGCTGCCGTGGACAATCTGTCTCGTGCGGCACGTTGCAAACGGAGCGAAGTGTGGCGCGACAGATTCCGAAAGGAAGCTGTGGGTGACGCGTGGGCGCGATGCACAGCGGCTCCGCTTATGCAGCGCTTTGTTTCCATATATGGTATCGTTGGACGCGCTCGCCGCATGCCATCGACGAACACATGACACAGCGCTACTCTGGCGCCATCTCGTAGCGGTAGGCACTACGTTTTCTTTCCTTCTCACGCTTTCGTCATACCCTCCTCCGCTTTCCGCCTCATGGTTCCACTGCACCCTCCTCCTCTATGCGCTGCCTTCGCTCTCGCCGCTTTTTTTTATGCCCCGCTGTGTTCCGCGTTCGCTCTCATCTTTCGCTGTGCGCTGTGCTCGTTCGCTCCGTTACGCCGACGCTCACCGCAGGAACGGGCGCTCAAGAGCTGCGCTCTAAAAATGCCATGGTCAAGCTTTAGAACGTGTGATACGGCGTCGCTGTAGCTCGACTCGTAAGAGCATCGCACGCGTAATGTGAAGACGTTGGTTCGTCACCTCTACAGTAGGGTTATGTGGTGAGGGGGACGCAAAGTAAGATGATAATTATCGCTCTTAGCAGTGCAGTTAACAAAAACTGAATAATTAGCTTTTGACTGGCTGCAGTAAGCCGCCACGTTTGTATTGACAAGTTAGAGGCAGTCGTTTTTCTAAAGAGTTCCACTTGGCAGAATTCTTCTAGCGTACCCGTGCTTTGAGATATCGAATTGCGAAGGTTTAATTGCCCTTCGCATGATTACGCATGCAAGACAGTGACGACCGGCGGGAAGCTCCTCCCGTATGTGACGCGCGTTTTGCGTACGGCGTTTAGCCTAACAACGGGAAGGAGGCATAGGCAAAAGTGATGATTTCTCCCCCTTTTATTCTCGGTTGCGGTAATCCCAAAGCGCAGAAGTCGGAACCACTATCAAAAAACGGAACCGCGCTGCCTGTAACGATGGTAGCTTCTGTTATACAAGAGATAAGGGAGGAGCTTTGCGGCGGTCGTCATTGTTTTGCATGCGTAATCATGCGAACGGTAATTAAACTAAGCAGTTCGATATCTGAAAGCACGGATACGCTTGAAGAATTCTGCCAAGTGGAACTCTCTAGAAACATGACTGCCTCTAACTTTTCAATACAAACGTGCAATGCTTACTGCAGCCAGTCAAAAGTTAATTATTCAGTTTTTTGTTAATTGCAGTGCTAAGAGCGATAATTATCATCTCACTTTTTGTCTCTCTCGCCACATAACCCTACTGTAGAGGTGTTCCTCACGTACGTCTCAGCGCCTAATTGAAAAAAAAGGAAAAGCCTGTCAACTTAACTTTGATCACCCTTTATATAGCCACAGACACTGAAAGATAAGCAAGGTAATATCATCAGCATTTCGGTGAGATAGTAAAAGCAGCGGAAGAATTCTTTACACACCTGTACAGTGACACCTGTACAGCACCAAGGGAACCAGTAGGTAAGCTCTCCCAAGTATTAATGGACCTAATAAAGAAACGGCAAAACATGAGAGTGTCACACTCGAGAGGTCAGATAAAATTCGCTGAACTGTCGAAACCGATCAACAAGAAGAAAGTAAGGTATATCCGAAATTATAACGTGGAAAAGATTGAGGAAGCAGAGAAATATGGACGCAGCATAAAATCAGAAGAAAATTAGGCATAGGACAAAGCAAAATGTATGCACTGAAAGATAAGCAGGGTAATATCACCAGAGATTTTGATGACATAGTAAAAGCAGCGGAAGAATTCTATACAGACCTGTACCGTTCCCAGAGCAGCCAAGCTAATTTCATTCGAAGTAGGGATGAACAGGATACAGAGCAATGCAGAGCTCTATAATACAGAGCTCTATAACTAGCAACGAAGTTAGAAGGGCCTTGAAAGACATGACCAGGGGGAAAGCTGCTGGAGAATATGGAATAATAGTCGATTTATTCAAGGATGGAGGAGATATCATACTTGAAAAGCTTGTGGCCCTTTACACCCAAAGCTTCACGACTTCAAGTGTACCAGAAAGCTGGAAGAATGCCAACATTATACTCATCCATAAGAAGGGAGGCGTTAAAGAATTGAAGAATTATAGACCCATTAGCTTGCTCTCAGTATTGCATAAAATATTCACCAAGGTAATTTCAAATAGGATCAGGGCAACACTTGACTTCAGCAAACCAAGAGAACAGGCATGGCTTCCGGAAGGGATATTCTGCGATGGATCATATCCATGTCATCAATCGGGTAATAGAGAAATCTACAGAGTACAATCAACCTCTCTATACGGCTTTCATAGATTATGAGAAAGCATTTGATTCAGTAGAGATACCATCAGTCATAAAGGCATTGCGTAATCAAGGAGTACAGGAGGCATACGTGAATATCTTAGTAAATAAGAACAAGGATTGCACAGGAACCTTGGCTCTCCACAAGAAACGTACAAAGTTACCTATCAAGAAAGGGGTCAGGCAAGGAGAGACAATCTCTTCAATGCTATTCACTGCATGTTTAGAAGAAGTATTCAAACTCTTAGATTGGAAAGGTTTATTAATGAGGATCAACTGCGAATATCTTAGCAACCTTTGGTTTGCAGATGACATTGTCCTATTCAGCAACAAGGGAGACGAATTACAGCAAACGCTGAGGACCTTAACCGAGAAAGTGTAAGAGTGGGGTTGTAGATTAATATGCAGAAGACAAAGATACTGTTCAATAGCCTTGCAAGGGAACAAGAATTCAGGATCGCCAGTCAGCCTCTAGAGTCTATAAAGGAGTACGTTTATGTAGGTCAGTTACTGACAGGGGACCCTGATCATGAGAAAGAAATTTACAGAAGAATAAAATTGGGTTGCAGTGCATACGTCAGGCATTACCAAAGCCTGACTGGGAGCTTACCACTGTCGTTGAAAGAGAAAAGTGTACAATCATTGCATTCTACCGGTGCTAACATATGGGACAGAAACTAGGAAGTTAACAAAGAAGTTCGAGAACAAGTTAAGGACCACACAAAGAGCGATAGAACGAAAAATGTTAGGCCTAACGTCAAGAGACAGGAAGAGAGCGGTGTGGATCAGAGAGCAAACTTGGATAGCCGATATTCTAGTTGACATTATGCGGAAAAATGAAGCTGGGCAGGCCATGTAATGAGTAGGATGGATAACCGGTGGACCATTAGAGTCAAAGAATGGATACCAAGAGAAGGGAAGCACAGTCGAGGACGGCAGAAAACTAGATGGGGTGATGAAGTTAGGAAATTTGCAGGCGCAAGTTAGAATCAGCTAGTGCAAGACCGGGGTAATTCGAAATCGCAGGCAGAGTCCTTCGTCATGCAATGGGCATACTTATAGGCTGGTGCTGATGATATAAACACAGAGAGAGCTAGGGTTGTATAGATTGTGGTGTGCCGACCCCCTTCCCACCCCTCGAGAAATAGTTGGCACGCCATTGCTCATGCCTGACGCATGTCTGCTGTGACAATACGTTATATCGTTACTTGATTCATTGCGAATCGAAGTAAAGTCCACATTTATTGTGAGATGGTTTCTGCCGCATTGTATTTTGTTAATTTGTTAACTGTGATTATGTTTCTCATTACTACGCCGTCATTTATATTTCACACTGAAATTTAAAGAGGCGTTTGCTAATGCTGCAAAATGAATTTTTGTTGTAATTTCCACGCCGGAATGATGGTTCTATTTGTTTATAAACTTATGAGAGATTCTTATAGGAATCGGGGTACTTTAATTGCATACATATCCATGCGATAACACTCAGTAAAAAAATTCTCATAAAAAATTGAGCACTTTGAAGCTCAGAGGTCATCGCTAGGCAACTGTCTCATAAATAAAACATTAGCGATAAAAAATTACAAGCGCATTACACTTCATAAACGACTAGACAAAATGTTATTTTCTCTCTGACTAGGATAAGGAACCCGCACTTGAGCTCCTTCGGATTTTGTCACAATAATCTCAGCTAATCATATCCGCTTAACTGTCAGGAAGTTGTGAAGACCAAGAACTGACGGGCATAAGAGTGTGAAACTCACCAAGAGCGAAGATCCCTTACAGCAATGCCGTGGTCTGTCCTCTCAAAAACTCTAAAAGCTAACGTAAATTAGCTTCCACAGGACTTGTTTTGACAGAAGTAAGCGTTTGCAACGGCATAGATGCGTCGGGTACCGAGAGGTCACAGCGGAGCGCCAGAACAAGAGGACCAGCTCTGCAGGCTTTGAGTACGGACTAGCGCGTGCCGTGCTTGCGCTACTGGCACGCGCCGCCCAACTTTATTTTTCTCGTCAGTCGCAGCCGGCCCCAAGGCGCCGGCCGAGAGCGCTGACCTTAGCGTTCCCGCTTAGCAGCGTCGGTGGGCGCTACAGGGCTCCCCGCCCAGACGGAATGGCGAAATGTACTCGTCCACGAGGCAGAGATGAGGCTGTCTTGGTGTCCAGCAGATCAACGGGTGCGCCAGCGACATCCGCGGGAAGCTCCTAGGGAGGCGTCTCGAGGTAGGCCGCTTTGAGGCGGTCCAGTGGAACGACTTCTTCGCGGCCATTCAATAGGATGGTGGCGGCCTTCCACGTCTTGTGGAGGACACGGTACGGTACGTCGTAGGAGGGTGTAAGAGGCGCCTTTATAGCGTCTCGTCGGAGGAACACGTGGGACGAGGACTCAAGGTCCGGGTGCACAAAGATGCTGTGGTCCGATTATCGAGGAGGTACGGGGCGCAGTTGCTGAATGCAGTCGTGTAGGCGTTGGAGGTATTGTAGCGGCTGGGGCGAGGGGGCCGAAGAAACGAACACGTCTCCAGGAAACCGCAGGGGTGCGCCGTAGACAAGTTCGGCCGCTGAACAGCCAAGGTCGCGACGAAGGACGGCACTTAGGCCGAGAAGCACCATAGGAAGGTGGTCGACCCAGTGCTCTCGATCCAGGCATGCAGTGAGTGCAGTCTTGAGCTGGCGATGGAGCTGCTCAACCATGCCGTTGGCACAGGTATGATATGCAGTGGTACGGGAGTGCTTAGTGCCAAGCAGGCGGTTGAGCGAAGTGAAGAGTGTGCAGTCAAATTGCCTGCCGCGATCAGTTGTCACAATGCTGGGGCAGCCGAAGCTGGAAACCCTTGCTGGAACGAAGGCTTTGGTGACCATTTCCGCAGTGATGTCAGGAATGGGCACGGCTTCGGGCCAACGGGTGAAGCGGTCGATCATTGTGAGAATGTAGCGACAGTCGTGAGTGTGAGGAAGTGGTCCGACCAAATCAAAAGGGACGTCGTCAAAACGGCAGCCAGGGGGCAAGAACGACTGTGTGGGAGTGTTCGTGTGGCGGGTCACTTTGGCGGTCTGGCATGTGAGGCACGAGCGGGCCCACTGGCGAACATCGGTGTTAATGCTTGGCCAGACATACCGCTGTGTAACGAGGCGCTGCGTGGCTCGGATGCTGGGATGGCAGATGTCATGAAGTGATTGGAACAGCGCACGACGGAAGGCAGCCGGAATGAAGGGGCGAGGTGTAGCCGCTGACATGTCGCCCCAGAGGGAGCCAGGCGCAAACGGGTGAGCAAAGAGTTGTAGATGGAGGAAACGGTGATGGTCATGCAGCGCTTGCAGCTCGGGGTCTTCCATCTGCGCACGAGCTAGGCCTTCCCAATCCACAGTCGATGTAGAAGTGCCGAGGGAGGTGATGCGTGAAAGTGCGTCAGCTGCCTCGTTGTCGGTGCCTTTGATGTGCCGGATATCCGTTGTGAGCTCTGATATATAGGCCAGTTGACGAACTTCACGTGCGCCATACTTGGAAGAGTTTGTATGGAAGACATATACCGGAGGCTTACGATCCGTTAGAATATAAAATGGCTGGCCCTCCAAGAGGTGCCGAAAGTGCTGGATGATGGAGTAGATGGCGAGCAGTTCGCGGCCAAAAACGCCGTAGCGAGTCTCGGCAGGTTGGAGTTTCCAAGAGAAGAAAGCCAGTGGGTGCCACTCGGAGTTGATTTTCTGCTGGAGAACAGCGCCGATGGCCCCACTAGAAGCATCCACCGTGATGCGGGTTGGCACGTTAGTTCTCGGGTGTATGAGAAGTACCGCATCGGCGACGGCTTGTTTAGCAGCCCTGAAAGCAACGTCAGCTTCGGGAGACCAGCAAATCGCAGATGAGGAGCCCTTGGTCGTGCGAACAAGGTCAGTCAGTGGCTGTAGAAGCTCAGCGCAGTTCGGAATAAAACGTCGGGAGAAATTTACTAGGCCGAGGAACTCACGCAGCTGGCGTAGGGTACTGGGTGCTGGGAAGTCTTTCACGGCCTGGACGTGAGAGGGCAACGGACGAATTCCCAGCTCCGAGATGTGGTGGCCCAGAAACTCGAGCTCAGAAAATCCAAATACGCATTTCTGGGGGTTGACAACCAGGCCAAATTGTTGAAGGCGTTGAAATAGTTCCCGGAGGTGACGCTTATGATCTTGTGGATTGGAACTCGCGACGAGGATGTCATCGATGTAGGCACATATAGCCGGGAGGCCAAGCGTTACCTCGGCAATGAATCGTTGGAACGTTTGAGCTGCGTTGCGTAATCCAAATGGCATGCGCACATACTCAAACAAGCCGAAGGGTGTAGTAATGACTGTCTTCGGGATATCGGCCGGCTCAACGGGGATTTGGTGATAGGCTTTGACAAGGTCCACCTTACTAAAGATTTTGCATCCTTACAACAACGCCGCCACTCAAAGAATATGAAGGCAGACCCAACGCTGACTTTGACCGGCCCTTCACACCAGCAGAGCTCCAAGCAGCGATCTCCAAGCTCACGAGAAACATGAGCCCAGGCAAGGACAGGATAGTGAACAAGCACCTACGACAGCTGCCCCAACAGGCCATGAGGGCTCTCCTCCGGTATTACAACGAGTGCTGGGACAAAGGAGAGCTGCCGGCCGCGTCGAAGCACTCGGAAGTGCTCATTATACCAAAGACCAACAAGCCCACAGCTCTCGAAAACCTGAGACCAATCTCTCTCACTTCCTGCGTTGGTAAGCTGTTTGAGCATATGGTCCACGACCGGCTCACATCGCACCTCGAAGACAATGGGCACTATCCAGACACCATGTTCAGCTTCCGCCAGCTTCTTTCTACGCAAGACGTCTTTCTTCTCCTAAAGGATGACCTCATTGACCACCTAAGCAAGAATAACAAGTCGTGCGTCCTTGCCATCGACGTGAAGGGCGCATTTGACAATGTCAGCCACAAAGCGATACTACAAAACCTCGAGGAGACCGCCTGCGGTTCAAAGACCTACGGCTATGTCCGTAACTTCCTCACCAGCCGGACGGCCACGGTGGGGATATCCAACTTACGCAGTAAGGAATTCAAGCTGCCGAACAGGGGAACGCCGCAAGGCTCCGTCGTGTCGCCCCTCCTATTCAACGGGGCACTCCTCAAGCTCCCCCGGCTTCTCGAAAACATCCCAGGCCTGCGTCACGCCTTCTACGCGTACGACATCACGCTCTGGACGCGAGGAACGAGCACCGGAGAGCAAGAACGTTGCCTTCAAGAAGCGGTTGATGTTATCGAGCACTACCTTGATAGCTGCGGCCTCCACTGCGGACCTGAGAAATCGGAGCTACTCGTACTCAAGGCACGCACGAGGGGTAGACCTCCCACCTGCGAAGCTCCAGACCCATGCGTCACGCTCAACGGGATCCAAATACCGAAGGTCGCCTCGCAACGAGTACTCGGCTTGCACCTGCACCGAGATGGATCAGGAGTCACCACGCTCCCACGGCTCCAACGCACAATCTCCCAACTCACACACCTCGTAAGGAGAGTAGCCAATCGCCGCAGTGGCCTCAAGGAGCAAGACACCCTGAGAGTCGTTCAAGCTCTACTGACCAGCAGAATAACGTACGCAACCCCGTACCTGGCTCTGAAGAATTGCGAAGTCGACAAGCTCAATGTCATCATCCGCAAAGCTACGAAGCTCGCCATGGGTGTACCACCTGTGGCATCTACCACCCGACTTCTCAAAATGGGTGCTCATAACACCTGGCAAGAGCTGGTGGAAGCCCAGAAAACCAACCAACTCGAGAGGCTGAAGCTCACGCCGACGGGCAGATCGGTCCTTGCGCGCCTCGGCTACTGAGAACGCTACATCTCCGACGCGGACCGCAAGGTCAAGATACCGCCATGCCTAAGAGAATCCCTGAGCATCGACAAACTAAAGAAATGGCCAATATTCAATTACTTTGTACTGGCTCAGAATAGACATAGTCTCGGAAGAGCTTCAGTAAAACTCCCTAGGTGGCAGAGCTGTGCTCAGCAACCCACTGTTCCGCTTGACGGCGCATTTAATTGGACGTTGGACTTAGAGATAAATTTCAAGCAAAGATTTAAGAATAAGTCCTGCTCTAGGCTAGAAAGAACCCTTAGTGGGACATGGAACCTGACTCAGCAAGTATATGGTGACGAAGCATAACGCAAAGCCATGTCCTTGAATGGCAGAAAAGTCCTAGGTAACACCGGGTTACAAAGGCTTCGGTCATGAAGATGTCATAGTGGCCTTGACATTCTGTGGCTGAGCACGATGTCGCAGGTTCACACTCATAGCATTGCACAGAAATACGTGCTCAGAATTCTTTTTAATTTCCAACTTCAGTTTGCTGTGATCCTTCAGACGCCAAGGTCAGATATGACGTTGGAGAACAGTTAGAGTATGAAGCTTGTGAGCTTATTTTGTAGAACTTCATTTGTGACCAGTAATAGCTGTATATATATTTCTTCTTATTGGGTGCAGACTTTACAAGTTCCAGCTGATTGCTGCAATGAAACGGGCACAAATACGCTCTGTTCACCCTCTCTATGACAAATAGGTAGCATCACCATTGTCCGTGTTAACGTACGGGCACTATCATATCTACCTCTCCTCGTGCATACGAGCTAAGTTGGTTGTACCGTCAACCGCAAAAGTTTACGTGACTCAGGATCTGCCAAGAAGCTGAATTCTAGCGAAGCCTGAAGACACAGCCTCAAATTAAATGTTCCAGCATGTAGTAGTATTCGCCACCTAAACAGTGATTCATTAAATTTGATGTGTCATGCCTTAACAGTGCCGTAATTCATATTTGCAGGGGAAACCGCATACCATAAACTTTTCTTGTTGACTGTACTTCGTGGATAAAACAAATGAAACACTACACTCGTACGTATATTAGTCGTTGAGCGATAATAAACAAGGCTCAGTATACGTTCTTGGAGGGATTCCAATGTTCCAAGTCGGTGGGATTTCTGCGCTTGTACAGAGCGAAATTAATAATGTGACAGCATAAACAGAATATCACCTGTGACTGCTGTTTATCACCGCGAGACGCAGCCCCTCGCACCCAGAATAAGAGATAGGATGTCAGAGAAATGGAGATATGCACAGTTCCACCGGAATGAACACCATGTAAATACAACAGAATACAAGAAAAAAAAATAAATGAATTAGAGGGCTGATGCATTCCCAAAGATTAATCAGGGACATGGTGGCCGAAAAAAAAAGAATCTGTGGCAGACATCAGCAGGCCCGCGCGTTCTTTTATAGAGTGAGCTAACCACCACGGAAGATGATTCACGCACTGTAGACGGAATCAATTTCTTATAGGCCGCATTGCATATATGCACCGTCTCAGGGGTGCTGGCCGAGACAAATCTTGTTTGCCCAACTCAAAAATCACTGTGTAGACCAGTGCCGCACTACATACAGCCAATGCGCAGCATGCGGCCTGCTAGCGGATGTTGAGCGGCCCGCGGACAACTTGAGACTTTTATAGTTTGCTGGTGCTCGAATTAGCGCTTGGTCATATCATGAGCAAAATGGCCGTTTTCTCGCCAAACACCATACACGCAATGAGTATTTTGCAGAGTCTGTCAAGCACATTAAAGGAATTGTTGGGTTGTGGCATCTTTGGAAAAAGATAAGAAGGTTGCAGGACCTGTGAAGGAGGAGATGGGGGGGAGGGGGATATTATTGCAATTATTCGACCAACGCCAATATAATAGAATCGAACAGGTGTTTCCCCATCTAATATTTCGACTGGATGTTGACTGTAGGCGGCAGCGTGTGCAAACGATACTTTTGCTTGGAGGTAGTCGTCGTATTTTGCAACGTTTAGCAATATTTTCTCACATGGAAGTGCATCTAGGGCAAGCGTGAATGGTACTCGTATCTAGCAGAATTGGCACTAGCATTATTTGAGCTTTGTACTAGGCTAATACAAATAACGATTTGGCCGCTCTTCGTCGAAACATGTTACGGAGCTTACAAGTAAGTGGGGCGGTATTGGCGGACCAATTTATTGGCACATTGCGATAGGCTTACCCACAACGCCGGCAACATTGTACGGACAAAAGGCGCAACGTTTTTTTTTTATTTTTCGTGTAATTCCTGAAAATTCGAAGGCTAAGGGCGTGTTGATGCTTCAATTATTTCTAGCATAAAATATCGTGTTTAAACTTGAAGATAAACGTTTCCCAAGTTCAGGAGAGCGCGCCACACAAGATCATCAGAACATGTGAAAATATATCCGGCACAGTTCCCTCTGTGCCACAAGGCGCAAGTCGTTTGAACATGCGAAACACGTCGCCCACCTGTTTTGCGACCCTTTGTCACAGGGCAGCTATAGCTCATCGACGTGCAGTGTTTGCCGGAGAGAAAACTTCAATAAGAACAATAAGGAAACATACCGAATAATAATGAAATATTCATGGAAGGAAGGGCGAATAGACGGAAAGACAGGGAGGTTAGCCACTTCTCAGACTGAATGGCTACCCTGTGCTGGGAAAAGGTGGTAAAGGGAATAGAAGATAATAGAAAGGAGATGCTACAAAAGAAAAGAAAGAAGAGCAAAAAAAGAGAAAGGGGGAAGGAGAATAAGACACTGCTCAAAGTCTGTTTCTACGACCAGTTCTCCACAAGAAGCGCAACAACGCTTTGAAAGCCTTCTATGCTGAGGACGGTCTTGGCCAGCAAAGGGCGTTTGTCAAGTCAGATCAACACTCTTGAAAGCTCTGTCCTGGGCGCACTGAAGCGAGACACTCAGAGAGAAGGTGGACGATTGCTTCCTCGAGGCTGCAGTTATCGCATGTAGGGCTGTTGGCCATTACGATCCAAAATGAGTGATCATTCGTGAAGGCCACGTCAAGCCACAAACGACTCAGAAGCGTCTCCTCAGCTCTAGATATTCCTGACGGAAGAAGGAACTGTAGATTCGGATCCAAGTTGTGGAGACGAGCGTTGGTAAATTCCGTCGAGTTTCACTCTGCAAGTGTAAGTTCACGTGCGAGTGAATGAAGCCCTGTAGCTTCGTCTGTTCTGGAGAACGGTATAGCTACATAGCGGAGGCAAACATGAGCATATCGGGCGAAATGAGCAAATGACTCCAATAAACAAATGACTCCATCGGGCATATGGGCCTTGACAACTCAGTGACCATCGTCACTGTTAGGTGTAAATCGGTTTGTACTGCGCCTCAATAGCGCAAAAGAAGGGGGTGGGGAGGAGGGGGGGACGACCCCATTTTAGTTCGGGCATGTTAAGCGCGGTCAGTTCGTCAACGTCTCTGATTAGAGCAATCTTACCATGCCCTCAGCAAACGCTCTCGGGTTCTGTAGGCGCCATGATGCTGATAGTCCTCAGCGCTGTTGAAACGCAAGGCGCGGTTGGTGCCTTGTTAAGGCGCTTTCATACGAGACAACCTTGAGACGAATGCCGAATCTAGCCTCATTGAGAGCCTTTCACCGAACTCGATAGGAGCGGGTTTTCTATCGATTCAGCCATCTCCGCTAAATTAGAGTACACTCCCGTTGCTTCCTGCGTACAGGTGCGGCTAGCCATGACGGATACAAATTGTGAGGGCTGCGGTGAGAGAACTCTCCAGCCATTGGCATGGCTGCAGGGCTTATGAAATGGGCTTTTGAGACCACGTCCTGGAACAAAAATAAAAAGAACTAACCCCTACTCCTGCATTTGTGGCTATCGCTTCATAGAACTTACTCCATTTTTTTTTCTTAACCTGCAGCGGCGGTCCATGCAGATAACTACAGCATTCTGCTGATGGGCACGAGGTCACGTGGTAAATTATTTGCTCAGATGTTTGCATTGAGATAAATGTGAAATGTAAAAACAGTCGGTGTGCTCAGTTTGTGATGTACGCTAAAGAAAATGATGTCAAAATTGCTCCGCAGCGTTCCACTGCATGATGTATTTCTTTCGTTATTCGTCCCAAATCTTCCGCTTCCATTCAGAGTGATCAGGCAAATTATACCAAAAGTACAAGTTCTGCAAATGAATCAGATGGAAAACTAACAGACTTAGACTGTGTGCAGGAACTATTTATGAATATGCGGTCTAGCATTGTGCATGTATGTTTGACTGGTCAGAACTTTGGATAGATGTAACAAATTCCAAGCAAGACAAATTTTGATAACACTTTTCATCGTGAACACATGCTTCCTTACTCCGAATGATGCATACATCGGTGGACGACAAACAATAGCCTACTGTGATTTACACTTATCGTCATATCAGCATCATCCGAATAAGGCCAGCAAGCGGAATCCTGTTTGATAGCTTGCCTGATCCACTCACTTGCACGTTGCAGCCGGGGCTCATTTACTTTATACAACGGCTCGAAAATCACGCACGACGAAATTAATGTGCGCTGTCGCAGGCATAATTATTCTTTCGTGCGTGCTATATCATGGGAGCCTGTGATGGCCCATATCTGCAAATAAACTCAAGCCATTAATAGTTTCCTATCAGCGTGCTGTCAATTTACAAGCTACAGCAAAATGTTTTTAATGAAATTTCTACAATTGGGTATTTCTGTAAATTCTAAAAATATTCCCCATTCGGGACCTAAGCATTAGGCTTTAGCCACAGTAACATACGCGTAACCACCTGCGAATTTTCTTTTTGTGAAAAAATAAAAATACTTGTCTAGCTCACTGTAAAAATAATTGATACGTCCCAAAATTTCATATTATTTTCAAATAGTTTAATGCTTCCAAACTTGGTATTCCTTTGTAAGTGAGACGTTTTGCGGTGGCAATAAAGGTGTCACTGAACTTAGTTAGTCTAGTTTTATTGTTATTTTAGCAAAGCAAGCAACCCAAGCAAGCGAGCGAGCAAGCAAGCTTCCGCTGACACCTGGGCTTCGGACCACGTGGAGTGCTTCATGTGCTTTCATCTATCATCACCTTTAAGTAAACCCACACCTTCGTAACAATATATTGAGAGTTCCTTTGCAAGTTTTTTATATCATTTTATATGTTTATTTATGCATTCATTGTTCATAAAAAAGAGTTTGTTCGTATTCATTGGCCTATTTCTCCTGCGTCCGCTAATCTTGGTCCACACAAACTCTTCCCACCACAGAGGCCCATGAAAGCAACAATCTGAAGATAAATTGCATCAATAAACAAAGCATGAGCGACAAAACTGGTTCGACAAGAATATAAAAAAAATTAATAGTAAACTCTGCTACTTACCTGAAAACGTTCGAAACACGAATTACGAGGTATCGTTATGCACACTTTCTTACCTCATACGGTGCTAGAATATTTGCTTCCTCGGACAATGACAACAAAGAACAAACTTCCACTGCATTCTTAACCAACACTGAATTCATAAAACGTGCTCACTCTAGGTAGATTTATTGCCTTGTATACAGGGTGTTTCACATAACTTTAGTCAAGTATTAAAAATACAAACATAGGCGCTACGCTTGTCGTACTGGTGCAGTATTGCTCTGAGCTGTATGGAGCACGTCATGATTTTTCAATCCGCCAAGCTGGGTAATTAACAAATATTGCTTAACATTTTAATTATTAACTCTAGCGAAAGATCCTCAATACAAAAGTTGTAGCGCTCGTTGAGAAACATCGTAATTTTTTATCTCTGCTAATTAAGATAACTGCCCTGATAAATTTTTCCAGCATTTATTTAAAGTGCCCGAAATTTAAAAAATACCACGTGACTGCCGCCTAACGTGCCGCGCTTTTAGTGCCCTCAAATGTAAATTGAACGAATTACCAAAGGCTGCTCCGCGCACAGAGGTCGATTGAGCAGGGTGTAGGTGACTGCGGTGGACGTTAAGTGACAGAAGGGGCGTACCGTTTTAAGAAACAAATTGAACGAAAAAGCGGCCGCCACGTGCGAATGCGATACGGGACCGGAGGAAGCATTTGACGCAGCGCTGGCATTTGTTTCTTTTCTTTTCGGACCAATGAAGAAGCACAATGGAGGGGGAGAGGGTGACAGTGTGATGAACAACGGAAATAAAAACCATGATCGCAATCACCGACAGCCTGCTCAATCAACCTCTGGGCACGGAGCAGCCTTTGCTAATTCGTTCAACTTATATTTTAGGGCACTAAAAGCGCGGCGCGTTAGCCGGCAGTCACGTGGCACTTTTTAAATTTTGCGCACTTTAAAGAAACGCTGGAAAAAAATTTAACAGGGCAGTTATCTTAGTAGAGATGAAATAATGCCATGTTTCTGAACAAGCGCTACAACTTTGGTATTGAGGATTTTTCGCTAGAGTTAATAATTAAAAAGCTAAGTAATCTATTAAATAAACAGCTTGACAGATTGAACAAAAAAGTTGTCGCAGTTTCAGCTGAAAGGCAAAGCATCAATTGCGATAGCAAATTTGTAGAGAGCTATACGGAGTAATGATATTAGCTTTATCAGGTGTATAAACTTGGACATGCAGCAGCACCGGCAACACGTAGAACTGTTCTCGACGCCGTCGGCGTTTTGCCCGCGTTCGCTCAAGATGCGTGCGGCGTTGGTGACTGTTGCCGGAGCCTCTGATATAAATAGGCATTTGGCGCCGCAGCTAAACGTCGCCTCCCTTCCCTCCCCCCCCCCCCCCCCCCCCCCCTAGGGCCTCTCGCGCGTCGGAAGAAGGCGCGTTTGCTCTACATATATGGTGATTGTAAAGGAGGAAAGAGACGCCTACTTCTGCAGCCCTTAAGGGAGCACGGCGCAGAACGCGCGTTTGTTCTCCACCGTGGGTTCACTCCCCGTGAAAGCGCGCGCCCCTCGCGCCCTTTCACTCGCACATACAGCGTTCGGCGCAACGATTTCTTTGGCGCTGAGCCGTGCTCCCTCAAGGGCTGCAGAAGATAGCGCCAACCTTTCCCTTTCCCTCAAGAACCACTTACCGACGATTTCATCTCCATTGACGTCATACGGAACCTCATGGCGACGGCGACGGCGACGGCGACGACGACGGCGACGCCGACAGCAGAAATCTGCTTTTGAGTGTCCATATAATTGCTATCGCAATAAAATATCACAAAACGCGATTACTGTGGGGTTTGCTGTATTTGTACTCAGCGACTGGCTTTGCAGTTGCGGCTGTTTAGGCATCGGCAGTTGTGACTACCGTTGTGGTTGGGGGCAAGCCACAAAAGGCGGTGGGCGCGCCGTCATCAGTGGATGGTTTAACCATCACCTCTTTCCTCTGTGCAGCCTCTTTACCCCTCTTTCTCGTCTTCTACCGAAGCTGACATCTACAGTAAGACTAAAATTCTGTGCTGGCTAGTCGCCCTACACGTGCACGTTGCATTTTGAACCTCATTGTGGTTATTCGCGACTCCATCAATTCATGCGACACCTAGCGGCGAGCGCCGGAAACCTCGTACGGAAGTCGGAGCGTCGGAGTCTGTAGCCTTCGCACTGCGATCGGGTGCGCGTCACCATCAACGAAACTCCCCACGGCCGTGGAATAATGCTGCGCTTTGCAGTTTTGCGGCGTCGAAGAGCCACATGGATTGCGAATCTTATCATAAACTGCGACAACGGCAATTGTTATGTTCGCAACGTCTTGCGCTAGAAATTTCTTTTTTTTTTTTCAGCCGAGTTTCGTTTTGTTGTTTGTGTGAAGAGAACGCGTTCCTGTTGCTTGTACTATGTTTGCAGTAAAGCGCTATAGCGAACTTCAGGAAGTTTGCGTTGAGGTTGTTACTGCCATCGTGATAACGTTCAGCGTATTGCTGCAACATGCAGTTTCATGTGATAGCCGGCGTGGTAATGCAGTTTTTATGATGCAAATGTCGCCGCGGTACTCAAGCTTTCCTTCATCTGTTATATCGGATACATGCGGCGCACAACGTGGAACTACCGAGTATGGTACATCAGCGAAAATCGCTACATCGGAGTTTCAGATACTCCCGGGTAACGTCGGTAAATCGTTCTTTGTAAACACATGTATGCGCCAGCGTGTAAAATAACTACGGGATGGCATAGCGGTACGCCTTCCTTGCGACCTGGACACGCTACCCGTGTAACTAGTGCAAATTAGTAGGCGCTCATTTGAAAATGCGTAATTATCAAAGCAATTGTATCTCTTATCAGTGTCTGAAGGAAATTGGCAGTTCAGAGGCGAACACAATATTGGCCACTTAAAGTGCAGGCTACGTAAATTAGAATAACATGAAAAATTAATTAAATTCATAATGCAGTAGCTTAGTTAACATTAATTTACACAGATACATTTGTTTTATTTCATTAGTACACAGCAGCTATAAGCGACATGTTCGTAGACAGCGGGGAGTAATCAATCATGGTCAGGCCACGCAGCACAAGCCATGTATATACATGTACATGGTGTGCAAATGTGTTTTTATTGTAGTAAGCAGATCTTTCAGTTTCTTATTTATCGTTTTGTTCTCTACAAGAGAAAAAATGGTTCGCCACAGATTCGTAGTACATGCTGGCGATAAAGTGCAAAGCTTGATTTTAGGTTCGCTTACTCTCTGGACTGAAAAGAGCGTGCAGAGTTTGCGCCTTCGCCGAATGAAAATGTGGCAACAACAATGAGAAGGCGCGCCGGCTGCGCATTTATCCGCATTTACAGCGGCAACAGCTGATCGAGCAAGTCGGTGCGCTGCTGCGGGCCATGTTAAACGTACCAAACTGAGCAGGTTGTAATATTAGACAGTTTTAGCAGAGGCTAAACCTCCATATAGCCGCCATGTTGCACAGTGTATCCAGACGCGGCCAGTTTTCGCAGTGCCCCCTGCAGTTCATTTGAGTTGCGAATAACTGAGCAACTCTGTTTGCCAGACGGACAATATGAAAACTGGCCATCCCACAAAAATGTCTTCCGCACATTCAAGTCTTTGCCTGTGCAATTAATGAAGATTCGCCCATCCGGCTTGGTCATCGATCGGCCTGCAGTATGCAACAAATAATAGTTGTTTTGTACATATATGGTGCGCATGCAACAATAACGGCTGCTTCTACTATCACATGAACAGACATGATTAATATGTGCATTCATGTTGTGATGAAAGAAGGCTTTTTTTGTATGGACGGTGATTCAACTAAAACAAACTTAAATTTAAGGCATTGTGCACTTGCTCTGTAGTGCCAGGCGCTTCACAATTAATGTCACTCGCTGCCACTTACGACTTCCACAAACGGTTCATTTCATGAAAATAATACGGTTTGCAGTAAATTTGTATGACTTATACAAATTTGGCCTTTGTTAAGTCCAGTATACATGTATTTGCACATATAATCACTTGTAATTAACTTGTAGGCTGAAGCTCTCTGCCATTTTCATTGTAACCAATCCACGATTATGACGATACAAGGTAATTTCCGCGTCGATAACACTCTTCCTAGGGCTGCGAGATGTGTGGACTAGTGTCGGGTTGCGCTGTCTTTTTATGTAAGAGTGTGATTCACAATGAAATCCCGTTGTAGCTGCAGCCAAACAGAAAATTTTCATAATGGTAGTCGGTTCGCACATGAGCTAGCTTACTAAGCCCTTCTTGGAACGCCCCAACTTGACAAAAAACAAACTTCTCAAGTGAAAACACACTGCCTTCAGGAAAATCAGTTTTCATTTACCATTGGGCCATCTTTTTTTTTTGTTTATTTACATTTTGCATACACTTTGCCCATGTGCGTAGTAAGCCTACAATCATTCTCTCTAAAGATCTTTGTTTGATGCGTCAGTTTGTTCTCCTTTATTTTTGTTTCCCATCCAACAATAAACTTAACATTTCCTTCACAATATTTTCCGGCTTACTGATGCTCACAGTGAACGCGATAAACATTTTATTTTATCAGTGCGTGACCTCGTATATAACGTGACTTAATGTCGCTGTATAGATCGAATCAAAAGAGCAAACAGTATTAACCGCGGTCGTTTAACGAGCTGGAAATCTGCCTGATTATCTGTTGGCGCCAAATGACAGAAAACGAAAGCTTTGGCAACGATAAAGGTGCGCATTGAGGGCTTTCTTTCCCTGTCGTGGCGGTGCACCACTAACTGTTCTATAACTTCCAGATATTGCCGTACCATGGGAGCTAATTCCATTTCCCGTTATTCTTGTTGTTATTCCGAGCAGCGGAAGTTAACCAGGCAGCCAAAGACAAGGACGCGTCATAGGTTATGGATTGCCAAACACCTCTAATGCTAACGGCCCAAGAGCTTAGCCTCTAATTAATCACCGCAGTGGCCTCACGCGCAACGCACAAAGCACAATTTGTGTTTAGGATATGTAATCATAGCCGAAGGACTTGGAACCGATCAGAACATAGCTTCGAGATTTGAAGACACGTTCCAAGCGCGTAGAACACGCTCGAAAGCGGCCTCATTAAAACACTCCGGGAGAGACGTGGCACTCTTTGGTACTGCCTCAACGGAAAATTTTGGCAGGGTACTTTGGGGAACTTAAAAGACAAGTTTAATGAAGCAAGACGTTTGCCTGCCACAACGCATCGACGCTGTGCCGGCAGTGAGCGTCCGTGTCCATATCGTGAGCGGCCTTGTTCGCAATACTAGTCTTCGGCAGCCTATTCGCCCCCAACCTCCCCAGCCCCTTCCTGCAGGAGTATTTTCTTTGTTTCTCGCGGGGCGTGTTTCACCGCGGGGCGTTTATTTTATCTTGCTTGAAAAGCGCGGGCACGTACTGCGCAACTTGCTCGCCCATTGGTCACTGCAGTGAGACGCAACTAACCCTCTGCAATTAGGCCGTATTCCGATACACGCTTATATAAGGTGGGGCACACAGTTGCGCCAGCAGCAGCTCAGGCCACTGCGACCGTTGGATTACGACGCGACCCACATCGTGACATGATCGCACAAGTGAGTGTCTCCCTGCTATGCGTCGAACATTTTTGGCATGGCCTTTTGACCCGAAGACACTAAATTGTGTACATCCGAAATATTGCGGTTGAGGTCGCTCGCATGATTATGTTTCTGGAGGTTTCTAACGTGACACAACGAAGAAGAAAAAAAAAAACGCTGTGTGCAGTGATCTTTATTTTTACTTTTGAGCAAATGTAGGTTTTCGAAGGCTATTCCGAGTGTAGTCTGGTGTCGTGTAATTAGTGCGATGTCATTGGTGATGCCGCGCTGGTAGCAATGTAAAAGGCTGCGCTTTCGATTTCCCGATCGATCAGGTGTGTGCAGAATGTTCCTTGGTTTCTTCTTTTATACACTAATTTGTTCACACTTTCAAGTGCCCGCGCTCTCTGAAATTTATTACGTGTGACTGTCATTGTGCATCACACTCTATTGCTGTTGTTGATAGACTTCTGTTGCCAGCATTTTGCGAAAGCAGGTTGTACTTAGGCGGACAAGACTTTTCAAGAGCTCAGCTTAAGGCCTGTTAACGCCATTACTTAATGCGCACTTCTAGGTATTAACAATAGAAAATGCTGTCATGCTCTAACAAATTCAGCATCTTCTGCTGTTTGCAATGGTTCCTTAACTCATGGTGATATACCAGAAAATTCATCAAAACGAAAAATAATGATATACTAGGGTTGCCAGATTTTCTGAAGGTACACAATCAAGAGCGCCACGAGTACGAATACGGCAATGAAAAGGAGCAGTCAGCCGTTACTTCATTTCACGTCCGCTGAAGTGAAAAGGCGCACGACGTTATCTTTGTATATTCTAGTGCTGATGGCTACGGCCCGCGAAAGATTGCACACTCCGTCGAGTTTCCATGCGGCCGCTGATTCGACCGCGTCGAAATGAAATCACTTTAGTTTACTAAGTGGGCATTGTGCTGCTGCTTTTTATTTGCTTGAGAAACAATAAGAACATTTCACAACAGGATCTCATCACATAAATTAGGAGCACCTAAAGCCGACAAAATAATAATAAAAAATTAATTAAGTTGTTAAGCTCTGTCTTTCCATATTTCTTATGTGTTGACGCAGAGGAATTATTCTATCAAAATGTAATGAATCCAGCGCACTCTAATAATGGCTTTCAAATGCAAACTCGCTTCGTTTCTTTCGCCACTTCGCAGGTGTTCTTGGTTTGCCTCTCGGCAGCGGCCTCTTCGGCTGGCGTCGTAGGAGGCTATGGAGGTCTCGGCTTGTTCGGGGGCCTCGGAGGTCACGGCTTTGGTTACGGAGCGGCTTTGGCAGCTCCACTAGTAGCTAAGGCCCCGTCGTTGCCGCCGCCCCTGTTGTAGCCGCTGCTCCTGTCGTGGCTAAGGCAGCTACCGTCGACGTCGTTGTGAGTCACTTTTTCGTTCTCACGTTTAGTGAAAAAAAGAAACAACTAAAGCTGCAACTTTGACATTGTAAAATGGGGCTTGACCATTGGAAACGATAAGGGCAAACAGATGGGTTCCATTGAAATTTAAAAAAAAACTGTAATAAATAATACTCGCATCTTGGGCTCTTTAGGAATTCTGCGCAGAAAACATCATTATCTATCATCAAATTTTCTCAAGGAGCTTTGTAGCTTACTTTTCAAATGTTGAAATTCCTCGCTTACATAGTCCTGCAGTGCCCTGTGCAATAAGTGAGGTTTCTGGCATTCTGTGACCCCCTGCTGGGTCCAAATGTGAAAACATGCAAAATAAGAGACAGCTATACCGTTTCTTTTGGATATCTTTGCCCCACAGAAACTTAGTGAGTTTTGCATTATTGATCACGTTAGTTTTATTATGCCAATTTAATTTAGTATACATGCATAAATGATGTTTTACATCGATTCCAAAGTACATGCTAAAGGAATACAAACCACGTAATTCCATCTGCGTTTTCACTCTGCATTTCTAATACCCTGATATATATATATATATATATATATATTTTTCTTTGTCGCAGGCTCCGCAAGCCACCAAGTTCGGCTACCTGACCACCGACGGACACGGCAACACGCAGGCGCGCAGTGAGGTGTCGGACGCGCACAACCGTCGCGTCGGCTCCTATAGCTACCGGGACGCGTACGGCCTCACGCGCAAGGTCAACTACGTAGCCGACGCGAACGGATTCCGCGCCGTCGTCAGCACCAACGAGCCCGGCACTGCGGCGTCGAAGCCAGCCGCCGCCGCCTACAACACACCAGCCAAGGGGCCAGTCGTGGTCGCTACGCCGGCGGTGCCTGCGGTGCCCGCGGTCGCCAAGGTAGCCACTGTTGCGGCTGCTCCCGTCGTCGCCTACGGAGGCCTCGGCCATTTGGGCGGCTTCGGCCATCTCGGCGGATATGGACTCGGCCACTTCGGTGGCTACGGTCACGTCGGCGGCTACGGTCACCTTGGCGGCTACGGTCACCTTGGCGGCTACGGTCACCTTGGCGGCTACGGTCATTTCGGCTATGGGTATCATTAGAACGGCTGACCCAATGTGACCCTCTGGACGGTGTCGAATTCGTCCACGGTGTCGAACCCCGCCTTGTTGTCTCCTTCGATAAAGTTGCATAGGGTGTGACCCTAGTAGGAGCTTTCGCAAAAGACAAGATGGCGGAATTCGACATCATGGCGGCACTCAACAGCGTCCAGTTTAGAACCCTCGTACACACGAAACCGGCACTATCCGTGCCTATGAGACATCTGCGACACAATACGTTATCTACGCTGCAATCGAACACTTCAAAAAAGTGATAAGAGCGCCTTAGGGACTGCATGTTGACGTTTCAATAGATGGTGCTTTTCGCAAAAACCGGTTTGCATTTGTTGCCAAAGGTGGCGAATGCTGGAAGTTCTTCAGTGATTCTCGGTGCTGAATTCAACGCAGTCAACGCTGGTGACTCCTGAAATCAATAGCAGTAGCTTCTTGTCAAAGCACTGTCTTATAATTCAGACGCCCCTTGGCCGACGGCACCGCAATACTCCCTGGACATCATGAGAAACAATTCAAGAACGCTGAATCACATGCCCGTGGTTCATTCCATTCTTCGGCATAACCATAAACTGCAGAATCTAAAAGTATACGGCATCGATGCACAATGTTTAACATCTTACTCAGCGCATGTGAGATCAATTTACATGACCACAAATCGGCGTATTAAGTGGGACATCTTTTAAAACAGATTTTGCTTCTTTCGGCTCTGTTTATTGGAATGCAAAGTTTTCAGACACAATTGTCTGTGGTTCTCATGTGACATATGCAGTTTCTTTAATGTTTCAGTGTGCATTTTCGGACGTGTATATGGACAATTCGTCTTACTCCTCGGATCCCACAATAGCAAACATATGGAAATAAATGACAAACCATTAAAGTTGCATAAAGTTGCATAGGGTGTGGCCCTAGTAGGAGCTTTCGCAAAAGACAAGATGGTGGAATCAATCAACAACCATTGCGAAATTCAGAGAACTGCACACACGTTTCCCAACCAATGAGAACCACTTATATAATGCATTGTAGTATATGGGACAACAATATATAAATTCATGGAGGTCTTTAACGAGGCTGAAGTATTTACTGCCTCTGGAGAACAACAGAATATACGCTTGACTCCCTTGCTAAGTATCAGTGCACTAAACCATCGTTGTACGCTGTCTGCCTGGTGCAGAAGCTTAGAAAATAATACAGTATATGTGTCAACCTCACTTTATGCAACTACAACATCGCCTTGATTAACGTTTGCGTAAGCCCTGCGGTCGCCTTCCGTTTTGTGCCTAATACATCACCATATAAATTACCCCCCCCCCCCTTCTTCATGACTTCATTCACTTTCCTTTTCCTTCGTTGCTTCAAATGCAACTTGGCATAACGTACCATTACTTGCACACAACCTTGGTGTGTTTCATTTCATTCACTGAACTAGTCTTACACCTTCTTTCTATACGCGAGAGTACGGAGCATTCCCACTCACTGTCTGGGCAAGGCCTTTAGGCTGATGTGACGGTTACTTTTCTATAGTGTACGCAAACTTCCGTTTGTGTTGTGCCGCGCTGTACTTGAACTATGAATATGTACAAAGACTTGCGAATTCTTCAAAGCAGTATTTGTTCGCACACACATGCGCTGTTGAGACGTTTTTCTTCGTGGTTTGAAAAGCAAACCGCGAGAAAATATGAATAAATAGTTGGCAGAAAGAAAAACTGCGTCACTTTCTTTCACTTCCTGCAGTTTCCTCACATACAAATGCTGTGTTGGCTGAACAAAGCTATTCAATTGATTGATGTGTAACTAAATGATTGACCGATCGACTTTATTTAACTTAACAGAAGCGCCTGAATTGTAATATATGTGAGTGATACCGCACGGTATGAAGAACTCTGGCTTATCGGCGGTATCTTATCTTTAGCCTAAATCTGATGCTTAGATCCGACATAAGATTCAGAATGTCCACCTGTACAGAAATGTCCGACACTAAATGACAGTATCACAATGATCGTATAATATCGTTCTTGAGATAAAGTAGGCTGCAGTGACAAAGCACGTCTACATAACACTGAGTAAATAGCAATGAGGAATGCATTTTTGCATGCAATTTTAGCTCTCTGCACGAAAGTGCAGAGAGCTAAATAACATCAAGGCAGTAATTATGACAGCAATTCACAATGCAGGACTAGCTAGACAAAGTCTACACCTTACTGCATCGTGTTTGCAATTTCTGAGCGCCAGAGCAGTTATAACACACCAACATGAAGTGACGATGATTGCGGATGGCTCCGTTACCGCACTGCCGTTCTTTTTTTTTTTTTGGGTTCCCCGGTTTAAACCTAAACCGAAAGGTACACCCTAAATTCTTTTATTTCCTAACTGTACGTCGGAAAAGAAAATACCTCTCCAACCCGCTAACTACGCAAAGCTGACGTCGTGACAGTATGCAGATTAAACTTGAATTTAAATTTGGCAGTGACGCATAGAAGTGAAGCGCCACGACAGTCAATAGTACGCGAGTGTTGCGCGCGTGCTCGTTCGCTGGCAGAGATAATCCCCGAAAGCGATCCGGAGATCTCTGACGTAAGAAGCGCGCGACGGAAAACGCTTAGTTTCTGCCTATGACTCGGCACCTCTCCAACCATCCCCTTTCCACCTTCTTTCTTTTTTTCTTCCAGTGCAGCTCGGTCAACTAAACAAAGAAGTGAGACGGCCAAGAAATCTGCGCGGCATTGTAGTCCACCTCGACTGCGCCCTCACCGCACGGCGAACGCGCGAACGAACCAGCCGCAGACGCCCATTATGCAAATCCGCACTCGCGCGCGAGCGTCACGAGGCGACTACGGCGCCGACCAAGCTCCACTTTGATTCACGCCGAGATATGCACGGACGCTCGCGCAAACAAACGTTGGCACACGCGCGCATACACTGCTTGGCACTGCAGCGTTCACACAAGGCACACGCCGGCATTCGCTAGCAGAGCGCGGCCTCCGATGAAGAACGAGCTCCAAGTTCGTCGCGCGTGCTCGTGTGCACGCGCTCGCATTGCTCGCTCACAGTGCAAAAAGAGAGAGAGAGAGAGAGAAACTGTCGCAGGAGGAGAGCGTCGCGCGTCGCGCCGTTTATTTGTCAACCCGCACGAGCCTCCGGGCGGACGTCCTCTCCGGCCTCTCACGGACGCCTTCTCCGCACGGCATTCATCAGGCAGAGGCCGCCGCTTGGAGAGCAAGTCGCGCGCCAGGAAACCGCTTTTCTTCCACGACGTGCAGAGGGGAAACGCCTCTGCAACGCGCTTGCCTTCACGGTCTTCGCTTTCGCTGGGGTGCCACTGCGGCGGACGATATATCGGCTCGGCGGCGAAGTGACGCAACAGTATAGTTCGGTCCGTGCCGTTTCACGCTGACGCCGTTCTTTCTTGTCTTTCCCCGGCTTCGCATAGAGTTGGAGTGAATTCTTTCCAAGGCAGGTCATTTTGTTCGCCCTATTCCTTCCTGCGCGCGCAACGCTGCGACGAGTTTGTTGCTCTTCTGCTGTACGTTTTTTTTTTTTTAAGTCTGAGGCCCCGAACGGGGCGAACCAGGAACCTACCTGCCTGAAAATGCCTGGTAAGCGGGAAAGAGTGATTATCATCAAAACTAGGATTCTGCTATGAAAGAATAAAGTGAAACTTTCCTCTTGGCATAACGTTCAGATGTGCATGGTGCTATTCTCTTTTGCAGAGTGTACGTCTCTTCCTGCAGCGCCTTGCACTAGCCAGAATATTTTTCGTTAACTGTTAAATCTTGACTATAGTAGAGTCCTACAATATTTTTCAAAGTGTAGAATGAACCTAATTATACTGATTATTGGTTCCACCTGTATGGCCATTTAACTGGTTCAGGAAATGATTGGCAGTGGAGTTGGAGCCACACTAAACTGTAGTGTGGTAGCGGGGTGCTACAAAGGTTGTTTGCGTCGCCTACTGAAACCTATTGGATCGAAACGCATTTGCGCATGCACTGTTCGAGGGGCAGGCGCAGCTGCACGGTTTAGTTGCCTATGGTTGGGTGAATAGGGAGTGTGGGGATCAGCGACGCCATCGTTTCGGAGCTGTGTGATATCAGAGGATCGCTTTGTCTTACCAGTGAGTTGTCTTTCCTCGACAGCTGCGCTAGCTCGTGTACGGGAAAGGCGCGAGTAACCAGCATCAATTCATTTCTGGGTGCTTAGAAGCAACACTCGAAAGCTGGCGGTTTATATTTTATCACAGATGTTTTTCATGCTGCTGGGCAGTATATAACCGGGACTACAATTAGAGCACTGCACGGGCCGAGTTTTTCAGCCCGGGCCCGGCCCGGGCCCGTTTTTACGTTGGGCGGCCCGCCCGAGCCCGATCAAAACTTTTATGACGAGACCCGGGCCCGGCCCGGGCCCGGAAATAATCTATGTTACCCGCCCGGCCCGGCCCGCTACCCCTTTACCTTAGGCCCGAGCCCGGCCCGAGCCCGACTCGAAACCAGCCCGAACCCTGCCCGAGACCGAAAAATAATGTTTTTCAGAGTTGAGACGCCCGAGAATAACTCGCTGCACGTTACATGCACACCACCAGAAAACCCGAGCCCGGCCCAGGCCCGCGTCAAAAAACCCGAGCCCGGCCCGGGCCCGGGTCAAAAAGCACACGCCGTGCCCGAGCCCGGCCCGAGCCCGTGAAAAAACTGTTCTACCCGGCCCGGCCCGGCCCGTGGGCTGGGCCGGGCCCGGGCTTCCGGGCAAGCCCGAGCCCGTGCAGTGCTCTAACTACAATCGCGCAAGACAGCAGCAGACAGTACCCAGCATCTATCACGGGACACATAGCCTGTGGCATAGAACTAGTGGCCGCAGTTGTTGTATAATCGGCAAGACGGTTGCAGCCAGCACCCTAAAAGCGATGAGAAGAGCCTAGGAAAGCTTCGCGTTAAAATATACTTACAATGAGTCAAAATTTCAGTTTTAAAGCGAAGCTTCATTTGGCTCGTCTCTGCACTTTTCGGGTGCTGGATGCTGCTGCCTACCTCGTCATACTGAAAGAGCTGTCAGCGAGTCGTGTGATAGTGATTGCGAAATTTAACCGAGATAACACCCGCGAGCACCAATATTTCCGCCATCAGCATCGAAGAATAAGAAACAATGATAATAACAGTGCACACGTCAATTGCGCTTTTTTTCCCCAACATATCCCAATCGTGAAGCATCACCCACGAAATGAAAAGAACAAGAAAGGCCGTGACCGATTTTCTACCCTATACTCGGGGAAAGAGAAACATGAGAAACGCAGTAAAAAAAAAAGCCAAATCGTAAGGTTGAATGTTCCGAAGAAAAGCACCGACTATGATAATTCACCGTTGTGGGCACTTTAAATTGATTTCATCAACCTGTGGTATTTTATGTGCTCCTAATTCTGCGCGGAATGCGGTCAAGGTTCAGACGTAGTTATAAGAGGTCGTGCAGTTAACTCGCCTTCAATGAAAGCAATAGCGCGTCAATAGGTTTTATGCCTATCGAGTAGTACTTAGCCAAGGTCCCAGGAGCTTTCTTCTGAGAACATTATTTCGTGTAAGCAGCTATGACTCGAATTTCAATGCAAGAAAGTGGTGTTGTCGGGCGCTCACTTAGGCCGTGAATGCATTCGACCAAGTATCGCCGTAGGCGCAGCCAGCTGTACAATCCTTAAGAGCCGTGCCTATGTGTGACTTAAAATTTGCGGCTTCGGAATACCTAGCTGGCTGCTTCACTGCAAGTTTTGACCATTTGTGTTATTCATACAAAATTTCAAATCCTCTAGGTGAAAGTAGAAAATTATGAAAGCATACGGGGTCTCGTTTTCCACTCCTTTTATTTTCGCATGAACTAAGTGAACCTAAACTTAATTTTTTACCTATATTATTTCCTCTCGAAGCTTCTCATTAATTGGCTCAAGCGAGATCCCAGCTGCAGCCATCCACATACACTGTGTGTGAAGGGCGTTCCCAGACCACTCTTTCAGTGAGAAGCATTGAAACGCAAAAGGCAACATACAATACATGAGCAACTGCCGTCTTTTTCTGAGGAGGTAACCAAAAGAACTGTTGCTACAACATAATACGCAAGCGCTGCAAATGAGTCCACTCTAGGCACAAGAGATGCAATCCCTTCCGATGCCAATGAAAGCTGTTTACCGCTCAAGGTGACCTGCTCACTTGAAGGAGAAAGGGCAAGCTGAACGAGAAAGCTTCACCGAAGGCACCTTCATTTGGAGCCGTAAGCCCAATCCATCATTATTACGAGACCTCAACTCTCAAACAGCATTGACCCACCCGTACGAAGAGAGCATGCGGTCCCGACAAGGAACCACAATTAACAATGCGATGGCCTCTAAACGCTGATTCCCTTGTTAGACGAGCAACAAAAGTATGGCAACATTTAATGACGCAGTGAATAACTGACGCGTGAGTTGCTGTCCATACGCTTGTTACACCAAGCGTTCTGGATCATATGAAACCAGAACATGGATGATTTGATAGAACAGAATAACAATAAAATTTAACTAAACGATATATGGCTTAGAGCAGGCGAACCGCTGAGCATCACAAGCGCTGACGTTAAGATTATTTTATTTGTCGGTTCTTATCGAAAACTTGCAGAAGAGCTGCGCCTAGATATTCCGAAGCGGAAAAGTTGATCCTTTAGAAGCACGCCGAAATAAGTGAACAGAATTCAATGCTAAAATGATGCTGCGCAAAAGTGGCGTTTTTTGCTACGCTCGATCGGCAATGGATTCTTGTGTTCTGTTGTGATCACGTAGACAGATCACCAGATCGTATAACCTCATTGGTCTGATCAGTCACAAAACATAGTCTAATCAGCAGATCAAGACGTTTGGTATTTATATTTTAGTTCCTACGAAAATATGTGCAACTTCGTGACCCATAGTTACTTTGAAACTTTTGTACCGCGTTCTTGTTTTACTATGTTGTTATAAGAGAATAGTACGCAACATGTTCTTAACTAAGCTTCTACACTGCTCTATCACGGAACGCTATGGTATAGCTGGCCCCTTCTGTCAGCTTCACACAGTGGCCCATACTTACTGATTCTTAGACGTCTGCAAAATTCGTATAATGTCGGGATCAACATGTATGTATCTGTAAAAATGCATTCACAGAGGCTATAAAAGCAATGACAGCGAAACAGTTTTCAAATTCGAGCGACCCATTCAATTTGAAACTTTTTTTCTCCAACATTTTAAAACATATGACATGCAGTTCAATAGCAGGTAAGTGCCACAAACAATGACCCGATGCAGCTTACAGGCAAAGAAATGTCCCTAAAGATGTTACTTTCGCCCTAACGTTTCGCTAATGTCGTCCTTAGTTCCACAGGACCGTTTATATTGAATGCTGTTCATCAGCGGGCCCCATCAGTTGCCGGTCGTTCCGCGGGTGGACCGGTATACCGTTTCGCATACCACCTTTGCACGGTTAACAGAGGCAAACGAATTCGCCTTTATATTTTACGGCTTCGAGGCAAACGACGCGTTCTTCTGTCGAAGAAATCCGCGTCCTTCATGAAACCCGCCGGGGTGTGGAAAGCAAGGGTAGCGAGCCGAAAGGTGGGGAGCAAGACACGGGGCGGGCGTTCGCTACAAGGCTACCAGGGTCGCCCGTTACGTGATCTGGGGCAATGATAGCTCGAGGTAATTTCTTTCCAATGCGCGGGATAAAGATTGCAAATGCGGAGGAACTGAATGTGCTCGTATCTCTCTCTCTCTCTCTTTTTTTCGTCTTCTTTCTTTTTTGGATCTTTTTGGTTCTTTTTGTTTCTTTATTGTTTGCCTTGAGCAAACGGTGTTCGTAATCACGCCATCGGTATATGAGACCGAGCGTGCATTAAAAGACACCGCCTCCGGCATGCGAGCTTGTTGCGGCGCTCATGGCGGAACGCGTGCGCGATACGGCGCCGCCGATGCCGAGAGGAATCCGATAGGGTTATCCCGTATCAGCCGCTTTTTTATAGACATGCTTAGGAGCTCCAAACCTTTCTTGACGGCAAACATGACGGCGATATTTAGCAGTGAAATAAAGGGACGTAAGCTAACTGGCGTGCACATACCGGTATGTATATAAGACGTATGCAACCAATAAGGCATGACACACCTCATATATATGCTTAAAGGGCCTTTCAGGATCTGAAGAACATCACTGACGTTACTACACATGTCATGATGATGTAGAAAAGTACTGTTATTCGCTCTTTTCTAGTGTTGTTCTGGTAACCAAACCATGTAACCAAAACATTACAGGTGAACTTCACCTTCATTAGAGGTAAGTAACAGAATATATGAGCTGACTCCTAATGTAGTGCAGCATAACACAGCGTCTCAAAGCACTAGCTGTCACGCGGCATGTTCTATAAACCTTGTACTTTTTTTCAATAAACATTATAACACTTTATATGACGATCATTCTATTAACAATAGTGCTTTCTATAAAAGCTGCTATATTAACTGAAACTGAAACAGGGTGGTTTGAACGCGAGTTTCTGCATTGAGAGACCGCAGATTATATTGCCGGCAGTGGCAACTCTATTTCGATTCAATCGCAATGCGTATGTTTTCGTATGTAGGTATTTTATTGTAGAAGAAAGAACCCCAAATACCACAACCGGTCTGGCAACGTTCAACACGCCATCTCACTTAGCTCAGTGGTATATAGCCTTGAGACAAAACGCCCTTAATGGTTCTTTTGGAGACAAGGTCTTCTTTGGAGACTTCATATCGATTTGCGGTTTGTGGGATCTCGGTATCTGCCTGCAACTTTTTGATAACATTCTTCAAAATAAGGCAATTTGACGCCTTCTGGTGCACGTATGACGACCAAAAGAAGGCGCCAGTATTAAGCTTGTCAGGAAAGAGACACACCAGGCTAGCGTAGAGCTCTGCACGGAGTATAAATAATGCATAATTAGTGCAAGAAATCCAAAATTAAGCCCGAGTGCGCTCTGTCAAACTGCGCGTGCCTAAAACTAGAACTGGAAGGGCAGCTTTACTCAAACAAAAATATGGACCAATCACGAAAAGAGTATGCTTTAAAAATGCGGGTCGATCCCGAAGGTAGTTTAATCTAAACAACAAATCACATGTATACACTAATGCGCCAAATATCTTGTCTTTCTTCGATGTCAACTGCTCTCGGCTCGCCTTTTGGCGACCTGCAACGTCCAAACATGTCGACCTCTCGAGTAGACCTCTCGAAGCCCCCAAACTGCGTCGTTTCCGGAGTACACGTGGATGGCGTTTGGCGCCGAGTGGGCCAACGCGAAGCAGGCCGATCCCAGATGCCGGCCCCACCCTCCTCCTCCGGTTATCTACTTTCAATTGCGTTCGCTCGGCCCCACCGATACCCTCACCATTTGTGCGTGCTCTTCGCCTCTTGTCAGCAAATTAGACAAGAAAAACCGGTCCAAGTAGGCAATGCTATTCGCTTTGAAATCAAACAAGGGTGACCTCCTAGAGTGTTTGATTGGTTGGTTCAAACAACGCCGCGGGTCACTGCCCGACTGCTTACGCCGGCGGTTACATAAATTTGACGTCAGGAGATAGAAATAACTACAGATCGGGAAAGTTTTGCGTTATAGTGCCCCAAATGCACATCACTGTGCTTCTTTTTCGTACGCTTGCCCAACGGCATAAACTATTACATATATAAATGTATAGGCTGGTTTTGGCGATGTATACATGAGCTGAATACTTGATTGTTGGTCCCCTATAGCCAACAATTATAGACCGTATTTGATGCAGGAGTGCGGGAGTTGGCTGACATTATTTTAATGTCAGCCAATGTCGCTTTTTTATTTTGCAGTATTATTTCGTGGTGTTTGCACGTTGCGCATGATTGATACGGCTTTGATTCTCTTTGCTTGGCAAACTGGCTGTAATCCTTCCGGAGTGGTTGTGCTTCATTTCGTGTGCGCAGCATGCATGTTTTCGAAATGTTAATTTGAATTTGCATGTAATCTTTGCTTTAAGTGCTCTGTATAGAAGCTTGCTTTCCTTCCTTTTTTCTCAAATAATATTTTTCTCTTGTAAGCACAATCTGCTTGATTGTACACCGTTAAAATTTATTACAATATTGATGTTTTTTTCATGAAAAACTGCTTAGACCACACTTATTACTTGAATGCTAGCCTGGCAGATGTGCTTCGGTACTTTTCTTTTTTTGTGTGTGTTTGTGTTTGTTTGCGTGTGTGTGTGTGTTTGTGTGCGTGTGTTTGTGTTTGTTTGTGTGTTTTTGTGTGTTTGTTTGCGCTGTGTTCTCGCCGCTTAGTTGTAAGGGCTGCACCGCGCTTCCTCACTCCAGCGTTCTGACAGCGAGTGTGCGCATTCATCTAGGCTAGTCATCTAGACCTTGCGTCGCTGAAACGAGGTCCTTTCGAAGAAATCCTTGAAGGTATTGCGGCGAAAGATCCTGTGTTATGCTCCCTGCCTCCTGAAAGGCGTTCCAGTCAAGAACTCGACAGCAGCGACGAAGTCGGCAGTGCCCGTAGGTGGCAAATTGGAGAGAGATGGGGTATGGTAACTGCCCCAGCAGTCGGATTCCTGTCGCCACCCAATTGCAGCGGACCTTAATCACCATGACAAATCGGGCAAGTAGGGCGAAGCATGCTAATGATCCGAACAGCGCATTGGGATTCTAACGCCGTTGAGAAGTTGGAACTGTGCGTCCAAAAAATGTGTCCCAGAGGCGGTTCCCATGAGCTGTGATTTGGTATATCCCCATGCCAGGTGTGGATCATTAAAGTCGCCTGCGATGCGACTAATATATAGGACATCAGTGTGTGCTGACTGTCAATCCACCCCCGTCGGTATTCGGGTAGAGAAGCCAGTATTGAAACACCATGATTGCGTATGTTTTCTGCAGGCGAACTTTAACTGCGACGACTTCCTGTGATTGCGAACACCACTGGGGCAAATCGATGGCACTTTGAGGAAAGCTTTTAAGTACACATACCATGGATTGACCTGTTATGACATTGCTTGGACCACAACGCCGATTTCGCATACTGTGATTAGCGTATAAAGGGAAAGATGGGATTGTTAACGTGGCATTTGGTTCCTGAAGCCGTATTGCCCAAGAAGCACGACGTCGGAAGCGAACCTGTTTGCGAAGTTCATTTAACTTGCCCGGTAGGTCATAACAGTTCCATTGCAGAACGTCTTGTGGCCGGCAGTCCTGCGAAAACATTATTTTGGAAGATTGGCGGCCAAAACTTGCGACAGTGACATTAGCTGTTGGGCCACAAATTGCAAGAGTTCCATAAGTGTCAGATCAGCAGACGAAGTCCGTGGTTGTTGAAGAAACTGGACGTTTGTGTCACGCGACGATGGGCTTGACGCTGCCGTTCATCTTGTTAGAAATTCTCGACGGCGCCAAAAATTAACCATTTATGCTTGAAGTCGGGCCAACCTCGTATTCAATATTAATGAATACGAGATAGTCTGGCGTTTCCATTTAGGCTGACTCACACTGGGCCGACACGGCACCGCTTCTTGTCTGCCGACTGTTGGCGACAGCATTTTCCTTCCTTGAAACCATGGACCACAGCGTTTTCCGCCCTGTACACTCCACACGTCATCAGCCGGCAGACCAAAATCGGTCTCGTGTCGGCGTAGTGTGAATCAGCCTTTTGCGAAACAGGAGGCGCAGAGTTTGTCGGTGATGGCCTCCTGCGCAGCCCCTCGACCACGACACTGTAGTAACTTTTCTTTACCATGGAAGGCATGACCTCCACGACGTGAGAGTCTTCCGTTTCTAAATCCGCCAAGATCTCGAAACAAATGTTCGGTTGCAGAATTCCCGAGTGTTCTTGGTCGTTTGATTGTCGCCGTTTATGCCGAAGCTGTCGCGTGGCGTTTCGTTTAGTCGGGCACTCAGATGACGTTATGGCGTGGTCATCGCACTTGCAAAGTCCACAGCGAAAATTGGAGCCGGCTGTTGCGTCCATGTCAGAATCCTGTTGTGTGTAAGGTTTTGATGCCTTCATGTGTCCTTCTTCATAGCAAGGATAGCAAAATATGACAGCAGGCTTCCAAGGTCGAGGGAGGAAGATGCAGCCATAGTAGTAGATCTTCTATGGCTGCAGGTTTAGGGGAACTTGGACAGTGACGACGTATGTACTGCTCTTTCCCATGTGGCCTGTGGCACCGATGGTATGTTGTGGGCAGGAGAGCTCTCTGCGCTGGGTGTCTTGGTCTTCCTTGGGTCGACGCCAGCAACAACATACCGGCGCAGGTCGACGCCTGATGCTAGATAGGCCTAGACAGGTATAGTCTCGCTTTCTAGAGGAACAATTTGCCTAAGCTGCTAAAGTTGACTAACCGCCTCTAGAGATGGCATCCGTGCTGACACCGCATTTGTTTGTCGATGGATGCTGAATCCTCTAAATCCTGTCGTGTGGAGACATATACGCCTAGAGCGGCAGGAGCGCACTTAGATGGCAGAGTCGAGAGGTCGACGCAGGCGTGCACTTTGATCATGGCCTTGTACGAAATCGGCGTCTGCTTGCCAGGGCTGAGTGAAGGGGTCGTACAAGCATGACTCGTATTCATGACTGAATCTTGTTCATTATTCAATCCATGGCAGTTTGTGAAGTGAGACGCTTACCAGGAGTTTTCTGGGCAGCGGCCTCATGAGCCGAGGCATTTGTGTCATGGAAGCCGGCGAAAAAGTGGCATGAGAGGCCGTCGGCATTGCAGGTAGTTCTGCTGAGTGTGGCGTTGGAACTTGTACACACACAGACAACACGCAGCGTTCCGCCTTTCAGCGGTCGGGCGGACACACTGGTGATGGCGGTACCTTGGTGAGTTAGGCCTACTTGTCAGCAGGCGGGAAATGATGAAGCCACAGCTTGCTGTACATCACTTCTTCGCAGTGAGCGCCTGAAGTAGTTAGGAAGTCCTACCAAACCTTCGCAAGGAAACTCACAAACGCACAAATCGTGAACAAAACGGCCAGAATCTAGGAGCAGTGAGAAGCCTGAATGAGAGCAAGCAACGCTCGTAGCGCCCCCTATTTTAACACGATAGCGTTAAGGGCCCCCTGTCGCAGAAAATCCGGCGTCGGCGTCGGTGTGGCATCGGTGTCGGTGTTGGAGCCGGCGTAGGCATCGGGGTCCATGGCGGAGAAATTCATCCCCAACCACCCCGACCACACAAGCCCTCCGCGTGGCGCAAGGTGTTAGTGAACAAAAATTTATTTCTCGAAGTAAAATCCGTCCGAAAAGAAACGTCATAAAGTACGACCTAACTACAACCTACAGACAAAGCGTCGGATTGTAATTTGAATGTATGAGAAAGCATAATTCTGTTACGTGGAAACTCAAACACAAACCCCTTTTCCAGCATTTCAACCATAACAACAGTGGCGCGCTCCGGTAGGTTATTTGCGAAAACACCATCCAGATGGCACTCGCCTCCTCGGCAGCGTAAAACGGTAGCGGCGCGCAGAGGCGAAGGTGGTGAAACAAGAAAGCGGCAGTTGCCGGGAAGCCTGACAAACATTCAGGGATCTTTGAATGCTAAAGCGCCCTCCAAATTTCGCACACGCGCGCGCCTCAGGGCAACAGCAAACAAATAATGAAATAATAAAAAATGTCCTGGGGTCTTCACATTTTGATACAAGACGGCTTATATCGCGCCTCTGTAAAAAGTCTTCCCAGCAATGCACATGTGTTTAAATGTGAAGCCGACTTTAAGGGGATTGGTGTAAGCTTGGTTTTTGTAAGCTGGCTTTCACAAGTTGTGTATTGCAGTGAAACCTACTCATAAAGAAAAATGCGATGCGAACGAGGCCTGACAACGCTATGGCGTTCCACTCTTAAAGTCGAAGTAAAGCTTCTTCGAATTTTTGTGTTTAGAAATGTATGTAGAAAGCACTTAAACCACGCAAGAAATAAACATTCTGCATTTGAATATAGTATACAACACTGTATCTCCCTCGTTAATTCATCCATCGCAAGAATTCATCACGTATATACACTAATTACACATTTTTTGCGAGAAAGCATGCTAATCACTTTACCGTCACCAATAATTTCCATTGCATTATTGCGCCGCCACTTCTTTCCTCAAAACATATCTCTAATGTTTACAAAGAACTGTTAAAAGTTCGTGTTCATCTGTTGTACCTAAATGGAAAGTGGCGTCATGATTGTTGCCTTCATCAAAAATTTTTCACGAAAAATGCTGTTTTTTTTTTTAGAAGTAAAACTGCTCTGTTGAAAAAAAAAAAGGTCCAGGAAACGCAGAGATTGACACAAGCGTTCTTCATTTACATGAAAGTCGTCTGTGTGTAAGCCAATATTTGTGGCTGTTAACTTAAGCAAATAATTCGGCTACCGTTTTATTCAATTGCCTAGAAGTTTATGATAACACAGACGTGCATAAAAAAACTTAGATAACTGGGGGAGAAGTGTCGAGTTCTCTCTATATTCATTTCTTGTATCCATCTTCTCAGTGCCATTCCTTGCTACTCACTTGGATTCATCAAGTTTTGCAGATGCAGAAGACAAGTCTCCATAGGTATTCCCTTGCGTGCTTGCTTGCGGACTGAATACGAATGAGGAGTCGAAGGAGCCTAAGCTCTTGGCTCCTAAGTCGCAAATAATTTAAAACGAGGCGTTGTCGTCAATCGCACAAACCGACTTATTTCCAATGTTACTCCAAGGTTGGATGAGGTCGACCTCGCATGGATCACAATCGTTAAATGTTGAATAACTTCGTACTAGAATACAAGTCGCAAGTGACGCCTCATAATATCAATGCACGTAATCTTCACGAAATTAAAGATGGTCATGGTATATTTGTGCGTTTTACACATAACATACGCGAGAAGGCCTGAAAAACAATGTTGAACAAGTGAAGTAATTTATTGCATCCTTACACCCCTGCGACAATTAAATTTAATTAAAATAGTAATTAGAAACAGCCTGATAAAATTACTAATTTAAAATATTTATGTACAATAAGTTGAATAGTTAAGCTACCATGACTAACTTTAACTTTGCCGTATAACTAAGAAAAAATATAATTAGCGAATCTTATGCGTAAGTGTCAATGCAGCCCCTCTAACGTGAAACCTGGGGAGCTGCGAAGTATGCAGTAATGCACTGCTAATTAAATTTTATGCGTAAGTATCCACTGACCCATTGAGTGAAATGCAGCTCCACTAACGTGAAACCAGCGGAGATGCGAAGCATGCAGTGATGCACCACTAATTGGGTCATACTGCCTTAAGCAATGGCTCATAACCCCGTAAACGCGGTCTCCCCATTAGGATGACAGAAGAGAAGTGAAATTCTACGCTGGAATGATGAGCGGCAACGCAGACAGCTGTGGAAGACGACGATGACGAACGCGGGAGCACTCGGCACGAGCCCGTGCAGCTTGCTCACCTTGACTACGACGACGACGATTACGACAGGAGACGCCGACAGCTCGAGCGCATAAGGTGCTTCGCACCTAAAAAGGTTTTATCGTTAAATGGAACAGAAGTTACATAGCTATGGACTATTGTTCATAACTATGGGTAGCAAAAGGGTCATAGCAAGAGGGTAGCGGGAAGTGAAGTTAACGTGTCTTGTTCTGAGGGGTAAGGTACCATGTGACGTAGAAAGCACGTGATAATAAACACTTCTATATATTGAGTGCCAAGACACTCAGACATTTTACCTATCAATGCAAATGTACTTTGTATTCACATAGATATCGCCCAGGATGCCAATTTTTCGGGCTGGTTCGATAACTACAATTGCAGAAGCACGTCTGGCATCCTGCTTCAGCGTCTATGTGGAGCCCTAATTATTGCCTGCACCTTACGACCTTATGACATCAATACTGTAGGCTACCATCTAGTAAAACAAAATTAATATACTATATGGGCCAATCAATAGTCCCCTAATAAGCGTGTTTTTGAGATATAGATACGCTAGGCGGTTGATGCGCACATACTCTCAACTGCAGAGCGTCTATACAAGAACAATCGAATTTGTGTGGACATTATTCATTGAGAATATCACTGACATCTTCAAATGGGCCGTGCTATCAAAAGTCTTCGGCACAAACTGAAAAGGCTTCGCAAATACATACGTATGTTTAGCTCAAGTAGTGTGCACGATGACTAAGGACGGCGCAGTGAAGAGGTGGGGGGGGGGGGGGGGGGGGGGCAAGTTGCGCCTAATTCTATAGGCTTGTTTCCGTCTTCACACCCCTCCGCAGACGCTTACGAACAAGGGGTACATATGGCGCTTGCTGTTAAGTAAAGAAAAACAAAATACCGAACGTTCCTGGAGCAGTTCACCAGAACTGAGCCGCGGAGCGATCTGCGGTTGAAATGTAGTTCCGACGCACACACACCCTGCTCAACCGTAGAAGGAGCAGGAAATAAGATCATGTACAGAGCGTTTGTGTGGTCCTAATGACCTTCCGCCGGGTAGCAGAGCGATGGGACCGGAAACAATGCGGGCAAAACTAGAGAAGTCCGCAAGCGCGACTGTAGACAAAACGGCTTCCGCACGACGGCCAGCGCCAATGCTTGGCAAGGGACGCGCGCAGTTATTATCGGGGAGCTTTCCATTCAGGTCAGGCACTCGACGGCGGCGTGAAAGCGAAAGTGGTCAGCGTCGTTAGGCGCTGCCCTTGGAGGACAACCGCCTCGCGGAATGCGCTGGCTGCGCCAGACAGGGGCTGGTCGCTGTTCGCATTCGTGCAGCGCGTTCTTCCGTCTTTTTCTCCAGGCGGTGCCGCCGTTTTGCCGCGCCGTGTCTTGCGAAGGTTGGGTCAGGTGAGATCACCTAGCGCGTGCACTGCGGAGAGCCCTTTTGATGACCGTGCCAGTAGGTCAGTGCGATGCTGAACACACGTAACGCTGACACGTTTCAGGGATCTATTGGCTTCGCCTATGTGCACATGGGGCTCACACACACACACACACACACACACACACACACACACACACACACACACACACACACACACACATATATATATATATATATATATATATATATATATACGAGACAAGGGGAGCCGAGGGGCCCGATTTTGTTCATCATGAGCACTTAAAGAGAAGCTAAAGAGACTTTAGAATGGGAATATTTATGGGGTTTGGAAGGCTGACACGGTTTCATTACATTCATGCAGTTATTTTCTCAATTATGCGCGTAGCAGCACCGCAATGGCGGTTTAAATTTTTGTTGAAGCACCGCCCTCTTCGCACGCCGTGCGTAGCGGCGGAAGACTGGGCGTGAGGATTACGTTCACTACAGGTATCACGTGAGTGCTCTCTTTGAATCGCACTCCTCGACGATACCTAAGATAACGTCACAATCGTCTTCGCCATCAGCGCCCGTTTAACAACCAGCGGCGTCTCCCGCCGACGCCGCGGCTTGTTTTTGCTCAATTAAAACAACTATAGTGGTGACTTCTGACCTGCCAAAATATTATTTTCGTTAGTGAAAAACTATAATAATTCGTTGAAAGCTCTATTTTTTTTTTTTTGAAGTGATTCAGCTGCCCTTTAAAACAGATAACGAATCTAAGGAAAGCGTCGGGGAAATTAAGTGTAGTTGAAATTGAAATGTAGCAAATAATGAAGAAAACGGAAATGAAGGTGGACGAAAACATAACTTGTCGCAGGCCGGAGCCGAACCCGCAACCTCCGCATTCCGCGTGCGTTGCACTACCACTTGTACTGCAACGACGGCCATCAATTCGTCCACTAACTTGGGTATATATGTTTACTAGACCTAGCCCTAGGAGTGTTAGCCAGCGCCACTCAGAACCATGGTGGGCGGATGTGGTACATCCTTTTTATCCCAATGGCGTCACGTATCACCTGATCTTGGGAGAACAGGCACGTGGTTAATAAACCCTCGTATGCTACCCAATCACATCAAGGCTGCTAGATTCGAGACCCTCGCAATGAATAAACGAGAGAAGAAGGGGAACTGAGGGGCTCGATTTTGTTCATCATGACCACTTAAAGCCAACAACAATGAAGCCAAGAAAAGCGTCGTGGAAATTAAGTGTACTTGAAATTGGAATGTAGAAACTAATGAAGTAAACAGAAATGAAAGGGGACGAAAAGGTAACTTGTCTTTAATTTCCCTTTATATTAAGCCATATATATAATAATGTTACGGGAAGGAAGAAACGTACTGGTTTTACAGACGGGTTTTAATGGCTACGCAGAGAAGCGAAAACCCAGAATCTTCTTTGTCGTCTCCCAGGGCACCAAACATGTCCTCTTCTTTCCACCTTACGCACTGTGACATTACCCCCGTCAGAAGAAGCACCTTACTGGTGCGACTCACTGGTTCCAGAAAGGAACGGTTTGAGGCGGCTGACGTGGACGACGTCGGATAGAGGAGAAGGCACGGTGGCATCCAGTGGAGACACTTCATATGTGACAGGCGTCACCTGGCGGAGGATGCGATAAGGGCCGTACTATCGCGAAAGGAGTTTCTCCGAAAGACCGACACGTAGAGATGGAGACCAAACTAGCACAAGATCACCTGGTTCGTATTCGACATCGCGGTGGCGCTGATCGTAACGGCACTTCTGACGTGTTTGGGAAGCAGAGAGACGGAGACGGGCAATCTGGCGTGCCTGGGTCGCTGTGGTTATGACATCACGAGCGTACTCCGTCGGCGAGTCGAGTGTGGTCGAAAGAAGAGTCTCGAAAGGCAAGGTCGGTTCACGGCCATATAGAAGGTAAAAGGGCGAATAACCAGCTGTGTCGTGGCACGAGGAATTCTACGCAAACGTGACAAATGGTAAAGCAGTGTCCCAGTCGCGATGATCGGAGGAAACATACATCGCGAGCATGTCAGTTATTGTCCGGTTCAGGCGTTCAGTAAGACCGTTAGTTTGAGGATGGTAGGCTGTAGTAAGCTTGTGTTTAGTAGCTCAGGATCGAAGTAAGTCGTCGATGACTTTGGCAAGAAAGTATCGCCCGCGATCGGTGAGAAGTTGACGAGGTGCGCCGTGGTGTAAGATAACGTCGTGAAGCAAGAAGTCAGCGACGTCTGTAGCGCAACTGGTGGGAAGGGCTCTTGTAATGGCATAGCGGGTTGTATAGTCCGTAGCGACGGCAATCCACTTATTTCCGTCGTTTGATATAGGGAATGGTCCGAGAAGATCAACGCCAACGCGAAAAAAAGGGTCGGTCGGTATATCCAGAGGCTGCAGCAGACCAGCGGGATGTACAGCAGGTCGTTTTCGGCGTTGACACGACTCACACGCGGCGACATAGCGACGGACGGAGCGGTTGAGACGGGGCCAGAAAAATCGTCGCCGAATTCGGTCATAGGTCCGAGAGACGCCAAGGTGTCCAGCAGTGGGCACGTCGTGCAGTTGCTGGAGTACAGTCTGCTGAAGATGAGACGGAATGACGATTAGCAGCTCGGGCCCGTCTGGGTGCATGTTGCGGCGATACAGGGTGTCATTTTGTAGTACGAACATGTGAAGGGATGGGTCAGACGGGTCAGAGAGCAGGCGTTCGATAAGCTGCCGTAACGATTCATCGCGTCGCTGTTCAGCCCCTATGTCTTTCAAGGCGGAAAGCGAGAGGACGCAGATCGTGCGGCATCCACTAAATCGTTCGGTGCATCGACGGGGTGACGAGACAGGCAGTCGGCGTCCTGATGTAAACGACCCGACTTGTAGACTACATTGTATGTCTATTCCTGAAGGCGTAGGGCCCAGCGACTGAGGTGTCCGGTGGGATCCTTGAGGGAAGAAAGCCAACAAAGGGCGTGGTGATCGGTTATAACCGTAAATGGTCGACCATATATGTAAGGTCGGAACTTGCCCACAGCCCAAACGAGGGCGAGACATTCCCGCTCAGTAATCGAATAATTGCGCTCAGACGGGGAGAGGAGGCGGCTGGCGTAGGCGATAACGCGGTTGTGCCTACGTTGGCGTTGGGCTAAAATTGCGCCGATGCCGTATCCACTGGCGTCAGTGCGAATTTCTGTCGGAGCAGAAGCGTCAAAATGGGCGAGAACAGGTGGTGTGGTGAGTAGCGTGATGAGGCGCGAGAAAGAAGTCGCTTGTTCAGAGCCCCAGCAGAAAGGAACATCTTTCTTGAGGAGGTCAGTCAGGGGACGAGCAACATGCGCGAAATTTTGCACAAACCGACGGAAGTAAGAACAAAGACCGATAAAGCTGCGAACATCTTTGGCAGAGGTCGGTACAGGGAAATTCTGCACTGCACGAACTTTAGCGGGATCGGGGCGAATGCCTGACGAATCGACGAGATGTCCGAGCATGGTTATTTGGCGGTGACCGAAGTGGCACTTGGACGAGTTGAGCTGCAGGCCAGCGGCGCGAAAAACGGAAAGCACAGATGAAAGTCGTTCAAGATGGGCCGCAAAAGTTGGAGAGAATACGATGACGTCATCCAAGTAACACAAGCAGATGGACCATTTCAATCCACGCAAGAGCATGTCCATCATACGTTCAAAGGTCGCCGGGGCATTGCACAAGCCGAAAGGCATTACCCTAAACTGATAGAGGCCGTCAGGTGTAACGAATGCGGTCTTCTCACGGTCCATTTCATCCACGGCAATTTGCCAATATCCGGAGCGAAGGTCTATTCATGAAAAATAAGTGGCACCGTGAAGACAGTCCAGAGCATCGTCGATCCGTGGAAGCGGGTATACATCTTTCTTGGTGATCTGGTTTAGATGACGATAGTCCACGCAGAATCGCCAGCTGTTGTCCTTCTTTTTGACGAGCACACCAGGGGAAGCCCACGGACTGGAAGAGTGTTCAATAATCCCTTTGGCAAGCATTTTGTCAACTTCGCTCTGGATAACTTGTCGCTCAGAGGGCGAAACCCGGTATGGGCGTCGGCGAACAGGTGCCGCATCGCCGGTATTTATACGATGCTTCACAACCGTAGTTTGACCCAAAGAGCGATCGTTCAGGTCGAAAATGTCGGCGAAGGACTCGAGGAGGTCATGGAGCTCTGCGGCGGATTGGGGGTCGAGGTCCGGCGCAATCATCTTTGCAATGTCGTCGGCCGAGGCAGATGCAGAAGGCGCAGAACGAGCACTGGTCGAAGATGTCGCAAGAGATAGTGCTGAAATATAGCACTCGCGGGACGGTGACAACGTGGCAAGTGACATCCCTCGAGGAAGTACCTGAGGGCACTGGCCGAAATTGAGGATGGGAAGACAGGTCTGATTGGCCGCTACAGAAATGACGGTGTGTGGGAAGGAGACATTGTGGGAAAGCAGGACTGAAGTCGCGGGAGTGAGGACATAGTCTCCGTCTGGAACAGGTGGAGAGGCGAAAACGGTGATGCAGGTTGATGCTTGGGGAAGAAGACGAATAAAATCCGCAGAACAAAGCTGAGTTGGGGCTTGAGCAGGAAGGTCAATGGAAAGGGGTAGGTCAAGTTGGACAACACCGGCTGAACAGTCAATCAGAGCAGAATGGGTGGTCAAAAAGTCGAGGCCGAGGATCACATGGTGGGGGCAGCGTTCGAGCACACTAAACAAAACGGACGTGTGGCGTCCGGCGACACTGACACGTGCAGCACACATTCCGAGCACAGCCGGAGTTCCACCGTCGGCGACCTGTAGCAATCGAGTCGGAGCAGGAGTAAGGACTTTCTTCAGGCGCGTTCGAAGGTCAGCACTCATGATGGAAACTTGCGCTCCAGTGTCGATGAGTGCTGTAACAGGCAAACCATCCACATCCACGTCCAAAAGGTTCCGATCAGTAGGCAGGGTCAACAGAGGAATTTCAGGCCGGGGTGCTAGAGCAGCGTCCCCTCCCGGAGCTGCCCCAGTCAGTTTCCCGTCGGAGAGCGGCGACGGTAAGCAGGGGACGGGGAACGACGCAGCTGAGGTGAATGGGAGCGGCTACTGTGCGGTGATGATGAGCGGTTAGTCGCAGTGACTCGGGCGTTGTCAGGTGCATCTTCGAACTCGGTGGGGGGCGCAGGCGGGCGAGGATTCAGTGGGGAGTGGCGGTAGGCGGGAAAGCTTGGTCGAGAGAGGGCCGGCCAGGAACTTCGGCAATGGCGAGAGATGTGGCCCACACGTCCACAATAGAAGCAGATGGGTCGGTCATCATGTGTGCGCCATTCGGCCGGGTTGCGATAGCTCGGGTAAGGACCGCTCTGGTTCCGGTAAACAGGGGCAGAGGCAACAGACGAAGCGAAGTCAGGACGGTTGGCGGAGCTGATGGATTGCAGACCCACATTGGAAAGTTCTTGGCGAACGACCGATTGAATGAGGGACACGAGCGGCCGGGAATCGTCAAAGCACTGCGTCACTTGTGTGGCAGGAGACGCTGTTTCAATTTCTCGCCGGACTATACGTACGACGTTCTCGGAGGGAGTGGGCTCACGCGGAAGACAAAGGTCTTCACACGTCGATGAAGCAGCGGTGTTGGGTAGGCGCGTGAACTGCTGAACTATGCGGCGACTTTTCGCTTCTTCAAAGCGGCGACATTCGTTAATGATCTCATTGACTGTGTTGATGTTCTTATACACGAGAAGGTTAAACGCGTCGTCCGCTATGCCTTTTAAAACGTGACTGACCTTGTCTGCCTCTGTCATGTTCTTATCCACCTTGCGGCAAAGAGCCAAAACGTCCTGGATGTACGCCACGTAAGATTCAGTGGACGTCTGTGCACGGGTCCCAAGGTCCTTCCGAGCAGCACGTTGGCGGCCGATGGGCTTGCCGAACAAATCACGAAGCTTCTGTTTGCATTGCTCCCAACTGGTAATCTCTTCTTCATGTGTCTCGAACCAGACTCGTGCCGTTTTTTTGAGGTAGTATATTACGTTGGCCAGCGTAAGCGTGTTAACCCACCTGTTGCTGGCGCAGACCCGTTCGTAATTTGCCAACCAGTCATCGACGTCAACGTTGTCAATCCCAGAAAACATGCCAGGGTCGCGGGGCTGGGTTAGGATGACCGTCGGTGGCGTCGACGGGGCCGCGGTTGAAGACTCCCCTTCGGATGACATGGCAGCCAGGTTACGTCCGCTGCGGAGCTCCGTCTTGCGCAAGTGAGTACTCCGCACCTCCACCAATAATGTTACGGGAAGGAAGAAACGTACTGGTTTTACAGACGGGTTTTAATGGCTACGCAGAGAAGCGAAAACCCAGAATCTTCTTTGTCGTCTCCCAGGGCACCAACCATGTCCTCTTCTTTCCACCTTACGCACTGTGACAATATATACATATATTGACGCAAAAATTTTGCGTCGAGCTTGGGTCGGAGCGCTATTTCCGCGAAATAATGTCACCGACGCAAACGCTAAAGTCTCCGCGTCGCGCATGCGCAGCACCTTTAGGGCACTTATTCGAAAACTGTCTTTTTTTTTTTTTTTTTTTGCTCGGCACGCCGCCTTCCTAGCTCTTCCAGCTCTTCTTCGGTGAGGGCGTGTTCGTGAAGCTTATTATTACGAAAGAAATTCTACGTATGGACACTTGAGGATCATTCATGCCATTAGCGATATGCCGACGCCGACGTGTTGTCCTGTTTGACGGCGCGCCAGTGTTGTGAGACACACGCTAGCTGCCAGGGTGCTGTCCCTACTACCCAGCAGGAGTTGCTTTGCGTGCTGCGTTGCGCCAACATGTTGCACCAGCGTTATAGTTAGTACACCGTAAGAGAAGTTCGAGCGCAACACTAAATCTTGCTATCGATGTTAATGCTTAGCCCCTTCGGGTGAAACTGCAAACTTTTCCCCCAAAAAACTTGGAACACACAAGTTACGCGGTGAGGCCCTCGCATGAATGTGGCCCATATTCTAGTACGTACGGTAAATCGTACTCAGATTCCTGACGCTGCAAGAAAGTTCATTTGTCTAGGCCAGACACATACAGGACATAGATCACGAGAACAGACTTTCCAGACGGTGCTGGAACTCTTATGGGAGGCACTCCTAAGTCATCGCTGGCAGCAAACCATTATCACTGATGTTACAGTCAGTGTGTTCGGCGAACTCTAACCTACAGGGCTGAATATTCGACGATAAGAAAGAAGCTCGCGAAGACTAAAGACGTGGCTCCAGGACCGTGGCGATGCGAGCCAGCCCAAGCGCCCCCATGTCTGTCTGAAACAGATCTCCGCGCTCGCGCCACGCTTCGAGGCACCCGAACGGCCCTGCGCCGGCAAGCAAGGTTTGTCCCAAGTTGGTATGTGTTGTTGCATGTGTCACTCAGCACGGGAACATAAGGGCACGGCTTTACATAACGGAGAGATTTACAAACGGTATGACAGCAATGGTTGTGCTTCATGCAACACTACGTTCCTCTTACCTAAATTTTACAAGAACAAAAAAACTTTCTGCACGGAATACAATTACTCATTTCGCCTCTGAGCTACAGGCTTATTGAAAGGCGAACTTGTCGTTCGCCACCTCAACGACGTTCTAGAAAAATCATTTGAACACACCTTCGGCCACGAGATCTCCTTGAGCCATCACCTGGAAGCATTCGAGGACCTCTTGGTACTAATGGCGTCTCAATATCTACTTTTTTGACACAGGCTTCAACCAGTCCCCAGTGACCTCAGGTTACGCAGCAATAGCCGTGATGTGATGATTTGGGTGTATGTGTATTCTTTCAACTACTACAGACACAGCAATGACTGTCAACTCGGTACTGGTGCTAGCTATTTTGTTTTACATTATTTTACGGTGAATTTAGCTTTGAACTACTTTAAATTACGCATATAAGCTAACTGGCAGCAGTAAAACTTATTCAGGACCCGTGCACCATCTGTTTCGTAGCTGAAATGCTGTTGTACAATTTACATAATTCCCTGTGCTTGCGCTTCTGTCATTTGCGGTGTCATTTCCGGTAATTGTGCTTTACACTCGTAAATAATGTTGTCTAGCGTTCTTTTTTTTTCCTATTTGTTATTCTGTATCGTGGCTCTGATGTTATGGCGCTGACAATAAAATGCAAGAAATCGGAACGAATGACCCAAAGACAACTAGGAAACAAATATTTCCTACCCTGAAGGCTTCTTCAAGAATTTCGTGGTATTCATTCCCGGAATACATCTGGCTCATTACAATTGTATGTACATTTACCCTGACTCCGCCGGCCATGTTTGAGCCGAAAGGTCAATTTAGTTCTGCCAAGTGCGGCCGGCATAGTTGCACTCTATAATGGCGCGGTTATTTGCTTTTGTCAAACGGCATATAAAAAATTAATCTTGCATTCATTATCATAAAGCTTGAGCTGATTTGCACGTGTGGCCACAAAAAAAATGCGAAGACAAAAATGTATGACGTATTTATGCTGTGCGCTTAACACAAGTATGTAACTCCATGACGGCAGCTTATTATAACTTCTTACAGCGAAGCTGTTAGCCACTAGTTGGTCGGGATTTTTCATGTCCGAAGGGCGCGGTGCTCACACAGAAATGTGGGCATATCCCGGAGACAGTGCAAAGTGGGAAGCACACAGTGTGCAGCTTCTCCAAGAGGCATCGCATGACGTCATCAGGTGACATCGTCACGTGACGATGTCGCTATCACCTAGTGTAATGTTTGAGGTGATCATGTCATCAAGCGACCTTTGCTGTGATCACGTCACTACGCGATGTTTGACGTAATCACATTACGCCATCATGGACCGATCCTCGAGAGTGCAAAGAAGCGGGAAGCGTCCAGTGGGCTGCTTCTCCGAAGAGGCATCACATGGCGTCATCAAGTGGCATCATCACTTGACGATGACGTCACGGCATGACCTAGGAGCCGCGGCCACTCAGACAGACCTCAAATGGCAGCTGGAAAGGGGGTTTGTTTTTGAGTTTCCGCCTAACAGAAATATATTTTCTCGTACATTAGAATTACACTCCGAAGCTATCATGTCTGCAGCCTTGTGTGTAACTCATACTCTACGAATGTTCTGATGAAATTTACTTTGTGAAATCCAAATAGGTCAATAATGCGCTTGCGCTTGGCGGAGGGTCTACGAGAATGAGGAGGTATGGTGCAATTCCGTGCACATGCAAGCGCGCTGGACGTAGGAGTGCACATAATGTATCTGTCCTTGATGCATGTGCGCTCTGCCCGCTGCATTTGTCGCGCAGCGTCTGCTGCGACCATAATCAACATTATGGCAAACACTGTCCAAAAACTGTACCGCCGCCTGGCGGCCGCAGCCACTCAGACAGCCCTCAAACGGCAGCTGGAAAAGGACTTTGTCTTCGAGTTTCTGGGTAACACAAATATGTTTTCTTGTATATTCAAATTACAATGCGAAGTTATCATGCCTGCAGCTTGTGTGTAAGTCCTACTTTAGGAAAATTTAGATTGAAAAATTCATTTACTTCAATAAGGTGCTTGCTCTTGGTGGAGGGCCTAAAAGAATGAAGATGTCTTGAACTCCCACCCACGTGCGTGCGCGCGTGATGAATGTCGCTTGTGATGGTGGTGCTTGTATAACGTCGGCAACAGAATAGTTCTACATCCACTTTCACAGGGTTGAATGACGGCAGATTTTTATGGGTTCTTTTTAAAAGCCGGTAATCACCCACCCCTGCCGCAGGTCTGCCGGTGTTTCGTAGAGGGCTGTTTCCAGCGAAATACTTGCAAATTAATGCACGACCGCCTCCTGAGCCAGTTTAAAACAGGGAAGGGGTGAATAATTTTCTTCGACCATGTTCGCTGTGCCCCAGTGACGTGATGAATGAAGAACACGGCCTGAACGTCGAAAGAATCGGGTGTGGTACTGGCAATCGGGTCTGCCCAGTCAAGCAATCTTTACGCATAGAAATCAGCCTCGTTTCTCTTCTATTTCTTTTCTTCGCTCGCTTTAGGACTGCCATTTCACCCCGCTTACTCTGCCCCTTCAATCACGCAGTACTTCTACGCCAGGTACACATTCACGCTGCCGCAATCCTGCAGTCGAACTCCATAGGCAACAGCATGTGGCCCAGCATGTGGCCACGAGTGCTCGACTTTCATCAGAGTCACGCATAAACGACAACTTCGAAAGAGACGTCAGCAGACAAGTTACTCTACATGCGTTTGCGTCACCAGCGCCTCACCGACGCTTAGGACTATACGCGCGATGCTCCCAGTCGCAAGAGGGCGTGCGGCAAAAGACGATGCGTTTGACATTGCGAGCCCTTGCGCCGTCCTTCGTCTCGCCGAAAACGACAGTGTCATTTGGGATAGCCTGGCACGCAGGTTCGCGCCGGACCCCCTGTCGCACCGCTGCCTCGAGGGAGCGTGCGACAGGCCATGCAGCAGGTTTGTTGACCGCGCAGCCGCCCGCAGACCCGACAGGTGGGATCGAGCGCCGCAGCTTCGTCGGTTGCCACATAGCGGCTTCTTCCGCGGAAGAAGGGCCAACCCAGTCTCCTCTGCTCGCGGCTTGAATTTACGCTCCCAAGTCGCCCTTACCCTTCGGCCAACAACGACAATTGTCCGTTGAACCGGATTTCGTCATGCCGCGTGGACTCGCCTCATCAACCTCGTTCGCACCGCCATACCCTTCTCACTTGTCTTCTGCCTTTCTCCGCACCATGTGCGTTCCGTGGACGCAACCACTTCAAACAAGCGCCGGCATTCAAATTCGATGTGTGCCTCGGATTGTTTGACTTGTAGCTTATTGCTCTTTTAAGGAGTAATGGATGAAGCGCAAGTCAATGCCTCGGACGTTTTACGTTTAGCAGCGGCAAATGAACGTCTTCTGCCTCACGTACAAAGTCACCTTTCATGTCAGTCGATTCACGAGCTGTTAGTCATGGCTGAATCGTTCAGAAGCGTCAGCTGCGCCGAGGCGGCGCGGAGAAGAATAAATGGTCCTTTTTCACTGAAGAACCGAAAGACGTATAACTACTAGTGAAGGTGGAAACGATTGCGCATGCTGTGTTCTCAAAAGCTCATCCCTCTCATGGTGTTACTTGCCGGCAATGATACTGCGGCGGCAGATCTGGCGGCTACTTTTCAGCGTCGTAGGCATCGTCGCGGCGTATGCCGTCGTAAGTGTGTTGTTCCGGAGACTGTGTTTTCGTTCTGCATTCATGTATATATTACCCTTTATATATGTAGTCTATCGGTTGCAACTAAATTACGCCACAGTGAAAACGAAAGGCTTCGACATTACATGCTCCAGGTAGCCTGTGTTTTTTTACAACTTATCGAAAAAAATATCGCAAAGGAAGCTTCAGCCAAAAAGGTCGCAGTGCAAGCGAGCTCTTAAGTAGACACAGAAGCAAAGCTTCTATAGATCGAAGCGTGTAAATCCAAAACAGAGCAGCTCATGGAAACGTGTTTTGCGGGCTGCCCGGTTTTGTTAGGCGAATGCACTGGTTTTCGTTGGGAGCAATGCCATGCATATGCTTCGAATGAACATATTCATGACTCATTTCTGTGTTGGCCGCTAGATCATGCAATGTATGTACTATCGCGCTCAGTATGAGCTACACCACGCGAGTGCGTGGCCGAGCGCGCTGCAAGGTTGTACAGTAGCGCCGATCGTGGCATATTTTCGAGTTATCGGGAGAGGGTTTGGCTGTTCCTGCGAATGAACATCGCCCCCATTTGCTTGCTTTCACCCTCGCCCTTCTTTATTTGGAAGAACCTTTTGCCTTTCCTTTTGCTCTGTGGTTCTGTCTTTACTGAACAAAAATTCGAGCACAATACAGCGACTTCACCGCCCACCAGACATGTCGTGCGAATCTTATCAAAGAATGAGCGTTAACTTCGTGCAAGAATGGATATGCAAGTGCTATTTACTTGAATTGGGTACTTTCAGATTGCGTCATGCTTCTAGAGAAAAGGGAGAGCCGGCGACAACGCGGGCCGTGCAATATTTTCAGTAAAAATTTTATCAGAGCTGTGCTGCCAATTCCCAACGCGTTGCCGTTGATGTCGTTTCGGTGATCGCTAGCAGCATTTCTTCAGTGGGACGCACCAGCTGCTACTTTGTTGTTTAGAACAAGTACGCTGACAATACGTTTTAATAACACTAGTTATGAACGTAAACCACTCGCCAGTCAGTTCGCCAAGGGTGAGGCAGGAAGCGCTTTTCATGGATACGTCAACGTGAGATTGTGTGCAGTGTTCTCGAATAATAAACTGACCTCGCTTTCGAAAATAATTGTGTCGACATCAAAAGAGAGCAAAACACGGCTAGAATAAGAAAGGTCACTTATATTTAAGTGAAAACAAAAGCTGCGCTGCTTTTACGTTCTTTATTTTTCTGTAATATCCATTACGTGTATCTTGAAATGGCGAAGAAAAGTCAATTTCTCGCAGTCAAAGAAATTAGCAACAGAAAAATACCATGAGTATTGTAATATTTCTCCACTGGAATACAAAGCAAATAACATAGTGAACAAGCCATAGTCAAAATAATTATATGAATAACAATGCGAATAATGCATACTCTAACTTCATTCCGAACGCATAAAAAAGGCAGAATTGTGCACAAAAATAAAACAAAATGAAATTACACTAAGATGCATAACATCAGAAGCAACAACATGGGAATTCCTGCTATTCCGGCCGGTAACTTCGTCGATGGTGCTTGGCTGCGGACCCAATGCTGACCAGCTGCTGCGGAACCGATGGCGCGTCAGCGCTGATAATATTAAGAAGCAAGAACTCGAAGTGACGGGACAGGAAAGCAGATGAAGCTGTCGCCATGCCTTAGTAGCGGGTCATGGCCCCTTGCACGGCAATCACATCCTGCATTCTGGACTGTAGTGACGCGTACAGATTGTCAAGGAAACTGCGTTCATTTTGGAGGCGCATCCATTCTCCTTCGACAGCGCTCCATAGCTCATCGGCGGATGAACTATGTAATCCTCTTTTGCACAGCCTGACCTTCATTCTGCCCCATACGGCCTCAATGATGTTGAGGTCTGCCCCTTTGGGGACCCACCTGAGGCACGGCACCCCTCGCATGTTGAGGAGCTCTTCAACAACCTTTGCAGTGTGGACAGGTGACAGGTCTTGCTGGAACAGGAAGTCCCCGTCAGGAAAAGGCCCGTCCAACGCGTAAGGTATCATGACGTAATCGAGGATGTCGCAATACTTTGCTGATGTCAGCGGTCCCTCAATGTGGTGCAAAACGCCAAGCCCATCACGGGACACAGCGCCCCAAACATTAACAGCCGTGCGTCCGCTCGATGCTACTTCTTGCACGTATAGAGGGTCGTAGCGGGCATTGACAGGGCGCCACACACGTTGCTTTTGGTCCCAGTGTGTTGTGAACGTAGATTCGTCAGAAAAAAAGTACTGTTTTCCAGTCGTCCGTGTTCCAGGAGACGTGTTCTGTTGCGAAGTTAAGACGCGACGTCTTGTTTGACAAGGAGAGGCGCGGCTTCTGGGCCGCAATGTGGCTCCTCAGTTTACCTTCCGCTAGCCGTCGTTTTATTCTCGACGCGCTTGAAGACACTCCAGCGGCCGCACCGATCTCTCTGGCAGTACTGAAGGGGCTTGCCTTCGCGGCGTCGAGGATGTCGGCGTCCTGAGCAGCAGTCGTTGCACGAGGGTGCCGTTTATGTGGAGCGTCACTGATGCGGCCTTTCCTATAAGCTTGGATGATTCGATTTACATTCTTATTAGACCCCCCGTCATCCCTGCTATTTGGCGTTGAGTTTCTGGGACAGTTGAACTATCTGCAGGCTCTTACTGTTAGGCACTCGGGGCATTTTCCAATGTGAAGAACATTCACTGTATCACAGTGCCCGCTACACACAGCCACTTTCACGTAATACGGTAAGCGGCGCATCAGCCTGTAATTCCCAATTGAATAAAATGAAGCAAACAAAAAGAGCAAGGCTAGATACCACGTGTTTTGTGAAGCTCGACTTGCCGAGCACAAAATTTAGTCTTCAGGACGCGGCGGCAGTTATCATTTTCGAAGCTGATATCACCACAGGGCCAAACGAGGGCGAGCGGGAAAGCAAATGGGGGCGATGTGCATTCGCAGGAACAGCCAAACCCTCTCCCGATAACTAGAAAATATGCCACGATCGGCGCTACTGTACAACCTTGCAGCGCGCTCGGCCACGCGCTCGCGTGGTGTAGCTCATACTGAGCGCGATAGTACGTATGTAATACCACATGTCGCATGTCCATTGTAGATGTGTGCATGTCTGTTACACATCATTGTACGCGTTCTCAATGTCATTCACAATGTAAATCTATGTAAGCGAAGTCTGAATACTGTTTTCTGATTGTTGTGGAACTGCAGGGTACCAGACTTGCATCTTCCGGACTTGCATCTTCCGGAATTGCGGGGTACCGGACTTGCATCTTCCAGGTTGTGTACATAGTATACAGTGCACTGAACTGATTTTGATCTTTAACAATCTATGAAGTAATAACTTTTTCTAAACGCACCATCTGTGCTACAGGGAGGGGAACAATACACTTCCGGCGGAACAAAGCCTATTGTGGCATCACATCTGTATAAAAGAAAAATAACTACGCCCACTTGGGTGCTTTTTGGCACTAGCTATAACGTGAAATATCTCCACATCCACTCTATTGCAATACCACTGTCGAGAATGGACGCAGCTACAAGGCTGCAAATTACATTCCCACAATGGAATTCAACGGAATATATAAAAACTCGCCCAGATAGTTTTGATACGCATCTATAGCTCTGTCTTCTGCCAGAGATATTGCGAGCTGAAGAAACACTTCTGTGCCACCTGTGGGTTGGGGTGGCCTTCACAAGCGCTTATTGATTTCGCATCGCAATGGCCGACAACCTTACATGCGACAAATGTGGCTGCGAGAAGAGAATCGCGCAATCCTTTTGTGAATGTCGTCGCATCAGTGCGCCTAAAAAAACGCTCAACCCGATTAGACAGACTGGACAATCACCCTTTGTCGGAAGCGAGAATCCTCGTACACTGGTCGAGACCGTCCTCTGCACAGAAGGCGCTGAACGTGTTGCTGCCCTTCTTCAGTTCAAAAGTGTCGCATGCTACATCGCACTCCATGTACAATTTTTTTTTTACTTCCATCTCCTTCTATCATTTTTAACTTCCTTTCTCCCCTTACTCCAGCACAGTTTAGCGAAGTAGTTTAGGCACAGGATAACCTACGTGTATTTCCCTCTATTCCTTTCCTCCTAACCTCGTGCTCCACATATCGTTCGGCGACATCATTCGGTGTTTGAGGAGGAAGATAAGGTTGACCTCTAGAACCTATCTAGGCGCCTCGAAATCTACGTAATGCAAGGAAACTAAACAAACGCGTCCCTGCTCGAAGCTGGTTTTTGGCCTAGAACATCACAGTGAGTGATGTAAATCAAGTCAGTGTGAGATCATTATCATATTCTTGGTGACTTCGACGAAGAGTTCATTGGTTCTCTGGAGGGACATCATTCCCATTGTTGTCACGCACAAAACAACTCCAATGCTCTTGTTTCCTTAGCAGTACGAGATGTTCGTCATAAAGTACTACACTACAAGCATCAATAAATTGTACGGCATGTGAAGCCTTCATACTGGGCGACACATGTAATCGTTGTACGTAAGATGAGTAAACCTTTTTATTTATGTAGAGACTGCAGATGTATACTATGGATCTCCCTCTACTGGAAGCATCTGTCGGAGCTAACACGAGAAAGATTCAGCCCTGACAGCGTTGAGTTTTCGAACTGATTTTTTTATTCGCGCTCTGCACCTGCCGCGCGTTCGAATGCCAACTTCTTCCTTGACGGGCGCCGCATGCTGAGGCGCTACAGGGCTCCCCCCCGTAGAGCGTGAGCCATAGGAGTCGCCCAGTGAACGTGCTTGGATGTGGGAGTCCAGACTTGAGATGGAAGCTCCGCGGACGCGAGAGCGGCAATGTATGCAGGTTTTAGTCGATCGGCAGCCACGACGTCTTCACGGCCGTTGATGTCCAGCGTGAACGTTTTAGGTGTACGATGGAGGACGCGAAAAGGGCCATCATAGGCCGGTGTGAGTGGTGGCCGTATTTGGTCACGCCGAACGAAAACGTGACTGCAGTCATGCAGATCCTGGCTGACGAAGACAGACTGGGGGTGTCGGTCGGCAGGAATTACAGGAGCAAGGTCGTGAAACGTGGTGCGCAGCTCTCGAATGTACGTAGAGGCATCATGAGTGGAAGGGGGCGACGACGGCTCAAAGAATTCTCCTGGAAGACGCAGAGACACGCCATAGACTAGTTCAGCTGATGAGCAGCCGAGATCCGTCTTCAATGCTGATCGGATGCCCAGAAGTACGAAGGGGAGGTGATCAAGCCAACGTTCTCTTAGCTGGTGAGCAGTCAGGGCAGCTTTCAGTTGTCGATGAAGCCGTTCGACCATGCCATTGGCTGAAGGATGGTAGGCAGTCGTGTGGATGTGTCGAATGCCCAAGATATTGGCAAGTGCGGTGAAAAGGGCCGATTGAAATTGACGACCGCGATCAGTGGTGACGACAGAAGGGCATCCAAAGCGTGATACCCAGCCGTTTGTGAAAGCCTTTGCCACTGTCGGTGCTGTAATGTCGGAAACGGGAAACGCTTCTGGCCATCTGGTGAAGCGATCCACACATGTCAGTAGGTAACAGGCCCCTTGTGATGGTGGAAGAGGGCCGACGATGTCGAGATGTACGTGGGAAAACCTTGCGTCGGGAGGCCGAAAGGGGGATGGTGCAGTGACCGTGTGACGGTGAATTTTAACACGCTGGCACTGAAGGCAGGTTCGCGCCCAGCGTCGGACGTCAGCATTGATACTTGGCCAAAGGAAACGAGATGTGACTAGCTTCTGGGTCGCACGAATACCCAGATGGCTCATGTTGTGCAATTGATCAAAAATTGCACGACGAAACGCTTTAGGCACGAAGGGCCGAGGAACACCAGTAGACGTTTCGCACGTTATTAATAAGGTAGAAAATGGAAGTAGGCACTCCGTGAAAGATAGAGACGTGGATGAAGAGCGAAGACTACGCAGCTCAGGATCGTTGCTCTGGGCAGCTGCTAGCTCTTCCATGTCTAGTGGTGGCTGGGTCGACAAGGCATCGATGCGTGAGAGTGCATCAGCGGCGGCATTTTCCGACCCGTGTACGTGTCTGAGATCCACGGTGAATTCGGAGATAAAGCAAAGTTGACGGATCTCCCTTGCAGTGTAATTGCCGTGATTGCGATGGAAGGCAAACGTCAGGGGCTTGTGGTCTGTAACGACGTAAAAGTCCCGGCCCTCCAGTAAATGGTGGAAATGCTTGATGGCGAGGTACACAGCAAGGAGTTCTCGGGCAAATGTACTGTATTTTACTTCCGGTGGTTTGAGTTTTTGCGAGAAGAATCCAAGGGGCTGCCAACCTGATGCGTGCTGCTCGAGAACAGCGCCAACTGCTACACTCGATGCATCGGTGATGAGACGAATTGGGGCATCAGGAACGGGATGTATGAGCATGGTGGCGTCTGCCAGAGCCTTTTTGGCAGTGGCGAAGGCAGATGCGGCGTCGTCAGTCCATTCCAGTGGCGCAGCCGGGTCTTTTTTTATAGCTAATAGGTCGGTTAAAGGCTTGAGGAAAGTGGCACACTTAGGAAGAAAGCGGCGATGGAAGTTTAGTAGGCCCAGGAATTCTCGGAGTCGTTTCATTGATGTCGGGGGTGGAAAGTCTTGGATAGCCTTCATTTTGCTGGCGAGCGGTTGTATACCCTGCGGAGTGACAAGGTGGCCTAAGAACTCGATTGTAGCGACGCCGAAGACGCACTTATTGGGATTTATGACGAGGCCGTAATCATCCAGACGGTGAAACAGGGTGCGCAGGTGGTATTCATGCTCAGGGCCCGATGAGCTTGCTACCAGGAGGTCATCGAGGTAGGCAAATACGAAATCGAGACCTCGCGTGACCTCGTTGATAGTGCGCTGAAAAGTCTGTGCTGCGTTGCGCAGTCCAAAAGGCATCCTTACATATTCGAACAAGCCAAATGGGGTGATGATGGCCGTCTTCGGAATGTCAGCGGGTTCTACAGGAATCTGATGGTAAGCCTTCACTAAGTCAATCTTAGAGAAGATCGTGCACCCAGCCAAATTTGATGTGAAATCCTGTATGTGAGGAAGTGGGTAGCGGTCTGGTAAGGTATGGGCATTGAGAGCGCGGTAATCCCCACAAGGTCTCCAGTCGCCAGGATCTTTCTTCGGTACCATGTGGAGTGGCGATGCCCAGTTGCTGGAGGAAGGCCGCACAATGCCAAGTTCAAGCGTGTGCTCAAACTCACGGCGGGCGATGGTGAGGCGTTCTCCAGAAAGTCGACGAGGCCGTGTAAAAACGGGAGGTCCAGTGGTCACAATGTGGTGAGTGACGGAATGCTTCACCGGTGACTCTCTGGTGTGCGGCTTCGTGAGGTTGGGGAAGTCAGCGAGAATTTTTGCATACGGCGAAGCAGGTGTGAGAGCTCGAAGGCTCGTTGACGAGGAAGTGCAGGGTATACCGTTGATGGATAGGCGTGTGTTGAGATCGATGAGGCGATGAGCATGCATGTCCACAGCAAGGTTGAAAAAACTGAGGAAGTCAGCTCCAAGAACAGCTTGCGAGACGTCAGCGAGGATGAAAATCCAGCGGAACGTACGGCGTAGTCCAAAGTCAAGTGTAAGAGAGCGTTGGCCGTATGTGGGAATGGCGGAGTTGTTGATCGCTTGGAGTGGGCAGGTCTGTTCGTTGCGACGGCGATCTGCACAGGAGGCCGGTATGACGCTAACCTGGGCTCCTGTGTCGACGAGGAAGCAAGCGCCAGTGATCTTATCGGAAACATAGAAAAGGCGGCATGACGTTCTACCAGGACCACTCGCCGCCGTCAGTGGCCGGTCGTCGCATTTCCCGACCAGGAGCACGGGCGAGTGCACTTGCGTGCAGAGGCCCCAAATCGGCGGTGGTACCAGCACATGGTCGAGGACGAGTCGTCCCGTGGCGCGTCGGTTGTCTGAAGTCTCGGAGAGCGTGGAGACGTCGAGAAGCGACTGTGGAACTGGAACCTGGATGCCGATCGGCGATGCGCAGGTACGCAGTCATCGAGACGTCTGACAATGGCGTCCAAACGGTTGTCGATGCTCGCGAGCGCGGGGTCTGCAGCGGTGGCCGGTGGCGACGTGGTCATGGCGTTGAGGCTATGTGCCCGCGAGTAGTCTGCCACTCGATCAGCCATTTCAGCGAGCGTGTCTACTGGGACATCTCCTGCAGCGACGAGGACCGGGACCATGCTCTGCGGTAAGCGCTGAAGGAACAACTCACGCAAAAGCTTCTCCTCTTGAGGGGCGGAGGTCCCACCAATGAGCTGGCGCATGTGTCGCAGGAGCTGGGATGGGCGACGGTCACCGAGCTCTGTGGCCGTGATGAGCTGTTGGAGTCTGCTGTGTTCAGACTCGGACTTGCGGGAAATGATAGCTTCCTTCAACGTGTCGTAGGGATGGCTCGGGTGCGGCGAAGCTAAAATATCTGTGAAGTCTTCGGCTACGTCCGGAGGTAAGGAGGACACCAGATGCCAGTACCTGGTCTGTTGGCTGGTGATTTGCCGTAGACGGAAGTACGCCTCGACCTGCAGTAACCATGTGCAGGGGTTGTTTGGCCAAAATGGTGGCAGGTTGACGTGTTGGATCGCAGCCACGGCAGCACTGTTAGGTCTGGCGTCTTCTTGGGCGTCAGGACCGGTAGGCTGGGTGGAAGAGCCGGCGGGATCCATGCGGGATGGTTGGGGTTGCGTGTTCATTACCGGGTCACCATTAACTGTCGGAGCTAACACGAGAAAGATTCAGCCCTGACAGCGTTGAGTTTTCGAACTGATTTTTTTATTCGCGCTCTGCACCTGCCGCGCGTTCGAATGCCAACTTCTTCCTTGACGGGCGCCGCATGCTGAGGCGCTACACATCAATATCCATTGTTGACACCTTCTGAGCTCCTTGAGGTCGAGAAAAGAGTCAAGATCTTCAAGAGCGATATCCAAAAAATGCATCAGTAACTGCGAGTGAATGACGTATCAGCACAACTGCTTACAGTTGCCATGCGTCTCCAGCTTACCATGTTTGACACTATCTAAGGAATGTATCCCGTCAAGTGAACTTTGTTTCGAATTTTGGTAGCCGCTCTGTTATTTCAGCACCTAATGCATATATAATACAAAGTCCTGTCGAAGGCACAGCAGCTTATCTGAATGGCCAGATAGTGATTGAAGCTTTCGAACAAGAGCACCACAAGAAACTGGTTGACGTGCTACAGAGGCTGTGTAAGGCCTGCCTCCGTGTAGCGAAAGCCAGATGTAAGTTTGGAGCCACCGAGATGAAATTTCTAGGCAACTATGTCAATGAAATCCATGAAATGGCTACAACAGAGAAGTCATGGCAATGGAAGTGCCAAAACCACAAAATAAAGAGTTACAAAGATTCCTTCGCATGGTTAGTTTGAACAGCCCACGATTGTCTGAAGTTTGTAGTGAGGACGCAAAATGGCATTGTAAAGGGGAGGGGGGGAGGACAGGGGCAATTGGGACAGTGTTCAAGAAACTTCAGGACCTGCTGAGCACAGCTAGTGTGATAGCACACTACGCCGAAAGACAGCAGTCGTCCTGTCATGCGACACATAACTTATATTGTGGGCTCCGTGCAACATCTTAGCTCGGCGACAAGGCTGAACAGCTCCCATCCCTGATGTTTTTAACAGCGAAGCTGTTTAAGCTGGAGGTAATCCGGTGGTGTACGCAGAAAACTCCTCCGCCTGGCGATGACATCACGGGTGTTGCCTAGCAACGGAGCACCAACTCCTGGCCTCAGGTGCGCCGCCACATTCTCGCCCCACCGCCGCTCCCACCACAGTGCCACCTAGCGACGCCTTGCCTAACCTCCGCAGCAGCACCGCTCGCTCCTCCGCCGTAGATCTGCCTGTCTTCTCCCCACAGCCGCGCGGGGGCGAAGCTTGGCAATGACGTCACTCCAGAGCATATAGCTCCACGTCTCCGAGGCGCCGTCACTCCTCCACCGTAGCTCTGCTTAGCTTCTCTCCACATCAGCGAAGCTAGGCCATGACGTCACTCTAGAGTATATAGCTCCGCGTCGCCGAGGCGCGCAGACACACTTTGCCTCGTGAGTTTGCGCCGAGCACATGGGTCGTCCGAAGAAGATCGTCACGCCCGAAGAAAAAGAGGAGGAGCGGCGCGAAAAGCGCAGTGCTACCACTCGAGGGCGACTCCGAAGACTTCGCACCAATCCAGAGTTTCCCCATCACCGCCACCAAAAGCCTAGAGAAGCCAAGCTAATAGAAATACCAAGTTAAAGCTAACAGAGAGAAGCAAGTTTAAGCTAATGAAAAGCTGAGTTAAAGCTAGGGAAGGGCCACCAGCTTCGCTGTTTGCTCAGACTTTCCACCACTAGTGTGAAGCGGCCCCCATTTTTTAAATACTCTAAATAAAGAGTGAGCGAAACTACGCACAGCTGAATCAGGAAGGCTTCACTATTGTGTTTCCAATGAAGAACATCTGCCAGTAGGTATAGCCTGTTGGAACGTGATCATCACACACCTCTCACTGGCATATTAGACTTAAACGCGGCCCTAAAGCTATGCTATCACCACAAATGACGAAAAAGTGCCTCATGCATGGCGCTATCAGTATGACGTGCAATAAAGAACATACAACGATAACACCAACGCAGATGCGCTCAGTTAATTACCTTTGCCTCGTACTGAAGAGGAACCAGCTTCACTGGGTCATGTCATATATTATACTTGTTTATGTCATGCTTCGTTATATAATAATGCTTGTAGCTGTTGCTCAATATCTGATAAAGTACGTAGATAGCATCCCAAGGCTGATACGAGAATCCCCATTGCTGTCTAGGATTCACAAAATTTGGCAAAGTGGCAACATGTGCTCTTAGAACGAGAGAAGGCGCACAGAATTACAATCTCAAAATGTATCTTTCCCCTAGAGAACAAGAGCGACATTGCTGCAAGCACTCCAAAGGACAATTTTATTCGCTTCAAGCGAAGCGCCGTGGTACTTTGGCTGCGATAACTCATTTCTGGAAGGCAAGGCACAATGCAGACGTTAAAACAGCTGTTGCAGCCAGCACGACTTGCCAGAAATACCGTTTAACTTCTGCCCATAGGCTAGCACCATAGCGGCATGAAGCGGAAGAAATCTTACGACACCTCTGAATCACACGAGACCAAGTATTCCAACAAGTGCCACCCTCGAAGAAGCGAAGAGAATAATCGCTTGCGTACTTTCACACCGGACAAGCTGCGTGCGTTCGCAATTTTCGTCATGAGCCGCACTGGCTTCCTGCTGTGCTTTCACCGTGCTGATTCAGATCTATTATTGGAATGACCGACGATGGCTCCTGCATTCGTCCACACATTAATCATGTCCGTAAAGACAAGGCTACAAGACACGCCAATTCCGATGCATTACAATATTTGGCCGTCCCACTCCCTGAAACGAAAGACGCCAAAGAACACAACCACTGCCATCCTCATCTGAATCCCCACCAGTTGCTTTATCTTTGGAATTACAGAACGACATTCCCTTTTCGAACGGCACGAGGGAACTCTGTTTGATAGCACCATAGAAAATGACCCTGAAACGTTGAGAAAGCATGCGACATCGTACGGTCGACCAGTGAAATGACCAGGTTTCTATCGCCCCGGACATTTAACTAGGACGGGGTAGACTGATCTGTTTTCAAAGGAAACGAGGACGACCGGCCTTCAAGATCACGGCCCATGTCATCTTCTGCTAGAACGTTGTTCTAGCTCTATTTCGGTGTTGTGTTCTTGCCAACGGCATAACCTGTGTAACCTGTAACCCTACCATATGAGTTTTGTTGGCAATAGGTGTCGTTACAATTGCATCTACTAATCATGCAGCGCGTGGTCCGCCAAACGCGTAATGGCGTTGTGGTCTTACGGACCTAGAATCCATACCCTCCAATTCGTCGTATTTCTTATCATGCATCCCCTGGAGTAGTATGTACATCCTGGCCATAGCGGTGTCGTGGCTTGGTGCGAACCAATCATGTAGGGGAAGGAGAATGGAAAACGATGACCATCGTTACAAAGTACGGCTTGTTTGTTTTCCAAGTCTCCGTCGTCGTAGCTGCAGAAGAGAACGTGCTCTAAAATTTACAGTATATTCACTTTCGATCGCTGCAATGCACGAATAAGATTAGACAGTATAGTTTTAGATCAATGCAATGAGACAAAATTGGAGCATTTCTTTTTCTTTCTCGGTCTTGCTCTCAGTTCTCAGTATCAATATTTCCGCTGCCATATACCTGTGCAAAACTTCAAGCAGAAATCTAGACCTTCTAGGTTACAGCAGCAGCTATTTTTTGGCAGCTTTGAGGAGCATTTACCGTTGCGACGGCTTTTTGAACCTTTTATACATCGCCCCCAATGTACCTGAAAGTTAAAAATGTCTTCAGAAAATTTCCTTCAACTTTTTTTTCCGACGAAGTTCGTCATCGATAAGCCTTTGCAACTCTCAAACGCTTTATTTATTCGTCAAGCATTGATAACTGCAATTAGAAAAAGGATAATATATAGAGCTATCGCATACCTCTGACAACGTAAAAATATCGAAAACACTTTGCACTACAATAAGCTTTATCATTGAATGGGCTTAATTGCTGCAAAGGTTAAGCATGATACAAGTTATAGTTTTGAAACAATGTGCTTTTGAATACGCTATTAATCCACAAAGGGCCTTTAACATCACGTTAGATTGTCAAACCCTCTTACAGCTTAGTTGCTATGCGAAGGCCTGGCAAATACTTTCTTGTCAATAGAGTGTCTACCCAATGCTGTCGCTCAAGCAAATTTCTTTCCCTTTGTTCTTGAAATAATTGTACTTTTGATGTTCTAAATACTAATTAGCTATTCAGATTAAGAGTGAACCAATATTCCATTTCTCGGAAGGTTTTGATTTCCCTTTTTATTCCATAAAACCAAGCGGTTCTGCCATCTTTATGGCAGGTGGTCTATAAAGTGTAAACTATAGTTATATAGTTTGCTCGTTGAGGCGTATGGTACACCCGAATCGCTCGCCATTCTGCACGCGTGTGGACCGGTCGGGACGTCTGCACGATTGCACCACCTGCACAGGTACAGGTGCGAAGCACAGATGTACGTGGCGACTACATAAGCGGATCGCTTGAGCACTGCAACTTGACGATGTGACGTCGATTGAGAGCTGGAGACCGTTTAGCGGAGCAGAGGCGTTTGCTCTCAGCAACTGACCAACAGCAGACGACACTTGCGGATTTCTGTCCATGTGGGTAGCTTCAGGGTGAAAACTTTACTCTAGTAGTCCCACATACTGTTCAGCGGCGACACACGATGCTCGATACGAGGTTTAGGCGTTATACAAGGTATCGTTATGAAGAAATTTTGCTGTTTAGTACTCCATACAGCCGCAAAAAGCATGTAGCCAAATTTTGCAGTATCACACTACGCGTCAGAATTCCTCATGTTTTTTTTTTTACTTTACCCACACTTTATCCCCCTGGCATGTACAACAACCTCTCAAGACTTATTTGCACTATCGCTTCAATGGTTCAAGCATTTCGAGCGGATGTTTAGACAGGAGGTTTCACACCGGACATTTTCCACCGCATCTGGTCACGATAAAGTATTTCGCTGTAAGAGAGAGAGCGATATTTAACTAAGGGCTCCTCCATGCATAGGAATACAAACTTTGTATGGGCACACTTGTAATCACGATAGGGTGTGGTTCTGGGGCCGGATTCACAAAAACGTCCTTGCGCTAAAACTGCTCGTAGAAGCAGGTGTCAGTCAATGGGGGTGTTGGACATATCATTAGCGAAGGCGGTTGGCCAATGGCAAGCAGCATTTACGAACGAAATTTGTGAATTCGGCCCCTCTTTCTGCTGTGCAAGACTCGGGAACTTTGATCATTAGGCAGCTGAACTTAAGTGCGCGAGAGCAGCTGTAAGCTGCAAAATCTTCGTGCTGTGCAGTGCATTTGTCTTGTTTTCTCTTGAGATAATTCGCGTTAGAAGCTTCATCAATTTGGATACTAAAGACGTCCAACTTAGCGCGCCTCGGCTAGAAAATTAAACATTGCAGTACTTCACCTAGAACCACCAACCGAAACAACAATGGACGCTGTATCAGTACTTCATTTTGGTGCTTTATTTATCCTTTATTTTCAATCGCATTTAAGCTAAACAAAACAAATACCTTGCAATGAGTTGAGTGCTTGTTACCTTTTCTTTAATTGGACATCATTGAAATGGAATGTCACAAAATTTCAGCTGCAGTGCTAACTAGAAAGCAACTGCATGAAGTGAGCGTGCTGCCTAAATCTTGCGTATTAATAGCCTTCAAAGCATCAGTTTTGAATGCACTTGCATGCAACGGGACCAAAGAGAGAGAGAGAGAGAGAGAGAGAGGCACACTTAATTGCTCAATTAGCGTTCACGAAGAAAATTCCCAAAATAAAAAAGTGGCAGTTTTACCCTAGGGCGATGCATGGAAAACGATAGCACGGTTTAGCGTTATGCTGAAGGCATCTCAGAATGCTGACCTGAAGAGAAGCACCGTCAGTGGCCTCGATCGCTGGTGAAGGAGACGAGACTGAAGGAAAACCATTATAGAATTTGCTTTACATTAAAGGTCTGTTCCGCCCAGACCAGAGTATGCACCAAGGTGTGGCATGCACACAGCTGCTCAGCAGGTCAGTCAGTCAAATACCTTTATTTAAAGGGCCTGCGAGTTTGTGGGACGGGCAGATGGTCCCGCCTAGGTGACGGCCAGGAGCTCTTGAGCCCTGGCGGCTTCCTCGGCCCGCTGGACAGCCCAAAGTTGATCGTCAAGGGCAGAGCTGAGCAACACAGTCTCCCAGCGCACGCGGAGGCGATCGCGAGAGGCTGCATCCCCATTATTGTTTGTTATGCCTCGACATTCCCGTAGCATATGCAAGAATACTAATTTTTATGTCCACAACATTTTCGCCATCAGCGGAAGCCAGAATGTGTTCACTGTTGCAACAGAGGCTGCATCCCCATTATTGTTTGTTATGCCTCGACATTCCCATAGCATATGCAAGAATACTAATTTTTATGTCCACAACATTTTCGCCATCAGCGGAAGCCAGAATGCGTTCACTGTTGCAACAGAGCCGATTGAACGAATCGGGACAGTGCATCCACTTTGGCTTCGCCGATTTTACAGCGAAACACACTACGCATCTCTGGAGATATTCTAAACCCCCCGTGAGAGCAGCGAATTCGCGTCGATAGTCATGCACAACACGACGGTGGCAGCTCCAATTGCGACGGCACGAACGTGCCTCTAGCGTCAGTATAGCTGTTATCTCAATCATATTAGTGGGTGATGTAGAGGCTGTTGTCATTTGACAGCGACTGAGAGGGCTTGCTTTAGCAAGTGCGGCTATCTGTTGAAGACGATGGCACTGAAGTACGAGCTTTTTAGTCGTTTGCCGCCACTTCGGGTGCATGCCGACGAATTAGCGCTTACAAGGGGCAAACTCTATGTACTGTACCTTGTTAAATCGTAAGTTTTTGCTGCGACGTGTCATTGTCGCGCTATGTAGCATACATTTATGCCTTCAGGTAACCTACCAGGGTTTATTCATAAGTTTCCCTCTGCCAAATGCACGTTCCGTCTGACGCCTTGCGGCCGAAAGAATGTTCTACATACGCCCCGCAAATGCCGCGAGTGGGGACGCTGGCTAACACTGCGATGGCTAACTGTAGTTCACATATATAGATACGCAAGAAAGGGGGCAGGGAATTGGCGCCACAGTAGCTCAATTAGTAAGAGCATCGCACTCGTAATTTGCGAAGACGTGGGTTCGTATCCCGCCTGCGGGAAATTGATTTTTTTTTCGTTCCGGTGCTTTAATTTATAATTACCTACATTTCATAAATAACCTATTAAGGTGTTTATTTACAGTTAGGCAAGAAGGGAGAGGTCGAACTCAGTGCGGAGGTTTTACCCTGCGAGTAGCCAGAACCACCCCCGTACGTAAGCGCTGAAGATGCGCGCTGCTGACTGGTGGTTCTTCTTCATTACAAAACAATTAATTCTCCCGGTGATTTCTTTGAGCATTGCCATTGGCTGTTGGCTTTATGAGTTTGTGACTTACGAAAGCCGGACCCATCTGTTCCCCTTCTTTTCATTCATGCACTAATAAAAAATTAGGGGCAGCTTCACACTAGTGGTGCGAATAGTGGGCAAACAGCGAAGCGGGTGACCCCACCTAGCTTTATCTCGGTTCGGCCAAGTTTTTTCGAGGTTATTATGCTTCCAGACTCGGCCACATTTTGCGAAAGATCACCCCGGAATCATCGACAGCCCAAGGAGCAACGAACGCACACTCGGCCATTAAAGTATCTGGACGCTTCGGACGCTCAAACGCTTTTGCTTGGTTTCGCGGGCTCGTAACTTCGGAGGTTGTGCGAATCGCCGACGTTTCGCCGTCGCTTCGGCAGCGCGATACTCGGGATCGGATCGAAGTCGTCTCCCTCGCTCTCGAGTAACGGCGCGGTGGCTTTCGTGCCGCGCTTCCTCGTCTTCGGGAGTTACGCTCTTCTTCGAGCGCCCCACCTTCGCGGCAATGTGCTCGGCGCGGAGACGGCGGGGCTTCTGTGTCGCCGCGGTGGCGATGCGGAGCTATATATCCCTTAGGTCGGCGCAGTGACGTCACGGCTTAGCTCCACCTCTGCGCAGCCGTGGCAATTAACTACTCCGCACGGAGCGTTGACGTCATGGCTCGGCAAAGCTAAGTCGAAGCGATGCGGCGCGCGCGATGACGTCACGGCTCACGCAGCTGTGGCGAGGCTCGGCGCGGCCGGCGCAGCTGGGGTGAAGCGTTGCTAGGCAACGCATTGTGACGTCATCGCCAGGCGGAAGTTTTGCAGCGTACACTCGTCGGACCATCATCGAGCTTAAACAGCTTCGCTAGTTCACAGGAGTATGTGCCATTGTACTTGAAGCCTTTCTGCACTATCTCCTGGATCGGCCCACATTTCGGCGTGACACCTGACGGCAAACTCCCAGGTTTAAACAGCTTCACTGTTAAAAACATTTATCTGTTACTTGAAAATGATGTATGTTATTACATCGCTGTATACCTGGACTTTAAAAAGGTAGGCCAACATTCAACGTCATGGAATAAATACCGGGTAAATTTCAGTCAGGCTAACACGAGGTGGCGGGGAGCATACTGTTTGCAAAGAGATAGGGAAGGGGTAATCAGTGGCAAAGGCCATAACTGCTTCGCAAAGGACAGATACCTGAATACTGGGATCGGCGAGGACATATCAGCTATCGTTCACAAATCATATCCCTAGCAATGACCAAAGTCCAATGATTTTATAGCTTCAGTGACCACACAATACATATTTGCGTTTTCTGGACAATGGCCAGTGTCATGCTGAGTGGACCGGTTGAGAGTCGGCCTATTTATCATGACACTGCCCATTGTCACGAAAATGCAAATATGCATTGTGTTTCGTTTTTTTACAGTCCAGCTTCTTGCCATCTAATATAGTGCATCCCCATTGTGCAGTCTAAGTTGCTTCACTTCTACGAGCGATTGTTGAATTCATTTCGGTCTCATGGCAGATTAGAGGAGCGCACAGTACCAAGAGGGTTATCTCTTTTTCTGCAATTTTCTGTGGCTTACAGTTGTATAACGCCGGCGGTGAGTGTTGTTCTCCACGCCTCTATTTTGTTTTGTGCATCGGAATTTGCATTCTGCCTGTGGTGATCCATCGTAACCACGTATTTTCGCCGAGCTCTTATCTTCGTATTCCGTCTGGCTCCGAAATGAAAGACCAGCGTCTGCGAACAAAAACACGGATTAACTATTCCTTACGAACGGCCTTCCAGTCGCTTTCCGGATCACCGCGGGGCCCTCGTTTGTCAGTCCTGCACTGCTCCGCTTTCGAGGCACTGCTTCACGCGCCATAGCGATGCTAATGCGCGATTTTGCAGCGCTCGTTCGACGCTACATCCTGATGACACCAGGTGCGCGCCAGAGTCGTTATATACGTGTAAGCTCGTTTTCTTTTTCGCGACAGCATAATTTGTGTACCAACTAGCGGCTGGAGTGCGCAGTCACTGTGCGTTCAGCGTCGGGGTCACCCACTCTCGTCCCAATGGCTAAGGCAAATAATCCCGCCATCAGAATATGCGGCTGCATGTCGTGACGCTCTCGCTCCGCAATCGGCAATGCCTGTCTTCAAGACAGACCCCCTGCCGTCGGCATAGCCGTGCGAAGCGTGCGCCGTATTCGCCACGCATCACTAGCGCGTGAGGTAGACCTGCACATCGCCGTTGGCGTTCAAACTCACCCGGAGCTTTCGCGCTTCCTTATACCTCAGCCGCGGGGTGCCTCGTGGTGATCGCCATGTGCGAGCGTCAAGATGTTTGCGACAAGAGGTATACGCGCGAGTGCACCCGTAAGCCACATTTCACTGTCAACCGTAGGCGTCAAGAATGAATACATCGTATCTTCACGCGTATTACTCACTCCAAGGACGCAGTGAGCTCGACAACGGTGTTGATCGCGTCTTTCCTACGAGCTCGAGAAAAAATTAATGCTGAACGAAGCAGTAAGACATAATTTCTTCACTGTGTTTTCTTGCGGGGGTGATGTGCTGGATTTTATAGATTTCGGCGCACGTTTACGTTATCCAACGAAGTTTCACAGCTAAGTTAAACCTGATTCAGCATATATGCATATTTGCGGTTTCTTTTTTTTTCCCTTCGACTGCTATTATACGGAAGCGCTTTGTAGAAAAAGTATGAGCTATGCACGCTGAAACATGGTACCGACTGGACGAAAAACCGTAGTGCAGGCAGGGAAATTTCTCTGAAGCCTGCGTAAAGAATAGCCGTGCTCTGCGTGTCTTGCTGAAGCGTGGGTAATGCGACTATAGGTAACGTGTCGACAACGATGTACAGTCGCGTGCAATCTGAGCTGTAACACCAGTCCCCTGGTAGAAGGGGCTCCACGACTGTACGGTGGCTCTGAGAAGCGAAATATTGGTGTAATAAGTACCAGTAATTAGAACTGTGTTTAGGTCTGCAATTTTTCGCATGTCGGCGCAGTCGTGTAGTCTCGGAGCACCTTTGACAACGAGATTGATGTTGCAGCTCATATTTCTGGCGATTGTACCTTTGACGATGCACTATTTATGAAGGAGATAGTCTCCCAAGTAGTATCCTTTCAAAAAATGAGTAAGCTCAATACTTTTATGAAGGGGTGTGCAAAGAGTCTTATTTAGGCCGGAATTCTTTGAAAAGTGCTAATTATCGCGGTTTAGAAGGAAAAGTAGGGCTCCATGAATGATGTATAGCATTATCGACTACGAAACTTCTGGCTTTCTATGTCGTCTATGGCCACCGGGATAAATGGTATCGCAATGTCGCTAAAATTTTATGTTTCATTGTGCACACTAGAGGATTCAATTTATTCTAAAACTATTCAAAAATATTTGTATTCCGACTATTCAACTCGAAGACCGAATCAAATAATGCGATATTGAAGTTGTTATTAAAAATTTTTGAATATTTGCACAACCCTAGTGTAAAACTTTGGTCATCACATAAAATGCAGCCTAGCCTATTCAACGTGATATGAAATTTTCTTTAGACATGTTGCGCACCACAATTCAGCATCTCATTAATCACTCTTCGTGCAAAGGTTTCGTATTCGAAAGCGTGTTATTATCGTGGTTGTTACATCCGCTTGTGGAGACGTTTCACCTATTAATAAATGATTTATCAGTTACATTCGCACGTGTGTTCCACTAGGCATTCATCGCTTTTCGCATGCCCACTTGCGTAAATAAGCGCTTTGTGACGCTTCTCAGAGAAGCTGGCATAAATCATTGGGGTCATATCATATAGAAGATGACTATGCCGCCCCCCCCCCCCCCCCCCCCCCCGACACGAGTCCATTATTATTTCTTTGGCAATGAGCACTAGGAAGCGAACAGGAAGCTGATGCAACGATTGTTGGGGAAGACGGCATGGAGAAGAAACACCAGTGTTGTGGTGTCTCTCCTTTCCTTCGTGTTTGCGTCTCATTTTTTTTCGCTGGTTTTCTCAAGTATCGGTATTAACCAATTGGCCCATCAAGCAACACTTCTACTGGTAATCCCTATAATTACTACAAAAAAAAGAAGCTGAGACCGTATCGTACAATGCCATAATAAGTAGAAGCCTACTTTTTAGTCGCTACGTGAAAGCAAGTTAATTGTTCTACGAGTCTCTATTTCCTGTATACACTGCGTCATCTGTAGTTTCCAGCAAAACTGTGCGCAGCCGTGGTGCTAACGTTTCACCGGCGATGGATCGATTAACCATTGCAACATCAGCAGCCCCGTCCTCGCGTATACGTTTAGGTACTTCCCTCCGGAAACGAGCAATATCGAGTACGCACCAAGTTCTTGGCACACTCTTCTTTTTTTTTTTTCTTTAGAGCTGAGATTGGTCGCGGCGACACATCGTGCATATTTTGGTGAGTTACGGTGGCAGGTGAAGCTCGTACTAAGATACGAATACATGGTATCATGATCGAACAGTAGAGCAGGAGCTGAAAAAATATGCAATTTCTTTATTTGCAACACACCCGGCCTGCAACGGCAAAAGTTCGCAAATCCCCGTGTTCCGTTGCGCTCCTTGTCGTCAGGCCATCAAGATCGCGGTGGCGGCCCGTAGAAGGTAACCGTACTGCACACATGTGGGCTTCGCTTCGGGCGTTTCCTCGGGAGGGAAGAGGCGAGTCGTATTTTCGTACAAGCGGCGGCAGCACCCCTACGCACGCACCGGTTATCGGTGGTCGGGCACGTACTACCGTAGCGCCCGCACTGCGGGGTGAAAGCAGCAAGCCGAAAAAAAAGAAAAAAAAAAGCCGAGACTGCTATACCACGACCCGAAGGGTGTCTCTCCCGATATACGAACATCTCAGCACTCGACGTACGGAAAAGTTGCGGAACAACGACGCACAGGTCGAAGATAAAAGGGACCCGCTCTCGCTCTCTCGGAAGAACGACGGCTGTCTTGGTGGCGGTGGTGGCGGAGTGGAGGGGTTCACGTGGTTGCGCAAGATCGCGGTCGTGACAACGGGCACATAACAATTGACCTGCGCGAGAGCTGCGCAGGATGCTGCCAGAGTTCCCCCCTCATCTTGTTTCGCAGATAAAGAGGGTGCTAGAGAGAGAGAGAGAGAGTGAAGGGAAGACAAAGAGGCGCTTCGAGAATCGCAGGGTCCCATTAATGCAGTCTTCGAATCTCGCCCCCCCCCCCCCCCCCCCCACCACTACCTCAGCCTCTTGCATCCCCCGGGCAAGGCTGTCTGTAATCCTCAAAGCAGGTGCTCCTCCCGCGGAGCAAATTAAGTCAAGGGGACGTGAGGCACCGGATGCGCGGAATATTGATGGCGTATTCACGGTAACGCGCCACTCGACGGCATTGGCTACCATTACGAGGGTATAAAAGAGCCCGTTCGGAGAGACAATCCGCGACAGAATTATCTGGTGCAGTGAACGGCTAAGCCACCTCGTACGACACAATGTTCGCAAAGGTGAGTGCCTCGATGCGACCGCTCTTCCATCGCCACGCAGACAAGACCATCGACCACGACGACGCGCAAAATGAGTGCTCCCTTCTCCATGTAGACCAGCCCGGGACGCCTGATGCTCCGGTTGTGTGACTGCGAAGGTTTCGTTTGCCCGAGTGCGCTGCTGTGATCGGTTCTTCGCTTTTCCTCATGTAACAACGGTGGTTAGGGACATGAATCTGTGGCCGGTAGTACGCATTTCGTCATGCTGGATACGTTTGGGAGCGGAGACAGATAGCCAAAGGATTGCACATAGAAAACGTTTCTTCACGGGCAAACGCTTACCTGCTCATCACGGCAGCGTCGGCTGCAGTTACTGCGCTTCCCTCTTTAAAATCAAGTTTCATGCTTCATCAGCCTATGAAAACTCTCTTAATTCGTCAGGCTTTCGTGTAATTTTGCAAGTCGTTGGAATCTCATTATTGAAAGTTGTAAAAGCTAAGCTACACCAGCATGTTCAATAAGTGTCTAGCTCATCTTGTTCGTTTTGACTCCAGGAATATAATATGTACTGATAAAAATTTAAGTACCTATCATTGAAGCAAACACAATATAGGTTCATAAATTTCTAGTTTTTTTCTTGTATGCTATATACTTCAGCTGTACCTACGCAATGGAACAAAAATATTCGTACAATCATTATTTCAATTAGCAATCGTTCGTGGAGACGTTTCACGCGGAGATAGGCTGAAAGAAAATGTCGCCTGCTTGAAACATATCGAGTGTCCCAACACGAGCTGTTGATTGCACATTACAACGACGTTCTGTTTTAATTATTTAACCCCGCTAGAAGCTCTTAAGAATGGCTATGTCGAGTGTCCCTAAAACATGCCGCAATCACGACCCCGACTAATGTCAGTTGGCGCCTTCGGCACACTAAAGAAATATTGTGATAGGGGTGAAGCCATATTATCATATAGGTGGCCCCACTAAAATGCTCTCGCCTGAAATCTACACATTACGCCGGTTTATGTAAATGTTGTGTTTATTTTTACAGAACTGAAATAGACTTTTTTTTCATGAATTCCGCATCACTGGACCACATATGAAAACCTTCAGATAGCGGTGATTATAAATGAAGTCGGTTTTCACTGACAAATGGGTATTGGTTTAGAGTTTAGTGTATTATCGTTCTTTTTTGTTAGTTTGTCACATTTAGAGCCGTCGCAAAACGGGCTCTCTGCACATATCTCTGCACATATCTCTGCACAACTTCGCCCGAGTGATTCGAGTCGACAAATGCAGATTACCCACCAGAATGGCTGAGTAGCTGTGCGATTCTCTTGATTATAATGAGATCACGGGTTCGACTTCTCACCGCGGTGCCTGCATATCGATGAGTGTGTGAACCTAAATTGATAGTGTAAGCAGCTTGTCACGCACGTTAACGAAACACTGGTGGTCAAAATTAATCCGGAGACCTCTACTATGATCTCCATCAAAGCACCTGTTCGTCCATGAGTAGTTAAACTCCACCAGTGAAATGCTCATAATTCAAGTCAAAGGCAGATCACCAATCAAAGGCAGAGCAAATGCACATCAAATGGCGATCTGATGCACACCGTCTTTGAAAGCATGTTTTCCTTCGTTTTACTTGAGTGCTCATGAAAATTCGTTTGCGCTTCCAGCTACGCACCTTATCCACTTGCCTACAGCGCATCCCTGCCAGTAGTTGAAGCCAAACACTTTCAGCGTACTTCATTTTCTTGGGCATTCGTGCTTCAGTATGACATTATTGAATTGTCATTAGCAGTTTAAACACGCTTTTATATATCACATAGTTCCATAGTTTAGAAATTAGATGTTGCCTTAGTGTCATTTGAGCCCCCCCCCCCCCCCTTTTTTTTATGAGACCCCTTATAAATTACGCCGCCGAGAAAGCTACTACTTATGCATTCACAAGGCTTGACTATGTTGTTACTTGCCAACGCCTGTACTGCTATAACATCCCGTAGTCGGAAACCTGTCAAGAGACTTAATGTTGTAGACTACATCGGCAAGTTGGCTGATATTGCATATATATTTTTTTTCATGTTAAGTACGTCATGTTGATAATGCGAAATAAGGATAACGGACGCGTTCGGATTCTGGTTTCTTGTTTCATTGCCAAGAGCAGTATGCTAATATGCTAGCGTTGGTGATTTTAAAAATGCTGTCAAAGTATTGTTGACGATTTGTAGCGATGAAAGTGGCAGTTTCGGTATGTTGTGATGCCCTAAATATTGCATTTAGCCTGTGTGCAGCGACACGCAGTTTACGGTCTGATTATTCAATTATTTGTCTAGCGCTCACTCCTCAATATAAGAGCCTAGTTTGCCAGAGTACAGTGCAGATCGTTCAAATCATGGCAATTCCTTTCCGCAATTGCAATTTCTGAAACAAAATCACTATAATGAACCCATGCCATAATTCATAACAGTGTTTATAAGTAAGACCGACTTTCCTCGCTAGCAGTCAGTTTTCCTAAGAATAACACAAGGCAATGTTAACCAACTATCACAGCGGTCTGCGATTTCGCAACTTGTCGAAGTATTATTAACTTCATTAGTTACTCCCCAAAATATTCCAAACTAGTAGTTAGCAATGTAAACATCTAGTCAAATAAGTAAATTGGACTAATTTAATTATTTTCCTGAGGTCGCATATGTGAGCACGAAAATTCCGCTACGGATTTGAAATTTCCTAAATGTTTGTAAATCGGACATGAAACAAATCAATGTAAGTTCCATGAAGACCTGGTTAGCACGATGCCAGGCCAAAGGGGGGCCCACTTCACGTTATGCTTCCGTACTATCACATACTTACTTATTTCCTAAAAGCAGAAAATAATGCATCAATAAAGCAGCTGTCACCAAAACAGTGCTCTTCGAATGCTGGGTATGGGCTCTTGGATCAATGGCGTTGCGCAGGTTTCTCATGTAGAAGCGAGAAGGGTAAAGAATGGAGAATAGAAACGGCACACAGAATGTATTCACAGGACTCCAGCGTCGTCAACTGAGAAAATGCTGCCAAATGCTGAATATAAAACAAAATTTTAAACTAGCGTGAATAATCTATCTCTGTCAAAGCTAAGGGGATTGTTAAATCCGCCACAGCTTGCACTATATGAAACAATTTTCAGTGCCCTGATAAAAATACGATTGCCCATAAACATATAATGTATGTGCTGTTTTCATAGCTAGCCTTTGTTGTTCCTTTCAGCTCATCTTCCTCAGCATTGTGGCCTGCGCCATGTCGCAGCTTATTTACCCGGAGCCAATCTACGTAAGTACAAAAGAACGTCACCGTTAATTGCTGCCCGCAGAATTGCTAAGAGCAAAAATTACCACAAGACTTTTCCAGTATCAGATGCGGTACAGTCGAAGCAATAAATTACCATAATAAATTTATCTTGTGAAAGGAAAAATTTGCATACATACCTCCTTCAGTATTGCAGTTTCTAGATACAAATTAACCAAAACTTCAGTATAAGGTGTCTGGTGTTACATTGTCTTAAGGCCTACCAATTTGAAAGCGGCTATAAAAAGGTTTCTGTTTTTCAACTGAAAGCCTCAAGGTGCCCACTGGAAGTGGGCCCTCAAAGTGCCCACTGAGTGCTTATAAGTCCGTTTCGGAAATGACATGGCTGCAGACAATGACAACTGCTGATTGTCATGATTTTGATGGCGTGGCCAACGAAAACGGCCACTAATGCTCCTGCCATCGTATGATGTCCGCTTCAAGCACCACCAGTGTGGACATCGGCAAAGGAGGGTTAATTTATTTGTTCCTATATTTATGAACATTGGAAATGTTGGCAACATTTGCCACCTGGTTTTCCACATTCGGTTGTCAAATAATTTAACCGAAATGGCGAGAGTAAATGAGCAAATCAAACTACACATGCGCATAACCATTGACTAGTGCACAGTAATTATCTTTCTGCAAGATGATTCGTATACCCTTGGTAGACCGATTGCGCATCTTCCCTGACTCACCATAACCTCTTATGTTCTCGGCGCGCAGCCTCCGCAGCCGTACCACTTCGGCTACGATGCGGTGAACCCGGTGGAGGGCTCGCACCACTACCACGAGGAGACCAGCGACGAGACCAACTCGCGTACGGGATCCTACGGCTACACGGACGCGTTCGGCGTGTCCCGTCGCGTGGACTACGTTGCCGACGCGGGAGGCTTCCGTGCCAGTGTGTCCACCAACGAGCCTGGCACTGCTCCCAGCGCTCCGGCCGATGCCTTCTACAATGCCCCTGTGCCCGCGTCGTAAGCGTCCAGCAATAAATGATCTTCCCACAGCTCCAATGAAATACTCCCCAGACTCCGATTGCATTACGATGTCAACGAGTCATTTCCGTTGATGTAACGTCTCTCTTCTCTTGCTATTATACCGGTACCCTGTCGTGCAGCTAAGACAGTGCAAGGAACTTTAATAGTTTCTTTCAGGAACCAGATTCATTCATTACTGCTGCTTTCGGTACAAATGTAAGCAGAGAGTTCAACAGGCGTTTTCTTCTTCTGCCATACTTGTGAAAGTGTAGAAAATCGCCTGCTGTATGACAAGGGCGGTGGCATTCATTTACTTTCTTTTAGCTATTCATTTCTGCGGGTCATATCTTAAGCATATATATTTATATCACAACTATTTCTTCTCTGTCTACATCACGATCTGCCTTCTTCCGCTTGTAATTCCGGTCGCAAAATTTTCTAAGGTTTCTTTTTTTCATGTTTTCTGTGTTGTTTCACCGCTAGACGACCTCTTTTTCTGTCATTTTATTTAATGTTCCATCTGGAGTCATTTTCTGTTGACTAAAGCAAGGTGGTACTTTAACCGTTTATCGTCGCTTTTAAGGAGAATCCTCCTTTTCTTCTGTTCAATGCTCTATATTCTGCTATTACTAGCCAATGCCTCTTCAAGCTTCTCTTCGAACATTTAATGCACTCTTCAAAAGCATCTCTGTCCATCCTTTCGTTTGCGTTCCTTTTCTGCACATGTGACCTCTTTAACATGGGTATGCGCTCTAGAGCTCCTGATTCTATACAGCATGATAATAGTCAAGCGAAACATGAACGCCCACCGAGGCATTTTGTTTTGTGTTATGATTTTTTTCAACGGTTAGTCACATCTGTTTGCGACCATTAAAGTATTCGGAAAGCTAACAGCCCCTGACTGTTGTTGCTTGGAATCTACCAGAGCTCCATTGGGCGCGTGAGCGTACTACTGCGGGCGACTTCCGAAAGGAGCACTTGTCTGTGACAATGTGGTACTGTTACGTCAATATGCTTGCGTACACAACAATATTGCCCTTTCTGGTACATAAATGCACCCACGTGACTGTCTTTTCCAATATCTAAGCCGGACGGCGAGAGCTGACACCACTGAGACCCCAACGAAAACATCAATGAAGGCTTCGTTTAAACCGATGCCCACCGTGCGTTTTATGGCAAGGCGGACGCGCACATAATGAGTTAAACGTCTCCATCGCCAAGTTAAATAAATCACTCAAACGATGACTCGTGTAAGCAAACGTGACGCGGGACTGCGTGACAAAGAACTGCGTGAAAGAGAGTGAAATAGATATAGAAGAGAGGTAAGGCAAGGTAGGTTAACCAGGTACACGTCCGGTTTTCTACCCTCCAATACGAGCAGGCGATAAACAGGGGTAGAAAGAGAGAAAAAGTATAGAGATAGCACTCGTTGCGTGCACGTGTGATGACGCGCAGAAAGTCTATTGACGGTCGCAGAGACCAGTTAACTTGAGGCCACTACAGTAAGAATCCCGTTGCTTTTCGTGCCAGCGACGCGCATGGTCATAATTCGAAGATTTTAGTTTCTGGTGAGCCATGATGCCTACTGAAGGCATGCAGGCATTGGATGCAGCGCAGTTTCTTGGGAGATGATGGAGAGTTTGATGCTATCACTGTGCCTTTCAAGTAAGAGGATGGATTTTGACGGTCTAACTCTGGCTATTTCACAGCAGCAAATGGGAATTTCCACGTGGCCTTGCAATTCCGAGGGAGAATGGCATTTTAGGAGTGCAAGTCAATTACAAGTCGGTTCTCCGCGCCTTCTTTGTCCTTGCCGTCCTTGTCCTAGAAGTTAAGTCTGCTTGGCCTGGTTGGTCAAGTAGATGGCGATGACGTACAAGGCATGCTCATAATCGAAGCTGTGGAGGTCCTTGATGACGTCAGTGACGGGAGCGTTGTTGGCGTCATTTTGGAACAACTACGACAGTTTCTCAGTGAGACGAGTGGTCTCTAAGTATTTGCTTCAATATGGCCTTTTCTTCTTGAATGGGGCGGCATTCCAAGGACGGGATATCATGGGGCCCGAGATCTGGGCCCTTTAACGTGGTGACTCTGCAGCTGTCTGTACTGTGAGGCTCAGAGCAGTGGGAGCCCACCGTCGCGTTTGTGCGCATACTGCTCATGTGGCTAAGCTCCATGCATTTCCTGCGTTTGAGTGATCTTGGTATGACGAGACGAACTATGGGCCGAGAATGGCCGGCTTTGACATGTAACGAAAAGAATATGCATGGCTCTGCTATCAGAGATCGCGGAGTTGGGGAAAGGCTAGTAAAGTAGTGGCAAACCGCACATTTAGTCAAACTTTTGCTGGGCTTCCCCCCTCTCCGCTAGTCTCTGGTGTGTGCGATAACCGAGCCACGCATAATTTTTTTCACTGCGAGAAAGAGGACTGCCGAAGCGATCACCCATTAGCACCGTTAGTCCCAAGTCATTGCATGTTGCGAAAGTTCCTGAGCACCCGCAACCCAGGATCTTCCAGTCTCCTCTGTTTCTTGGCGCTCAGGATTTCTTCGCGATGATCGACGTAGTATCGCGATGAATTCAACCGGCCACGTTCACGAGCCTCCGGATTTTAATTTCTTCGCCCACCCACCGGGAGATCAGTACTCCGACACCTGAACTACAGTGAGACGTACGTCGCAGACACGGACAAGAAAGAACGAATCCCATCGGACGTTCGAGAGTCCCTCTGCATTGCACCCATCCCGCGCAACATGCATCCCATATACCACAAGAGTACACACTAAACATTTTCACACCCTTAAGGATGTTAAAATGGGTGTTTTCCGCATTTACACCTCCATGTACATCCTTCTAGCACCCATTTTGTTAAAAACACTTTATTATAAGGGTGTATATCACACATAAGGTGTGAAGTTTCTCAAAGAAGGGTGTTAAATCGACGTCTGAAGGGTGTTGAACACAAGGTTGCATGCATAAATCTGGCCATAAGAACGCGTATACGTCCGCGCAATGAGCCATGTGTCTATGTATAGCATTTTTTTCTAAGATACTGATGTTACTGGTATGACGGGTACTCCAAAACGTATTACCTTGAAACGTACACACATTCACTTGCAATTTAATGAAATATCATTATATTTAGTGCTCACTGTGATACTACAATGCAATGAGACAATGCAATGAGACACGCTTGCCTTCTATAGAAGGCAAGCTAGAGCCAACGCGATCAAACGAAGATTCAAGCAAGACCCAGACGCCCGCTACACCGACGCGGCCAAGTATCCGTATCGAAACGCGTACGCTCTCAGCGTCGTAGACTCCCGAGGCCGCGAGTTAGCATCGGCAACCGTCAAGGCACGCAACTCGGAAACGGCGGAAGAAGCGGCAATCGCTCTCGCCACCACCACATGCACAGACGCAGCAGTCATTTTCTCCGACTCTCAGGCCACCTGTATAAATTTCTCGAGGGGCCGCATCTCGGCTGATGCACTCAAGTTACTACAACGACGTATCACTCCGCTCCCGTACACCTGCGTAACGTGGGTACCCGGACACGAGGGACTAGAGGGGAACGAAGCGGCCCATACCGCTGCCCGCGAGCACGTCAGCCGGGCTCCCCTCGCCCCACACTCCCTCCAACCCGCGGCAGAAGAGGTGGAAGCCGTACCCAACAACTATTCGGCGATATTGCAACACTACAGGCTCGAGCGCCGCGTGTACCCTCCACCGCACCCAAACCTCGGCAAAGAAGAAAGCGTGGTCCTCAGACGCCTACAAAGTAATACTTACACTCACGGAACTATAATGCACCGCCTCTACCCGACGCTCCACAGCTACCTCTGCCCACTCTGCAACGTTCCCGACACCCTGGCACACTTGCTCCTGGAATGCCCGTGGCATGAAGATAGCGAAATGCAGCCGGAAATGGACGCTAACCGAGCACCACAAGCAAACGAAGGCCACCTATTAGAAACGTGGGAGGCCAAGCTCGCCCTCGAGGACCTGGAAGACCGACGACGTACAACTCGTCGCCAGGGCCAAGAGGGCAGCCGGAGCTAGAGGGTTCCTGGACTAGGAACCTTCCCACCTCATGGTGACACCGGGCCTCGTTCGGGACACTGTTTCAAGAATAAACGTTTCTCTCTCTCTCTCTCTCGCCTACACGAACTCTCGACTACCCTCAATCTAAACTCAGGATGTTCTCTTCTGCGACGCTTGGTTTCAGCTTCCCTAGCTCTCGCTTCAGTCTTTTGAAAGCGACGAGTGTCGAGTTCTCTGTTCGAAATCTACCAAGCCGCCGCCAGAGACATCGGTTGCAGTCACGGACACATGGCACGTTTGGCGCGAACGCGGGGAAACGCGGTAGGCGTAGGAAGCAGCTAACGCGTCCCTCTACCACCTGTCTCATTCCTCTCCACCTCGCATCCGCTATGCTACGCGATGATACTTTCATACTCTGCTTTCACGCTCTTTCAGCTCTCTCTCCCCCAACTCCGTGCGAATGCTGATGACGGAATGATCATTATAGCGAGGTTCTAACAGCTCCGCTGTAAAATGTTCACCGTGGAATATAAACTTCGCATAACGTGACTTGCTCATCCAACAAACGTGTGCGATAACTGCTTCATTAGTATCTGGCTTAAAATTGGCAGTTGCACCCGAAACGTGAAGCACTCACTACGATAGCAAGACTTAGCGTTGTGATGGAACTTCTCGGACGGTGTTCTAACTACACTTAGGTGCGATTAACACGCACACAACACACATGGATGCGCCCAAATTTCTGGCATCCTGAAAAGCTTGAACACGCCATGTAGGGCCTTTAATGACTTCGCACATGCGCCACTACGCTGCAGCCCGTAAAGAGTCGCGCCAGTAAAATGAGATTATTTCCAGGTTTGAGCACTGATATTGTTTTGATTTTAACTTATCATTTTTAATAACATGGGAAAGTTAAAGATAAAAGGCATATGCTGTGAACGTTATATTTTTACAACGTTTGTTCGTGGGCTGCCATTCGCAAAATTCTGAGGAACAATTTAGTCAGGGACGTAAGAACTCGTATGAGCAACTTTAGTGATAAAATAGACGACGACAGTGACAAGGACGGCGAAAATCCCCTTGGAGTACCTATAAAATTGGAATGGCCATAATAAATATTGGCAAGTCCAACAGTGAATTTGGCCTCGTCGATTTCGTAGATAAGACTAGTGGTGACCTCTCTGAGGGGCGGAACACGAGAGTGGACCTTAATATTACCGATGTCGGTGATCTGGCACAAGCTCTATAACGCAGCCACCCGTTCAACATCCACTGCCGGGATATTTTTGGCGGTTTTGAGTCTGACGTCATTTACCTCATTAGGCACCACCGTCTTTAGATGCAAAGACATTTGCATGTTGAGGTGCCTTATGCAGCTGGCAGCCAGTAAAGGCAGAAAAACCATGGTGAATGGCTCAGGCATTCGTGCCCCTCTACAGTGGAGGTACTTGAAGGGGATGGCTCACTGAACGTTGTTCCCTTCTCGCAATAAATGACCACAACCTTGATGCTGCCCTGAGAATATTCACCATTATATGAACCGAGTACATCATCGTATCGTCAGCCTCAGTGCAGTTTTTGTCACCGTACTGCTTCCTGGAGGCGAGTGCACTGGGCGCTGCTGCGTGAGGAGGACACGCGCGAAGCTGCCCTACCAAAGAAACCAGGCTGGTGACGGTATCTTGCACGGAAATGTAAAAAAAAACGACGATATAATCAGGAGTTTATGAACAGAGCTTTCTGAATAAAGACACCTCGTCTTCGTCCTGAAGTGCGTAAAATCACAGACGCTGAAGTCTGGGACGCAACACTTGTACATGACACTTCCACACTTGAACCGCTTCCTGTTGACCCACCATCGCGGGCCTTTATCCCTACAATCAACGTCTTGCTCATTACCCCCCCCCCCCCCCCCCACATGTGCTTGGAAGGCGACAGAAAATGAAGCCAACCACACGTAACCGCTTACACACTCTACCACACGATACGTACTACCCGACACCCCTCACGCACACACACCATGACCATTGCATCAGTCAATCGTCCCCAAGAAAGCATTACCCGAATACAGTAGGGAGGAATGTGCCTCAGCCTTTCCACACCCAAGAGACACACATCACCATCTTGAACTACACCCCCCATGACACGTCATCCTGGGGTGGGTATTGGGATCCAGGGGATGCAGGGAAGCAATCTAGCCTACTGCCTCATTTGTGAGACATATATGCTGAGCACCTTTGTTTCGTGGCCCAAATATGTATTCGCCCAAAGACTAATCAAGCAGTGCACAGAAAGTAGCATCGATGCCAATTGAGGGACATACGAAACTCTACACGCACTCTTCCGGCACCTCCTAAGCATCAATAACCGTTAAGATTCTTTCATCCGCCAAGAGCAGACCCTCATACTGACTATCGACATCGGGACACACCTACCAGAGCCCCTTACACGCCTTACACCTTATACATCTTACGATGTTGATAATGACAGCGGCGACTCCACGAGAGAAGATGGCGAGGCGCACTGCTCCTTGCTTTGTGTAGCCTTGAACACTTTACAAGTTTAATGTTCATTGCGACAGCAGGGATTTCTGTCTTCTTGTCCCACTTCAATAGTTACCGCTTAAAATAATTTGCCAAATACAGGAAAACTTATCAAAAAATGTTTTCTAACAGGCAATAAAAAGCGGTTGTGGAGTAGTGGTACAGCACCCTCATAACAGCCGCGTAGTTGTCTGTTAGTATTCAACTGAAAAACGGGATAATTTCTTCTGATAAAGCGAATACTTTAGCTATTTTGCTGATTTTCGACATTAGCGCCTGTCGGGTGTCGGTGGTCGGCTGTTGGTGATTGTCGGTGGTGGACTTGCGATACAAAGGCGCCGATGGATAGGGCGCATGCTCTCGCGCCACTGAATTGTGGGGAGGGGCGGGGAGAACAGGGAAAGGGAAGAGCAGGTGGAGCAGTCACGCGTGATCTTTGTGGAGCGCTTGGCAATGAAAACGTTCCTTCATCAAGATAGCTACTTGGCAAGATAGGAGCCGCCCCCCGCAGCACCTATAGCAGCCATGGTCACGAAAGTCGGGTTCTCTAAGGTAGCTTCACTTTAAACATCGTTGGTCTTTATCAGCTCCCAAAGAAAGTACTAGATAGATTTAGCTTGACTATTAATGTCCATTCCGCTCACACTAGTCTATGCTTCGCGGTGTGGTATGCCATGACAGAGCTTCTCAGCATGAACTTTAATCTGTGTGCGCACAACGCTCATGGCCTGCCGTGCTTGCTTAGTTTCCTTGGCGTGGCGCTGGTAAGCACGAGGTCGCGGAATAATATCCCAGCCGAGGCAGCCGCATTTTGATGGGGGCGAAATGCAATAACTCCCGTGTATCGCGCATTGGGTGCAACGTTACTGAATCGCAGGTAGTTAAAATAATCCGGGGTGCCCCACTACGGCGGGCCTTATAATCAGATCGTGGTTTTTGCACGTAAAACTTCCGCATGTGATTTAAATTACTTTAACTGACGCTTATGATGATGACGTTTAAAGATACTTATGCCAGCAGCGCAAGTCAGAACGTTTCCCTGGCTCCGGCAGCCTCAATTGAATTGAGCGTGATGGTGCGTAGAGTTGCCTTCCTCGCTTTTGCAGCCAAACGCACGTAACCTCTTTGGACCCTATCCAAGCAGTGTGGATGCTCGTCGATACCGTGATAGCACGAAGGGGGCTGCGGTGGTGTGAATGTGTCTCTAGTGTGAGTATAAGCTATCGCAATAAAAGCGTAGCTTTCTTCAGCACTGGCGTTCTTCATGACCTAATCAGATAATCGCCTTCTGGACTTTTCTGCTTAATGAAACACTAGCCTAATGTTACAAAGGTTTAGCCTCAGCAAGAATAATTTTCACTTTTCTGCTAGTCGTACACCTTCAAAGGTCACCTCAAGTCTACGCACAGCTCTGTGGACTTGAACAAGACTTTCCTTTGTATTTTATTTAGAAGACAGAAAAAGCTATGCAGATTTTTTTCTTGAAATAAAATGTATAGAATCCGTTAATATCGCAGGTCACCGAAGGTAACATTGAAGCTAAATCTTTCTAAAGTCCAATGAACAGCGAGAGTGAGAGAAAGCACTTTATTTGCACCCGTCATAGAGTATGGGTGATCGGGGTGAGACGCAGCTCGCCCTTTCACCGTCTACCTCCCCCCTAGACGTCGGCCGGGATCAGTTGGCTTCCGGCGGCGGCCTGGGTTTGACAGAAGGCTCGTTTTTGGGCTTGTTCTTCCTGGCTATGAAGGGAGGATTCCCATGACTCTTTGTTCCCATGTAGACCGTTTAGCACTGGGCAAGCCCAGAGCATGTGATTTAGGGTCGCTATGCCTTCACAGTTTTTGCATTTCGAAGAGTGCATCTCAGGATGCCATTTGTGTATACGATATGAACAGGGAACTCCAGACAAGTTTCCGCTCACCGTTATCTGGTCAATACTGACAGCTCAGAAAGGAGGGGAATCCAATAAATAGGCGCGCCTTTTAACGTTGCAGTTAGGCGAATTCTGTGCGTATTGTACGTGCCATTACTGGTTCGACCCCAATGCACAATTATTTATGTTATCACGAAGCGAGGTACGAATATAAACACAGGATACTTAAAGCTATCAACCCGGCAAAGAAGCAATAGCTTACAGCACCGCTCATTGCTGTGTCTCAGCCAGTTCCTCGAACTATGCCCGTCGCTTGACTGTGATGGTGCCTAAATCATCACTTTGCGGTTAACTTGGCCTCACTCTGGAGCAGCTGGTCAGAGTACGCTTCTACAACCAAGAGCCTCAGCTTCTCCTCTCCTTAAACCTTCTCGCTCTCTCTCTCTCTAAGACAGAAATAGTTGGTTGAAAGTAGGTTTAAAAAACACGACAACACACGTTCAGTCCATGGTGCCATCTTTTCTTACTGTTACCGCTGAAGGCAGGCATTAGAAGCGAAACAGCAGCCTAATTTCTTTAACACGAGACGATTAAACGAGCACCATGGTGCTCGCGTGCGAGAAAAATGATGCTGCCATAAATATGATCACGTTCGCACGGTAAGAAGCCGAAATACAAGCGTCACATCATGAAGATGTTGGAAATCTTTGCTCGTGAAATACCTTCCCGACGCAAGTTTTAACATTCAAGGTTCCAAGTGTACTAATCCTGCGGAGCACAGCCAACGTAGTAGAGGGGCTATAGGCGGGAAGCCACACTGAACCTGATACTTCGGGAATCAAACACGTCCGAAAGCACACACATCACCGTCACTTCACGTGGCCTAACAACGATTGAATCTCGATTGCGACGTCTTCCGGTACACTGTCACCTTCCGCATCAGTTGACAGGGTCACCTTTGTCGGGTAAATCGAATCGTGGACGTCGGGACGTTCACAGCGGTTGCGAAACGCGCTACCACGCGCGTGGGCCCGTCAAAGCGAACAGCACAAAGCCGCTCGCGTGCCAGGTCGTTTGTGGCTCGAGTTGAATTGACAGTTTGGCCACCCCCTTTGCGACGTTTTCTAAGCTCACGCCTTTTTCGAAGACCTCGGTACTCGGCTCGCACTCGGCACGCTTCCCGGCAAATGACGGGTTGGTCTCCCACGTTGCCGAGTGACAATACTAGGCACTTTCTGCGCACAATCGACTGCGGCGATAAGTTGACACAGGCACTGTGTGCATGCACCTGTACGAATCTCGGAGAGAAGGAACATTTCGGTTAGTGGCGATCTATGGCGCCGACCCCACGGAGTATCATCAGTCGCCATCTCTTCCTCCTTTGATCTCTCTGTGAGAACTGTTACTTTCATTTTTTTTTGCTTCTGTTTTGGTTTGCCTTCGTGGCTGTAGGCGCTGTCTTTCCCTCGAGTGCCGAGCTTCCGGTCCCTCAAGAAATTCCGTGCTCTCTTCACGGAAGTGAAAAGCGACATGGCCATCTAGCGAAGGTGACGTCACCGCCTTTATCGACTCGGCAAAGGGGGTGGTACACATCACGTACGACCTTCACGTGAAGAGTGCTTTGGAGAACGAGTTCACGAGAGGCGCGGCAACACGCGGAAGACAAAAGATTACGTCGAAACAAAACATTAGAAAAGAAAACAAGCGGGTAAAACGCTTTGCTCAGTCTTCCGAGCTTGCTTCTCACGCATTGCGAGGGAGACCGGTTACGCCTTCTATCACGCGCCGTTCTCTAAATAGAGACTGACAACGCAAACTGTGACACCATAACCGTTGCGTTACTGCAGTTCACAACGGTTTTAAGAGGGCGAGAGTGTGGTGGGGCGAAGGTGGTAGTACTATAAATGGTCAGTGACAACGTTGTAAGCAACACCTCTTATGTGGACGTCCAGGTTTACTTCGTTGCCAGGGAAAGACAGTTGTTGGCGTGTGCCTTCACTCATATGTTCGTATTCGTACTCATTAGTATGTTCGGCTTCGATAATGACTCTGAATGAAAACCTGCGCAAGGTAGCTTCAGCATGCCCGAGAGCATTACTTGGAATAACACATACGGCAAATCGATCGCAAGTTCCTGGCGCTCGTAATAAACGAAGATTTGGTGAAAGATCTTGTGAAAACCACATTTTCGCAGAAAACGTATGACAACGATACTGTTAAGCGAACGTCAGCATAGATTGAAATATTAAAAATAATAAAACAAACATCAATCTGCGCCAGCAAGATGAAAAAGTAAGATTTCCTTATAAGAATGACTGCTATTTGACTATAGTGAAACATAGAAACTGACAATACTTTATTAGTAGAATTCGCGAAAAGGAGAAATCAACGCTGCTTGCTGTAAAAGCTACTGTACAATTTTGAAAAAGTGGCGCTTAACGTTTTTTCTTGGTTACGTTAGAATATTTCCTTTCATGATGGGAGTTACTGTAGAAGGCAGAATGAGCTCTGTTTACCACAATTAGCCCTCCTGCGGGGTATTGAGCACTCAACAGCGTGAGTTGGAATGTACATTTCTTTAACCGTTTAGCTGAGAGCTACTTTATAAGAAAATTCAGATTGGCTGAGAAAAAAATGCAGAGCCCTTCCACTATGCAAAGATTGAAGACCACCGAAGCTGTTGGTTTTGTTTCTTTACAGTTAATTTTTTTAGATAGGTGGTTATGTTAAATAGTTGAAAAGACACAACACATAACTTCGTTGCGTCGCCGCGCGCCGCATGCTGTATGTGTAAGTGAAGCGAGTTTACGGGATTAGATCTACACCACCTTGCACCATCGGCCGCAGCACGTTGAGCCGCAGCGTGTGCGACTTCTCGTCGCTTTCAAATTCAAGAGAGAGAAATAGCATTTATTAGCACCGAAGGAACTAAAGCCCAAGTCCAGGCCTCCTTGAAGGCGTGCTCTTTCTCTTCGGAGCGAGTGACACGGGTCTTACCCATACCGAGTTCAAGGAGCAACTGATGACGTCACTAGGAAAATGGCTATGCCAAGAGAGAATAAGACAAAGCTATTGGTTGGTTGACTATTACGTTTTATCATTGACGTTTCGACACGCATCGTTACAGTCTAGCGTTTGGGCAACAGCGTTCATCGCTCCGGCGCACTTTTTTTGTCTCGTTGGGTCGCACGTGTGAGAAGGGTAGTTCAAGGGCGCGTTACAGGTCCCTGAGCCCACCGGGGTATGTGCCATTGAGCTTGGACACTTTCTGCACTAACACTAGGATCGGCCCACTTTTTTTCTAATTGTTGTTCTACGCGTCGCTTTGTCCGCGGTCGCCAAAACCTTACCATATACAGTTACGCCGTAAAAAAATCTAAGGCGGAACAGAAACAGGTATTCATAAAAACGTTCCACAACGCCTAAGCCATTCTTAGGAGTTGTGAACGTGAAAGCATAAATGCCCAATCGAGCGCCGCTCAGGGGTACTGCGAGTAATGAACTCCTCGCTGGCCAGCGAGCTTGTTCGGACGCTTGGCTCGTTTTGATTTGGTGTTACCGAGTCGCAGTGAAAATGCTGGCGGGAGCTTGCATGGACGAGGAACGCGCGGATAACACATGCTTTCAAGAGCGAGGCTGACGTGGCGTCACGGCGATGCCCTGTCCCTTCACGCAACACCTGCCGCGCTATCGACGCAGCAGGCGTTAATTTTCACCCGCTCTGTGCTGTCGAGGGCGCGCTCGTGAAGTGGCGTCGCAGCCGTTTGTCGCTTGTCCAGACTACTGACGCCGGCTTTTTCGCTCAATGGGTCATTTCATGCTCTCTCATCATACATTTTCAACATCACATGGGGCTGAAAACATTGTGTGTGCTACACAAGCAGCCCCAGATATGTCTCACCACTTTCGTAACAGCGAAGCTGTTTAAGCCAGCCGTAATTTGTGGTGCATATCAAGAAACTACCAAGAAAGAAAATAAACTTTCTTGCCGAGGCGGGATGCGAACCCGCGAAGCCAAAGCGAGCGTCGTAACCACTAGGCTATACAGCCACGCCTGCAGAGCATGCATTTATGCGAACCATATGATTGCGTTCGAGCGTCGTCGTCTTCGTCCACAGCTGCCGCGTTCGTACGCTCGTGCTCTGCGAGATGACGAGGTTTTGCGCGCTATGAGAGCGAGAGAGAGAGACGCATTCACGGAGCGGGTCTCCTGGAACGCGCTGCCGGCATTAGAACGCGGTGTCGGTGTGGCAAGCTGCGCTATGCAACGCGCAGTGACGGCCGTAAGTCCAAGACGCGTGTAAAAAATATATCATCATCATGAGTAATAAGATGAGAAGTTCGCGCGCACTTCCGAAAAATGCTGGGCTACGATCGCCCAGCTTCGCTGTTTCAAGAGTTGCGCGGCCGAGTGCAAGGTTAAGCTGTTTTTCTGGTCATAAATAGCTTTGTAAATGCAACATCCAAGTGGCTAGAATTATGAGCGAAATTTAAATTTTTTTCTGTAGCTGTGTATATTTGATCATTCTTGTTTTTTATCAAAGCTGATTTAAGAACACTTCTTATTCCACTAAAACGACACCTTGATATATTCTGCAGATTTTCAGCTATCTAGTATGCCTGTGAATCTCTCCAACAACGTCACAACACTCCTAAATTATTTACAGTGGTTGAAGAAGCACATCTGCGAGATTTGGTACAATTTATTTTACTTCTTGATAAAGTGGTGAAAAAAAGCTCTTTATCTCTCCAAGTACAAATCAGTGACTTTTTTAACAAAAAGTTATAGCTAGAATTCTTAGCCGTGTTGACTACATGAAATTAATGCTAATGTTTCGAGATCAAGACCACTTTTAGTGAATTTATCAGATAGAATCAAAGCCCCTTTCTTAAAGAAAGATGGTTTCTCCCATGCAAACTGAATCAAAGTGAAAGCCCAATGCCAATGACCACGCAACAAACCCAACAAATGCTGAGCAACCCAATGCGACGCATATGTGATTTGATTTATTGTTTAGGATTGTATTTTTTGAACGTCGAAGTTTACACATACACATTAAATAACATTAATAACATACACATTAACAATACACATTTTGTTAAGTTGCATAGCCTTAATTTTAGATCATGTAGCCGTTGATTCCACGCACACGCTCACACTTTGATGGACAACTCTACACTTGCACAGTATTGCCTTGTGATCGCTGTGGTAGGAGGTCAGAGGCTTTGCCATTGCCGACACATGAGATCGGCCTTACGGGCATGATCGCGCTCGTGCTTACGTTCGCGTACGGCAGCCTCTTCTACCGTACGCTGCACCCGCGGCCTACCCATGGTGACGGCCGGCAATCCATTGCGTGACGCGCGTAATGCAATGCAGATATATACAGTTCGTCTGGGTAGCGTGGCGTTGCAGTTTCCTTTGTTCTTATGCGTACAACCTGCGAATGTAAACTGTAGTGTTCTACGATACGTATATCGTGCGCCGTTGTTCTATTGTGTGCGTAGATGCGCAGGTAGTTTCATTATGTAAGTTGGCTTTCTTGCAGTGCGTTTTCGGCACTCACGGACTGAATCAGTGAGACATCGAAAGCTTCGCTTTAATATATTGTAACCTAGCCGAAGAAGAAGAAGCAAGTTAGGTGCTCCTGGAGACGAAGAAGTGTGGAGTTTTGAATACTTCCAAAAAAATTAAATCAAGGTTCCGGCACACAATGCTTGGTCAATCCCCCAGTGTGGGTACGAGCCATAGTATGAGGATATCATCATCACCATCATCATTAAGACCAGAAATAAAGAGTGATGGCCGCCTTGCTGGCTTGCATGATCACGCGTTCTGTTACAAATATGGAGCAATCAGATAACGAACATTGTGCGACTCGCCTGAGCCACTCCCATTTTTCATGGACAATATGCACCGACATTAGAGTTGCCCACGTCGCACAGTGCGTCTACGGTGAAGAGCGGTCCTGTGCGGCTGAGCACTGCTCATATTGAACTCTTATTACAGCAAGCTTGACTCCAAGAAATCGAACGCTGGCCAGGCCTTTCAATATTGCCATGAGTGATCCTCAGCATGACAAAGACAGCACGCGTTCTTGCGAGTTTCGCGATTCTACCGCAGCAAATCAAATCTTCACTAAAACGGAAGTAATCTCTCATATCTTAAAGCGTAATGCACTTTCCTTTATTGGCGGAACTAGCACAATTAAAAGCTTCGATGTCGATGCGCAGTACAGTGTTTAAGTGCTTTGCTGGCCTTAATGAAGTCGCAATCCATCGGCCGTCACGACTTTCTTAGATTTTCGGTGTTGCAGCGAACCTTATCAGACCCGTCTTTGAATTAAACGGGTCTCAGAGCGGTGTTTTCACGCTGTGAATTGATTATACAGTTCTGTGGCTCTCAAATCCGAAAAGACGAAGATCAAAAGTAATGAGCAGAAACCACCCAGCGCGTACCTCTCGAGTAAATGTGTGTCCACGTCTGTTGGATATTCTAAATGGCCTCCAAGCCAGCTTCATTTGGGTCAATGGGGATCATTTAGGTCGAGGATAACTTCGCACGCTACGGGAAAGAATGAGATGCGACGCTGATAATAATTATCACTTGATTCTATAGGTTAACTTCTGGTTTTCTGCATCATTCACAATAGTCGTTTATATTATTTTATGCGGACGAGAGAAATATTTATCATATATTCACTTCATCACTGCTCAGCTGGTAGAGAACCTAAGAGACTTTCTAAAGTTCACCCCGAATTGATCATTTGAGCTTACTTATAAAGCACTGCGATATCCACGAAATGTCTTCGGCGTCAAAACGTATACTACTTCACGTGAAAATCAACTATAGCGTGGGTTTCTGTCGGTAAGGATACCTATGGCGATGTTTCGAGTGAAGTTGACGAGCTTTATTTCAGGAAAGCACTGCACTTTGTGAGCGTCGCTGGTTATAACTTAGCCAGTACAATATTGTATGGTTCTCAAGTGTCACTGAAGTAGCGCTACCCTGCACCTGTACACGTAATGAAGTCAAAATACAAATAATGAAGGAATGGGTTTTAGGAGTGACACAAGATAAAAATTGCATTACACTCGCGCACACTTGCGCCAGTGTACGCAAGCGTGCACAAGCGTGCGCGAGTGTAATGCACTTGAGGTACGAAGACCTCAACTGCACGATAGCTTTCTTGATTTACGGTCGGGAAAATATCTCAATACGAACACCTACTTGACGATGCACCATCATTGCAAGGTTCTATCAGGCGACCATGGAAGTGAGTGCTCGTCGTGGCTTTTTGTGTGGCTATTAGCTGTGACACTTCCATTCTGAAACCCAGGAAGCATTGATCATGAGCACAAGAAATGCCAAATATTTTCTTCTAGCATTTGTGTTCTCGAAGGAATTTAAGTATTATCCCCTTTATGTAAAGCATGCAAGTATTACTCTCTTTCTGTATTCAAGTAAACATAATAATGTCTAGCGCAATTTGACCCGTTTGTGTATCTCTGCCATTCTTAGAGACTTCCACGATACAATAAATATACGATCTTCCGCAGCGAAGCATGCCAAAGCAAAGAACGTGAAACATTTTCCGTCGGCAATACTTTGTTTATTGGTGAGCTGTTGCGGGAACATACTGCGCTTTACTCCACAGTCTCGTGGAAAATTTATAATGCGAGGCAACGTCCTTGGAGGATTAAGTTTTCTTTTCAGTCCCATGACTGGGAGATGTAAAAGAGGCTCCACGATAATGCTCCTATATTTGCTGTGTTCGTTCCATCTTGAATCCGGCTCTAAGCCAACGTAGTGCTCGATGTCACGGTCGTTATCTCGACAATCTCCAATTACGACATCCGAACCGCTGGAAGAAGTACAGTGCATTCCCCAGAAGTTCCGTGACAAAGGTGGCTTCTCGGTGGCAAGCAGAATAGCCCGTCGCCCGCGCAGTCGGTAATGCGATGGCGCCAGGCCAGACTTATTCAGCCAGCCCAGATGTAGCCGCGATAAAGCCAAGCACCTGTAGCGAGTGAGTGGCCTTTGTAAGAAAACTGAACGTGATAAGAATGTTTTGATCAAACGTCCTCTCAAGAATGCGTGTACACACAAAGCGGCCCCACAGGCGTGAAAGATTTCGGAAGAATGCACGCTTTCACGTACGTTCGAAATCATCGCCTCTCTCGACCTGCCGCCGTGGTACAGTGGCTGCGATGTTGTGAGGCAAGGTCGCGTGCTCTAAACCAGGCCGCTGCGCTATATTCAAATGGGCGCTGAATGCAAGAATGCTTGTGGACTGGGATATAGGCGAATGTTGAGAAAAACCCCCATGTGATCATAGATAATACGAAGACCCCTACTGCGGCACCTCTGGGAGCTCAGCCGTTTACTTGAGAGGTTATGCCTCATCAATTATTAATACTACTACTACTACTGGAAACCCTCTTCTGGTTGAAGGATGGCCTGGAAACAGAAGTGACATGCATATATTTTGCATTAACTTCACTGGCCTCCAAGTGTTGGCATGAGTAGTGCCGTTAAGCAATCATACGTAACATACTTTTCATGACATTTGAACCACTGTACGTCCTCTCTTCGAATTCATCGAGTGCCTTAGAATAGCGTACCATAAGGAAACAGAAGTAAGCAGAACGTAGATGTTAAGCGTCGCATTACGGGGTCACTACACGATTGCAATGCACCATCCTTTCAACACATATCTAATCACTAACGCACTATGCGCACTGCTGCACGCTGCACATCATATCACAATGAAAATCATACATTTTGTGTATCTGTTTCTAGCGCTATGTTGTTCCACAGCTTGGTATGCACAGGTTTGCACACGAGCCTGATTAGCAATAATTAACAGCATATGAAACAATTTTATTATCAAGTACACATGAAGTCAATCTTGTTAGCATACAGACTAATTTGTCATCTTCGTTCAAGTAATGTGTGGTGCCAAATGTTATGCGTGGGGCCTGACCAAATTACACCCCCATTTTCAGATATACCACGCAATACGGGAGTATATGTTAATGCATAGGTGCAAGTTTGTATCAGCTAGTGCAAGACAGGGGTATAATTGGAGATCGCAGGGAGAGGCTTTCGTCCTACAGTGGACATAAATATAGGCTGATGATGATGATGATGGTATTGCAAAGCCATTGCCCGCACAATATATGAATAAATGGTCATCGAATGCTTATTACGTAGATACCAAGTAATGTTGCATCTGCGTAACCACATCGGTCCCCCCTATTCCACCTGGTGGCTCACGGTAGCTATACCACAGAAGCCCAACGATACTTGGTAAAATACATCTAGACCTTGATGGCGGATGACACCAGCGAGCCTCTGGACCTTGAAACTCTTGAGGCATCAATTATTTTGATTTATTAAAGTCATTTATCGGCGTGCCACATTTCTTTTATCACATAGAAATCACACATCAGTGGTCCGAACAAACGCCCACTTCAACTTCAAAGTAGTGTTCACAGCAATCATTGAATCGTAAACATGCTACACATTACAGTTTTCGCTCAAGCTTTCGTGAGGAGGGTGCTCGGATTTATATGAGGCACTTCGATGTAATGTGGATGGCTTATTTTAACTCAGCCACGCACTTTTACCGGGAACACATATAGCCACACGAACCAGAGTTTTTGTTAAAGAGATATCGTTTAACAGACTAAGAAACCGAGAAAAAGAGACAAAGGGGGGCTGTGTGTAAGGCATATACAGGGAACAACCAAACAGGCGAACAGTTAAGCAAGACGTAAGGGATGGTAACATTTAGTAAAAATAATAAAGTATTTGCTTTCTGTACAAGCGTTTCACTTTTCTGTCTAGTTACACTAGGGATAACAGTTATCGAAATCAAAAAGACAAAATCCCATCAGTGAGAACTTAACCTACAATCCTGCCAACGACTATGCGTTACTCCACGAGCTCAGCTGTTACGAAGATAATTTTCCAATGGTTCCACTTTGAAGCACACCTTCTTATAAATTAATTACTTGTTAATTAATTGTTTATTTATTTTTTATTTATCGGTGTTTCTCGCATAGTTGTTCGTGGAAAAAGTGATTAGCTCGAACAACGAAAGCTCCATCTACTGACACAGCTCATGACAGAAAATAACGCTAATTGACAGCACACCTTTTCAATCTCGTCCTTCTGCCTCAGACTATATCAATCGCATAAATGAATGTATGCTTACTTTGAACTTTACCTGGCACGAGCGTGCCCTATGCGCAAGAATTTTCTCTCGGAGGCACTCTTCGAGCCGACGAGAAAAGGCCATTAAAGTTCATGAACTGTTTTCTTGGAAATCAGGCTATACAATGACCTGTAGGCATACATATCCTCAGTGAGCAGCTGACAACGTGGCGATAATAATTATATGTTTTCATTGTGTGGGACACTCACAGTGGTAATAAATTAAGTTCACCGACTCGTATCCTGCAGATTAAGAATGCGCGTGATGGTCTAAGCCGGAAATTCCTGGCCAAAAATTAATGTACTCTAATGTCAGGTATTGCTACTCGCCCTGAAACTTTTCCAGGCTACATCACGCCTTCTTCGCCTTGGCACACTGTGATAGCGGATCTATACTTCTCGAAATTGAATAAGCCCGAGTTGGGAGGGATCGACGAAGCGAAAGAGAAACTATGTCCGCAGAGGACCGCAACAAAGTATCGTTGGCACAAAGGGAGCACAACCTGCTGGAACAAACAGAAGCCTTGCAGGCCAACGTATCAGCGCTTCGAAACAACTCCCAAACACGCGCAGGAGAAGCGCCGAAGGAAGGAGCAACCGCCAGAGCCAACGCAAAGCGATGTCCCGGGTGGTCTACCAGCTCTGTTCCGGAGAGTGAGATATCACTAGCATCTCGTTCCGACCAGTAGAGTGTACGTGTGTGTGTTTGTAGTCAGCAGGAAATGCCAGCGGGAAAGCGAGTAGGGAAAGGGAAAAGAAGCAAGCGTGATGCCAAACGCTCTCGAAGCGAGAAAGGCGTCGAAAGCCCGGCGGCAACCGCGAGGCTCTCACCTCGCCATCGTTTTGAACCCGCGCGGTGGAGGATTTCGTTTTCATGAAGGCAGGAGTGACCTTTCCGAAACGCTATCTTTCTAGGATGCCAACCCGCATAGGCCTCCAGAATAACTTAGCGCTCACCGGTAGCCGTCGCGAGAACCAACAGAGGAGGAAAGAAGATCCCTCGCTCGTTTCTCACTGCTGGCCCACTGGGTGGATCCAGATTACCCCCATTGATATCGGGGGAGGGTCATAATCAATTGGGACCTGGATCGAAGCGGTATATATAAGCGGCGTCGGGGAGGGACGGTGTCACTCCATTGTGCACCCGCGGTTGGACAGACCGAGCAAAAACACAGCAGTCGCTTCGCAGCAGCGTGAAAGCACAGCAAAAATGCTCGCTAAGGTGAGTCCTCTGCGGCACGGCGCCAGCACCCGGATACTCGACGGCGATTCCCGGATTATCGACAACGCACGTCGTCGGAGCACCATCAGCGTGATTTCTTGTTCCGGGAACGCTTGTGCAGGTTTAATTCCGCGTGTGACGATCCGAAATGTCTCGGTAATAACGAAACGAACGACGATGACAGCCCGCTTCGGTATACCTGGACATTCACCTCATGATGCTCGCATTTAGAGCCAACTGCACTGTGGTCGCCAACTCGCCTTCCTGATTACAGTGACATTGGTTGCCTGCCGAAAGGACTGATGGAACAATTGTGTTCAAGAATTAGGACACTATTGATTACTCCTACTAGGACCCTATTGGCTATGAAGCGCAGGCGAACGATCACAGGAGGTCTGCATTTTAGAGACGCCGTCCGTGCGCTTTATAACTAAAACACATCTTTAGGCACTTGTCATGTCATAGTTCCTAAAGCAGTAGAGAAAGCTTTAGAGACTCTGCCTAACATCGTGCGACATGTCTTGGCGATCCAAATTCGTAAGGCGATCCTAATACATACCAGTCCTTTCCTAAAGATTCGTTATCCTCTTGAATTTTTTTAAACAGGCAACTCACACGCTTATAGCAACATGCTTTCTCGCTAGCAGCTTGACGCGAATTTCTGTCCTGGAAGCCGACTGGTATTTCCTGGCGAGCACTTTCACACCCATTCAGCTATTCGCAATTGTCGCTACAGCTTCATGTGGCCGTGAGCCCATGAGGCTTGCGACCATTTGGCCACCTGGATGAGTGTGAGGAGAATCGGTTGAGCAACAATTATGACTAGGACAGAAGGTTTCCGAGTGAGAAAGGGTTACTAAGCTTAATTCAATGTATTACGGCAGCGCAGACCGTCGTTAGGCAAGATAATATTCTGACACTCCCCGGTCATTTAACCAATATAGGTTGCTCTGAAGCGTTTTGTTTCTTTGTAAATTGAGACTGCAAAAATATGCAAAATTTATCCTTAAATGAAGCCCGATTTCCCGTACACCTAATCCCAGCTTAGTTCTCAACTGCTAAAGACATCACCTAGGACGTTTACAGGCTAAAGGGTTTTACAATAATAATTTCAGCTGCCTGCAGCGATCGAATGTTGTGTAGACGATTGCAGATACACATAAGTTCGGGAAAGTTGAAAGAATAGAGACATAGCATAATAATACCAACTCCCGTTCTATTTATAAAATTTTAGGACGCTAGCAGAAAACTTCTCCTCATTTATGTCAGTTATAATCAAAATGCATGCTATGAAAATTAAGCGTACAGAGCGTTTTCCCACTGATGGTGCATGCAGGTAAAACTGCGAGGCACCAGCTTTGAAAATTTGAAGAAACTGATAATGGGGGGGGGGGGGGGGGGGTATTTCACTTATGCCCATTGCGTGTACCTGGCTAACTTCCAGAGCAAAAATGTCAAGACACGTCGTCTGACTGTTGTGTGTGTTTCTCGGTTCTTGCAGCTCGTTTTCCTGGCGGTCGTCGCCTGTGCCATGTCCCAAGTGCTGGTCTACCCAGGCGGAGGCGGATACGTTGAGGTAACCGCGTCGTTAGCGGCTTGCTAAACACCTCGCTGCCAGAACAATGCAATCGTGGTTTCCACCATAAACTTGCCGACGGAGAAGTGGTTTTTACTTATTACAAGGTGGCAAAGTACTGCTCAGAATAAGGAATTCTGGCACCAGTTACCTAGTATTATATTGCCGATGTCAGGGTATTGGACGTTGTCCGTAACTGAGCCCTCCAACCACCGCGTGAGACTGCAAGGGCTGACCTGTCCGACTGCGTGCGTGTGAGAAACGTGCCATAAAACACGTAACGACTGGCCGCAGCTGCGGAAGCGACCTGCAGTGCGGGCTAGAACAATGGAAGTGAACGATGAACGATGCAGCGAGTGAAACCGGTAAGCGTTGCACACCAGAGCGAATTCCTTTAAACTTAAATCGTGTCAAATAGCACGAAAAGAAGAATTCCCAGTTCATGCTCTCGCGTAGTGATTTCCTGCGCACCTCTGAAGTGAGGTAAAGCTATAGCAACTTGAAGAAGCCACCAACGCTTTACTCCATAAAAGAAGTGACGCAAGAGTAGTTGTATTGCACGCAGGTTGGTTCACGCGCATAGTTTCGGCTTTCCGGCAATATGATATACTATGGCCGTAGTATATCCTTACTCCTTACTGCAGAACAGCAGCAGTGCGATTTTCCTAGCTGGGGTTACGGTAAAGGGTAGCGATGCATCACTGCAAACAAGCAAAAAATTGCACTTCTTTTATGTGCACTCTCGTTAGTGCACCGTTAGTGAATGAAACAGTAGCAGACTTATATTTAGCGCGCTACATGTGTGGTATACTTATTATTAGCGAGATACATGTATGCTACTGTTTAGATATCACGAGTAAAAGTTTTACCAAAAACAAATGCGTTTCTCCATCCCAGCTAACTGAACACATACTTTCGTCAGAATACTCTAAACACTTTGACAAGGCGTCAGAATGCAACACTAAATAATAAGTCTGATAGGGTAAGTAACCACTCCGTAGAGCCGATAAGTAAAGTAGATAATAAATAAACTTAATCAGGCCGAAGCCCAAATTAGACAGGGACAATTTCATGCCCATAATTTAGTCTACAGCTCAATTTTTAGAGCTGTAGCAAGGGATATACTTGCGAGAAACGTACGCAAGTATATCCCTTGACAAAACCGCAGGATTAGGCACTTCCTCAAATTTTTCCTACGCCGTCATAATTAACTTGGCCACTGAAGGTTAGGACAAAACACCCAATTCGTCTTCTGCCTCTTCGGATGCGCGCAGGAATCCGGGACAAGAAGGAGGAAAGCACGTCGTTGGTGCATTGCATAAGGCAGACAAGTGAAAATTTCCTACAACGAATTAAAAAACAATAATGGGGTTTTACGTGATAAAACCACGATCTGATTATGAGGCACGCCGTAGTGGGGGACCCCGAAAATGTTGGACCACCTGGGGTCCTTTAACGTGCGCCTAAATCTAAGTACACGGGTATTTTCACATTCCGCCCCCATCGAAATGCTGCCGCCGTGGCTGGGATTCGATGCCGCTGACCTCGTGCTTAGCAGCCCAACACCATAGCCACTAAGCAACCACAGCGGGTTTCCTATGAGGAATTAACAAAATTAAGTTGAATAAAAAAGACCTTTGTGCGTAGCAATAAAAAGAACTTTCTTTGCAGGAAGAGACCCAGCAGTTAAGTTAAACACGGCGCACATTTGTCGATCGCATTAGGTCTGGCAATATTCACCAGTTTCTTGCCGGAGAACGCCTGGTATAGTACAGTCGAATCCCGTTAATTTGAAGCTTGCGGGACCGCCATATTTGATCGAAGTATCCGAAATGTCGAATTACCGAGCGGCGGCAAAATGAATAAATTCAAATTTTTATATTGCTCAAATAGTCTGTAATGTCTTTCCGGTTCTTGCACTTGATGTAAGAACTGTCATATTCAACTCAACTATCATGCGCTGACGTCATGCATCAATGTTTAAACGCTGCCTTAGCGTTTAACTGAAAGAAAAAGTAATGTTCTGCAAGTTCTGAAAACAAAATTCGAGTCAAAGTACAGTAAAACAGGCTCACGCCTAGACGGCACCACCAGCTGAATTTCTTCAGTTTTCAAGCCTTACCCCCGTATTCAGAAATGCATCTTAATTTGTAGCTCATGCTTGACTTGATACAAGTGACTCATGGCGTGTACCTGCCTTAGGCACCCATTGCGTTTCCTTCGGCGCGTTTAGGACAGGCGTCATTTAAATTAAGTCAAGCACAGGCATCAAGATAAGGTGCGTTTCCGAATACGAGGGTTAGTGACCGCTGTAGCGTATGAGGCAGTGCTGGAGAGCGTGAAATTATTCAAAGTGTCATATTCTTGTGTTCGAAACAAGTTTTTCTTCCATACCAATATATCTTTTCTCGCCAAGACTTCTTCGAGAGTTCGAATTAGGCAAGAGGTTTCATTACCAAAGATATAATTAACCAGAGTCAGCGGCATGCAGGAAACGCGGCAGTGCTAATAATACCATCTTCGCCCGAAACTGAAGCACTCGTTTTCGAGAAAATTTGAAAACTAGTACGGTCGAAGAAAATACTTATAATCTAATCGTCTGTAGGGTGTGTGGTGCACTTTTTCTAAAATACGAACGTCAAAAAACAAGGTTTATGTTCACAATAAGACGATCCTCAATTTCTCGTTCGAAATGTCTCAGAAAGACGCCTTGATGTCAGCATGCCGAGGGATGTTTTGCATTTGGTTGTTTCTTTCTCTGCGGAACGTTAAGAAACGTTTCTCGATGTTCGCGCTTCGTGAAGTCTCATTTTTATGAGTACACATTTACTAGCTCAAATCTATTCGGTGTCAAATTTTGCAGTTAAAGTTGCTGGTCTTCTTGTTTTGGTCTGACCACCAAATTTTGTTGTTAAAAAAATACACTTTGCGGCTTCAGTGTCCTAGTGCGAGTAACTCTTTCAACCACTGAGGAAACTCGAAAGCCCGCGTAGGGTCAACTTACAGTCGTACAGTCGGCTTCTCAATCTAATGTTACGTAGAACAAAATTGGCGGTGTCGTAAGCAGCGTTGCTTCGCGTGAGGCAAGGAAATGTCAGTTTCCACTTCGGACTATTTCCTGGACTGTGTAAAGCACGAACGCCCCTTTGGAAGCATGGTGCTGAGACGTGCATCTCGAACGTTTCTTTCGTCCGTTACACCACAAAAAGATGCAGAACTTCCTTTCTTTTTCCTTGTATTTAGCTATTTCACGATGCGGAAACCCTCGGCACTCTGATGCTCTTTCATTAGCGGTCCATGAATAGGTCCTCCTGGTCCGTTCCATTTTCATTCGTGCCAGACCAGTCGTGCTCTTATATTTTTTAATGAAGGCCTTCTTCTTTCGCGCATGTATTCGTCTTCGTGTTTCTACAAGAGCGCAGTTTTATAACTCGAGGCTCGAGGAACAAAAAAAAAAGTACAGACAAGTTGCAGTTCATGTACAATGTTTCAGAGAGTTAAGAGAAAAGGCTATTCAGCGCAGATATAACCCACTACACTTGCCTGATGTACTGGTTTGTCTTGTCGCGTTGGCATATCTGTTACGCAGAAATAACAAAGTCTGACACGTAAGCACGCTTTCGTCTTTGCGCCTAACTCAGCCTTCTTTCCGCCGAGCATGTTTTCATTTCGCTACGTTTAAGGAAGCGCCTGATTAAGCCGCCATATTTAGTACTCAGGCATCGCAAAAGCAAAGTTCAATGACCGTTATTATCAAAAGCTTTCATAGTACCAGCCGTTGTTCCTGCATAAGATTGACTCTATACGGAGTCTACATTGAATTGTAGTCTTAGTTAGCAAAGCCTTTTAATAATCAGACTGTGTGATAGGGTTATAGAAGCTGAGTTAGAGTTTCAAAGTGTAGGTAGCTAGTTTTCACGGCACTGTGACAAAGGTAAGCGTTCTTATGGTTATTTGCCGCGGCTAATTTGCCGTACCAGAGTTTACTGAATTACAATGTCAGTTACATCTTCTGCGTAATAAAAATATCAGAGAAAACACTGCAGTTACCCTTGGACAGGCACGAGTGCCATCTGAACATGTCTTTTCTAGACAAAACGTACTACGGAATGTGCTTCAAACACTGATATGGAACAACTACAAACGTTAGGCACCCCTCGGGGTGAAACTCAAGCTGAAAACTCACTCGTTACTTTCCAGGGCAGTTTCGCGGCAGGTTCATGCATTTGTTAGTACCTAGTGTTTTGTAGTTTGTAGCAGGTTAATCGAGAGACGTGGGAAACGTCTACCAGACAGATGAATGGTGAGGAAGCCATCATAAATGCATTCTGATTTGTTTCGCTTTAGCTTACTAATGAGATGAGAATAAATTGGTGAACATATTAAGCCCAGGGAAATAAATTTAGCGAGCTGCGACAAAAATGTTTGATCAGCGTCATTGCCATCAGGAAGGACGCATTTCTCACAAGTTTACATGACTGTAAAATGCGCGTGGAACTACTTGTTTGTCTATCGCCTTCTGCAACTTGAATATGAAATCCTAATTATTTCTAATAAAATCTAATGCGACATGAGCTTATACGTGCACAGACGAAGATGACACACTCCAAATACTGAACCATAACTTCTGTGAAATTCACAGCTTGCTTACCAAGTGCCACATTACGCACCTTCTTTTTGACCAACCAACATTTTATCTTCATAAGACCTTTGTGTGCGATACACAACTGACGTTCCAATAACCTCAGTTTACAAATATGGTTGCAATGAATGACATCTGTGGAGTTCAAAACTATAAAAGCGCCTTCTGGTGTTTTTTTCTCTCTCTCTCTCTCTCTGTTTCACTATCTCCTCTTCCTTCTCATATGTAGGGTAGCGAACTGGCCAAAGTGGTGAACCTCCCAGCCTTTTCTTCTATCCTTGTCTCTCTATTTATATGTTGTCACTGACTATAAATATCGCACTAGGCCGGCGCACATTGCAATGCACAGTATGAAACAACGTGAATTTTGCCTTCTGCATCCTGCCCCCCCCCCCCCCCCCGAAACCCTCTCACAGCCCCCGCAGCCCTACCACTTCAGCTACGACAGCGTGAACCCGGTGGAGGGCGCCCACCACTACCACGAGGAGACCAGCGACGCCACCAACTCGCGTACGGGCTCGTACGGCTACACGGATGCCAACGGCATCACGCGCCGCGTCGACTACGTCGCCGATGCCGGAGGATTCCGTGCCACCGTTACCACGAACGAGCCCGGAACCGCCTGCCAGCGCCCCGGCTGACGTGCACTACAATTCGCCCTACTCCCACTAAAACGGGCTGAGGCCGCACACTTAACAGTATGCATGTTGGCTAGCCACACACAGTCGAGGGGGCGTGTTGTCATTTCGAACGCCTGCTACTTTACCCTGCTTCTCTGCTTGAAACAACGGTAGAAAACCTTTGCCGAATTACCATTCCACACAGATCTCAAAAAGGGAGTGTCTTTTCTTGCTTGGTTCACGCGAAAATTTGTAAATGGACAGATGAATTTAGTTCGTTGCATCTCTCACCAGGTAAACGCATTCTTTCTTTAGCGTCATCATCTTTTTTAAGCAGGCAAAAATTTCGTCGCTTTAGGTAATATTATGCGCCTCAAATTAGGGGTGCGAACAGACATCATTATTGGCAAATGTTGGCAGAATTTTTAAAAATCCACCCTGCCGGGATACTAGCGAAAGAAGAAAAATTGGTGTAGTTTAACCCAGCTAGCAATGCACCCGGACCAGAATTCACAAAGCTTTTCGTTCGTATCTGCTACCCACCATTGGCAGGCTACCTTCGTAAATAATATATCCGACACCAGGGTTGGCTGCTGTCTGGTCTTACGAAGAATTTTAACCTAAGAACTTTTTTGTGAATAGGGGCCCTGGTTCCTACGAAACCGGAACTCATGCGGTATCATTCAGTGGATAGCATCATAGCACTGCGGAATATTAACATCATTACGCTCATAAAGTTCCCTAGCATTTCTCCAAAAAATATACGCGTTACCCAAGTAAGCATTGCCAATTACATGAATGCTACTCTCTCTACTCCACACGGCCAGCTTTCGTCTTAATATGTAATTTCAGTTATGAATCACGGAAGCACTTAGTCATTGCTTAATAGGCAGATGTTGTTTCCACGCACAAAATTGTACAATAAATTTCGCACCTCACAAAGCTTAGTTAACCATGGCATCTGCCTAAACTTTTAATGTAACTTTCTTGTAGCATTTATTATGGGTAGGTAATTTTTATGCTTTTCATTATAAAAAACGCGTCCTGCTCGTTAGCCACTAATGTGAGTGGCCGTTGCGCACGGGTCATTTAAGAACGGTGGGAGGAACTGCTTGTGCTAGATGGGCCGCGAGTGGCGAGAAGACTCGCGCTAGAGGCAAAACAAGATATATAAATACAAAACACATAAAAACTACAAAAATGCTCTCTAGTCTTTGTACTTTCGTGGCGCCGTCTAGTTTCGTCTTATTATGTGAAGCACGTGATGCGTTGGTGTATTTATTTGTCATTTATTCTCATCTGCTTGGTACGTGTACGCGCTAGTTGTCGCTTGTGTGTTCCTATTTACGTCGGCAAAGCTTGCGTTTTCGCTAAATAGGAAGGAGTTCGCATAGCACTGCTGGCGTTCTACATGTGTGTGTGCACTAGGTGCATTCTATATGTGATTCCTATTTACCGTAACACTGGCTTGTTTAATACAAATTACATCAGCCAGACCAACAGGCACACCCAGGTAGCCTTATGTTCGTGCCGGTCTATCGTCACACTTTGACGCCTCTGACTGTATGTGACTAAGTCGTTTTTGTGTCAAGGATTGTCAGGGATTCTTTTTCGTGCCTTATATGTGCATTAATGTTGTTTGTGTGTTTAAATGTGCTTATTCTAGAACCCAGTTCTCTTCAAGATGTATATTTCTAGACTTAATATCTAATTTTGTTCAAAGTTGCTTGATGTCCACCAGGAACGTGTAAACCTATTAGGTATTAAATGTTTTTATCGCTCGAAGAATCGTCTGGTTTGCCGAGCACTTTCAAAACTGGCTGGTTACCTGCTTCTTTACCTGTAAAAAAACACTTGAATTGGTTGTTTGAGGGAATGCTTTCAGTGTACTTCACTGCTTTCTTTGTCCCGTGCCTTGTTCCAGTGTTCTTTGTTATGTACAGAAAACAATAAAATAAAGAAAACAAAGCGCTGAAACCGTACACGCTCCTCTCGTTCCTCCTTAATGATGCAGTTCATTAAGAATGACGGTATGGCTGACACAATTTCAAAAAACCAGTTCAAACTGTGCGCACAGTGGGAAGGTCCAAGGTTTATTGACAATATTAGGCATGACATTTACGCGGTTCGCTTCTGAAAATAAGCTCAAGCACGACCCTTTGTTTGTTCCTAACTGAATAGAGTAATTCGCGGAACAAACACCAGCAAAGTTATTGAGAACAAAGCTAACGGATCATGCTTCCGTCCGTCAAAAGTAAGTTTATTCAGTTTTACCTTGGGCATCAGCTAAACTGCTCTCTCACATCTTTACATCTCATGTATATATTTTTTCGGACCACGTGAGCTACTGTGGAGCACATTATAACTGAATGAACGATTCAAGGCCTACTTCATAAATAAGCAGCATAAGTGGCGTATGGAATGTATTCTCAAGAATTATCTGTTCATAGCCTTTGGGCTGGTCAGTCCGTCTCCCAGCATAAACACTTTGTCTCTTGTGGCTTTTGTATCTGGACACAGTCACAACAAATGGCGAGAATCGGCTGCTGAGACTGTAGCCGAACACTTTACGCATTTGGCATAATATTCAGCTCCTGGCACCAAGACCTGTTTACGGAAGGTGTAAGGACAACTCCAGGCTGCGGTTTCCAGCGAAAGACTTCCTCCGCCTTTTGCTATACGTTAGGTTACGTGTAATGAAACAGACACACATGGGGAGATAAGAGTAAGTGTGCCGCGTAGGACACACGTACAATGCGTGTATGTTTATTAATATCTCTCACAACCGTACATTACTAGCCTAATTCACTTCGGTTTGATTCAGCGGTACTGCTTGAAGTATGCTTGAAAGTGTCATTAGCGAAAAGTACCATGGCACATTGAGGTAACATAGCAGAAATACAAGCCTTTTTAAGCAATTTGTTATTCCCTAAGGCAATGAAAAAAAGCCTCATTAGCTAAATACGACGGTAGTTAGCATCACTTCCGCGAACTTTCCAGGAAAATTATTACATACATCAGTTCGATAATTAAAACTTTACTGGAAGGAACTTCAGTCACTGGACATTTTGCTTGTGCAAAGATTCTCTGTAGCATGACGCTGCAGCTTGTTGCTTCTTCTAGTTTCCCAATCAACTGCTTAGATAAGATTCGTCTCTCAATAACAACGATGGACTGAGCATTTCGTTGCAACTTCTGTGGTCAATCCTGGATTTATTTTAGACTAAATTAAAATGCACCGCTCTTTATAGTCAAAACCACAACCTCGTTGAGTATGGGACAAAACCGTGTCGCCAGCCACAGTTACTGCCACAAATCATTCACATGCATGCAGTAAATGCAACGTTTAACAATGATTATTGTCGAGCACAAAATTCAGACCCTAGAGACACTTAAGTTTTTTGCGTCTCCCATTTACAATGTCCCGTACAGTGAACAATAGATGACATGGAGAGGTGGCAAATCATCACAAGATGCAAATGTCTGTGTCCTTCCGTGCAATGCAATATAAATGCTTTTACGTAAAGCTTTGTGCTTTTTTTTTACATTTTCTGGTCATAACAAGCTTGTCAGCGCATATTTATGACATCTTTCATCTGGTCCCCCTTGATTTCAATGACGCGAAGTTCTCGCGCACCTCGTTCTATGAAAGTAAGCCATGAGTGGCCCATTTTTTAGTATCCTATAAGACTGAGAAACCAAGCAAGCATTTACTTTTTTCCCCTTTGAGTACTGAAGTCTTTGATGCACTAAGTCTGTCGGCGTGCATCTCATGTTTTTGACAAGACACTACTAGACAATAAAACTTACATTTATGCTTTGTAGCCTGCACTATCTTCTGGTGCCTCCATCCCCAGGAGCAAACAGAAAGCTACACGAGCTAGCGGTTTTGCCTACTTAAGCGCCGAAGCATGTGTGACACACAAGCGCTTGTGATATGCCCATGTTCTTTCATCTCCCTTGCTTTATAAAATAGGCACTAATGTGTCCACAGATACCCTTCTTATAAACAAGAATGTACACAAAAAGAAAAACGTAGAAGACCACGCACGAAGAAAAGAGAAAGCGTCTCTAAGGCTTAGGAGATAACTGTTTATTATAAAAATTCAATAGTATGAATCACAACAAATTCTCAATGTCTTGCTTATTGCGAATTACATCGACCGAGAAGTTTGAAGTATTACTTTGGAAATACTAAATCAAATCATAAGGAAAACATTGAAAAAGTCGACCAGCTAGTTTAAAAAACACTGTAAAATTTAAAACGGGAGCTTTCACTTCGAATCATGGAAACAGTTATTGATGTCACTATAATAGGAAAGCAAATCAAATATCAGGCACAGACGACGCTGATGTACTTATCAAACAATAAACAGAGGAATAAAAAACGTTTTACGAATACCGAACAAACAGGACAACATCCGCGAATAAACTTTCAAATATGTGAGCGCATTAGGGGAGGCACGACAGATAAAGATTTTACTGCGGGGCCCTGGTAAAATGGTTTGCGGGGGTAGTGAAATTAATATTTAGTAATCGCTATGAAAAGACGAATAAATATTCTGAGCTGAAGATTTCACTTAACATATTTCTGCTCCTCTACGTGCTGATATGGACGTTGAGACTCACCTTATGGAAATATAAATAGTAAATACACGCGTAATTATAGTGGATGGCGCTTTGGCGGTGGTGTCTGTAGAATAGGAGCTATCGCATGAGCAACCTTTGACTCTGAAAAAAAATAATACCCAGAGGAACCGGTGTGTTATGGTGGCACTGCGACCTCGGGTTGTAAAATTTGACTGCTTCACTGGCATTTGGACAATGATCTGCCAAGGGCAATGATTTGCTAACTGCTTTCTTTTTGTACATGTTGTTGCTTCAAATTGCCAAAAGTCATTTTTGCATTTCAAGAACTAGAAAAGGACGAACATCGTACTAGTTGTGTGAGCCGTTTTAGGATACACTACTTAATCCCAGTTATCCCAAATGGTATGGCCACGCATGTAAATAGTATTTTACTGTTGCAGTTGTTTTTTCATACATATCCTTTTTACGCCAAGTATTCTTATGGTTATTGAAATAAGTAAGAAATGTCATTATAAATTAATCATCTTCTGGTATTACCATTCCGAAATGAGTAATTGTTATAATGCATGTTGCAATATACATGTCAAACAGAAGAAAAGAAGTAAAAAGAAAACATGATTATGTTCACATGTCCTGTTCTTACATTAGCCTGACGCTTTGTACTTTTTCCTTCCATCTACTTCTCAGCATTCCGTCATACTGATTCCGCGTTCATATCTATGAATGGCGATCTCATTTATACTTTGGAACTGCATAGATCCTAGTAACTACGATAACGCAAGACGCGCAATATTCGGGCTTCGATGTTTGTATGGATGAGCATCGCCGGCGCCTGCTGCTTAAAACAAGGTTGTTCTTGATTACAGAATAGCGTGACGCCTGAGGACAGATAGACTCGTTCCCTCTTATTGGTATTCTGCTCTTGTTCGCAGTCTTTGGCGCTGTATCTGCCTATCTCGATGGATGTGCGAAGATCTCCGTTCTTTACCAGCTTTTCTTGGGGTACGTGCAAGAGAGAGGCCGCAGCAGATTGGACAATGCACGGCATTTAAACAACTGCGCGCAGGTACCTTGAGAACTTGCAGTGAAGGCATTCTGCCAAGCAAACGATTCAGAATCGAGCACTTCTTGCTATTTGACTTGTCCAAACCATAGCACTACCCACAGAGAAGTTACGAAAAGTCACTTGTGAGTTACGGCACTTGTGCCTTATAATGACGTGCGCCTTCGCGTCTTCTTACGGCAAGAACTCCTGTGGTTCAGAACAGGTCTGCCACACATTTTTCTCTGGCTCCAGCCTGCGCCTAAGAGTCAGAGGACAGCATGCTGTGCGTCGTGACTTTGATAGTCTGACACGCGCCAGAAGGGATCTAAAAAAGACCCCGTGTTCTATAAGTATATGCCGTTCATGGCTTTATATAGTGGTTCCATGTATGCGCTTGCACCAACCAACTATAATTATCCCGCCTAAGGTTCCGTCCGAGCTCTGCGCGTAGGTGTGCCAGAGCACAATCACTTCACTTTGCCTTTTGATTTCCGGTGCAGCTAAGAACAAAAGCCTGTTCCCCTGTTTAGCGGTCCAAAATCTCACCGCAAACGTGCTTTCGTTTCGCCTTCAAGCCAACTCAATCACAGCAGTGCGTGGGAAGAGATGGAGGGTGCACGTAGGTTTGTCTGTTCTATGTACTTCGCCCCGCTTTCTTTTCAGCGAGTGCTCCTCCACGCCCTCTTTAATCATTCAAGTGTCTACTCGTGGCCCGAAGCCCCGCGTCCATCCCTCTTCGACCCGTCAGACACACGACGAGCGCGTAAATAACCTTGGCTTGCCTCCGTGCTGCTCGGAGCCGCAACAGGCGCAGCAAGGCAGCGGCGGGTCGTCTCCCAAAAAGCGTCCCGGGTGCCGCAACAGGCATCGTGCCCGCAAAAAGCCGCGAGCGTGTTACGCTGACACACATTTCGACTGTGCGTCGTGTCAGTCAAGCGAGCCCGAGATGACGGCGCACTGAATCCATATTCAACTTCTTTTAACTTACGGACAGCCAGAACGCGCGGCGGCTGTGCGTGCGAAGGACCGCGAATGCCACCTCATCGAAGCGTCGTCCGCATGTCCTTACACGCTACCTTGACTATACACGCCGGCTCTGCACGCACAATGGTCCGAACGCTCAGCGGCAATCAGCAGCATGAAAAAGCTGCCACTGCCACGTATATGACGGACCGGTGCGAGCCACATTCCCACCCCTGTTCCTGCATAAGCTGCGACACAAAGGTCGCCGCTGGCTGATGCAAACCTCAACCGCCACCCTCACTTCTCCGACGCCCCGCACCTTCGCCGCCACCCCCTCTTACACAAACTGCACACCTTTCTAGCATGGGTGAAAGTGAAATCTCTCACATGGAGAGGATGAGAAATACCTCACTTGTCTTTCCATTGCACCGAGACAAGACTAACGGGAAAAAAAAATAAAAGAGACAGCCGTCGTCGACCACGTCGTCCTCATCATCTTCTTTTACTCCTTTCGCTCTCCGAACAGTTTTCTTTTAATGTTCTTTCTTATTCTTTTCGTGTTTCCTTTCATTGCACGCCCCGCGTTCATGACTCTGTCTCCCTTGTCTCCTTTTTCTTTTTTTCTTTTTTTCTCTCTAGCTGCCCACCCTGCGCGGTGCCGACGAAGGCGAGAGTGCTGGAGTTCCGGCGATTCGCTTTGCGGCGGGCGAAGGCGGGGACGGACGATCCGGAGACGCGAAACGCGTGACCTCGGAATTGGGACAATGGACGCACCGCGAGCCGTGTGCCCGTGAGTATAAGAAGGCCCCACCGCCGGCAACATGTCGTCAGTCGCCGCCGCAGCTCGCTATCCGTTCCTCACCGTCAGCCACAGGGCTTCCTAATACTTCCGCAGGAATAATGATCGCTCAGGTGAGTTCGCAGCGCGCAGATGCGCTGCCACGGAGACGCCGCAGGTGGCAGTCCCCGTCGACGGTACGGGGTCGCAACGCTTCTAAGGACGTTGGGGAACGAAGGAACAAAGGGAAGCTTTACAGGAGCTATGGGAATTAGCGACATAAAGGGGAAGAAGAATGTATTAAGAAAGAAGGGAGGGTTTTGCGGGAGTGATGGGATGGGGATTCGCAGTCAAAAGGGAAATGTCATTGGGCTAATTTCCCGCGCACACATGTACAGTTTTCTCTTTATATGTTTTGCACTAACGTTTAGTGGTTAAAGCTAATATAATGCTAATTACAACGATGTACTGAGTTCGTCCGGCTTAAAATTTCTCTTTTCAAGCAATGAACAAGTGACGTAATGCCATACAAGTTGGAGGAGTAAGCAGCAAAATAATGCTGAATTTTTAAAGTTTTGTCCGGGGACACCACAACAGTAATGGTGCTCTCTACGGCTTTTCTAGGCTAACTAAGCAGCAACGTCTGATGCAGTAATTTTTAAAGCAATATCTTCAATCCCCGTGAGTTTCTGAATAGCATAAATGTAGCTAAAATTGTCACTTCATATCATATGACCGCGAAAAACCATCTATGCCTAAAGGTTCTCGTTGTCGAAGACGTGCTATAGAGTAGTCGAATATTAGTGGTAGATTGTTTATGCGCTTATTTCGCTGTGGAGCGCAAGGTCACAGATTCGAACCCTGTCGTGGTGGCCGAATTACGGCGATGGCAGTATGCAAGAATGCTCGTGCACAGTTTATTGGGTGCTCATTTAATAACCCCAGGCGGTCAAAATTAATTTGGATCCTTCATAACCCACATACAGTTTCGGGAGGTTAAACCCCAGAATTTGAAATAATTTGCTGGCAAGTAGCATGTTGTCTTTGCATTGGACTCATAGTTTGATCAATTTTAACTATAACATGAAACAAATTGTGCATCATGTCCGACAGTGATAACAGGAGGCGATTACAGATTTACAAATTATAAATGCCTATATTTGATGGCGCTCCTCACAACTAGCTATAAACAAAGCGAAGCTTCCAATTTACTCATAAGCTTCAGAATTACAATGTCAGGTATCTAAAATGTGGCCTTAAGGCTAAAACTTTTCAGCCCTGCAGTTAGAGAAAAATCGTTTTGTCTCTATCATGCACATCGCACACATCATCGCTTGGCTTAAGCAATTAACTTCTTTGTTATTCACTTCCTTTGTATAAATTAATTCCGTGATCCACATCAAAATAAATCATAATGCAAAACTTGGATCACCAGGCTTTATTATAATTGAAAAACGGAAAGTCATAATTTCTCATTGAAGTTTAAAAACGTACGCGGTAGCATGCGGAGTAATCTACGGCTATAGAGCGAAAGACACTGCGTTGTCGAGTATGGGAGCCTCGCAAGGACACAGCCAGCTCTAGCGAATAAGCAGAACAGCCGGCCCTATCGGTAGTGCACAATAGAATCCCTAATTTAAAAGCAACGCTCTCAAATGTCTACGGAGAATATCGAGAGAGAGAGAGAAAGGAGGAAGGAAAAGCAGGCAGAGTAAGCAGACATTATCCAGTTTGCAACCCTAGACATAGGGAGCGGGAAGGGGTAGAGAAAGAAAGAGGGAGAAAATACATGAGCTGTGATCGCACTTTGATATGTACTAAGCCAGGTGCAGCATATCTAAAGCCGGGCACTGAAGTCGGTCGCCTTCAGGTACTGAGTTCGAATGGCTTTCTGAGGTGGTGAGTTGCGAGGCCAGGCTCCCAAGACCATTGCTTCCTTAAATGGCCTCCGAATATCGAAAATTATAGTGAGAGCATTTTCCACACCATGTTGTCTCTGCAGGTGACCTTCGCCCTCCTGGTGGGATACGCTTCAGGTTTGGCCGCACACTACGGTGCCGGCGCGGGCCACTATGGCGGTGGTGCGTTCGGCTACGGTGGAGGCCTTATAGCTGCTCCTGCTGTAGTCAAAGCCATTGCGGCCGAACCCGTCTACGTGAGTAAACCATTTTTGTAGTACACAATGTCAGACAAAGAAAAGCACGTTGCAGTGAGGATAAAACCCCAAAACTGTCGCGATAAAGCACCCTGGCGTGATAATATGATTTCCTGTGGCCAAGTGTTGAAAGAGTTTCCCAAAAACTGCAGGACAACTTATTGCGCAAAATATCGTCGGGCGTAAAATTGGCTGCCCATCGTAAAGCCGGCAATGTCTCAGTGCGACATCCCTTCTCACCACTATTAGATTATATATTCCCTTTATCACGGTCAATGTATAAAAACACTTCTATGTCTGTCCATGTCATTCCAGCATGTTCGCCTTCGTCATAAACTGCGCCCAAGGCGCACAAGGCTCTACGATAAAATCGGAGCTACAGCGCATAGTAAAGAATCTAAACATCAACAGAAACGTCTTGTCACAGAAGCACACAGTGCACATCTTATGTGTTTTAAGGAAGAGGATCATCGAGTGCTGTCCGTAGAAAACGATAGGCGAAATGCGCCCGTTTTTTTAAAGCCTTGTGGTGCAGGCGTACATGCCAAATCATGCACAAGCCACAAGACACGTTCGAGAAAGTGGGATCACTGTGAAAAAAAGAAAAGCTCTAAATATATCGAAAAAGCTTTCGATATGGATTAGCTATCGCGCTTTTACTGCTTTAAATAATGTTACGGGAAGGAAGAAGTGTACTGATATTTACAGGTGGATTTTAATGACTGCGTAGAGAACCGAAAACCGAAATATTCTTTGTCGTCTCCCAGGGCACCAACAATGTCCTCCTCCTTCCACATTACATACTGTGGCAATATTGTGCTGATTATACGAATTTTACTGATGAAATATATACAGTATAAAAAAAACGCACATATTTTTTCTTTTCTTGGACCTTGATGGCATTAAAATGTTTTCAGGGCTAGTAAAAACATCTACTGTCACCCCCAACAAGCAAGATGATCGGGTAATTTAATTCAATGTTACGGAACTGTCTAAGAGAAATTCACAATGCGCGTTTGCGACGAGTACTTAGCGAAAATAGTTTGGTGGACGCAGGAATGCCTAAACAACGGTAATGTAAAAGTGCGACAGTTTTGAAGCAATGAAAGTATGCATGTCTTTCAATAAGAAGGCAGTGGAATGCATCATTATGCCATTTGTGAACGAGGGTAGGCTAGTGTGCAAATGCCAGTGGCAAAAACGTCACCGCTTCGAAACTATAGTATTGTGACTTAGTCTAATGTAAGCGTAAACCAAAATTCGATTAGCAACTCTATCACCACCTTTGCCTTTCGTATTCGCTTTAGTGCCCAGTAAGCAAACCATAAGAGTAATGCGCCACGTTTAATGTGCTGACACCCGAAAATAGGTTAGCTATCGTAATGACAGCAGAAATCATATCCCGCCTTCCCCTTTGCTGCAAGGCACAGCGACAATTTATTTGTCTGACAGCCACCAGTCCCTAATGGGAGAACAGATTTCGCTTTCTTCAAGCAAGTCGCAGTTTGTAAAGCAAAGACCACCGCTTAACAAAATTTGTGAGTTAGTAACTGGGTGAGTTGGCTGTTTTTAATATAAAATACTCTTGCCTTTCATTCCTATCTGCAGCCCCCGCAGCCGTATGAGTTCGGCTATGACACCGTGGACGAGTTCGGAACCAGGCTTACACGTCAGGAGAGCAGTGACTCGGCCAACCAAAAGAAGGGCTCATATGGCTACACCGACGCCAACGGCATCTACCGCCAAGTGAACTACGTGGCCGATGCCGCCGGCTTCCGTGCCACCATCTCGACTAACGAACCCGGCACCGCGCCCGGTGAGACCGGTGGAGCCGTGTACGATGCCAAGCCCGTTGCCGTGGTCGACAAGCACCACCACGTCAAGGCGGCCGCCGCCATCCTGGCTCCCACCTACGCCGTTCATCCGGGATACTTTGGCAAATACTGAGCTCCGACCTCACACCAGATAACGCGTGACGCACGTGGGAAGCAGTCATTCCAACTTGTCCAGGACAGAGCTGATCTTAGCTGCGCAGGTTTCCCGTGGACGCGACGGGCCGAATGCCTTGTTTTTATATGGGTGAGTTGATCGCTGAACAGGAGAAACGTACGTCGTCCACAATGTCGTCATGGTGGAGGCAAACGTGACAGCTGTGGTCTGGCCAAATGTGAAAGGCTGCTACTGTCTCTCAAGATGCAAAAAAGGATACTGTGTCATGCGCTAGTGGGAAATAGTGCTACACTTTCCTCCGTAGCATACGTAATCCATAGCGGTGGCATACAGCTCCCTCGTCTGCACTTTATTTGGGTCATTCAAAGCACACAAGCCAAAAAAAAAAACAAACAAAAGCGGAAAAAGGATACCGTTATGCAGTTGTGACCTGCAAAGAAGTCAAGGCGTAGCGTTACACCTCCTGGAGCTGAAGTATTCAGTATAAAATCGACAGCAACCCTTGTGCGTCACCGTGACTTCAGGATTTCAGAAACGGCTTCGGCAGAACTTTTAAAGTTCCTAGGGAACAGAGACATGGGTCAGCGAGCTTCGGCGGTGAGGGGCGAAGGCTTACCTAGCGTCTCCCGAGAAGCAGAATTCCTTTCTCAATGGTCTCCGTCACCATTCACTGCGACGTATTTAATGTGCCTATTGTTCTTGCGCTGCTTCCGCTGTCCTTATCGCTTCCACCTTCTTGCGCTCAGTGCTCTCGTCTGTCCTTCCGCCGCACTGCAGGACCCGAAATGCTTAAGCAACATGTCATCGTGTGAAGTTTCGTGATTGTGCTCTTTTTTGTGTGCGCTCAAGCGAAAGGGGAAACGTGGCGCTTTGTTACCGTGATTGTGTCTGTGATGGTGGTGCGTCGAGGATGCCAGACTCGTTGAACACAGTGTTTCGGGCAAAAGGAAGCCCAATCATTCTGTTCATATTGAGTCGTCGGGGTTTCTCATTTGGCTTTCGAGCGGTGTCCCTTGGAACTGCGTGTGGATATGCTACATGTTGTCCTTTGTGTTGTGTCTGCTTGTAAAATGTGTTGTGCTGTCTGTCGCCTATTTATTGATAACGCAATAAACATCAAAGTATTATTTAAGCATATATTTGTGCCCCCTTCATTTCCAACTGGGTGAGGCCCAGGATCCACCTCCTCTGCACTTGATTTAGTTAAAAATGAAGAAAAAGAAACGCTGCACTGCTTCAGCTCGATATGGTTACATATAGGCGACGTCTTGCATGAAAAATGCTTGAGTGGTTTGTAGCTAGATTACTTTATACCACAATACAGCTAATGCTCAGTGCCACACAGAACTGCCAAGAGTTGTAGCTTTGCCTGGCTGTTGCATTGTAATCGGAGAAGTGGGTCAGGCAATCCCAATTCCCCGACCCATAAGCGCGCATATGTGGGTCGAAGTGCTTCCACAGCACCTCGAGAACTTGTGCAGACATTTCTTTCGCGGACCTTTTAGAAAACGAATGAGAAAGAAATATAAAGCATTTGAAAATGACCCAAAGACCATCTCTAAATACACTGATAGCCTTCAGAAATGCCCATCGGGAAGTTTCTTGGTTTATTTCAATTGGACTTCGTTTTCTCTCCATCTAGAGGTTTCAATTTTTTTTTCTGCTTCAAAACTTCTACAATGCTTGACTACTCAAGTTGGCTATAATACTGCACTTAATATTAGGATAGTGTAGTAGGCCGAAATGTGTTTAGCAACAAGATGAATATTTGTATGGTCAAACTCCAGAATTATAGAAATTTGCGAGCGCAGACAAATTTATGTTAAGGCTTGCTTGTAGTCTAGAAATTTGTAGAATTCGGATTCTATTTAGACAAAGTGTCCATTGTTTTTTGCTGTGTAAATGCAATTAGTACTATTTTGGGCTTCTCATGCTCCTCTGTCAAACGTTTTCATTTTCTTGCAACTGCTCGCGATTTTGGGTTCCACAGAATATTTTATGATGTCGGGCAGTTACGAGCACGTTCGGTGAATGAACGATTTCGAGCAAACGACGTTTCATCAGAAGTCTGAGTAATCCAGGAGGAAAGAATCTTGCAAGACAGTGCGAACGCAAAAGAATTTTTAAGAGCTTCATTCTTTAAATCTCTTCAACGCACAGTTCATAATGGGCTTCTGCAATAACGTCAGTGCATTGCAGCTCTGTGGCAAAAATGAAATTGACACTTTATTCTTCAGTACGATTGGGTGGTACGGAAAGGTCACTAAAAGTATGCGATTTGGAAGAAGCCTCCCCTCTCCTCCCCCCTCTGTTGTTTTTGCAGTGTAGCTAATTAAGCGTTTACCATAATACAGAGGGTTTTTTTTCAACTTCAGTAGACTCATAATTATTCTTTCATATGTGCGCGAACGTTCAGGGGAGAATTTTATTTCGGTCTTCCCTATATATTTCAAGGCGTCTGCATGGCCCTATGTGGCCTGAAGAACTGCTTTGAAATTGGCATAAAATTTTAGTGGCCTTTTCTTGACGTAGCAGTTCCTTTCAGTTACACCATCTACTTGGACCTTCGAGCAGTGAGCGCAGTGCTTTGTACACAATGAATGTGTTCTTAGCCTTCCTCGGAGACCCTGGCCTCGACCTGACACACTAGTTCACTTGTTGCTGTATGTGTTCGTCTATTTCGGGTGCATATGTACGAGCGAGTGCGTCATTCCATATCTCACCCTCGTTATGTCACTATATCACTATGTCACTATATGCGTATAACGAGGGGAAAATCTCCAGCACTCATTAAAGAATCTCTCTCTTTCTCTCTCACTCTCTCTTTGAAGCACAGCTTTTATTCGGAAAGCGTGGAAGCAAAACCAACCTATACAGAGCAGTGTAGCCGGGCTGATTAAACCATTTTATGAGGGGGGGTCCAGCGTCAGTACAACAATATAATCGTCAACTGAATTGAACTTTGACCAAGACACCATCCTGGGATCGATCAAGTGGACCAAGTTCCGTATGACAACGCCCCGTCTTTCGCCACACAGTGGTAGAGCCTCAACCTTTAAACAACAAAGTTTCAGTCAGTTTCATATTTGTTGATTCTTGATAGCTAGCATGAGGCTTTAAAATGTTTTACAAAAGAAAAGACAGGCAGAATTGCTTTTTTGCTGATAATGAGAAGAAATAGGCTTTAAAAATATTGCCATTTTTTAAACAAAGACTAGCAAAATCAGTATACTCGGCCACAGAACAAGAATGCTGAAGTGCTGACGTGTTTTGACGCGTGTGTGATATAACCAGCGCTAAAGAATGTTGCAGCAATACCGATGCAAAAGTAAGCGAGTCACCTTTACATTGACGGACCAGTGCGCAGCGTTTAGCGAAGCCACTCTAAGTGTCTCTCGCATTCGAGTGCGTTTGTGTGAGAGTAAAAGCTGGGAAACGGAGGACAAGCAAGGAGTTGGGAAAAGTGTGGGTTCATAATTTCTGTTGTAGTCAAACGTAATTTCTTCAGACGGAATTTGAATGAATGGTGTCGGCCACTTTGAGAGCAGTACTAGAACCGTCGCAGTGAGCTCTGGTTAGAACCCATTTTCTATGTGCCACTCTCAAGTCACGTGGATGCGTGGCTGAACACACGAGGAACGGGTGTGCCATGGGCAAACCTAGTACGGCCAATTAAAAATTCTGGTCTGATACGCTGCGTGGAGCAACACCAGGTATTCTGTTTTGTCAGTAATCCGAGTTACTCAGTACAAGGGTGAAATCGTAATTGGAATGAATGAAAGGCGCGATATGCCTCTTTCTTCTGTTTGTCCAGTAAGGGTGGTGTTTAGATGTACTTGCTAATGGCCTATAATCGTTTGATGTAGTAAGGCTGGGCTCTGCGCGATAGACGCATCCAACCTTTGCGCCGTTTCGTCGCTTAACAGAAGTTAAAATGAGACGCTCAGGTGGAGCGATTGCCGGCATGCCTTTGCAAGATTGATCCGCCTGTATACTTGGTATCAACCTCCTGCTTCTTAGCCACTTCAGTTCAATGATGCGTCCCCGACGGAGGGCTCCAGCGGTGCTTCTTTTACTTATTTGTGCCTGTTCCGCTCGGCACAGTTAGAGTAAAACCGACAATTATCAAGCTTGGCATGCGTTATCTAAGAGTTATATAAGTGTACAATCTTTGTCAAAGCAATACAGGCAACTCCACACTTTCACCATATATGTCATATCGTTCTGTGGGGTGGTTCTGGGGGCGTTCCGGACACTCCAAACCTCTGGATAATAAGCAAGAGAATTCTTTTCATTCCCCAAGGCATTGGTAGCTTCGACAAACAACAGGAACTCATTTAAACGGACTGCAGTAAGCGTGTTGGTCGCAGACAACGCAACCCGTATACTTATGACAAAGAGTAAATTTCGTTCTGTTTCTCTACAATGTGTTTCGGGCATACCTATCTGCAAGGTAAATTGCTGGTTTTGCCAATCAGAAACGGTGTTTCACTTCGGCCATACCACCCAATTTCACAGTACATGCTGTAAGTACTACAGAGTAACGTCAGAGACGAGGCTGACTATATCAAGGTAATTGCTTCACAATTGGATGATGCCCTCCACTTTGCAGCAACTACTAGCTGTGATACTTTGTTACCCACATCATTGAAGGAGAACCCCGCCAACCACATCCGTACTGTTTAAAACGATGCATACTAAAGGCATCAAAGTTTGCTTTCTTTCAAACTACACTGTGGCTGCGTATTTGTTTTCTAGCAATTATTCCTTGTGACGCCTGGACTCGAAGCTGGCATTCGAACACACGAGAAGTAGTTTTTCCTGTAGTAAAACACCTTTAAGCATAAACTTTGGATGATCTAGTCGTTTGGGTGCGAATACTAACCTTCTCTGTCATATGGGTATTGCTCACGGCAGTGCAAGCCATACTCATTGTGAGAGCACAAGCTGATGCTAACCCTTTCAGGACTCACTACTGTGGCCACATCTTGCTGACCACAAGTTATCAGGACTATGTGAAGTGATGTTGGCGCACTCCTGCTTCAATCCAAAGTCACATTGGTAGATTTCTGCAGGTCTGCGGTAACATCAGTGAACCGCGTCTGTGCCGCCATGATGTTGTTTTAATGCGAAAACATATCTCCCACGAGGCAGAAAATTCGGCGTGATCAAACGATGGTACAAAAAATGCCCAATGGTGTGAACACTAATAACACGTCGAAAAGAGCTCGGTCAAAAATTGTTAACGTCAGAATTTCTCAAGGAGCTTCCCGTAAACAAACTAAATTAATGGCTTTGAAATGAAAATTTGGTACATTTCTGTCTTGGTGGGAATCGAGTCCTAGCCCCCTGGATGCGAGACGAACATGCCTCCCGTACGTGACGGTGGCTCCATGGTTCTGGCTGACTAAAAGTGTGCCTAGTGTGTGCGTCAAAGGGAACTCCTCAACGACTTGTATGACTGCAGTAGTAATACAGCAGTAAACGGTACAACGTAATTATTAGTAATTATAAGTAATTCATGTGAATTAAAGTGGATTAAGATACAATTTAGAGCAAGGTAGATTAAGGTTGGTACGAATTAGAGCAAGGTTGATTCAGGTGGATTAAGGTGGATTAAGACGAATTAAGTTATTTTTGTGAAAGACACGTGACAATCCATGACATCAGGTGTCATGGACTTAAACAATTAATTAGAGAAGTCATAATGCTTTCGCGTTCAAATCATCTAAGAATACTTAAGGGCAGGCAGGCAGGCAGTGAACTTTATTTGAATAAGGACTTGTCAATTATTAAGCTTTGTTGAAGATCATCAACATCTTGTTAACTCAGTAATGCACTAAGCAATTCGGCATTCGCTCAGGATGTCAGTGAGTGTCCTAATCTTGCGATTCATACTGCGCCGTGTCTGTGTGCCACTTGTATCTAGGGTTGTGCGAATAGTAGTTTTTCAGACCGAGTCGAAAATGAGTTGAGGAGAGCCCAGAAGCGAATCACATCGAATATCGAATTTTTTTCGAATAGTTTGCAAATGATATACAGCCTCTCAGCATCAACATCAAATAATGTTCATGTGGTATTCATGACACTAGAACATTTCTGTCATTTCAGGGCCCGTTAAAGAAGCCTGTTCTATTTTTAGAGCACAACGGGAACAATAAGAAAAACTAAAGAGTTTGTTCGCAACCTCAGCGCTCTGCTGAACATAAGCGGTCATGCATTATAAGGTGGAGTTCAAAAAGGCAGCTTTGCGGCCCAAACAGCATTGGTGTATACTTTCGCGCCCAAACCAAAAATGCGGGTCAACCCATCTGCAGCAATGGCATAGCGAGTGAAAAAAAGAAGCACTATTTCTCTATTTTCAATGATCGTGGTATAAATAGTATCCAAACAATACCCACGGCCGGATGTCATGTCTATACCAAATTTTCGTGTGATTCATCGTGCTTATGCCGGAAATGCTCGGCTCCTTGAGCGACAGCGTGCTCTGCTGCATTATGCCCGCTATGCAAGGTACAAAAGTAATCGCATTTTTCCTTCAATTTTATGTTTCATCGTGCACAGTCGAGGACGTGAAATATTCGAAAATTATTCGGGTTTTCGTATAGTGACTATTCGATTCGAGGACCGAATCAAATAAGGGAGTATTTGTTTCGATGGTAGAAAGTTTCGAATATTCGCACATACCTACTTGTTTCTTCTCGTCTGCTACCGCTGTTCTCCCTTAATCGTGAACCGAGTGACCCGGCAGTTAGTCCTCAATTGCCAATCAAGCAGCCCATTGCTTTGTTGTCGGATTGCATGCTTGTACTACAAGTGGCGTCAGTTTCATCTTTCTAGTACTGCTCTTTGCGTAGAATAAAAAATATAGAAACAGTGTGAATCACTAAAGTCTAAATAGAAGCAACGTATACCAACTAATTGGTACATTTATTCGTGTATTGTGAATGAAGTTTGATATCAGTACGCCCACACCTTCTGCTTCAACGAAGGGCTTATTTGCATTGCCTGAAGCATGTGGCCACATGTAAGCGCAATCTTAATGTCCAAGTTTTGAGCCGTAGGCAGCATTAAAGCTCGCAGAAGCCCAGAGGAAATATATATTATATTTGTGAAGAAAGTAGGTGCCTAGTTTCTTCACACTACCGTATTCAGCTGCTGTACCTAGTCCCTAGTACCCGCCGTGGTTGCTCAGTGGCTATGGTGTTGGGCTGCTGAGCACGAGGTCGCGGGATCGAATCCCGGCCACGGCGGCCGCATTTCGATGGGGGCGAAATGCGAAAACACCCGTGTACTTAGATTTAGGTGCACGTTAAAGAACCCCAGGTGGTCCAAATTTCCGGAGTCCCCCACTACGGCGTGCCTCATAATCAGAACTGGTTTTGGCACGTAAAACCCCATAATTTAATTTTTTTAGTCCCTAGCAAGAAACTGTCACGTGAGCTGTGTAGTATTTCTTAACAGCATACTTAGCGAAACGTATACCGAGTGTTCAAAATTAGGCTTTACGGAATTTTTTAAAATCGCCTGCGGCAGGTAGCATAAATCTTATCGTTGAGCTGGGTTATTCGAAGAGGCGGATGATACCAGTTCCAGGATGACACCAGTTTCGAGATATTATTTCCCAAAGTTAGGGGCGAAAAACATGGGCATCCCAGTTACTTTTGTTCTTCAATGTATAAAACAGCATTTTGGTAAAAAAGCAAGTGGTACAACAGTGCGTTATTATGGCGAGTTTGCTCTACTTTATTCTCTCAGATTTGTCATCTCGCTTTTTCTTTCCTCTTTCCTCCCCTCCTTCCTATCTTTCATGTCTATGTTTGTCTCCTCCTTTCTGAAGATTAGGCAGGCGTTGTGCCCTTTCCGGTGGCAGTTTCCAGCCTTGCTCCTCGCTTTCCCTTTCTTTAGTATATGTTTTCAAATCAAATAATAATAATAATGGTGCGTATCTCCAAACTGGTGTGATTCTGTAAATTCTAGCTTCAGTCTAAAATTCACCGGCTACAATTCATAAATTGCAATATGTGTCCTAAAGTAATGAGCTAAGAAGTTCATTAGTAGATTTTTTGTTATTTAGTTGAATATGTGTTTCGATTCCTCGTGCTGCTAATGTCCGCCTCTTAGAATAACCCAGCTCAACGATAACAATTATGCTACCTGCCACAGGCGACTTTTAAAAATTCCGTAAAGCTTAATTTGAAACACTCTGTATATTAGAGAGTCTACGTAAATGTTTGGCGAAATAACGCGCTGAGAATACTCAAATCCCTAAAATAATGACTTCATTGGTGCGATGAATCCATGTTGATTGTCAGAACGTCAAACCTAAAAGGCGACAAACCAAAGTTTATTATCAGACCGAGAAAACGTAGAAAAGAAATAGAGTCAGTTTCTGGAGCACTGAATTGGGAAGTGGTAAATCTATGATTGCAAGGTCAAACAACAATAAAGTTACGACTGGAATTGTGATTTCGGTGCTACACAACAAATTCTGTTTGTGGATATTAGTCATTCGGGTGTTTGTCTCAGTCCTTCGGATGTTTGCCTCAGTCCTTCGGATGTTTGTCTTATAATTCGGCGATTTGGTGAGAGGTGAGCACTTTTGTAAACCTGTACTGGTATTTTACAGCGAAGCTGGTAGCCTCATGTTGGCCGGGATTTTTCGTGGCGTGCTCACCCAAAAAAACAGCCGCTGCAGAAAAGGGATTTGTGTTGGAGTGTCCACGTAACCGATTTATGTTTGCCCTTAAATTCTAATAACAATCTGATGTTATCATGTCTGTAGGTTGTGTGTAAATCGCCCCTCCTGAATCTTCTGGCGCAACTTCCTTTTAAACAGTAACTTAGTTCAAGAAGGCACTTGACACTTGGCGGATGGCCTAGAGGAATGAGGATGTATGCGTCACTTCCGCACACGTGCGTGCGCGCGTTACGTGCGTCGCTTGTGTAACGTCTTCTAACGTCAGTTGGGAAGGGGGGGGGGGGGGGGGTACTTGTCTAACGCCCGCACCAGCTTCGCTGCACATTACCTTGCACAGGGTGGAATGGAGGCGTTTTCTATTTTTATTCTATAAGTGTACTGATTATTCGGTGTCCACTCCAAAAATATCATTGCTGTATTTTTTTTTCGCATATGCGGCAGTCGTTTTCTTCTTACAAGGATTGCAAGAAGCGTATTCTTGTACATTGTTCCATTTTTTATTTCTACAAAAAAAGGGAATAGACGACATATTCATGACATTTCACTCATGGACATTCTAGTAAAAGCAAACTGTACAATCAATCAATTGTACTTGACGCTTCCTTTGAGCATGCACTGACATCTACATATCACTGAAAAATTTGCCGTGAGCAGCTTACTATTGTTTCGAGCACATACTACTCCATAAACAATATATTTATTTCGATTCTATTCCTTCTGCTTACTGTGTTGGCAGCTTGGGCCAAATTGGCATGATCCTTAACCGCCGTGGTTGCTTAGTAGCTTTGTGGTTACGTGCTAAGCCCGAGGTTGCGGAATAAAACCCGGCCGTGGCGGCCGCATTTTGATAGGGGCGAAATGCAAGAACGCCCATGTACCGTGCGCGATAAAGAGCCCCAGGTTGTCAAAATTAATATGGACTCCCCGACTACGACGTACCTCATAATCAAATCGTGGTCTTGGCACTTAAAACTCGAAACATTATTATTAATAATTATTATCATCTTCCAAGAACGTTATTGTACTGACTTTTCTATGGTTCTATTTATAATTTGACTGTCCGATCGACTAACGTAAGCCAACGCAATCCCAACCACACCCACAATCTTTTGTGCTAAGCAGACTTGCCTTTGCACGTGCGTAAGAGTAACTTCCGTAGGCACACCGACTCACTGTAAAGAAACTTGTTTTATCTAGGAACGTTTACCTAGGTGAGTAGGCAGCGCCACCTCTTAGAACTTGCTGTAAGCCAAGCTTCTCAAGAAAGGGTAATGCAAGGGCATGTCGCTCTTTCCACTTGTTTCTCCCTTCTCAAACGCAAAGACCCAGTTTCGCCGCACGCTGCGCACTCTCAGTGGCGCCGTGGCACGGCGCGGAAGAAACCCATCACTCTTCGCAGTTGACACGTTCCCATGAATTACTCGACCCACGTTCCGGCGGGCCAAGTGCTGGACAGATCTTACTGGGCGGCGACGCTCCTTGAACGTAGGCGAGCCTCTGAGATTGCACGAGCGTAACGACCTACAGCGCTGCCTTCATTTTTGTTTGCAAACGGTGCCACTCGGCGTCGTGTTTGCTTGACATTGGTTTCAGTGGCTATACGCTTCAGAAGGAGAGAGGGATTTCATGGAGGAATCTTACTTCCGCAACACTGATGCACGCGTATTGCTGGCGCAGCTGATGCCACGCTCGAATTATATCCGAGTAGTTTCGCTTGCGTTTTGAAGTACACTAGCTGAGTTACCTGTGCGGACAGCTGCTTCCATGAGCGACTTAACTGGTAAAAACCCAATAGCGTCGGAATAATAGGGAAAAGAGTGGCCATCTCCTGGTAGTATGCGTGGATAACCCTGCGGAGACTCGATGAAGCGGTTCGGTGGATTGGATCTACCGCTGCTTCCTCACTTCACCGTCCACCTGCTGTTGTAGATCCAAAGCTCATGTCGAGACAACTTAAGTGCTATTCCGCTTTATGCATGTACAACAAAAAAAACCTATTTACTGCAGAAAGTAATCGAGTAATGCAGATTTTATGGTTTTCACAATATCAAGCCGTGTGTGAGATTAGGTCATCATGAGCTTAGCTGACAGTTCTATTGCTCTGAAAGCGTAATGGTAAGCCAGTACCCAGTCATAATCTGGTCAGACGAAAGTTGCTTAGTCTAGACGACTAATATAAGAGAATAAAAAGCCGCACGCAAGTCAACTTATAACCAGTGCCATCGGTCACACCTTATAGTTTTGCTAGGACTCTGCAATTTTAGCGTTTCTTTGGCAGCAGGTTTGACCGGAAGTGCAAAGAAACAGTTGCCATGAGCGGCAGTATCGCGCTGCCGGAGGAAACGAGAACGCAATGACCCCACGTGGCTCACGACTGGCGTCAAGCCCACGGGCAGTGATAAACCTCGAGAAGTACTTGGCAGCCTCTCCCGATGCTGCGGACGCCAACTCCAAAAATTGGAGCAGGCCAGCACTCACACTGCACTTGCGCTACACTTACATCGCACTTATGTATGATGTTGCTGAAGAAATTTTCATTGAAAGCCCGCAAAAAAAGCTATTCAATGGCTATGTTGAAGGTCGATGTCAGAAAGTTCGAATTAGGGAGGCAGACAACGATTACTAGCCGATAAAAAATGTCGTGCATCGGGGGTCAGTATTTATTACTTACTTATACTGTTCAATCTATATGTGAACAACATGGCTGAAGTCTATTTCATTTTGAACATGTACCAGTTCGCGGATGTTACGGCTCATTGAAGTTAGTGTTTTACATTGCATATATTTAAAATTATGCAATACTTCGAAAGTAATCACATTTTCGCCATTAAAGAGAAAACCCAATTGGTGTGTGTTCGTAGTGCTTACAAAAACTTCAGTTAACTAGGGAAGTGTACTTACACGGCGATTGCGATACTATAGCTGCTCCTGTAGAAGTATCATTATTCCTCAAAGATAAAGTGCCACGGTTTAATATTTTATTAAACTTTTTAATTCACATACCACATCGTAATACCTTACTCGAAGACCTTGAGCAGTTTGCGCAGTGACATACACGTTAAGCTCGGTACGAAACATTAAATTAAGATCAATTTACTAGACTTTTGGTGAATCATAACTGAGATATGGGTAACAGTTTATGGATTCACATCACCATGTAAGCTGTCTGTACGGAATAGCATATAAACAGTATAACCATTAATATTGGATGTGTGGTATATAGATTTATTGACAAAACATAGAATACTATTGAGAAACAACTTTTCCTCGGTGTTGTTATTTTGAAACACATGATTTATTATAATACCTTTAAAGCAAGAAATGTAAAAATAAGTCAGCTTCGTAATACTGAAATATTTCTTCATCGTAAGGCTTATACAAATTACGGGAAAACACGCAAGCGTTTTACGTGCCATTAATGTTTAATATGGTTGCCTAAAAATTAACACTATTTATTTCGAACACTAAGAAAGTATATTTAAGAACTTGTTTTCCCTGTAAAACTGTAATTTGCTTCTGTAATTTTTGTTATGTTGTTTATTCTGGTTCATATGTGTCTAATGATATTTAAGTTTCGCATTAATGTATGATTGTATTGCTGTCATTAGAATGCTTGAAAACTACGAAGGTCCTCTTGGTTAACCATGCCAAAGATGTTTTTAGTGTATACGAAGCTGATTGCTTTAGTGCGCCCGCATAAAAGAAGTGACGCTTGCGCGGGCTAGTACCTAATCTAGGCTGGCACTCAATTGAACAACCTTTGCTTAAAGCATGGCTTCTAGCGGTGTGACATTGTTTTCGTTCACTCAGGCGAGCGGCTACCCAGTGCCACTTTGTTGCTTCAAAACGCTTATTGCTTCAAAACGCTGAAGCAACGCTTGTTGCTTCAAAACGTTGTACATATGCCAGATTTGATGTGAATAAAACTGGAAACTTGTAAACGTTAGCTCTTTTAGAGTTTAACGGTTATCTGGCCGCAATGTGACTTTTTTTTACGCGCCTCTGTATTTGGTCTGTGCTTCTAAAGAACGCGTTTTATTGTAGAAGAGAAAGTGTTTCCCACCTCTGCCTAGACCTGCCAATTTCAACTTTCAACCTCTGCCAAGACCAACTAACGTCTCCAATGAAGACACTGGCGACGTTAGTTGGTCTTGGCAGAGTGATTCCAAGTGGCAAGAAACCGAAACGAAAAATGCGAGCTTTCTTATGCCCATGCCATCAAGTTGAAATTATGCACGTCTGCATTACTCTTATTCTAGATTCTTGAGCATATCATTAAAGCTTGTATCTCTATAGTATTATATATCATATCCTTATACTATCATAACATTCATTCAAGCATCACCTAGTACTGCGAGTACACAAAATACTCTTAAAATAGCACGCAGCTCTCACAGCCATGTTATATAGACCGTTTTCTCTTCCGTGTAGAGTCACGCTTAGCGCTGTCGACCAAGTTTTCGACGTCTCAACCTTTCTTTCTAAAACATTGACATGTATTAATAAAAATGGATCTCCTCGATTTCCTTGATTCTTGTCGCTCCTACTCGAATTGCACCGTATTTTCACGTACCCGCCGCGGTGGCTTAGCGGCTATGGTGTTGCGCTCCTAAGCATGAGGTCGCGGGATCGATTTCCGTCCGCGGCGACCACATTTTGATGGAGACGAAATGCAAAAACACCCGTGTCCTGTGCATTGGGGACACGTTAAAGATCCCCTGTTGGTCAAAATTAATCCGGAGTCCCCACTACGGCGTGCCTCACAATCAAATCGTGGTCTCGTGGTTTTCGCACGTAAAACCGCAGAATTCATTCATTTTCAGGTACAGATACCGAGTACTATTTTGTTTAAAACCTAATATTTCGCACAGTGTGGATTCCACAAGATATTTGTTGTCATGATCACTGGCGTTGTCGTACCGCGTTGTCCATTGTCCCAGGACAGATTCCTAGTCATATAAGCCACTATTGAAGATGCAGTCCGTTGCCTGTTTAATGAAAGTAAAAAAAAAAAAAAAAGCATGCGGCTGAACATCGGCGCATGACTTCCACAGCGCATGTTCGTTGGCAACACATACGCGCATCGTTTCGCTGGGTGTTTCACCTTCGACTTGAGAAGCTGTTGAAACACATTGCTGTTTTTCTCCAAAATGGAACAACGATAATCAAGCCTTCAACATGAAGACTGTTTTACCTAATGCTTCAAACTAGGCGCAGTTGATGAAGGGCAAATTTGTCATTCACCTGACGTTAGCACAATGTCACAAAGGAAACCAGTACGGGTGTTTCGACACGTTGGACACTTCTAAAAGAAAATGTGCCCTAGCTGGAAATCGAACGATGGACCAGTTGCTTTGCGCGGGAGTCGCTCTATGATGTCAGCTAACCAAGATGCTAGCATGTCCCAGATAAGCGCTTGTGTGTGTGTGTGGGGGGGGGGGGGGGGAGGGGGGGGGGAGGGATTAGCCAGGCTGGAGCAATATAGGAACTGCGACTAATCACTAATGGACTCCTGTAAATTATCTACCAGGTGTCGACTGTGGACTGTCTAGTAAAGATGTTTTTGACGTGAAACGTCTTTCAACTTGGTCAGAAGGAGTCGCTTGCTAAACCGCGCATAATGTACTACTCCCGTGCCTTACTTTGGTGTTGTTGTGTAGAAGAAAAAAGCAATTACACGATCGTGGAACTGCCGCGTGCACAGATGGCGCCATTGAAGAAGTCGGAACAAAAATTTACATATCGCTTGGCGTTCAGAGACAAATGCAGCTCGGCACTATATTTGTCGATCCGAGCAGGAGTGATCGCGTTTGAGACAGCTCACTCAGCCATATTAAGCATAATCCATCAAACTCAAAGCAGTGCTCATCAGGTATTATAAGGCCTACAAGTGAGCAATGCTTTCCAGAAGTTAAACGCTTGTTGGGTTATGGAGGCCCTGCGTTCTGCATGCAGGGTCCAGAAATGGCGTGAAGGCTCGGGAAGCAAGACAGAGAGATGTCATTTTGCGTTCACCACCTTCGACCATGGCGTGCTCACTACGTATAGGCAGCGAGCACGAGTGCAAGGTTACACAGTAGGACCCCCACTACCGGTATCATAGGTTTAGCTTGTAAGCTCCCAAAGGCGTGAATATATGTCGTGTGTTTTACTTTTGTATCGTTGTGTAGGGGCAAGAATCTATTACTCCATCATGATTTTGTCGCGTGCGCAGATGATTATGAGGCTTTCACGCCACGCATGACGCAAAGGGTGCTAAATTTAGCTTTGAGCGCGGCGTTTAGAGAGGCATTGCTCGCCAGTACGTTTGTCCACCTGACGGGAGGGGGAGGGGGGGAGCGCACCGTAGTTCGGTCGTTGTGAGAAGGCGAGGGAAAGGGCGCGTGCTCTTGGGCAAGCGAGTGGCGGGGAGGAACCGGAGAGAAGAGGAGGGGGTTCTTCACTTGCTCGGCCGTCACTTGCTTGCTCGCTCATTTGATCGGGCTATTCCTTACATCGACAAGAGCTGTCGACGGTATCTGCAGTTTCTTTTTTTTTCTTTTTGTTGAAGCGTGGCAGAAACTCAGTTGCACATACCTAGTGACCCACCTTGGCGTCAAAGAGGTTCACCGAAGAGCAGCATGTTCCTAGTCAAACATACCCAGTTACCGAAGTTGGCCTGATGGTTGGTTTCAAGCCTGGTTCCCTCTGCACGGAAGCCCGATGGTCTACAAGATAGATCATGCATGGTTTACTCAGGGACACAGATTGGAGTGATAGAGGTTAGAGAGCGACGGATGGACATATTGAAAATTGCAGAATAAAACTGCGTGAAGTTCCCAAAAAGTGATAATCGCATTGCCAATTTGACAAAGATGCTTTAACTATAGTTAACCACCTTACAGCACTGTATACAGTGTTGTAAGATGGTTATTTAGGTGCGTGCGCGTCTGCACATGAAAGCCGAGTTGTTAGGCTGAGGATTATGGTTGAAGGCATAAACTAATGCTGATGCAGCTAATGCTGCACGGTTATTGCATAAACCGTGCAGCATTAGCTGACCCTGTCATTGTCAATAAACTCATCGGTGTATAGAACCAAATGTCACTCAACGCACTTCACGTACTTCACACGTAATTTACAAGGAAACTCGAGCGTATGGAGCCACATTGTTATACGAAAAGGTGCATATCAGCTTATTCCTAAAATTGGCACCGAGTACATGAAACTTGTGGAGGAAGCGTTATCTCTGGGGCTAGAACACCTTGACATTATGTACGACCGTCTTTTCATTCCTGAGCAAAATTACTCGGCTTGCATGCAGCCCCAACGCATGCTTACACCATGTGTCGCTCCTCTGTCTCGGGACTCCCGTATGTACGCAATGTTTTCGGTGGAGGAGCTTGAAGTGGCACTAGTGACTTGCAGGCGTTCTTCGTCACCTGCACCAAACGGCGTTACCTCTGCGGCGCTCAGCAATCTTGGGCAGAAAGCACGACTCATGCTGCTAAACCATTACAACGAGTCTAAGCGCAACAGTTTGGTTCCACATGAATGGAAATGCAGCCGCTTGGTTCACCGGCTCATACCTGGTAAATCACCGTTAGATTTCTCATCGCACCGCCCCATCGCTCTGGCCAGTTGCATCGGAACTTTAATCGAAATAATGGTTTTGACGCGCGCCTGGAAGGGTACCTGGAAAATTACAACATACACCCAGATGCTATGACTGGCTTCTGGCGTGGGCGCTCATTCATAGATAATGTCATCAATTTGCTCACGTTTGTTCCACATCAAAAACATCGGAAACGACTCACTGCAGCAATGTTCCTTTACATAAAAGGCGCCTACGGCAATGTAGCACATAATGCCATTACAGAGGGTCTGATTGATTGCGGAATTGATGGCCGCACTTTTCAGTGGTAATGCAGATATTTGACCGACAAACAGTTTTTCGGGATGACCGAGCTCGAGGACGGCGCCACGACTCACCGCCAAACCTTCTGTGGAGTACCGTAAGCCGGGGTGTTGAGCCCGACACTATTCAACTTAGTGTTCGTTGGCCTTGTCCGATGCTTGATCAACATAGTTCAAGTATCAATCTACGCTGATGACATCTCCATCTGGGCGTCTCCTGCAACACGACTACAGGTACGAGCAAGGCTACAAAAGGCAGCTACGTTAACATTGTTGTACTTGCGAAAACATAATTAAGAGCTGTCTTCAGAGAAATGCTGCCTTGTTTTATTCACTCGGAAGGCAATGTTCTGTAAGTGTCAATGGGCAAGTAATTGCACACGCACGGTAACACCGCTTTTTAGGGATAATTATTGACCGCGACCTATCATGGAACCCGCACATTACATACTTAAAGAGGAGGTTAACGGCAATGACACACCTCCTGAAATTTCTCTGCGGAAAGTCATGGGGCACATCAGTGCGGTTAATGCTGCAGCTTTATAATGCCTTGCTCCTCGGTTTCTCAAGATACAGCCTCGCTGTACTAGGCAACACCTGCAAAACAAACCTGCGCGTACTCCAGGGACTACACGCTCAAGCCCTAAGTATATGCCTCGATCTTGCGAAGTGTGCATCTACAGCGGTAACGATTGTACTAGCGTGAGATCATCCAATTTCGATGGAGGCGAAATGCGAAAGCACCCGTGTACTTAGATTTAGGTGCACGTTAAAGAACCCCAGGTGGTTGAAATTATTCCCTACTACGGCGTGCCTCATAATCAGATCGTGGTTTCGGCACGTAAAACCCCATAATTTAATTTTTAGTCACTGTGGCAAACGTGGCAACGATCAAACGCCACTGCTCGATCTGCCCATGTAGGCGTCAACTGCGTTGCCATTCCTCTTTCGAGAGCCGACACAGCGAATAAACTATCTGCGCTTGCGTGTAACCTAACATTGGTTCAATGGAATTCATCCGAGTTTACATATGAACGCCTTCATACCCTGGACCCTAATTTACAGCTCCGCATTCCGTCCGACCTTCCACGACGTGACTGCACCCTTCTAGTCCGTCTATATGGCTTGGAGTAGCATTTTCAAATGCGTACTTCTTTCTGATTGGGATGGCCAATAGCCCACTTTGTGAGTTCTGTGGGTGCAGCAAAAAGGTCACGCACCTTCTTTGCGAGTGCCCTCGTTTCAAACCGCAAAGAACACCCCTTTGAGCCACGCCAGACCAACTGGAAAAGCCCCCACACATGGAAAGCAACATTCTTGTAAACTGGCCTACACTAACATCAGCGCGAGCCGCTATCAAGGCACTGCTGCGTTGTGGGAAAAACTCGCTGCCCAGGCGGCGCTGCAAAAGCGCCGCTAAACAGCACCCCCTACGGCGAGTTCGTTAGTTTCGAGTAGGGGGAAGGGTGACCGTATGTTGCTGAAAGCTCAGGAGAACATTGCAGCCGCCACTTTCGCTTTTTCTGCGGTTTGGATTTCGGCGAGTTTCAGGCGTGCAAGAATTCTTCAGGCCAAGCACTCTTCGAAAAGGCAGGAAGCTGTTCAACGCCCAGTACGCTTACGTCGTGCAGGAGATCGCAGGGACTACTTCGGCGCGATGCCACTCGCAACTTCAGCGAATGTCATACGACATTGACATACAGGAAAGTTCTATCAGGCATGTTTGCGCAATTATTGCCAATGAATGAGCGAAGATATTGCTCTAATGAAACTCAAGATGATCTGAAATGAACGACGAAACGGAATCGTGAAAGGTCCACCGACGGCTGCTGGCCGCGGCCGTCGGCGGCCCGAATTCGGGCCGCTGTGGGTCTATGCCGTTTCTGCAGCACAATAAATCGCGCAAACACTTTTGCAGCATGCACGGCAGCTACACGTAATTTTCAATATTTGTCTCCACAAAATTCATCAAATTGCGTATGTGTGTGGTGGCAGTTCGCAAATCGCATGCTGGCAGCCGTGGTTTTGCAATAGGCCCCTTGTTGGCTGCGCGCTCCGAAACTACTTTGGGTTGGTATTCGCTGGTCTTAACGGAGTAATTTGTTAACCTTGCCTGGTTAACCTCATTAATTCGTTCGGGGCGCTCGGCAGGTGAACGAGCCGCGTTGCTTACCCGACGCGAATAGGTTTTAAATACCCTACATGTATACGTACCAGACAGCGTTTCTCTTGCGTACTTCACGCGTCGAACAGCACGTATCCAGCGCTCCCGTCGCTACTCTTCATACGGCTTTCTGGGGAACCGATAGAACCACACATCAAGATTACGACCTTCATGTTCATGACAATTTACCAAGCAACAATAACGGCGGCTACCACGGTTCGGGACCGCGAGCTTCTCAGCATAACCGCCAAGTCCCCCTGCTTTCGACGCGGTTTCTGGATACAGAGAGCGCTCGCTTTCCACGTCCGACGATGCAGGTGGTAGCGCACAAGGTCGCGCACTTTTCGAGTCTGCAAACTACTCACAGAATTCAATACAACGCAGAAATCGAGCGAGACCTCTGTCTCTCAAGGGACGCCGTCCATCTTAACCTGTCCAGTCAACTTCATTGCACTGCCACCAGGCTGCGCCACAATGCTTTCAAAACTCCAGCGCGTATGCCCCATTTAGAGGACACCGGACTGTGTGACAAGTTGTGAAAAGTTGTGACTGTGCGTGACGTAGAATGTATTAGTGGGACCTTGACACTTTATGACACTATGTAACGCCTTCGCAGACTGTGTGACAGCGCGACAGGAACAGCTCTGTATTGTACGTGCTTTTTTTTTCTTTTACTATTATTTTTCTCTCACTTATCGCATCCCTTTCCCCCTGCCCCAGTACAGGGTAGCCAACCAGATATATTCTCTGCTTAACCTCCCTGCCTCTCTCTCTCTTCATTCTTAAAGGACGCCTGAAGACCAGCTAATAAACAACTTCTCGTTACAAGTGTGCGCGCTCGCAGGTTCTTGTTCTTTCGAGGCTAACAAGCTCATAGATGAGCGCGAAGAAAGAGCGAACGCCTATGACGTTGCGTCGTCCCCGCCTCGTGGCCATGCCGCCGCCACATTGGCGGCACGGTTCTCACCGCGCCACAAGGACGTCGGGCCTCACCGGTCGAAACCTCGCGTCCCCTCCGCCCACATATGCTAGACAACGAGCGGCTCTTGTGCGGCAGTTTCGCGAGGTCCCGAGGAACGCCTAATAGCACAGCGCGCGCCGACTCGTGAAAAGGATCGCCCTTCTTGTGGCAAGTGCGTATTAAAGCTAACGGAAAGCTACAACAGTGGTGATCCATACCGATTAGGGCTGGAGTTGCTGCACGTCTACGAAACTTGCCGGGTTGTTCATATCAGGACGACGTCGCGATTTCCCTCTTTAGATTTTAGAGCAACTTTTCTGTGTTTCTTACTGGTATGTGACGTACCATCCGAAACCTCCAGTCCGTTTCATTCTGCTCATTGTTTAACCAGCCTTAACTTCATCAAAAATTTTTTTCGAAATATGTGTAGTCTTCATTTGCTGGGGGTACGTATCGAAGATGGAAATGAACAAACGCGCCAACATGCAAAATGACACTGGTGCTGACAGCGTGACACATTTTTCTTATGCGAGCTGGGTGATAATGCTCTAATGGCGAAATAAACTGATGAATCTGCTACAAAAATTCTTCTCATCAGAGTTACACATTCGTGCAATGGCATTCTTTCTGATTTATTACATGCTAATTTAAACCTTTGGCATTTCCTAAGGGTGAAAAATGGCGCACGTCCGAGCCAGAGATGCGTATCTGCACATGCAGTCCGTCTTACTGGGTGGTTCGCCGGGGCACGGAGACAAAGGACGGAAGTTGTTCGATTTGAATGTAACGATCGCTTAAGTGCGTGGCGAAATGCGCGTCTGGGGATGATTTATTGAGGTCGCCGCTCGTACTGGAGCTCAGTGCAGTGAATGTTAAGAGGGCATTCGAGTACGTAAAGAAACCCGAGGTTTAGCTTTCGCAGCGAAGATCCATGGCCTTTTAGGCGTGCCCGCAAAATGCGCTGTAAAGTTGGAGCATAAGGCAATATAATATTTTCATGCATTTTTTATACTTAGGCGAGATCAGGATACAGAGGACAACAATATCGGCTCTGACGTTTGAATAAATAAGTAAAGGTAGCGATGAAAGTGGATCACAAATCGGAACGCTGCTGAAGACACGAGTTCTTCGTCATCATATGATTTCTTTTCGGCGATCGCGTTTTGTTTTCAGATTTAAAGCGCGAACACTTCAAAGAGCTCTTTACATCTAACAGCACTCAAGAAATTATATGAGAACTGAAAATTTATTATGCAGAAACAGCTGTATGTAATTTTCTCTTACGTACGAATTTGCAAATGTTTTACCTATGTACCTGTGTTAGTGGTTCATTCCCGTATGTGGTTGGTATACAGTCTTGGTCAAAAGCCACAGAGTGCACGAACACGTTTAATTTCGAATGGGTAGAGAAATTCCTAAATTAATTTTGACACTAAGAACTTCTGGAGCTTGCGAGTGTCAAAATAACCTTCATAATCTTGGAACTTTTATAATCAAAAGGCAACCCGCTATAGGGCATTAAGCCAGCGTGCACGCGGAAGCTCTGAGCTAGGAACTTTTTTACGCTGACTGTAGCATCCGCCACTTTCTCCACTTTGCCCTGGCCTTCTCGTGCAGAGGCAATTGCATGAGCAGCGTCGAACCACTATATGGCAAATGTAGGCCCGCAAAATACAGGGGACAGAACTGCCCAGTCACTAGTGTTGCACCACAAGGGAGTGCAATCACCACTAACGAAGTGCAATGTAGATAAAGTTGCTCTACTATGCAGTTCTGCATTTCTTTTTACTCGCCCGATGAAAAGGAGATGGTGGATGAACGAGAAGCCGGTAGCTTCTTTGTCACGAGGAACACTAGTTGTACATGTGTATTTCAAGCAACAGTGACAGCTGGACGAGGATGAAGAAAATCCACCTTCTCGCCCAATTTTCCGTACTATTTTACGTATTTTACGTGCACATACACTTTTATGGTAGGGTTCTTGTAAAGGAGAGAGAAGGTAAGGCGGGTGGGTGACGTAACGAGCGAGAGTGTGTTTGCGGCGAGGGTGTTGGAATGAAAAGAAAGATAATGCACTACTGATAGTCGGTGGAAGAATTTGAGGCAGCGCCGTGTATTTGAGGGTACGACAAGCTTCGCGTGCCCGCCGTCTTCCCGGTAGGGGAAGGGTCCTAATTTTTTTTTGTAACTTGTTTGGCCAGTAACTATAGTGTATGTAATTCGGTACTGTCCAAAAGGGTTGGGAGCCTGAGGCCGCATTTTCTGAGGTTTTGACTGGTTGCCCGGGTGTTCTCGTTTGAGTGCCCGGATAACGGCTCTGGCTTTTGGCTCAAGGTCACTTGAAAGTCGCCGGCAACAGGAGCTAAAAGCATTTCATGCTTAAAACAACTGCACCGCTGGCCAGTTCAGTCGACAGCTTGAGACCCAGGAGCAGTTAGTCTTCTTCGTTGGGGCACCTAAGCGCATCGTCCAAACGAAACGCGCAATATGCCTGTTGCATTAATTATTGGTTAGCAGTAGGCGGGGCTCGGTAGAAAGCGGACTGTGTTGATATGGGGCTGAATGATCTTACACACAAAACACTTTGCTACTCGCTATGGCAGAGTACAGATCTGAAGGTCGAGGCAATGGGTATTGGTAGGTCTTTAGCACAGGATTGTCACTTTGTAATCACTACGCAATTTCAGCGAGCCATCTTTCTTCTGAACCATAACTACTGGCGTTGTCCAATCGCTGTGATTCACGCGGCCTATAAGTCCACTTTTCTTCAGCTTTTTGAGCTCCTTTTCTACCTTATCTCGTAACGCATATGCAAAATTTCTGGCCTTGCCAAAAACTGGCACACAATTCTGATTTAGAACTATCCTTCTGGGTAGTTTACTACTCCGGGTTGCTTAGTAAACACCCCTGGAAACTTTTTGTTTCACCGTTTCTACTTCGCTAGAACCCGCCGTGGTGGCTTAGCAAGGCTAGGGTGCGCTGTTAAGCACGAGGTCGCAGGATCAAAGCCCGGCCGCGGCGGCCGCATTTCGATGGGGGAGAAATGCAAAAACGCCCGTGTCGCGTGCATTGTGGGCACGCTAACCCTTTGTTGCATGCTGTCCACTACAGTGGACAAATTTCGGTGATTATTGGAGAAAGTTTAGTGCTTCCGAGAGCTCTAGTGCATAGTGTAAACTTCAGTGGACAATAGAAGTTTCATATAGCTGCCTTTGAAGGTGCCACCAACGACCCTTTTCCTCCAACTCGGCTTCAAAAGTAGCGCCATGGTGTTCAGGTGAGTAATTCACACACGTCCCTCCACTTAACTCTCCTGAGATTAGTGGTTTAGTACATATCTACACAGGGATAGCAGAAGCCTTCGGAGGCAAGACCTGTCAATAATGTGGCTGAGTGAAGCCACGTTCTTCCTGCGGAACACTTTTTCTAAAATGTCCACTGTAGTGGACACCATGCATGACAGGAACAACAACACGTAAGTGGGCGCATTTTCTGAGCAGTGTAGTCATTTCACTTTCAATTTGTTGGTTCTTGATATTTGCATACTATTTTCATGTAATAACTCTTTGTTTATTATACTATTCAGAGAGCCAATAGAAAAAAACAATCGAATGAGTTACCAGCAGCTCCTACCACTGCAAAATGAAGACCACCTGTCGAAGAATGTTTAGTTGCCGAAGTGTGCATTATGACGACGACAATCAATTTTCACCTCAGAAATATTGCGCAACACGAGCATGTAAAATGTTGTTTGACAAGTGCAAAGCGACATATCAGGGGGTGCAGCCGTGGAAGGGAGGGGCACACCGGGCTCGTGCTCCCCTCTCCTGCCAGTCGTTACTCCCGAATTTCTGCGTGTCAGGATACATGACATAAAGCGATGTACGACAACACGCATGCCCAGCCACCCACTCCCCGGTAGAGTGAACGCCCCCCCCCCCCCCCCCCCCACCTCCCTCATCACGAAATAAATTAGGGGTACGCCACTGCGAAGTATACTTGGGTATTCCCGGTAAAAGTGAGCATTTGTTTTTATTCTGCAACGCAAAGTAACATGCGCTGCATCCAACCTTTTATATATACCTAAGGTTACGTTTGTTGATGTGGTAGCAAGAACTTCCCCTGTTGGAGCAAGAGAAAACAGTCGGTACATAGACTCACTGGAGGTGGTGCGCATGTTGTATCTTGTAAAATAAACATTTTAAAGCATGAAAAAAATTTATTGGCTTATTCGGGATGCATATTGGCAGAAAACTAAAATTAATTACAGTTGGCATGCGTAATTTTTCGTCATGCAACAAAGGTGAGCAGAGAGGCTCGGCCTTTCTGTGCCGACGTGGGAGCGGCCCGCTGCGTGCTGACGCGCGTTACGAGGGATAATAATAAAGTTTTACCATACCATGCAACAAAGGTTAAAGATACTCAGGTGGTCGAAATTTCCGAAGTCTCCCACTACAGCGTGTCTCACAATCATATCGTGCTTTTCATAATGAGTTTTAACCCGTTCTTGGGTTAAAACCTAAGAATGTAAACTTTAAATACTTTGGTAGCATCACTTAGATTCAGACAGTCAAGCCTTAGCCTCTCGAGCCAATGTCGCTTCATCAGCAGTGGTAGCTGTATGCGGTGTTACCATTTAAAATCATGATGGCGGGCAGTCGCAGACTGGTTTCCGTTCTTAAAGGGTCCCTGAAACGGTTCGGACAAATTTTGTAGACGCGTAGGGTGCAGCTACAGTAAAACATTCGCGTCACAATTTAAGTGAAGCGTCTCATATTAAGAGAGCTACGGACGATTACAAGTTACCCTCCTCCCTAGCCATGCATTTCCTCCTCGACTCACTCGCCGAGTGATCGGGGCTAAGCTCCGCCTGCGCTGGCTATACTTCATGTTGTGACGTACGTTGTCGTCTATTTCCGGTTGTCTTGGAGTCAGCGCGCGAAGGCTCGCCAACCTCTCCGCTAGCCGCCCGGCCGTCGATCCCCAGCGAGAGCGATCAAGCCGCGTGCGTTGCGAGCGTTCTGTCGCAGCGCCGAGCGTGTCCAGTATTCCGGTAACCACAGGCGAGCTGGGTGTTTTGACGGATAGCCAGAGGCGTAAACTAAAGCCCCTCCATACCGTTGTGATGAAGGAGCATTGTAGACGTACGTGAGCGGCCTGATCAGCATGCGCGGTCCAGCCATCTGGTGGTGAAGAGCTTAACCAGTCAAAAACAGAGCTAATATTCCTGTAACCAAGTGTAAAACATTTTAAACATGACAACGTGTTCAAGATTATGCTCCTGGCAAAAATTTGAGCCAGCAGCAAAGTAGAAAAAAAATGTCACAGTTTCGCCCTAAGGGCGAAGCAATGAATGCGATAGCAACACAGCAATGTCATACGAAGTAAGGTGAGCGGCTTTGGTAGCAATATGAATTGTAGTAAACATGAGCTGATTAAGTAAGCAGGTGTGCTGCGGCGTAAGTAGACCGACATGAAGAGAGACTCGATGACCACGAGAAGGCGCGTGTGAAACGGTGGTGTTGATGAGAAGCGCTTCCCGTGGGCAGCGCGTGCGAAGGGACACACCTGTAGCGCTGCACTGCTGATCCGGGCAGTCTTGCATGTGTAGCGTGCGTTGGAAAATGTGGCCCGACTATTACTAACTGAATGAACAAGCGTGGTGTGAGCGTGCACAAACAAACACGAATAGATCACACTGAATGACTGCAGACAACGACTGTCAAAACGCTGGCAGCAAGTATACGCCGCAGCGGGCGAAGGTACGTGCGGTCTATCGCTTCAACGGAAACTGAGCGGCGAATGCACGGCGCATAAAGGTCAGAGCCGTGTGGAGATAAGAGACGGTGCGGACGAGCGACGAGCACGGTTGTTGGCAGAGTAGAAGTGCGCCCCCCCCCCCCCCCCCCCGCTCCCTCCGGCGCTGGCTTCCCGCTTCCTTGCTTGCGCGTGGGAGATGAGTGCGTTCGCTCTCCGTGATAGCGCGCGTCCCCGCACGCTTCCGCTCGGGCATACGGCGCGCGGCGAAGATTTTATCTATAGGGAACCTCACGGCGACGGCGACGGCAGAAATCTGGTTGAAGTGTCCATATAATTGCTATCGCAATAAAAACTTGGTTACTGCTATATTAGCTGTGTGTCTGGTTGAGCTTTATGCCGCCAGGTGGCTGCACCGTGCAAGCAGTTCACGTTTGAACCTCCGTTCATCACGTAAAACGTGGTAAAGCGGCCAGCACACTTGCGCTTGCGTTTACTTGAATACCGGATACGCTAAACTCTATTGTGGCAAAACTTCGACGTGAAGCGACGGCCGCAAACGCGTAGATGCTGGCGCCGTTTGGATTGGTTTGGATACCGTAAGTCCGATGCGCTGCAGCCACTCCGCTCGTCTGCTGCCTTGCAGCGGGCCACGATGTCGCAGCGGCGCATGATGTCGCAGCTTGACATGTCGCCGATCGCTACGTTTGTAGCCCACAACGCAACAAGGGCGAACCGTGGTGTTCGCGAAAAGAAAGAACAAGACCAACACTGACCGCGCAGCTCTCGTCAACACGGAGCACGTTGTAACACAAGCAGATGACACTTGCTGTAGGCCGAAAGTGCTTTTGTGTAGTGATACATGTCCTTGTGCATTCTCTTTCTGTTACTTTCTTTTTATAGAAACAAATTAACTAACATATAAACTATTACGAACAACATTTGTTCACCATTATGTTGGAAAAATTATTGATGACGCGCCCTGGGCAGCCAATCGGATAGCTGGCCCAGTGACGTATTCTGGGCAAATCGCGTCATCTGGGCACAAAAATCAGCCGCTTGGCGTGCTACAATCGGTAGCGATGTACATTTTTAAAACCTTATATAAATTGCACGCTTTACGTGAAGCGCTTAGATGCGTCAATTAATGATGAGAAGGACCTACTCTAACGACTCAGTACGTTTGCACAAAATCGTTTCAGGGTCCCTTTAAAGGAAACGTTGCATTGGCCTTTCACTGGAACGGTTTCCTCAATGTTTTTAGGGTGTCTCGAGATGGCTCGCTCTGGACATCAGGAAATGCGTTCAGCCTAATGCTCTCAGGAATTACGGTTACAGTAGCTCCCGTATTAATCTGCGTGCAGACGTCTTGCCCTTCTACGTTTAATTGCACTTCGTTTTCAGAACGAACTGCATTAATACTCGTAATATGGTACACATCTTATTCTTGCACTTCGTTTCCAGAACAAACTGCATCAGACCAGTCCACAGGTTCGCAGCTTTTATTTTGCTGCGCTTACTGGAACACATGTGTAAATGGCGGATTTGTGAACAGCTGTGAGACTGGACATTCTTATACCAGCAAAAACTAGCGGCATGCGCCTCGCCACATCTTTCGCAGACTCGCTTGGCGTCTTTGAACTTCCGAAGCGTTCATCTCGTTTCACTTCCCTATCCTCTTATCGCTATGACATGCAACGCCGCCTCCTTGCCTTCTGCATGCAGTAACGCTGCTTGTAGCGCAGCCTGCTCCCGGTCCAGGGTTATCTTGCGCGCCTTTTCAAAGGTGAAATCTTCAGCACATAAGGCGAATTGCCCTTCTTCACCTCTTATGCCTGCTGCTATCCTGTCTCGCAGTGCGTCTTGTAGGTACAGACCGAAATCGCCCTTCCTTGCTAAATAATTTAAGGCCACTAAGAAATCCTCAACGCTTTCTTGTTCCTCTTGTGCTCGCCTGTTCTATTTGCAACGCTCGGTGATTACCGAGCAGTTAGGGCTATATTGCTTCTTCAACAGCGCTATCACTTATTCAAAAGACTTTTCCACAGGAACGGCGGCTATCATCAAACATTTGAGCACGTCATACGTTCGTGGTGCTATCACGCTCAAGAACTGCCAGCTCCTTTCCGTCTTTGATATCGTTTGCTGTCACGAAATGCTCAAAACGTTCTAAATAGGATGCAAAATTCTGATCCTTCACATCATACTCGTCTAGTTTCCTATAGTCACGCCATTTTCCGTTGAAGATACAGCATACTTATCGGTTCGCTCTTATCCGATGACAGCAATTGACTCGTTGCCCGCTGTGGTGCCGTCGATTTCATCCGTACCATGCCTTGGCTGCCGCCGCTTTCCGTTCCGTGTCTGTCGACCGCCGATCATCTGTGATGCTGCTTCCGTACTAAGCTAGTGGAAGCAGGCGGGTGGGTCGCACCCTCGTCAGCCCTCGGAAGACGAGTACTAATTTCGGTTTCAAGGAACATGCGCGCTCCTAGCCGGGTCCGGACATCCTAAGTTATTTCTTTTAATTCTCTTTTTGTAAATTTTAAATCAGGCGATGCGCGGGAAGTGCTTGTCTTCGTGCGTCCGTCGAGCTTGCCTCCGCGCACCCTTGCCACTCGCTCAGTGATATCACAAGTGGGATTGCGCTCGGTCACCTGCTTCGGTTGTCGTGTCAAGTCATAAGACAGATAAGTTTGATCAGGCGTGCAAGGAATGGAAGACGCGGGAAACCAAACCAGCAAAGCATTAGACCAAGATGGCTAAATCGCGGCATCGCATGTCTTGTGCGGCTGTGTGGTGTTCTAACACCGGGATTTCCAGTTCTGCGAAGTTTTTCAGTTTCCTAATGACCACAGGTAAGCACAAGTATCTAACTCTATTTTCTGATCAGGTATTCATTTCGCAGGAGTAAACCAGTCCTGTGCAAGCCTGAGTGGACTTACATTAGAGCAGCGTCGCTCAATTCACTCGTCATGACGGCAGCCCATCTGCTGCCGGAGCAATACTTGTAATAAAGGGCTTGAGTGCATGTTTTTTGGGCTATGCATTTTGTTCACTCTTTGTCGACATGCACAGCCGAGGTTAAAAAAAAAGAAAGACGCACCCGTGGTGGTTAATAATGTTCGCACTGATGGTTTTAATCTTCTGGAATCTATGTTCGCTCATTATGTACAAATTTCCGTTGTGAATTAAAATTGCTTCTGTAGATTGACACTTTCGCACTGCGAGGAGGTCAGTCTATTTACAGTACGAAATGTGTGAATAAAATGAAAACGTTAGACTTTTACTTGTCCTGAGTTTTGGCTGACTGAGAAATCGGCCAGCCTTAGTTGTTCCACTTCACAACGCACGAACAAAATTAACGAACGATGGTGCCAGGAAGTTATTTTCTTTATGCTAGCGTCCCTGTATCTTTGGACTAGTTGAACCATAGCCCTAAACTTAAGGACAAGTTAGGAATTTCAAAGCGACTACTTTCACAAAATGCCGAAATGTAACATTTTAGCAGCGATGATTAGCAGTTAACAACGGTTTGCTGCATAAATATTTGACATTATAATTGCTTGGTGCTGGTGTATACAAGCGATGGCCTAGTGATTTAAAAAGTCGCAGTTTCACCCGAAAGGCGAAGCATCAATTTCGATAGCAAATTTACTAGTAGAGTATACGGAGTAAGGATAGTAGTTTTATGGGCTGCATAAATTTGGACACATTCGCTTACTAACTGAAATAACAAGCATGGTATCAGCGCGCTCTAGCAAACATGAATGGATCACACTCGATGACCGCAGACAAGCAGTGTCAAAACGCTGGCATGAGCAAGCGCGGCTGGAGCAGTGACCGAAGGTTCATGTGGTCTATCGCTTCAACGGAAACTGAGCGGCGAAAGCACAGCGCATAAAAAGGTCAGAGCCGTGTGGAGATCGCTTTCAAGATACGGTGCGCACGACAGCCCTCAGACGCGCAAAGTGCAAGTACGCCGTTGCTGGCAGAGTAGAAGCCGCGCACCCTCCCTCCCGCGCTGCCTACCCGCTTTCCTCCTTTCGCATTGGAGATTGAGTCGCCAGTTTCCCTTGCGCCCGGTCGCAAGATACGCATTTATTGCCGCAGCTAAACGTCGCCTCCCCTCCCTCCCTCTCTCCCTCCCTCGCATCCCCCCACGGCCTTTCGCATGACCGGAGACGTCGTGTTGGCTCTCCACCGTGCATTCGCTCTCCGTGAAAGCGCGCGTACCTCGCGCGCTTTCACTCGCACATACAGCATACGGCGCGCAGCGACGAGTTTATCGCCGTTGGACTTTATACGGAACCTCAGCGGCGACGACGACGGCGATGGCAGGTATGCGCTCGGAGTGTCCATATAGTTGCTATCGCAATAAACTTGAATAGAAACTTGCAAGGTAAACGCGGCAGAAAGACAGCGCTTTCTAAACACGGCACACTTCAGCGGGTTCTGCTCCACGATTTGGCCAATGTCGCCGCGCTGCCAGCGGACCAGCAACAGAGCACAAACACAGCCCGCTTGCATGCGAAGTGGGAAAGGAGGGCTTTCGCGGCAGACCTCCTCCTCGCAGCTGCGCGCCCTCTCCTTCTACCTGCAGACGTCATCAATGACGTCAAGGAGGCATTGTTTTGTTTGTGAATTATTTCCAGTACGGGGGGGGGGGGGGGATGTCCGGCAGCCGCCAATGGTGGAAGCGGTGCTGCCGCCGCCTATCGGCATGGGACCGAGTGTCCCAAGGGAGGTATAGGGAGTTTTCGGCCCCTGCCCTCGTCGCCAGTGCAATAACGCGGACAGGCAACATTCGCAAGACGCAAAAGGAGTAGTTGTTTATTTGAATGTGCACCTATATAGGTAACGGATCGCGTGATCCGTCACAAAAGGAATCTGCGCACCGAGGCGCACTGATATGCGACGTTACGCTACAACAAGTCCTTATAGGTGTGTAGTTGATTCCAGGAGGCCTTATCCACATACTTCCGTTTTCTCCACTCGAAGCACTGGTTGCGTATTCATTTTAACGTCGATTTAACGTCATTTTAACGTCGATCGATTTTTATTTTCGAACTCTTAAAAAGTGACCTCGTGAATTCGCATTTTGCTCACAACATTATAAAACGCATTGAAGGTTAGTCTATGTCTCCTAATTCAGCCTTTATCACACAGCAGTATCTTCGACGAACGAAGCTGTATTTCCTGTAAACGCAACTACGTGTTCTTTCTTCGCGTCTTGGGAACACCGCATGCTCCGTTTAGATGATGGTGACTAAGCGAACCAGTGCCGTTCGCAATGAGAAAGGGCACGCAGCGTCCAATGGGACTTGTTACGGCGTGGAGATCCTCTGGAAAGTTTGGTCCCTAGCCACTAAGTGCCCCCTATCAGCTCCACACAGTACAAATCAGTTAATGTCAGGAGGGCATTAGGCAATGTGCCGAGAACACAAAATTGCTTAGAGCGGATATACGCTACTGTTATTTCGACGATGCCTACACGACCCTGTAATTTGGACGCAATAAAGATGTCTTCAGTTCCCGCGCGCTGAAACCGTGCGAACGTGCGCGTGGGCCCGTGTGTACACACTGAATGTCTGGCGTTCATCCGAATACAAAGCGCTGCCACAGCTCTCAACCAGTCGAGACGGCCGCGAGAAGAGTTCTGCCGAATGGGAAATGAACGGTCACGCATACCGCGCCAGTCAAGGGACGCCTGACCTTAGGCCCCGGTCACAGAGCAAAAACCGCCGACGTCGACCCGACAGTATAGCCAGTGCGTCGTTGACGTAGCGGACACGGCGATCCGTGCCGCGTCGAGCTAGTTGCATGCACCGCAATGATAGCGGTGAGCATCACTTCTTCAAGTTAGCAAGGTTCGATGACGGTGTATTGGCACCGGCACCTGTACATTTCATATCATCAGTATCTAAAGTGTCTATTGTGCCTAAATATAAAAAGGATAAAAAGTCTCATTGCGGTCGGCACTGGCTTACAGGTGACACGTTAAAACAGAAAATTCAGTGGCGATGCATGTTGCGGTAAATGCGAGAGAAATGCGTCAGTGTTACGTCGCATCTCTTTTTGGTACCGGATCCGATTTAAACCGCGTTCACGACATTGCAAAGTGTTGTGCAGGAGCCCACTAGACACTCGTCCTGCCTCGTCGAGGATCCAAGTGCTATTGACGGGGGTCCGGAGCAGTCAGTTGCACTACATACATGCATGCATACATACATACATACATGCATACATACATACATACATACATACATACATACATACATACATACATACATACATACATACATACATACATACATACATACATACATACATACATACATACATACATACATACATACATACATACATACATACATACATACATACATACATACATACATACACACACACACACACACACACACACACACACACACACACATACACGCTCCCTCTACCTCTAACACGTGACCGCGGCTTCCCACACTTCACACACTTTTTTCCACTTTGACATTCTTAATGCTAATACATCAAAAGCTTTCAGATGACATATTAAGAGCAAGGTATTGAGTCAGATGCTATGCCATTAAGGATGTTTAGGCTTTGCTTTGCACACAAAGTAGGGGACGCTAACCGCCTGGCGTACAAAAGAATGCAAAAGGAGCGCGAAAGAACGCATACGCAGGGCGCGGCACTTTGGGTGCGCTATCTTTAAAACTCCCTCTTAGCAGCAGATAACGAATCCTAGGACTGCGGCAATTGGGTTTGGATTACGGCAGGTAATCCAAACCCAACTGCCGTTTTCATCGCCGATATTCTTGTTCACATAAACAGGTAGATATCGCCAAACCACATCTGTACCACCTTTTGCGTTCAATATATTGGGCGTTTCCTAACAACGGTGTTAGGTAGACCTCCTCCATACCGTCAGAAGTGAACGAAGGAGGGGCCGCTCCATCCCTCAGTAGTCATTTTCCGTCCACCACATTCCAGCTGCGCTCGGGTCCAGCTCTGTTCCAGCCATTCACAGACGTTAATACTTCTTTCTGTGCGCAACAGACATTCCCAGTGAACGTTCAGTGAATCGCTTTCTTTGTGGCTAGTCAGACATATTTCATTAGTGAAAGCAACCTCTTCACGTTAGCGGCACGTCTTTGGCAATGCAGCACGCAAGTGTAACCAGACCCAGTGCCGAGAAGCGGGGAAGACCTAGCTTTCTCGCGCTTCGCTTAGACCAATTAGAAGGGTTCCCACGACGCGCTGCCCCCGTCGTCACGGTGGCAATGGTGGCGGCGGTGGCGGTCCCCATTGAGCGAGGCGACCCCGGGGGTTCAATTGTTTCTTCGGCTTCCCATTGTGCAGCAAGCGGCCGCACGGCAGCGGAATATGCGCGCGTCGACGCACGCCAGCGCGCGCACGCAACCGGCGGGGGCCGAACCACGTGCGGAACAACGACTTCTTGTGCAGGCCCTCGCGACCACGGTGCAACCTTCCGGTGCCCTGTGCACGCCACTCGTGAGAGTGGCTTAACCTTCTCGCGTCAACTGCCGGGGTGGAGCAATTGCCGAGGATCTCTATACATTAGCCGCAAAATGGTGAAGAGCGACCGCCCAACTATACCTGTGCCTCAATTCGTTCCGAAAGACCGTGAGGAGTCTCCATGAAACGAGTATTCTTAGAGAACACAGTGTTGTCAATCCAAAAAGTGGCAAAGACCAGATGAAGATGTATGCGCGGGCGAGCACAAAGAAGTATTTCTTTTTTCTTTCAGACTCTGTGGCATGGCTTCGAACTGCGATTCCGGTTGCAATCTCCGCATTCCAATGGAGATGAAATGCAAGATCACTAAAAATACATATGGCCTTTTCTGTTTCAAGAAAATAATGGTTCCGAATAAAGTAACCGTTCAACACTTGTTGACATGCATATTCAAGTACGCAATTTTACGTGAAATTATAAATCATTTGCCATTTGTATTCTAACAGGCCCTATATGAAACTAGTTTCGTATGTAGTGAAAAGAACTAATGCATGATAACACAGAAGAAAAAGCTCACGTTCCTGCTTTTCCATTACTCCACGAGTATTCTAATCAAATTCGGCGGTCGTATACTGTGTTATGAGGGACACCGCAGTGGAGGGTTTCGAATTGATTTTGGGTGCCTGGTTGTTGTTTAACGTGCGCCCAAAGCGTGCTCTTCCGTCACAACAGTCCAATGCCACAAGTAATACATAGCCAAGCGTGCCGAGCACCACTTTCGCGGGAAGTAATGACACTCGCAAGTGTCGTCCGACTGCAGGTGCGCGCGAGTAGCCGTTCACACGCCGCCCACCATGGCTTGGAATCCAGCGCCGACGCCCACGCTACGTCGTATCTTCCCTGCTCGTTATGCAGCGTAACAATCAAGAGCAATAGCCTTCTCGACAGGTTCAACAGCACTGTCGACGAGCCGAAGACAAAACGCGGACAAGACAAATGGGTGGTTACGCAATGCGAGGACTCCAGAGCGCGAAGTCCCGCGAAGGACTCAACGATGGTGCAACAAGGCGGAAAACGATTACGCATTCCGTGCCTCGAGTGCGCACCGCGCGACCAGATGGGCCATGCGAATGCGCGCGGTGTTTAAATGCACGCTGCTGCACTACCACCACCACCTGCTCTGCAGAAAGTCGGGAGTTCGTGGGAAACACCCAACAACGGCTGCGCGTCGCTGCTTTGTCACGAGAACGCAACTGAGCCACTGTGCGTCGGTTGAGGTTCACTCACGCGGCCGTTGTTATATGCAGGGACCATTTGGGCAATGGTATTCGAAGGGGCACGTTCCAGGTTCTTGTTGCGCATATCGAGAGCACGAACACGAGAAGACTTTTTCAATGAACTCGGCTCACCGAAATGTCATGACACATTTCTCGCAGGTTCAAGCTCGGGCGTGAGGCGCTGCACTACGTTATGGAAAGTCGGTAGCATATGACACATGGCACATTTATGGTGTTGGCAATATGTTGAACGATCATGACAACTTTGATGTAAATGACGTAAATTTTCGAGGACGAAATTACATATTTTTACTATTTATTGTGCCCTAGCCTTTCTTCCCCGAGCACGCAGGGTTATCCATGTTATTTGGTATTGGGGGATACCGTTTACCATTCTCTAAGTGCGTTGGGTGTATCATTAGCTTCTTGATGCTTTTGTATTAGTGCATCACGCCCTACCTTGCTTAAGACTTCTCTGCCTGTTGGAGTCTGGAGCAGGCGATTTTCTTGTGTTAGTAGCTGTGCTTCGGTTATTTCTTCAATCGTGTGGTGTCGACCAAGCGCCAGTAGCTTATTGTTTGAAGTATTCCGAGGTAATATTAGGGGCAGTCTTGTAGGTCTATTCTTATTACTTGGTTTGCTTTTATTGCGATAGCAATTATATGGACACTTCCACCAGATTTCTACCGTCGGCGTCGCCGTCGTCATCGCCGTCGCCGTGAGGTTCCGTATAGATTCCAAGGGTGATAAAATCCTCGCCGCGCGCCGTATGCGCGAGTGAAAGCGCGCGGGGGACGCGCGCTATCACGGAGAGCGAACGCACGGCGGAAAGCAAACGCGACCGTCGTGCGAAAGGCCGTGGGGGTATGGGGGGGAGGGAGGCGGGGCGACGCTGTGCTACGGCACCAAATGCGTATCTTGCAACCGGGATCAAGAGGAACTGGCAACGCAATCTCCCACGCGAAAGCAAAAAAGCGGGAAGGCAGCGCGGGGAGGGAGGGGGGGGGGGAGCAGCTACTACTCTGTCAACAAATACGCTTGCACTGGCTGTGGTGGCGGTCGCCCGCACCGTCTCTTTATCTCCACACGGCTCTGACCTTTGTATGCGTTGTGCATTCGCCGCTCAGTTTCCGTTGAAGCGATAGACCGCACGATTCTTCGCCCGCTGCGCTGGCTGCGCTTGCTGCCAGCGTTTTGACAGTCGTTGTCTGCGGTCATTCAGTGTGATTTATTCATGTTTGCTTGTGCGCGATGACACCACGCTTGTCAATTCAGTTAGAAAGCGAATCTGTCCAAGTTTATGCAGCCGATAAAACTACTATCCCTACTCCGAACAGCTCTCTGCTAATTTGCTATCACAATTGATGCTTCGCCTTTCGGGTGAAACTGCGACATTTTTTTTTCTTTCTCTTCCCTGTTCATATTCTGCTAGGGGGCTGAGTATGTGATGCGACTAATGGCAATACTTTTTACACGAATGGGAGGCGCTGCTGTCTAGCCCGGCACTGGAAGATTAGCTATGACTGGTCCAACGAACGGAGCGGATGGCCCGTGCTAGTGGGGCCTTGGAATAGGGGCACCACCCTGCCGGACAAACTCCGTCCCCCCCCCCCCCCCCCTAACCCCTCTGGGGGACTGGGTTAGGCGCCCGTCCGGTTTCTGAATGTAATTAAGTTTTACTACTACTACTACTGCTACTACTACTACTACTACTACTACTACTACTACTACTACTACTACTACTACTACTACTACTACTACTACTACTACTACTACTACTAAATTACATATTCGTTCTGGTCGCCGTCCTTGCTTTTCTTTTTTAAAGCAAAGCTTTATATGTCTAGGCAAAATGGCACATGGCTAAACGAAATCCTCTGTGTACACAAAACTATCATCATCAGCATTGGCTCGAGCGTCGTCGTGTTCTTCCGCAGCTGGCTCGTTGGCGCCCCTCGGGTTGCGCTCGTGCTCGGCACGCGCTCGGGCCACTTCTCGCGAGTTCGTCATCGTCATCTTCGACAGCTGGCTGCGTTGCCGCTCATCATCCCAGGGTAAAATTTCGCTTGTCTTCTGTCGTCGTAATGGGGAGGCCGCGTTTACGGCGGTATGAGGGATATGAGTGATTCATTGCCTCACGTAACGGACAGTTCTAATTTTGAAGCAATTTAATTTCGAAGAATCCCAAGCGGCAATGGGCGGGATAATGCTGATAACCACGCCACCAAGCAAATTCAAGACATCGAACGCAAGCGACAACTGCGGACCGCGGGCATACCGTCAACGACCTCGTTCTCTCCGTCGCAACCAAACGTGTGTGTAAGCTCATCATTGAGAAATACTTTTATGAACCCTCGGGATTAACCCAGTGATAAACACCAGGGCCACACGTTTCAGATTCGCTGGTTAACCATCTTCATAGAGTGGAAGGGCCAATGATGTTTTTCCCTTGCACTTTCTTACGCAGTATGATGCAACGTCTTCCCACATTTATAGTATTCATTGAAGACATCTAATGAACCCTACCATGCACAATGATTCCACGAGGAAGCTGTGGCTCGTTTATTATGATGTTTCGTCAACTCGCCAAAGGTGAAACAATGTATTACTTCTAGAAAAATTTTGAGTGAACAGGGTGCTCTAAAAGCTCATATTTATATTTAAACATGTCAAGGGTCTTCGTTGTAGTTGCTATTATATTTAGTCTTAATTTCACATTCTCAATCTCAATAATGTCAATAAAAAATTGTTAGTGTTTAGTTAGAAATTTGACTAGGCGTGGCACCAGCTTTCGCAGCGTGTTACGTAGCCCCGCCGGGGTGACTCAGTCAGCTAAGGCGTTGTGCTGCTGAGCACGATATCGCGCGATCGAATCCCGGCCGCGGCGGCCGCATTTCGATGGAGGAGAAATGCTAAAACACCCGTGTGCTTGCGTTGCAGTGCACGTTAAAGAACCCCAGGTGGTCAAAATTAATCCGGAGCCCTCCACTACGGCGTGCCTCATAATCATAAGAGGTTTTGGCACGTAAAACCCCAGAAAGAAAAAGAGCGTGTTACGTAGGGCGTCGCTGAGGCGCATGACAAGTCGGCAACGCGTCTTCGACCTATTATTCCAAAGAGAAATGCCTGGAAGTATAAAACTTTCACAAATGTCTCCTGAAATACCGTATACACCTTCAGGTACTAGTTATTGAGATATAAAGGGAGAACACACAAACAAAATTGCCTCTCCATCCTGGCCCTGCGAAAGTGGATGTCCAGCGGAGCTGTGGAAATTCGCTGCTACAACTGCTGAGGGGGGCATTCTTTACAAACGCTAAATCATTATATGACCCCTGAAGCGAAAAATCCGGCGTTAATGTACGATGGTAGCGAAACCCATGTGACCAAGTGGTGATGTCACGTTTGACATGATGAGGTAACGCAATTACGTTATCACGTCAAACGCCTCTTGATGACGTAATCACACAAATGGTCGCGTGATGACATCATCGCGTCAACCGTTAGGTTACGTGACAACGGCATCGTCACATGACGATATTGCCTGATGACGTCATCACGTCAAACATGACATCACGCGATGACGTCATCGTCAAGTGATGATGTCACCTGATGACAGCATGTGATGCCTTTCGTGCGCTTCCCGCTCCTTTGCGCTGTCTCTGGGACCGGCTCGTATTTTTATGGGAGCACGCCACCACGAAAAATCCTGACCAACTAGAGGCTTCAACCACTGCGGCGTGCGTCATAATCAAATAGTGGTTTTGACATGAAAAACCCCTGAACCCAATAAAGAAACACGTCACTTGTCGTCGTGTTGTCATCGTCCTGCGCACGGAATTCTAACCGCAAGTGTTCACGACGCATTGCGACGACCGCTGCTATTCAAACTGCCAAACAAACAACCAATATCGCCAAACACTCACTTTTGCCCTCTTACTCTTGCAACTTCCGCTCAGAACAATGTTTTCTCCTTGTTGTGTGACGGATACAACTATGTCGCCATTTCTACTCATGAACATCAGTGCATTCTGTTTTTCACTATAATGTTAGTATAACGTCTTACAAACGTGCTGGTGTTTTAGTTTTAGTATAACGTTACAGCCTAGAGTCACTTTTTACCATTACCGTAACTACCACTGCCATGTTACTTTATATTTTAAGGCGACAGTCTTATATGGCTTCTTTTGAAGTGACCTTAAAAAAGTGGAGCCAAAAATCGGACAAGAATTCGGTAAACAATATGTATGAAAAATCCATAACTCAGTAAGATCATTACAAACCCCACAACATTATATATAAATCGATAGATAATTACATGCAAGATATAAATATTGATAAATGATCATGATAGTCAATAAATTAATTCTGATAATTTACACGACAAAGCGCAAGAATGGGTCAGAAAATGCAAAAAGTGGCCAAGAGCCGAGAAATAATTATAGTAATATCTAATAATGGTTATGCTAATGATAAAAAATGAGTATACAGAGAGGGGAACGAGGTGAATTAAGAGTGAATTGATGGTGAATAAAAGGAGTTTAATTGGATGATAGCTAGGAGTCAAACGACAGGTAATGATGAGATAGAGTGAGCTAAGACAATGAAGAGTAAATGAGAATGAATTAAGAGTGAATGAACGTTAATCAAGTGGTGATAGGGTGAATCAAGAGTGATGAACATTGGAAATTTGGAGTAATAGTGCAAACCAAGTGTGACGAAAGTAAAACCGAGATGGCAGAGTAAATGAGGCTGAACCAAGCAGTGATAGGGTGAATGAAGAGTGAATCAAGTGTGAACTAAGAGTGAATGAAGTGGTTATGGATAGGGGGAGTGACTTGCAAAAAATATATGCGAGGTTTTAGGATGAGTGAGAGTGACTCAGCAAAAAAAGTGCTGAGTCAGGGTTCGAGTTTGGTGAATCATAAGAAGGGTGACTTGCAAAATACACGATGACTTGCAGAAATGACTCCGAATTATGGTTTCAGAGTAATGATGACTCAACAAAAATGTGCCGAGTCATGGTCAGAGTTTGGTGAATAAAAGATGACTTGCACAAATGACTACATAATATGTGTTCAGAGTGACGATGACTCAGCAAAAATAAGCGCTGAGTCACTGTCCCAGTTGGATGAAATAAGGATGTCTTGCAAAATTGACTTTGCAAAATATGGGTTCGGAGTTAAGATGACTGAGCAAAAAAAGGGGTCATCGTGTGATTGAGTTAGCGGCGCTCGGGCTTTTGCCTTCAAGTCGTCTTAGTTGTAGCAAAGGGACCCCTAGTAATTTTTATTATTGCGATAGCAATTATATGGACACTTCTACCGGATTTCTGCCGTCGCCGTCGCCGTCGCCGTGAGGTTCCCTATAGATAAAATCTTCGCCGCGCGCCGTATGCCCGAGCGGAAGCGTGCGGGGACGCGAGCTATCACGGAGAGCGAACGCACTCAATCTCCCACGCGCAAGCAAGGAAGCGGGAAGCCAGCGCCGGAGGGAGCGCGGGGAGGGGGGGAGGGCGCACTTCTACGCTGCCAACAACCGCGCTCGTCGCTCGTCCGCACCGTCTCTTATCTCCACACGGCTCTGACCTTTATGCGCCGTGCATTCGCCGCTCAGTTTCCGTTGAAGAGATAGACCGCACGTACCTTCGCCCGCTGCTGCGGCGTATATATGCGCTTGCTGCCAGCGTTTTGACAGTCGTTGTCTGCAGTCATTCAGTGTGATCTATTAATGTTTGTTTGTGCGCGCTCACACCACGCTTGTTCAATCAGTTAGTAATAGTCGGGCTACATTTTCCAACGCACGCTACACATGCAATGCTGCCCGGATCGGAAGTGCAGCGCTACAGGTGCGTCCCTTCGCACGCGCTGCCCACGGGAAGCGCTTCTCATCAACACCACCGTTTCACTCGCACCTTCTCGTGGTCATCGAGTCTCTCTTCATGTCGGTCTACTTACACCGCAGCACACCTGCTTACTTAATCAGCTCATGTTTACTACAATTCATATTGCTACCAAAGCCGCTCACCTTACTTCGTATGACATTGCTGTGTTGCTATCGCATTCACTTCTTCGCCCTTAGGGCGAAACTGTGACATTTTATTTCTCCATTTCTGCCCAAATTAAAGCCATTTTCTTTGTTATCGAGGTCATTTTTCTCAGGTTCGCTTCTGTAGCACCTACTGTACTATTTACAAAGCCTGAACCACGCATATTGAGGCCCGACCTGCAGACACTGTCGTCCCTGAATAGTTACCTAAACAAGTATATGGTGTTCAGTTATCGTGTGGTGTTTCAATTCATCAGCGTTTACCTGTTGTATCTTTGATAAAGAATATCGCTTGCGCAAGCATCAGGACGCACCATCAAGGGTGCCCAAGGGTGCCTAGCTGTATGCACCGAACACGTAATAAAGATTTGTCCCAACAGAAAATTAGTGCATGACAATTAACGCCTGTTCCTTAGCAACACTTCTATCAGCTATGCCGCAGTGACTTCAAAACGAGAAGCGCATATTGGCCCATACTCACAAAAGGTTTTTACTCTCTTCCTCTTTTCCTCTTTTTATTCCCCCTTTCCCTTACCCCTTGTGTAGGGTAGCAAACCAGAAGTTCGTCTGGTTGACCTCTCTGCCTTTCCTCTCTTCGCTCTCGCTCTCTCTACTCTAGAATTGTTCTTGCGAAAAATTTCAGCAACCTTGATGCCGGACGTATCAGCGAATGTGGGCGGCCAATCCAAAGTGCACTTAAGAACGAAGAAGAGCTTTGTGGATTCAGCCCCTGGTTGTTCCTCCTTAAAAATAGATCCTTATCCTTCCGAAGTAACTGGAAGAAATACCCTGAAGTTCTAAAGGCTGCATGATTCGTATATCCCCGAGCCATTCTAATAACGGCGCTATCTGCACCGACTGACCGACCGACCGACGGACCGACCATTGCATGTTTGTCTTATGAAGGCAACTTTTTGGTTTATAATTCGGTGGTCCACTCGTACAATCAGCGCATAAGAAAACGTTCTAATGTACATGGTGCAGGAGAGCGCATTACGGAAAACCAGCATCGCCTAGCGAATTGATGGTATTAATGACGGGGACCAGACAGATGACAACACGGTCAAATGTTTTCACTATGTTTGACTAGCTCAATGAAAGATATTCCTCCAGCATCATTGAGCTGCGTGGCAATTGCTGTGGACAGGTGAGTGGCCTTTTCAGTTGTTGTCAAAGCTATGTCATCCTCTTCCTCGCAGGGGACATAAAGCCAGACGGCATCATGGCATAACGCAAAGTGGGCTTGCGGAGCAAGAATCAGGAAGAATGGCCTCAATGGCTCGAAGGCGACACAGGCTTAGTCATGCCCGCCACCGCTATATTGCCCTTTTCTAAACCCCGGTGCGCAGAAGACCGGCGCGCTCGTAAAGCGTTTCTGTCGTTTAAGTGCACCCGCATAAACTGCCCCTTAACGAGCGTAGGTCAACTGGAAAAACGTTCACTCGGCGGCGATCTCACCTAAGAAAGCAGCGTCACAAAAGCAGCAGCCACGAGCAGCTATACAGCGTTGGGAAAGGACCTAGCGGAGAGCGTAAAGAGGGTGTAGCGGGTGATTTTGCGCGGACAACGCGAACCCGTTCAGCGGTCCGTCCTCATTAGCGCCTCTCCCCCGCACCACCTGGCTTTTCGTTTCGCCTTCCGTGCGGGCGGGAGTCGCCTCTTCCGAGCGCCGAAGGAGGGTGGCATCCATTGTGTCGAAACAATGACGCCGCGCTATTCCGCCCCGCCGAGCGCACACATATACGCGCGCCTCGTGGACGGGCGTGAGCGAAAGGAAAGTTCCGCACGGCCTTGTGACCGCCACCACGGCCTGCCGGCCACGGGCTCTTCCGCGCGCACCTTCTCTCGGGCCCGCTCTCGCTTACGTATACGGCGCAGGAAGCGATTGCGCAAGACGGCCGCGAACTGCCGCACGAACGACAGTGACTCGGTTAACGGCGCGTGACGCGATCGGGTTAGACATCGAGCGGGTTTCAACATAACCTAATGGTTCCGCACGCCCGGCTGGCGCCGCGGACGAGGCGTGAGAAAAAGGAGGGCCGTCATTTCTCCCAGCTCTTGTGCGTCTGTTCGGGCGATATTTTGTATCTGGCGGAGAAAGTGAGCTCACCTTGAGAGTTGAAGTTCACATTTGGTACATGCCTACGTTGGGCGGCGACGCAGTGGCAGGGATTAATATACGGGATCCCACAATTGGTACTGTCCCCAAAGAAAATCTTGTGAACTTTGCGGCTCTGCTGCTTTGCTACAGACCCAGTACATGGTGGTTGAAAGCACGATGCTTTCCACTTGCTTCAGCCCGCGTTATAGGAACTTATTATCAGAAACCTTGGGAGAAGCACACAGCTGCAGTCTATATGCGCATCACACGAGTCCTCCCCGCTGCCTTTGTGACTGCGAAAGGGACCTTGCTCTAGTTTGCTGGTGCTTCCATAAAGTGAACCACTGTAGGGATGTGTTTAACAGTTGAAGCAGTGACAACAGCAATGTTTTTCCAAATACGCGTAGATATCGCGTATTTTATGCCTGCTTCCCTTGTTACAGTTCTATATCAATGCCCCTCACTCTCTACTTGTTAGCTCATAGTATCCTCCATCTCAGGCCACTCCCATCGTCTAAATACTGAACCGCCTTAAAACAAAAATAATGGAGATTCTTCATATATCTCTTTCGATGTAGTCTACTCAACCTATAAACAGCCAGTTCAGTTACGCAACCGTAAAGTTTCTGCTTGCAAGTGCCTTTGAGTCATCGAAAATAACAATTCTGATTTCTGTGAAGCACCGCTATTTTAAGATTTTCATGTCGACAGCTGTTCTCAATAGACAATCTAAAGATTTTTTCCTGGCCGAAAGACTAGGCCATGGGAACAAAACCAAAACACAAAAAATGGACAAATCCAACGCAATGCTAGATGACGCGAAGCGTGTTTGAGCTATCGAGGTAGAATCACTGGCGGATGACACGAGTGGAGCCTCGTCGCCTGTAGCAGTTAGCTGTCTGCATCAGGAAGACCAACGTGATGTTTGATGCTTGTCGAGGCAAGAATGTTGATGAAAGGTGTTTGCGCAGTGAAGCCTGACAGATATATAAAATATTTCCTGTCACAGTGGCATATACTCTTATGGGTTCTTGACCAAGAATGGGCCCTTACCCAGTGGCACATTGCTGCCGTCAGCGTGGCGTTACGGCAGCCAGCAACAAGTTGCGTATTCGATCTCAGGCCAGTGGCACACGAGTGGCCCAAGTTGCCTACTCGACTAGACAGCAACACCCACACGTTGGCAGAACAGGAAGAAAATAAATATACTTTAGTTACCAAACGAAAATACATTCACCGATGATTACAATTCTCCCTAATGTGATATTTGAGCGCAGCTCTACACGTGTTTTCATTTCGCGATATACATATTGGATGGCACGGACAATCTATCTCTTGCAGCACATTGCAAACAGAGCGAAGTGTGGCGCGACTGCCTCGCTAATCGGGAGAACGCGAGAGGCAGCGCGTGGGTGACGCGTATATAGGCGTGATTCACAGCAGCCACAGCAGACAGACCTCCGATCATGATGCATTCACCGCATGCCATCGGTGAACAGATGACGGATGGATGGATGGATGGATGGATGGATGGATGGATGGATGGATGGATGGATGGATGGATGGATGGATGGATGGATGGATGGATGGATGGATGGATGGATGGATGGATGGATGGATGGATGGATGGATGGATGGATGGATGGATGGATGGATGGATGGATGTTATGAGCGTCCCCTTTGAAAGGGGGCGGTGGGTTGCGCCACCAAGCTTTTGCTATAATTTTGCCTATAATGTCCTACCTAACTCAAAAAAAAGGAATTGCCAGCATCAAACTTTCTGAACCACTATTGGGAACTTTGTTTTTGTATCCCTCCATTGTTTGTGGTCTTTCTACTTTTCTGCACCAAACTTCCAATCGCCTCTTACTAATCTCTATTGCGGACATGTGGACTTTCCCCTGCTATCGCTGAACCCAAGAGCTTCAAGGAGACCACAGGAACCCAAACCGACAGCTGGGCAGATATCTTCAGATTTTAATAAAACATATTCCGTCGTTTTGCTAGCTTTGCCGCAGCAAACAAATGCTTATTTTCCCTTGCTGTATCTCGCTTTATAAGTACGCGTACTAAGGCATCCTGATCTCAGAGCGCGACTCTGGTGCCATCTCGTAGCGGCCTTCACCCAAGAGACAATCTTGCACGGCACTACGCTTTTCTTCTCACGCTTTCGCCATGCCCTCCCCCTCCGCTTTCCACCTCATTGTTCCGCTGCACCCTCCTCCTCCGCTTTCCTCCTGGCATTCTCTTCGCTATCCACGTCTTTCATCCCCCGCTGCGCTCCGCGTTCGCTCTTTGATCCTTCGCTGTGCTCGTTCGCTCGATTACGAGGGACGCCGAGGGACGCCGACACTCACCGGAGGAACGAGCACCTAAGAGCTGCACTCTAAAAATCACATGTCGGAGTCGTCATCTCCTGTCTGCCAGCTTCGCTTTAAAAGCTTGATTATATGACTTGTGTTTACTATAATGCTATATTCATACAGATGAGACAGTATGAATTGTGTGAGGAGTCACTGCGCACCACCATCTCATCGGAAGTGTAGCAGGTGTTGCATTTTCTCTCAGAGGCTAGAAGTAATTTTTGCATCATTTCGTTTGCGGTTATGTAAAATCATAATTGCAAGATGCATCCTCGCACAGATGGGTTTCACAAGTGTTTAAAGAAGTATTTTTGTGAATGTCATCACAAAAATTATCAAGTTCCTTCCACAGAAATATAACGCAAATCGCATGCCTACGCTTAAATCAGCCTTACCGAGTGATTGCCTGAAGGCCTTTAGGAGCGATTGTCATCCGACTCTATTCTATTCCTCCAATTTTTTAATATCATTACTCCGAATTCTTAACAGCAGCTAATTATTATTAAAAACAAAATTATAACGTTATTGTATTCGGTCAGTTATTAATAACCAACGTAGCAAAATTTGAAGATGAAAGACTTGAAAGAAAACTAGAGACTGGAATGACTGATGAAATGGGCTAATGTAAGAACAACCTCAATAGATAGAAGAGAGATAGAAAGAAACGAAGAAAGGAAAGAGTGAGGTTTTGGCTAAGACCATGCCCGCTTGGCTACACTACATTTGGGAAAGGGAAAAGAAGAAAAGATAAATGACAAGAAATTAGAGAAAAATAAGAGAAAATAGGGTTTTAAATATTCAGAGCCCTTTCACTACTGTGCAGATGGAAGCCACGGAAGCTGTGACTATGGTGGCTGTGCTATAGTGAATATTGCTACAGTGAATTTATATATATTATGATTACTGACTATATTGAGCATCTTCGGCATGTTCGTCAAAGAGCAAGGACACCGGCGTCTTGTTTTCGCCATGCGCGAGGGCCAAGTAGTGCGTTTGCAGCGCCAATTCCACCCCATCGTCATAGACTAGCGTATGAGCCACAGCATTCATAGCCGCGGCACAATACATGGCATCGTGAGAATCCTGACGTCAGGATCCTGCAAGATCAGGTTAAGCGAGCGTTCGTCCCATAGCGAGTCCAAAGGGCAACTGCTGATAACAGCGCTTGCGCGGTCTCTACGTCGTGAGAGAAAGTGGCACAACGATTGGTGGGACGTGCCGCCGCCGAGTATCGCGACACTTGTGAAAGAGGCGTCGGTGGTGGCGAGGGGCCTAACAATCGGCCATCCGTCATTAGTTTTGACACCTGTGCTAAAGCACAGCTTGCGGGAAACCGTCACGCACATAGAGCCAAAATTAGTTGATCGACTTCCGGTCTATCTACTTCCGTTGCCGGACGGGATCTCCTAGAACCTAGCCTACACCAGCTTCGCACTAAAAATTGTGCAGAAGCCATGCGAATGGCGAGAAGAAAGAACGCTTAAAGAAAGCAATTCTTTTAATAAAGGAATGAAGTGCTTGACGACATATTTGTGTTGCTGCCCGAATGCAGCGTGTGTTGTTTAATTGCGTAGCTCTGTAGAGAGCAGAGCTGTTGACTAGCACACCTCTGGCGGTAGTATAGCTGGACAGCACATGCGTCCTTAAGAGTGTGACAGTTCGCGCTCGGCAACGACCGCCCCTCACAACGCAAGGGCCCGTGACCTTTGCCTCAGTGTTTTTGTTGCAACTTCTGACTTGGAAACGAGCAAGCAGACGCAGCCACTCAATCTTCACATACCATTCCCGTTTGCATCGCGATCCCGATGTCAAGAACAGACGCAGTGGGAAAGCTCCATGCGCTTGCTCGCGAGCTTACGTTGGCCCAATGGAATTCGGCAGAGTACAAACCAGTGCCTTTGTTCCCTGGATCCTCATCTGAAGCTCCGCCTTCCGCATGGCTTACCACGACGGGAGGTAACTCTCATTTGTCGCCTATGGCTTGGACTATAGCTTATACCAACGCGTACCTTATCGGAATGGCCACAAGTTCAAATTGTGAAGTTTGCGGGTGCAGAGACGATAGCGCACCGTCTGTGTGATTGTCGTCGTTTCAATGCACAAAGAATGGTACTCAGCACCACGCTCGACAAGATTGAGAACCGCCCCCTTGCGGAAGCCAGAATTCTTGGACCCTGGTCCGTGCCGACGTTGGCACGAACTGCTTTAAAAGCTCTAGCGTACTTTTTAAAAGATACAGGACAAAAAATATAGAATGGGCGAACTCATGCGTTCCTTTTTTTTTTTTTTGCTCTCCTCTTGTTTTCTTATTTTTTTCTGCGCTTACACCATCCCCCTGTGCGGAGTAGCCAACCGGACGCTTAAGCTGGATAACCTATTTGCCTCTCACGTCTTGCTTTCCTCCTCCTATTCGACTTTAAATGCAGCCGGTGTGAGCGCACTCGCACAATAACGTTTGCTAACACTCACAGGAGTTCATACAGTCCTGTCTGCTTCAAAAAGCGCCACAGATCTTTCATGGCCTTGTGCACGCAAGAGTGCGTCTGCCAACCTCCCGCTCCCCCCCCCCCCCCCCCCCCCCCCCGCCTCCCAGCGCCTTTTCTTAGAAACTCGCCATGTATTACAGAACGTTCGTACACCCGACACTCCACCTCGACTACAGGAAATGAATGGCAGAGCCACCCACGACAATTCTTGAAAATTGTAGCGCCTTTTTCAGTCGACGGGCTGCGCTATGCTAAAATCGATGAACTGGAGGATGAGCCTGGAGTCAAGGACCGTTTGAGAACACGGGATGAGACTAGCTTGCCGAGCCCGTCATCGAGAGTCGAAGGATGGGCAGAGACACAGAAGGTGCGCTATTGTCTCGTCACACTGCCTGAAATTGCATACGGCGATGTTCGCAATTTCGATAAGGAATAAATAAACATTAATAAACGCAACGGCTAACCAAATGCGACATAAGAAAGTTGCTTCATGGCGTGAGAGCCCGGTTGACAGGCGAAGTCGCAAGTACAAGGGTCGACCTAATGCAAGCTTGAGCTGGTGAATCTCACTACCAAAATGTGATCTGGCAATCAGGTGATTGAAGCTGTCACGCAGCATCGGTTTAGAAAGTCGTTTTGGCACTCGTAGGTCTTGGTGTCTTGCTTATGAGCCGAGCGCGCAGCTTCATCGGTGCTGTAACTGCCGACTATTCCACAGTGCCATTGAAATAAGATGTCTTGTCCGTTCTCAAGGCTCTTCAAGGTGACGTCAATGACATGCTTCTGTAGGCACCTAATTATTGGGCCAATTTCTGCGATTCAAAAGCAGTCCTACAAATTTTACGGGAAGAAACGTTATTGTGCCGCCTACGAGTACGAGTTTCTTTCACAAACGTCTACTCATTCCTAAATGGAATGGCTGGCAGTGCCAATTGCAGCACATGTGGCGTTGAAGAGACGACCAAACATCTCCTGTGTGATTGCCCCACATACGAAGATTAGAGGAGTGCCCTTTGGACAGCTTTGGGGCACTGAGACGACAGGCCTTTTACAAAGGAGATCTTGGGCCCGTGGCCTCGTGCGTCTGCTATGTACAAGGTCACAAAGGTGCTGGTGCGCATCTTGAAATGCACCACCCTGTATCACCACCTGTGACTGACTCAGCGATGAACGCTTGTATGTGTAACAGTGCACAGTGTGAACTTCTCTCTTGTTTCGCCTCTTTCAATCCCCGTACGGAATGAAGGAGGATTTTGTCTTTCCCGTATGACTTCTCTCTCTCTCTCTCTTTCTCTCTATATTTTGCCTTACGTCATAGTTCCCACTTGCTGCTAGTAAATGAGATACGGCACACTCACTGACACCAGATGGGAAGAAGCTGCATGGGCTAGGGAACAAACGTGTGTAGCAGGTACACTATTTGAGATTAAGAGACAGAAGTGTTGCTGGGCTGCAAATTCTACGCGTAGAGTATTGGGTGGTTTATTAAAGCAGCATATTAGGTTCCAAGGGGAGGAAAACACATTCAAGTGCAGTAAAGGATTACATTGGACAAGGTTAAGACCAAAATGATTTGTTGCAACAACAAGAGCTTACAAAACGTACATTATTACCTCAAAAGCTGTCTGAGCCTCTTCCACTCGAAATGAAAAAGCTGCTTCTCTTTAAAAGATTCGTTTCCGACAAAAAACATCCCCACCTTTTGAAAATCAGTCTTCAGTTCCTGTAATTACCAATAAGCTCGCTATATTGTAACGCGAAGTATCGTTATTTGATTACAATAACTATTCGCACTCGCTATGTATTGAATACAAACTGAACACACTGGACTCCTCATAAAACGTTATTCTTGGCATAGCCCTGCAGTGTGTCTTCTTCAGTCTCAGATTTCGAATGTTTGCAGTCCCCACTCAAACAGCCCTGATTTTGCAGCGGTAAATAGTCGACGCGTATTCCTTGAGTGCTATTTCCTCCTACGGCACCGATGACCGTATTCTAACAGAAAAACTGTCATGAAGAAAAGCTAAAGATACCAACTTCACGCATCACGCATTGATAGCTGAAGACTGTCATCGCTGTCGGCCATGAGGGATCGCACAAAGGAGCAACTTATGATGTGATATATGAGATGTAAAAAAGCACCTTACGTCACCGCGACGTGAAGGGTACAGAAATAGACTTTCATCAGAATTCAAGCGCTGAAGTAAACCAGGAAACTGTGCCGACCTCGTTAACTGCCCGACAGCGACGTACACAATTTCCCCGCTGACGCTCTTGCTGCAGACAACTACACTGTAGACAAGTACCCGCGCCAATAGGAATGAAAATGAAACAGCCGCGTATTTCCTTCAAAAGCTGCAGACATTTAGAGCAAAAAATTTACGAAAGCAGAGCTTGACAAGTTGCGAATGCTCCAAGAGGTGTGTCTTATAGTCATGACTAGAGCAAAGGAAGAGTGAGACATTCGGATCCTCTCTCAGGCTACATGGCTACAGCTGTCAGTACAGGAATAATGAGCGACTCCAAATTTTAAAGTCAGGAAATGTAGGTCGGAAGCATCGTGGCGTTTTAGGTTCTTATTCTGCTTCTTTTTCGACGCGGTGGGCGCAGCTATTTCGGGGAACATGTGCGCTTGTGCGCTCGCACGAGACAAGTTTTTAAAGACTGGTAATAGGCGTATCGTGGTTATATAAGACAAAGACAGACGTTCGCCGAGATACAATCTGTGACTGGTTTTACCAAACTCACATGAGTGAGCACTTATGCGGGTGAGGCACTCAGCGAAGCGCCTGGAATAACAAGGTCACAGAATGCGTCGTTTGTAGAACGTAATTAACGTAGAAACTAACTGCCGGCAATCCTAATTTCGAATAAAGTGGTTAATTAAAAGATTACAATTCGTCGAATCAACTCCACCTGGTGCCCGATTACGTTGAATTAGAATACAAGCCATGGGTGGGGCGTTCGATGTAGAGTTCAATGTAGCTTGGCTGTACAGGCCACCGATCTCTTTTTCCATACCTTCCTTGAACCCAGCGCAATGTATGAAATAAAGAAGAAAAATTGAGAGAGAGAGAGAGAGAGAACGCGGTTCCAGAAGCTACGAGGTGGCGAAGCAGATGCCGCAATATCCTGTAATACCCCATTCTCTGAAAACCGAACGACATGTCGTGTCGAAAGCATTACAGTGCTCGCCATACATACTTCGCTTTCCGGTGGCCCCCGGAGTGCACGTCAGCAACAACGCAAACGGGAGCCAGCCGCGGCGATCTTGGCCGCTGCCATGAGTCGAGGCGTTGCTCGACGGGTCGGCCTGACCCCAACGACAGGCAAAAAGCTCGCTTCACGCTTTCTCGCCGCCCTTTTGCAGACCGTTCCTAGGGACCCGCCCACAGAGATCGGCTTTTCATCGCGCTCCTGCCGCAGCCGACAGTTTCACGATCTCTAGCCACTGCCTCGCGTGACCCACACACCCTTTTGGCCTACGCCGGACGGGATGAACTGAAAGCGCGGTCAGCCTGATTCTACGCGGTGCCTTTCAGCGAATAAGAGAGAGCAAGAGAAAGTAAGGAACAGCAATAAGGCAGAGAAGCAAGATCAAAGTGAAATCTACCGGCGGCATCGCCCAGGCAAAGTTCACCCCGTTGCTGCTGTGGCGCGCAGATAAAGCATTGTCGCGCACGCGCATTGAATGGAACGCACTTATTGCCGCTGATGCACGCTCGGAGAGAAAGAAAGCTGGCGCGACGTAGCAGGCCTTCGTGCCTTGTCCTGCCTTCCTTTCCTTCCCATCATGCCTTCCCCCTCTCTTGCTTTCTGTGCCCTTCCGGTTAGATTGCGGCAGTTTTCTGCGAGAGAAACGTATATCGGTCGAACGGCTTACGGTGACGTAAGTATACAGATTGAGACGACAATGACGACGTGCTGGTCGACGAGACAAAGTCGGGTGCCGACCTCTCCTTCTCACTCATTTCCTTTTCCTACAGCTCACAAGGACTCTCTTGTTATCCGTCGCTTCCGTGCATACTATAAACACAACAAAAGCGACAAGTTCAGTCATTTAAACGTTCTTAGTAGACGTCGGCTAAATGGCTTTCAGGTGAATGCGTCCATGGCCTGCCTTCACCCGGAATTGCAGACATCCCGCCCCTCGAACTGCATTGTCGTGTTTCGGCAGCCGGTCATTCAAAGCCCAGTTGCAATTTCTCAGCGCGAAACGGCAAAATTTTCCAAGGCGGCCGGTGGCAACAATGGAACCAGGTTTATATGCAGTCGCAACAGCTTTGATCCCAGGCGATATTTGGAAGGGCCAGGAGTTTGCGTAGTATGCACGAAGCACCAGCAAGTTTGGAAGCTAAAGCGTCGCTGTGACAAAGAAACGGAAGCATTGTGTAGCCCGAGCGAGCAGGTATACAGCCTCGCCCAGTGTCTCGGCAGTTTGCATTGTTTTTTCAGCGGCGCCTTGTTTCCAGTAGCGAAAAATAAAGAGCCTATGAATCGGGCTAAGGAATGACTGCATTCAGGAATTACTACGGTCCCCCTTCTTCACTCGTACATTTGGCGAGTAGGTTACGACGGCTCTGACATTTTAAGCTGCAGAGCTGATCCTCTAATCACCGTCAGCCCAACGGTTGCGTCATGAACATATCTGAAGAAGGTTATCAAAGTGCGTTTTTGTATGCTCCTTGATGACAAGGAGGAGGTTAACAAAGAAGCTCGAGAACAAGGTAAGAACCGCACAAAGAGCGATGGAACTAAAAATCTTAGGACTAACATTAAGAGACAGGAAGAGAGCGGTGTGGATCAGAGGACAAACGGGGATAGCCGATATTGTAGTTGACATTAAGAGGAAGAAATGGAGCTGGGCAGCCCATGTAATGCGTATGATGGATAACCGGTGGACCATTAGGGTTACAAAATGGATACCAAGCGAAAGGAAGCGCAGTCGAGGTCGGCAGAAAACCAGATGGGATGATGAAGTTAGGAAATTTGCTGGCGCAAGTTGGAATACGCTAGGCGAAGAGAGGGGTAACGGGAGATCGCAGGGAGAGGCCTTCGTCCTGCAGTGGACATAAAATATAGGCTGATGATGATGATGATGATGATGACAAGGAGACAGCTTTTTAATTTTTTTTTCTCGAAAGCTGCGTTCGTATATTCACGGGTGCCTACAAAGTCGAAAGAATATAAAATAGACAAACAAGAAGGCCGATCGTAACTTCGTTTGTTTAGAGCGCTGTATTCTCCAACCACAAACAAGGCATCCCAGTGGGGAGTGCTCCGGTCCGATTTTGTACACCAATAAAGTTTCTCTCTATCGCCAGTGGTACATTTATAGAGCACTAGCACACGTTCTAACTCAGCTGTACTCCACATCTGAGAACCAGAGTTTACTGTGAGACCGGTCAATTCTGGTTCTTAGCGTCATGTAGCGCATTGAGTCTGATAACTAAGCCTATTAGCCTACCGTATAGGCCGTGACAGTACTTCGGAAAAAGCGAAACCTGGGGCGCGATCTTGTACGCGTTCCAAAATGGAACGGACCGCCTCCGTTCCATTTTGGAACGCGTACAAGATCGCGCCCCTGGAGCCCGGACATCAGAGGACGAATCCACGGGGCATTTTTTTCGTAATGACAGTTTGTCATTGGCCATCTGCCCTAGCTGATATATTCGCTATCACGATTGGCCGACGCTTGTTCTCACGCATTTCAGCGTATGAAGTGTTTCGTCAATGCACACCCAGGCCCCCTACTCGCAAAACGTCTTTTCGCAAGAGTCTTCCCTCATTGACCGGCGTTCATATGAGCGCTTTTTGATGGCGATTAGCGTGATACTAGGGCAAAAGCCGCGGTGAGGGTCAATCATTAACGGCATTGACGCCAAAAATGCTTTGTGAATTCGGGCCCTCAATTATCTATAGAACTTCTCTTCCTATAAAATCAGTTCCCTACTGCCGTGGCCACCGAGCTACATTCATTAATTACTGCAGCCGACTTTATAAAGATGTGGTTGCTTTGGCGATGACCAATGACAAATAGCACTGACTTAAAACGTTTTGTGATTACGGGCCCACGAAATAATCCTGAAATACGCCTCTTACGCAATAGTAGTCTTCCAAACAACAAGGGGGGAAAATGGCGTGGTGAATCATGATAAGAAACGACACATTGTCACTTTACTGCGAGCATTACGACATCGACAAGACAACGTTGGTGAGGATGTGGAAGAAGAGGACTCGTGGAGCTTTCAGGACTGACTACGTACCATTCTGCCTTTTTTTTTTTTTGTGCCCCCTCTATATAGCTCATAAATTCGTTTTCCTTTATACCCATAGCATTTTGGTGAGGTGCGGGCTTGGACGCCACAGAAAACTCAGCAGCGGATTTATCTAAGCACGTTATGCCATGCGGATATGGTGGTGAAAGTATAGGCACCCCATCTTCAAAAGCAGAGACGATGATTCAAAACCCCGACGCCAGCACATCCGGTAATCTCAACCGGGCCTCGCGATCCGCTCGAAAGAAAGTGGTCCGACGACGACAAACAGCTTTTGAGACGCTTTTTCAATTCGCCATTATACATTAGAACATTAACGCTTATACTTCCAGCTACCATAACAATCATTTAAAAAATAGCACTACTGAACCGATAAGCAACGGTTCCCGAACCAATCGCATGGAGTCAATCAGTGTCAGCGCATTCGCAGTGTGCCGTGAATGCGCAGGGCGTGCGCTGGGAATCGCTGTGTGACCGATGTGAAAAGCGGCCCCCGCCTTGCGGCGAAGGGCAGCCCAGCGGCAGCGATGGAGACAAGCGTCCCTTGTTTTCCCACGCCGCCGCTCGCTCCAGAGGCGGACGAGACGCCTCCGCTTATGCACCTGCATGGTTCCGGCGAGCAGTGCGCGACCGTGTCGGAGATGCATGCCGGCGCGACGACCTCGGCGGCGAGCCGCTGCCGCGCTGCACGAACAAATGTGTAGTTAACGTTTAGTAATCGGCGACGCCGTGCCCTCGCCAGCTTATACAGTCGCTCTTCGTACCCTAATTGTTGCAATAGTGCCGAGAGGAAAATGACCTGGTCACAACTGCTCCATATTGCGCACAATTGAGAGCAATTAACTGATATATTAGCAACCTAGATGATCCTATCTTCCTGGTAGATTACAAGGATGCATAGGGTGGTCGCAGCCCATGGTAATTACTTTTATATCAGTTAATTATTGACATATATTAATTCAATAAAAACGACAACCCGGGAAGTCAGACAACGATATGAGGCTATATCATAGTTTTAACTGCCACTGATACGTTTTAGATGTGGCTATTTGTGTTAAATGTGTTACATTCGGCACTATAAGTAGGACCCTTATTCGCCACCTTCCTCGCGCCCCTTCCCACTATCTAGCGTCACTGCCAGAAGACCGACCACGCACCACTGCCTTATCATGTGTACCGTCTATCAAATTACACAGCTACAGCGAGAGTTTTGTTTTCTCCTTGGAGCTTGGCTCAGCCGCAAGTTCAACTGGCAGTACAAGGAATTCAAACGAAGGCACAACTCTCATTACCAGCTCTCAAGCAACATTCGCTGATCTTGCTGTACGAAAAATGCTGTGATCATACCCATCTATATACATTGATGGTTCAACCACAGAAGACGCTTCCGCAGGATCAGTGATATTTCCTGCGAAAGTCACCGCCTTGACGTTGAAGACCTCACACCAGAGGAGATCGACAGCCGCGGAGCTTGCCGCTCTTCGTAGCGCACTTCGCATAATTCGTGATGAACCACCCTAAAAATGCAGTGTATTCAGTGAATCCAAGGCAGCTCTAAATTGCTTGCTTTCCGCCTTACACCATGGACCCTACGAACAACTAGTCCTAGAAATCCGAGAGCTCCTTCATCGCCTCGTCGAGCCAGGACACGACGTCACCTTTCAGTGGCTCCCTAGCCACTGTGGCGTAATCGGCAACGAATGTACCGATGAAGCTGCTCGATCTGCTCATGAAGACGGCGTGCAAGAGCCAATCCCATTGTCAAGAGCAGATGCAGCAGCGAAGCTTCGAGTGCTTGCAAACGATGCCACACAATCATTGTGGAACACACCTAGTTTGCAGCACACACGTCTGCATCGACTGCATCCCTGTCTTCGACTTCGACCTCCACCTGGACTATCTCGACCTGAGAGAACGATACTTTGCCGATTGTGGCTTGGCGCCACATTTACGAAGTCGTTTACGATACAGCGACCACAGGCAGTCACTGACGACTGGCCGATTTCGGAGCAGACAGTCCTGGAAGTCAGCACTCAACAAGTCAGTCAAGGCACTCTTGAAGTTTTCGCGTTGGAGTGGACTATCTGACAGACTATAGTTCTCACGGACGGACGTTTCCAACCTTCTGTATTTTTTTTCGTGACCTTGCTCTTTCTCTCAGCTATTCTTTCCATCTTCATTACTCCTTAGTCCTTCCCCAATTGCAAGGTAGCAAACCAGAATATTTTCGGGTTAATCTCCCCGCCTTTTCCACCCCGTTTATCTCTCCCTCTCTCATTCGGACTAAATAATTATTCAGTTTTTCCGTTCTAGCTACATTTCGTCCGGATGCCTTCCCACCATCTGACCAACCTTAGGGCAGTATGAGCCAGCACGGCACTTCCTGCAAATGTTCGAAGTAAATCGTGCCTCTGTCTCATAAACATTTCCTCCTGTGATTATACCTACATTGTGTTTCAGCCATATTAAACTACACATCCCAATTCCGAGGCTTCACAGTAAATCAGCTAGCTTCAAAGATTGTTCCAGCTGTGAACAAACTTACTGCAACAGAAGCAACCGCTCTCAGCGGCCTCCACTAGCTTCTCAAGAATATCCTTGTGATGCACATAACATCGTCGGCACCCGCCATGGCTGCTTAGTGGCTATGGCGCTGGGCTGCTAAGCACGAGGTCCCGGTATCAAATCCCTTCCACGGCGGCCCAATTTCGATGGGGGCGAAATGCAAAAACACCCGTGTACTTAGATTTAGGTGCACACTAAAGTGCACAAAGTGGTCCAAATTAGTTCCAGAGTCCCCCACTGCGGCGTGCCTCATAATCAGATCATAGTTTTCGCCCGTAAAACCCTCTAATTTACTTAATTTAATTTAGCTTCATCGGTGCTACAGTAGTGCGTGTTCTGGTCTTCACCATTCTAAGAGTCTATCTGGCACGAAAAAGTATTAACCATGCAGACAATATAGTGCTGCTCCGCTACATTGTTGCTCGTTGTGACCTCCTAAACATATTTACGAACGCCGCTACTCTCAAACGTCGTGTTGTCTCCCCAACTGAACATCGCCACAGGGGTGCAAGTTAGAATTCCAGTGGCAGTCGTGATTCCCTACGTTGCTACTAAGAATCTGAGGATGCGGAGTTGCACTGGCGACAACACATAACGACTACCACTGCATGACGTTAGCGTGAAGGAAAAGACTGATGGTCTGACGGACACGAGAAATGATGCGGTTCAGCTCTCAAAACTGCTATCGCAATGAATATATGTTTAACCAATTGCTGTTTTCGAGCTGGCTTGCTCTTGTATGTAAAGCAGAGCCATCGCACGCGCGTTTACAGCGATAGCTTGACTACAAAGACTCGGTCAGGAGCGCTGTGGGAACTGCGACAGGAGCCGTAGCACTAAGATTCGCTACTTGATACGTCATGGCGTCTACAATTGCACTGCTCAGTTCTCTTCCCTTCCTCGACAGAGAACGACCAAGTAGTTGTGCTACTTCTTTAAGTTATTCTGGCTTCGTAAGGTGCGCAATGAGAGCTTTGACCTATGCCAAGTCGTGTATACATGAAAAACTTGTGCTACTTTACCACCACGTGAAAATAAAATGAAAAAAGTTATTACAGCGAAGCTGTTAAGGAGAGTTCCGCGGCGCTTTTGGCGCAGTGCCGTGCGACAAGATATGCAACACAACGCACGTGTGTTGGAGCACCACATTTGTTTTGAAACGTAATAATCAGCAATTATAAAATTAATTTATTTTGCCTATATCTTATTTAGGTGGACAGCAACTTATATAGGCGTCTTCTTTTGTAACCAGTCATCTGTAATTTTTGTTTATCATAACGAGTCACACCGCTTCCACGTTGGAGGTCATCTAGGAGTTTCTACGGTTACGGCATTCGAAGCTGACGCCATGGTCCGGCAGCGCAACCTGTGATGGGAGCTGTCATCAGCGACGACCCCGCTCGAACGCTGCTAAGATCGAGTGAGTCAGCAAACATACCTCTGCAGTACTTTCTAAGGGTGTGAGAATGCGCTTATACATCTTCGTTGTCTTAGATATACCAATTGTCAGATTACCATACATATGTAATTTTTTTGTCAGAGTTTGCCTCACAAGGGCTGCGTCACTGGCAAATACTGCACAGGCAAAGCTGCTCGATCATCACACAAATCAAACTGCCCTGCAGGCAAATAGCGCTGTTTGGCCGAGTGGAATACCCAAAATCTAATACACGTTACGTAGCACACACTGTCATCCAACTCTGTTTATAATCAGAATGTATGGACTGTGAATATTGCATTTCTGACAAACTTTGTATAGGGTGCTTTTTGTTTTCTCGTTCTTATATAAACGTCATTTCTGAATGTATTTCCTTCTTTTATTCTCGTTTTTTTATCCTTTCTACTTCTCTACTCTAATGCCTGCATAGGCGATGTTAGTACCAAGCATAGAAAAGAGAAGAAGAAAGAAAAATAACAAAACTTCTCGCTACTCTTCTGACCTAAAACAACAACAATTCCAACCTACACCCGCAATTATCCTATTTGAGAAGCCTCTTTTGTGTCTGCTCTACCTGGCTATGGCACCAGCCGCAGTAAAACCAAAGCCTATTCAAAATTTACTGCAATATCCGATATTTCGCCTTGAGATGTCTGCGGTTGAGAAGATTGTAGTCAGTATATATTGTGCCTTTGTGTTTTATTTTATTGTCACAAGCAATGCATCTGAAACGCACTGTGATGACTGGGAAACCATCCACTGTTAGTTCAGACGATGCTTGGGCACCGACATTACCATACCTCTGCCCACGAGGCATAAAAAAATCACTCTTCGTTGCTTAAAATGGCTCGTCTGTGGGTACACCTTTATTTGTGTGGTGCTGTACAGGCGTGCACGTATTCACAGCGTGTTTTCTTTCATTCTCTCTCATCATTCATTTGCACTGTTTTCATCTCCCAGACCAGGGTAGCCAACCAGACACATTTTTTTTTTTTTTTGGGGGGGGGGGGGGAGGGGCAAGAAGGGGAGGGCTGATGTCCCTTTCTTTAGGTTCTTTTGTATTTCTCATTCTGTGGCGTAGAGCAGACAACGCGAATTTCTGCGTCAAAGCCGTTTCGTAACCGTAAACCTGACAAAACGTCGTCCCGAGAAAGGCAAGCAGCCAAAATACGAAAAACAAGATTGCCACAATTATGGCAAGAAGAATAGGAAATGATATTTTGGGACCCATGTGGCTCTTTTGATCACGAGAGAAGCGAGTGAATAAAAGCTGGGTTTGCGTACGAAAATTACGTCAGGGTCATTTTGTGTTAAATGCCTCACGGCACAGTTGAACGCGAGATTGGTGGGCCACCGTAATGAAGATTCTGGCACAACGTGAGATCAATGCGATTCTTATGCGGGAAGATAGTCGCTTGTTGCCAGACTGTGTTTTTGCTTTAGCGGGATCGGCATAGGGAAGTTATTTGCCGTGCATACCTAGGTCACGCTAAGAGGTTTTGCTTCTCACTGTGCATTCTGTTGCCAAACCCTGTTGTATATGAAGCATTGCGTCCCCACATGGGTGAATTCCGAACGCGTAACGCAACGCTCTAGTGGCGCACACTTCATCTATGCGTTATTTGCGAACTTCGATGTCCTATGACTGCACTTCCGCCCGAGGCCGAGGGCGCTGCACATACATTCGTTTTACTGTTACCACAACTTTATCCGCAGCTCTCATGTTTGACACTTCGTCGCCTTCCTTATCATTTACATGCGTAGTAGGTGAAGTATTTACTTTTGTACTGCATCGCCTTCTTCTTTTTCATTTATCCTTTGTTCTATTGTGGTCCGCATTGACTAAGTCTTCCATGGGAGTTCACAAAAACATTCCTTTTCGACCACTTCAATAGTCTACGTTTATCAATCATTCCGTACTAATTTTCATTTGAGTCGTTGTCATGTGTGGTGTGCTAGAGAACGCTGATAAACTGTGAAGCAGAAGGGCAGGGGTAATGTGAAGGCGTTCATAATTAAGTGAGGAATGTCCGGCACTGTGCAACTTAAGCTAAATGTTTGTCTCACCCTGCAATGTTGTTTGTGTGCAGCATGGTTTTAGGTCATGCAATTATTTGCCGTTAACCCCGCTTCAGTAAAAACAGGATGTTATAAGCACAATAACGCAGCACTTATAACAGTCTACATCAGACTTTCAGTGCATGTTACTATAGCTAAACGCTATGATGAATGCTGGGGGAGATGTTTCACATTTGGCGTACGTGCTGGTGTAACGCGCTTACGTGAAGATCGGCTTACGCAAAAGTAAGCTTACGTAAAAATTAGCAGCACGGTAATGTTGTTTCAATTTGGTGTCTTCGACGGTGCGCAAGTATTCCGGTGTGAGCGCGCATACCTAAAGCTATGCGGAAGCGCAGTGGGATTCCCAGTTTTTGGGGCCAGAAGGCGGTGACTGTAAGCTATATAAAAACTGTCCTTTGCGTACAAAAATCTCAAATACTCTTCAACTTATTAGACTAAGTACGTGTTAACTTCTTTGCGCTGCCTTTGCTCAACAAAAGATTCGTGCACTTATTTTCCTAAACAAGACAGTCAAAGACGGCAACTATCTCCGTAGTAAGATCCCGACGACTCCTAATCTGTACACTCAAACACGGGACTCGCGTTGCGGCTTGTTTGTGTTATGTATGCGACTATGCATTCAAATGCTCGCATGCAAAGCTCGCGCCCACAGACAATGCCACAGCAGAAGAAAAGCCGCACAGATCAGTATTGGGCAACTCCGGCAAGCAATACTTTCGCACCAGCGATTACCATGCGCAAAGCAACGCCAGCGTATCATGTATCTTCATAACAATACGGCGAAGGTCCTTCGGTGACATGTGCTCTATTAGCCGGTCTGTGTGTGCGCGGATCCGCCCTCCAAACAGAAGAAACGCCGTTCGCTATTCAGTGTGGAGATGTGAACAATGAGAAGGGAAAGAGCAACGCCTATTCGATTCTTGTCGCGCCGTCGGAAACGGCGTACTCCTCCCTTATCGCTGATGCACCAGAGACTTAGCTAGACGCCCAGAGCTGGTTTGGCGAATAATTTTGCAAGATAACATAGCGAGGAGCGTAGGGAACAATAACGCCTCGTGTTGGGAAGCGTGTAAATCAAAACCGGGTCTTCTCCCGCAATCAGCTACTCGCTGCATGTTTTTCACGCTTTTTTTTCTTTTTTTTTTTTCTTGTCATCAGGTATAGTGCAATTGTCCGCGCGGAGAACAATGCATACCATACTTTCCGTGCACTTTAAAATTAAAGGAAAGGGGGATGCATCGCGAGAATCCCGGCGTCAAAAGTGTCCGAGAAAAATGATAGGGAAGATTTTCCAGTACCTATGCAAAACTAGATAAAACTTGCGCAGAAGACTAGCAACCAATACAAATGTCGTCTCTCACCATCTCTTAAATTATGGGAAAAAAAAAAGAATCTGTAAAATTTATCGTGCCACACACTCTTTTTACTTGGTGAAATTACGAAAAAGACGCTATAGTTAAACAATACAAGTATGAACGTGAGCCACTTTGTCTCGTTATCTTATAATGTCTCACGGAGTTACTTATGATATGGTTACGTTTGATTTCTCACGCCCTCTATCAGTAATAGAGTCGTAGGCCGCGATACATTTTGTTTGTTTTCGGTAAAACGGTAAATCAGAGTCTTAGTTCGTGTGCATAGTTTGCCTTATTCTCTTACCCTGTCTCGTTTTGCACCCTTTCTTCAAACGTAAAGAGGAAGAATTAGGCAGTGCTTACGCTATGTTATCGTTTACTGGGCATCTATACAGAAGGTTTTCTTGTTTTTTTTTTTTTTTCAGGCAGAATGCCTGAAAAAACTGAGACATCGCATCTCTTTTTTTTTTTTTAATGTGAAGCATTTTCTGCCCCATACCAAGCACCTTGTGTTAGGTAGGTTAATGTCTCGCACCACTTGTAGCCTCGTTAATAAAAAAATCATGTTTGATAGCGGTATAGGACATGCATCCCCCAGCAGAAGAACTTGATGTCCTTAGATAATATTTAAGCGCGAAGTACATAAAGCTTCTTTTTCTTGTAGTTGGTAATTTTCGGAACTCTTGCCCGAAGGCCCACGACGCGGCGGTGAGGCTAGGCCTCCCCGTCCCTACGTGGGAGCGGCCCGCGATCCTCTTCCTATAAAACGGGCTTGGATTCCATCAGGACCTCAATAAAGTTCTTTATCTTTCTATCTATTGCCCGATTCATTAAGTATTTGATAATTTGCCGGCGCCTGCTTTTACGAACCGTTTTGTGAACAAGCTCTTTTATTCATACGGGCCCGAAATTTTTAATGAAATCCATGTTTCAAGCGTGATTCAAAGTGATTATACGAATTTACAATTCTTGCTATCTCTGTGACTTTTTCTTGATATCAACTTCGAAGTAGTGAAGTTCATATTCTCCCCTAAAAGGGCCCTAATAGTGAATGCAAACCATTTGTCTCTGCACACACAAGTACTTATTTCACTCTTTTTTTCTCATCTTAGCGCATTGCAACGAAGCGCAATATAATACCCCAAAGAACTATGCAAGCAGTTCATTTCATGGAACTGACAAATGTGGCCACTACGACCAGCCGAAGGAAAGTACATTCAACTAATTCATCGAATAAGATAAATTGAGGGCGAGCCTACTTGTTTCAAAGAGCTAGTTTCCTGCGGATTAAACGCTGTCCATTGAACAAACACGTGTATCATCATGCTTTCTCTCAATCGAACTCGTGAGCAATCTATATCACAAGGCCATGCATATTAGGCATCCTTTACATTTCTCTTTTCGCCGCTCCGGCATTATCGTAGGGTCCGAGCACGCAGACTTCATTTTACCCGCACGGGTGCACTAATGGGCACTCACGATTACTCGCCTTACAAAGGTATTGTCTTTGTTTCTCAACGCCAACTACCATCGGCCAAGCAGTAGCGAGAGACGAAAACGAGGCAGAATTGCTCGTGAGCAATTTGTGCGCACGTAGTCACTGGCTTGCGCTATGGAAGGGTAAACCGCAGAAGTCTGGGCGGAGATGCCCCTACGCTGCGTCTGCCACGATTCAGCAGCACGACCGGACAAACAGCGGCGAATGTTCACAATTGAGCCTGTGACGCGGGGAGCGCAGCGACAGCTTATGCAGGGCACACATGGAAGATGCGTGCAGTTGTGAGAACGCGCTTCGCTCTAAAGATTGGAGCCTTGCTTCGGATCCGTCCAGCCGGCGTCTCGTCCACCTCCTTATTTCCGGGCGGTCGCGGCGTGTGAGGCGAGCGGTGCGAGCGGAACTCGCGGCAGGTCCGCTCAGCGTCCGGTGCACAAAGCAAATACGGCGCGCTGACGCCTCGGAGGAAGGAAGCGGCAACGGCGAAGAGGAGGAGGCGCGATGACCATCCGCACGCGGCCGTCAGGAAAGTGAGCTTCGGGTCTCCCAACGTGACGAGTCCAGGGGCGGCCTGCAACTCCGCGCGATGAGTGACCTCCTCCCCCCCCCCCCCCCCAACCGCTCTTTCCACGGTGGGCTCAACAAAGCGCCGCGCGTGCGAATAACTGTCTGTGAGATGCGGGAAGGGGTGGCAGAAAGAAGGAAAGTGAAAAAGAAGGGTGTTTTCCTTCGAACTAGGGCAGGCCCAGTGGTCCACTCGCTGCTATAAAACCCGGGCCGCGTCCCGCCGGACGTCACACGGACACACATACACATACGCGTGTAACTTCTGTGAGCGATCGCTAGCCGCGCATTTTGGAAGGACCCCGCCAGTCGTCGGCGACGTGAAGTTTTCTCCGGAAGTGACGCCCACACCAAAGACAAGATCAACGATGTACACAAAGGTGAGCAACGGCAACTCGGAGACCGCGCGCTGGGCTGCTCTCGGATTATGCATCGTCCTCCAGTCGTGGATACCTGCCGGCTGTAGCGGTTTTGCTGACCAAGGCGTGTATACCTGAGGGGCACTGTTCGACGAACGCGACCAATTCGCATGTTTTGCCTAACCACGGCTATTAGTAATGCACTATGGCACTATACGGGAAACCACCATAAAAGGTGAAGCAAAACATACGCCGTCGAGCCGGCGCGCAGACAGGAGAGAATTTCAGCCGAAAGAAAAATGTGGGTGACAATAGGTCGGAGAGGGAGGGACGACTAAAGAATGACTTCTAGTCATGGAAGACCAGAAGCTGTGATTCTCCAAAGATCGGGAACTGTAATTCTGTATCAGTTGAGCTAGATAGATTTTGACATGAGTTGCTGTTGAAGCTTGCAGCTCTGATTGTAAAGATCTCGTTAAGGAAAGCAAGGAAACAGTCAATCAATTTTTTCACCAATTTTCAGAAAACGTTCAACAGGACTGTTTTAGGCTACCGACGTGTTACTTACATCCCACAGCAGCCAGCTTACAATGAACTTCTCCTCGGAGCTCTTAGCATTCGCTATAAGTCAATTTCGTTATAGTTTGAGTCGCCCTCACAAGAACTTTTAAAGGAGGCAACAATAAGCAGAGATCAGCGCTTGGCCATAACAAATAACGCTCTTGTATTACGTATATCAGCAAAAGCGACTAGGCAAAATCCTATTCAGCAGTACCCGTACAATGGTCGGCTATGTTCATCATCACTGTGTCTGCGTCTTGATATGTGCTAGCACGGTGGATATGCTTTATATCATTACGCTCATATTGCAGTTCAAAGTTGGCTGCGACGTAGACGTTTCTTCCGACGTCGTGAGTTCTGTACTTGCGTTACTAACGAAGAAGGAGTCAAAATATGCGGCGAAAAAAATTCATAAAAGGAAGTAGCCCGTGACAACCTACTAGTGGGTAGCGCGCAGGCTTTGTGCTGTGTGAAAAAAAGAACGCAGTAAATTTAGACGTGCACGCGGTTCGCCATTTGCAGAAGAGCTTGATGCTAGGATAGTTCATGTCATCACTTAACATTCAACGTTGGAACGCCTCAAAGTGTGGAGAGAGACACAGACATGTAGGGCAGATGCATGGGACATTACTACCTCAAGCTTGGTTATATTGTAAAAGACGAGAGTCGACGTGAATAAACGACAGAAAAAAAAGAGAGCGTCAGGTTAGTTCGGAGAGTAGAACCTCCGATGTCTAAGTTTTGAGAAATTGAGGCAAAACCCATCTCACGATGATTATCGACGGTAATGCGTTAGCACTGAATCAAGATAGCGATACAACGCATGGTAACCGTCGAAATGAGGTATGTACGAGGCGGGTAGTGGCGCGGGGCTCCTCTGTCGCGCTTCTCTAAGAACACTCGGCGCCCCCTAGCGCCGCCGCTGCGAAGCCTGCGCATGACATCCGAAATGCATGGCGGGCGCACCAGTGCGTGCAAACGCTGAGAAACGCGCCATGCGGCAACCGGGATGCTCTCTCGCGCTTCTTTCTGGGCACGCTACGCCATCTAGTGGCACTGCCGCGAAGCCCGCACATGGCCTCTGAGACGAGAAGCGCGGCGCATCTGTGGCAGTGAACGCTGAGAAGTGCTCCCTCGCTTGCCGCACACTCAGTGGCACGTACTCAGTAACCCAAGTTGGCGATAGGTTCATTGAAAAGCGGCACATACCCAGTGCATTTGTGGCGCTGCCTGCTAATGCGTCGCCTTGCTGTCTTGGAGGAACCGTTGTGGACGTTGGTTCGACTCTGCTCAGCGCCGGAGAAATTTAAGGGATCCTTTTCGTCATTGTAGAGCGGTACATTCCCAATGGCATATACCTAGTTACCCAAGTTCGCGTCAAAGACGTTCATTGGAGAGCAGCAATTACCTACTGGAACATATCCAGTGGCCCAAGTATAGGCAACGAAGAGGTTTTCATTTAAGACGAGCACATTCCCAGTGGCACCCACCCAGTCCCGCATCTACAGCGACCTATGTCAGCGTGAACGAGGTGCGTTGAAGAGCGGCACTTGTGTACACATTGCCACATACTCAGTGAACCAAGTTTGTTCAGTGGTTGGTTCCGAACCCCCTGTTTCCTCAGCACAACAACCCGACGTGCTACCCATTCCACCGCTGACTACCCAGTGACCAAGGTAGGCGGGAAAACGGTTAGATAGATAGATAGATAGATAGATAGATAGATAGATAGATAGATAGATAGATAGATAGATAGATAGATAGATAGATAGATAGATAGATAGATAGATAGATAGATAGATAGATAGATAGATAGATAGATAGATAGATAGATAGATAGATAGATAGATAGATAGATCGATCTCGGAAAGTGTGTGAAGTACCCTAAGAATGCTAACGCATTAAGATTCGAAGAATTTTCATTAAAGTTCCAGTTTCTGCATTGGCCTAAAGGGTCCCTCAGCAGGCAACATAGAAAATTTTGGTTTAAGCTGGAAGATGTTACGTGCCCTCTTGGGAGCGTTCTACTGCAAGATTTTTTTTCAAATTCGTTCAATAATAGCCGAGACAGAAATATGTCAATGCCGTGAACCAATGATTCGGGTAGGCAAGCGTCACCGCCCACAAGAACATTCCCTCCACTTGCCCCGTCTAGCCTCAGCAAGCGAAATTCCTTTCCTGCGTTCTCCCATCCCGTTTTTTTTTTTTTTTTCTTGCGCTTTTTTTTTTTCTTTTTTTTTTTTTTTCTGCACGGCGCACTTCCGCGGACGTTCGCGCGCGTGAGCTGTTGCGTTTGTCTCCTTTCCCGCAGCGCACGGTTTTGCGCTGCGGCCGACCGTCCCAGCAACAAGTAGTTTATTACACCCATGCAGGCTCAATTAAAATTAGAAATAATCTCGAACGCCGCAGCTAGTGCTTAAGTGTGTATCGAACACTCTCACTTGACAACTTCCATGTCTCTAAATAGAGAGTCTTCCCATGTGCGTTTTGTTTAATTAACAGCTCTTGTCTCCATGGCGTTCCTGCAACGCTCTTCTCTTTGTTAATTTATTCGGATTGTCGCAGCGACAGGATATCGATGCAAAGCCTTTTGCAAACTTTTTGGGAGGTTGACTGCATGAAGAAGTCTTAGAAAAATAAAAGTTTGTCTTGAGCAGTTTTGTTATAATGAGCTCGAGTGTATATGTCTTCAATGTTTTGACAAGCTTCATTCTCTTTTGACTTACTATTTCCTCTCACTTACAGCTTTAAGGTTTTCTTCAGTACAACCTTCCCTCCTCTATAACGTTTCGCAATAAGAAGTTTCTTAGAACACAGCGTTCCTAAAGCACATGAAGTGTGCAGAACTGTCTTCAACCCGACAGAAAAAGTGCCAGTTTTGACCCGCTATAAAAAAAATCATCTGAATTTTTACGATGTGCACACTGGTTCTTCGCAATTCAGTGGTAAAATTTTCTTACTCTTGGCATTATTATTGTGTGGTCACTAAGCGCGTCAGCGCTAATGAACTAGGAGCTCCGAGCGTCTCTTTTTTCTTGCTTCGCAATTTCTTACAGAAACTGTCTGCAAATTAACTCCTTTTGTCGAGTTCCAAATTTCTGCTTGATGCCATTTGTATATTAGAAGGGACATTTCCTATATTCTCTATGTGGTTTGATATTCACTTCGATCCCTTCTTTTTAAACATCACTTCTTTAGCACAATTAACGAGAAAAAGCGGTCTGTGCTCAAAGAAAACTGAGTGTGCCAACTTCTATAATGCTCTCGTTCTACGTTGTAGGACTACGAGGGCGCCTATTCGATAGAGGAGAAGCTAGCACCGCAAAGGATACTATAGAATGCAGCATGCTATAAAGTGTAGCACCATTGTCGACACCTGTATGTTCAAAACAACTTTACGCCAGTGGCACGCAGGTAGAACAGAGGAAAATATGAGTGGAGGTATTGTTGCTACCATACAGAACCTTGATTGCTACGAGACAGAACGATACAGAGCGTATCCAAGCCCACTTGAAGTTTATTTCGGTTTTATGACAGGCAGGGTTCAGGTTGATCCTAACTAAGCAGACTGGGAAGGCTGCGTTGGCATTTATTCATGGCTTGGATGAAGGCCAACAAAAGCCAGTGAATGAGCGGTCAAGCAGTGGTTGAGTTCCTTCCTTGTCCTTTGTCATCGCTTCCGTTTCACCGATGCCATACGGCTCATACAGGATGCACAGTTCTTTCCCGTGCTATTTCTTCCCTTCAGAGAGAGTATTATTAGTAACATAGTACATTGTTATCAGTAACAAAGACACAAAACACGTCGGTCGCTGTTACCTTGCTATAAGCTGGCTCTGTACCGGTCGTCAAGTTCACAAGGCGTGTGTATAAAGTACGTTGGAGCTGCTTGGACTAGCTCATGCGCTTGATCCCTATAGTTCGTATTTCCAAACTGAATGATATTCATGCACAAATAAATGCCGCATTTCGTCCAGCCCATGATGAAATGTGTACGTGAACACAGCAGACGTAGTTGCCACAAGAGAGAACTTGAAATGAAACCTTCGAAATCAAGTAAATATGAATCGAAAATATGAAGACATAATTATTTGACGAGAAGGAAGGAACGCCCTAATTAAGGCTAATACGTGCGATGGAGTACGTTATGAACCGCCATCTCCTTACCGAGAATGTCCTGTGTCTGTGCGGTTATTCGCTTGTAACAGTGCTCAATAGGATGCACGTGACGTCGGTGGAATCTATAGATTCCTGAGCTGCTCCTTCTCGTATAGCATAAACAATATGGACGTAGCAAATAGATTAGTTTCAGAAGAAACTGTTATAACTTAGCACCTAACAGCATTTGTTCATAAAGTGCGGAGTCCTAGTCACGCAGGAGCCAGGACCCGTTAGCGGAATTATGCATGTGCACCTGTGTCACCATGCGCTTGCTGCGAAGCATGTTTCTCCGACAATTTATTCCAGTGTCGACAGAGCGTTCGGACTCTTGCGCTGCTCCTCGTAGCTTAAGTTGAAGATCTCAGCTCCATGAACCAAATGTTGCTACGGGAGCGCTAAGCCACGGTAACATTCCGATCACCTGCAGTGCTCCTGAAGAAACTGACTTTCGATACCAACATTTACATCAGCACGCAGCTTCGCCACGACGTGAGGTGTCAGTCATGCAGTTCTCTGTTTTTAATCAAAGCTGTCCTACTTCTCGTCTTCCTACAGCTCGTTACCACACACAGCCATGTCTACTCCTATGAACGCTCATCCGCGAAAGAAAGAGAAATTCAAGGGGAATGATATATACCTATTCCTGTATTTTTCACAATGCCTGCCCGCTACGCACGTGTAGTATTATAACCTCTTAAATGTTTTTTTTATCATTATAACAAGGCGCTACGTGGTAGTGCACGTTCCAAAGGACCTCATTAAAGTTTTTCCATTACATTCCATTACAAAGCATCACAATAAATAGCTCAAATGCTTGATGCTGGACACAAATGGCAGAAGACCCAGACTTGTTTTATTCACTGTCCCATATACCCACTACTTGCTGTTATATCAGTATGTTATTAATATGTGGAACTCAAGGCGGCTAGCAAAGGATAGTGATTACAAAAAGGGGTCAGCTTGTGACCCAGCAAGGTTGAGTAATATAACTTTGCGGCCAATATCACAATCGTTTAGTGTTTACGTCGTGCGACGTATTTTACTATAATTAAAAGCTTAACGTTAGTGGAGGACTTTATATAAACCACAATACTAGCGAGGAGAGCAGCGTAGGCGGTACCGCTTAAAATAAGGGGATGGTATTGTTTCATTTAAACCTCCTTATGCCTCGCTGTTTAAAAGAGTATAGTCGCAGAACGCAAGAAACATCGCAGGCATCTACTAGGTGCTAAAACATGGACTGAAGTGGCCAGTGTTGACACTCACTTTCCTTTGCAGCTTATCCTTCTGTGCATGGCAGCGGGTGCCTACGCCGGCGGACGCTTCGGTTTCCACCATGGCGGATTTGGTGGACCCGTCTTTGCTGCCGCAGCTGCGCCTGTTGTCGCGAAGGTTGGCCTGGGCGAACCCGTCTACGTAAGTCTTGTGCTTTGCTTTTTTTTTCTTATTTCATGTAAGTGGCAAGCTTTATCGATCGAGGAATAATTACCTAACTCATGTAGAGAATGCGCCATGCTAAGACGCAAATAACAAAAGTATTGCTGCCAAAAATATTTTATTATTTTTATCAACACCTTTCTAATTGAAGACACTTTTGACACGGAGGATTTGACATGCCTTAGAACGCGTTGTACGTTCCAGCAGTACAGCTTTGGTAGCACATCACGATGTAACCCACGTTCATTAGTCCGCATCAACTCGCTTCTTTTATTCTGTCTTCACCGACAGTCTCGACGCTGCCCACGTATACGGACGCTTATCTGATGACCAACTCGCTACGCGATACGCGGATCTGCGTAAGCGTACAAATTTTACCGTTCTTGGCAGTTCAATTACAATCAATTTCTTCTTGACGGTCATTACTGTCAAAGGCTAGCTCGCAGAAGGCTGCCTTGCCATCACCGAGAAAATTGGCACGGATTATCCGCACTGCGAAAGCCAGGTTGAAGCTGTGCCACTTCGACAGGCATCTTCGACATGCGCGACGTACGACGACATTCGCAGATATTTTAGCTTATATCCGCTTATAAGTGCCAGTCATGCGGAACCATCAACTTCGTTCACATTCGTGAGTCTTCTGCGACTATAGTGAAGAAAATCCACTTTGGGAACGGCGAATGCAGCCGAAGAAGCCGTCATCATGCTGATATGTGTGTGATTGATTTCTATCACTGGATTACGAAGCTTGCTCGTTGTGAGTAAAAAAAATTTGAAATGAAGTTGTGTTGCCAGTTAACAAATATTCAGCATACTTTAAATGTATGAGCATTCTCTGTGTCCGAGATTGACATAAGCTGCCACGTTACGCATTGCCAAGAGCAGCATGTACTTCACAAGGGGCACACTGCGAATAGGAGCACAGTTCACATACCAATCTCTTTGTGTACACGCTAGTACATAACCTCTCATTCCAATCTGAACATGCGTGCAATTTATATTTTTGATATCTCATAATTACTTCACTTGTTCACAAAGTAGGTAACATTGTGACAAAGATTTTCTTTGTGGCACAAGCCTTTTAAATTACACTGTTTGTTATAAAACAGGAGGCAAAAGTAAAGGCCGGATGCAACGGCGGAGTTTATATGCCAGACGTAGCAGCTGCAGCTGTTGCTGGCCCGCCTTATCATTTACTGCAAGTATCTGCTGAAAGCTACAGAGCGCGTTAGCGAATTTAGAAGAGCCAACGCACAGATAGTGTCAGTGGATGAACTACACCCTGCGTAAATATTTCGGCAGAGCCCATCTCATAATGAAAGACTACGTTAATGCGATTAGTATTGAAACAATGCAGCAACAAACCATATTGCCGCCACCGAGATGCGCCATGTATCTGCGCCACGGCGATGTCCGCGAGCAGTGCGTTTGTGAATATATATTCAGAAAAGATTGGCTCATGATATCTGACGCCGGTTTGACTCCGCTTAGCACCAGAGAAGAGATAAAGAATTTGAAGAGCGGCCCATACCCCGTGACTGACGTTGGTTTGGTGGTTGCTTTCGAGCCCGGCTTGCTCAGCACAACAGCCCGATTCTTTAGTCATATATACCAGGACACGCCTAGTGACTGACGGGAAAATGGTTGTAGACGTAGACACCGCAAAGTGCGTGAGAAATCCTAGAATTTTTTTAAAATCGCATTAAAAAGGGCGTCACGAAGATATCGGTCATCTGTCACTCACCAGCACAATATCAAAGGCTCGTGTTCCCACTTGGGCTCTCAGCGCTGAAGAAGGGCAAATACCACTTTTGACAGCCAGCAATTTGCCACGAATTTGACGCCCAGTGACCCAGCGCCAACATAGTATGAGAGTGCGTGTTGATATCACGCCTTTTTAACGAGTGCATGGCGTTTTGCCTATCAATCTTCCTTCTTTACCCTTAACTGAACATATTTTTCCGCGTACATCACGGAATATTTACGTAAAAGCGAAGCGGGAGCCAAAGAGGCAGGGTCTTTTGCCTCCAATACTCCCAGCAATACACTTCCGCGAGCTGCGCAACAAAGGGCTATTGAAACATGGAGCTTCTTTTCTTGTTTTTTTTTTCTTTGCTTGGTTCATTTAGACCATTCTTGTAACTTCTGTGCGCAAACGAGCACAATGGATATCCCATCATGGCACTTGACTTTGGTAATACAATGCGCTTGACATGGGCAGAAAGTTGTGCCCATTTGAAGACCCGTCCTAGGCGTGGTTTGGGTCATTTTACCTTTTTTAACAGGAAGAAATGTGGACATGTTGGAACCAGTAGATGAGGGCGGCTACTCCTTTTCACATGAGTAACATGAAAGAAGAACGTAAACTTTATTATCAAATCGATAAGATTTGAGTCCGGCGTATTTTTAGTGGGTCTGGGCACCCGCCGCGGACGCGGTTCCGAGTAGAGCACTGCACGGGCTCGGGCTTACCCGAAAGCCCGTGACCGGCCCAGCCCATGGGCCGGGCCGGGCCGGGTAGAGGAGTTTTTTCACGGGCTCGGGCCGCGCTCGGGCACGGCGTGTGCTTTTTGACCCGGACCCGGGCCGGGCTCGGGTTTTTTGACGCGGGCCCGGGCCGGGCTCGGGCTTTCTGCGAGTTATTCTCGGGCTTCTCAACTCTGAAAAACCTGTATTTTTCGGTCTCGGACCGGGTTCGGGCCGGTTTCGAGTCGGGCTCGGGCCGGGCTCGGGCTTAAGGTAAAGGGGTGGCGGGCCGGGCCGGGCGGGTAACGTAGATTATTTCCGGGCCCGGGCCGGGCCCGGGTCTCGCCATAAAAGTTTTGATCGGGCTCGGGCGGGCCACCCAATGTGAAAACGGGCCCGGGCCGGGCCCGGGCCGCAAAAATCGGCCCGTGCAGTGCTCTAGTTCCGAGACCTTGTCTCGAAGCGGCTTCCTCAGCTCGCTGGACGGCCCAGAGTTGTACTGTCAGGTTCGAGCTGAGCAGTGCGGTCTTCCAACGCGAGCGGAGGCTGGCGGTGGAAGAGACGGAGGTGTCGGCACTGCCCGAATTGTTTGTTATGTCCTGACATTCCCATAACATGTGATTAAGTGTGGCAACCTCGCCACAGGATGTGCATGGAAGTAACATGGAAGTATATTACATAACATCACCGAGGTAAAGAAAGACAGAAGACACATTATAAAACGACACTTTATAAAATGACACATTATAAACGTCCCAAACACTACAGGTACAGTACAGATATTTAAAATGCTGCAATAGGGAAAGCGCGCCCTAGAAGTGTATCACACAATATCACAGATGTAAGAAGACCCATTATAAAAAATGCACATGAAATGACATATCAAAAGCGTCACAGACATTTATTATTAGGCACGTAATACACACGTAGTTAGACACGTAATATTTTTGTACAATACCAGTTACCTGCACAAACCCTTTAAGACCAGCCTGCGCCTGTTTCTGATGAGCAGTTCTTGGGTACGGTCCCACAAGCTTCATTAGGCTCATGCATTTGCTTCCAGCGCAAGGCTAAATATGGGCAGACATGAAACGACGCGGAGAACGCTGACTTCCAACTGATCATATTCGCAATGGGGACACTTGTACATGACTGCGCTATGAAAAATACACAAGCACCATTGTCACACATAGTTACACCCCCTGGAACCACTGTTACTTCTACGTCATAACAAAAGCACGTGCGCTACCTCTTTAATGTAATTTTTTATCGAATAGGTCAATCGATGGCCCACTTTACAGGCATATTGCCACATCACGCCATCTCGGCGGTTTCAATTATTTGTCCCGCATTCATTCAGCTAATACTATGTTGGGCAGAGCAGACGTAGCATGCGGGAATCTGGACAGTTTTAGTTTCACGTACGCAGAAGCTTTGCGAACGCAAACATGAAGGTTCTACGGACATGATAGTTCTACATGTTTGCGTGCGCAAAGCTTCTGCGTACGTGAAACTAAAACTGCCTAATAGTGTGAGGCGGGGCATAAAGGGCGTTTGACTGTTAGAGAGAGAGAGAGATGAATGATTCATAGAAATGCAGGAAGGCTAACAAGAGGTAGTTGCGGTTGGCTACCCGGCATAGAAGGATAAAGAGATAAAAAGAGCGAAGGGGGGGGGGGGGAGGATAGAGAAAGAGTGACGAGCATAAACACTGTATCCGCGTACACGGTAGAGCGGTAGCCAAGCGGCGCTTTTAAAATCTACCACGAAGGCCTGTATACCTCAAGAGCCTAAGTAGCGTGAATAAAAGCTTCTGCGTGGTGTTTCTTTGTGAACACAGGTAGACTTTTCGCAGTACAGTGCAGAGTGCGGTTGCTGACAGAATTTTCATGGCTACGTAATTGTAGGCAAGAATGGTGAAAGCACAAGGGTAAAGCACAAAGTTGAGGCTGTCGAGATGCCGCAGTGTGGTAATACCCGTGAAATGTGCCATTGACTGCCGTCCCCGATAAAGAGTTGGATTATCTGAACATCACACAAGCCCATGATATGACGTAGAAGTAAGAGTGGTTCCATGTATTACGTGACAAACGTGCTTGCGTACTTTTCGTATTGGTGCTTTCTGTACTTTTAATTTGGTGTTCTCATTGCACAAACATATAAGTGTTTTTTATGCAAAAATTGGCCGTATATCTGCTTGCTTCGCTGGAAATGACGTCTAAGTACGATAGTCTTCTGCCACCCCTGAAACGTAACACACTCTCTTCTCCCCCCGTCCACCCCTCACGCTCTTCTCACGCCCTCTCACTCCTCCCATGATGGATGTAATGGAGGTTTCGCTGAATTCAATTCAAATTTCCCGCTTTCGCCCTGCTCTCGCGTCATCTGTTGGGACCTTTTATTAGTGTTGGCTTAAATCCGGCTACAGAGCCGTGGCTTCAGTCGGCTTGTTTTTAACGCGTAGCGTCTCTTCGACACCATTTATAACGCGTTGATTTTCATTTACTAACGTAAAACCCAGTCCAATGTGCATTCTTAATGAAATGAACGCTGCGGACCACGGTTATGCACATATATTTTGCTTCAAATAGGCATGGGGTTTCCTTTGCGCTGTATAATGTTGACGTGTATGACCCCGTGCCCCCAGTGCTAGTAGCTTTCCTGGTTTTGGCCGGACGTTTGAACTGGTTTTGGCCGGGCCGTTGAATCGAGTGACAGGCAGACAGACAAAGTTTTTCGCGTTTAGGAATCCGAAGAAACACCATCGTCTTTAATAAAATCAACTAAAGTAAGCACAGTCTGTGTTGTTGCTTGTCTCTGGTCATACTCATCAATGTGTTCTAAGCATATCCAGGAGGATCCACGAGCTAACCCAAACTTTTACCTCGCTAAGTTAGATTTCAAATCTTTAGTTTTGTTTTGCGACAGCTTTAAGCATAACCAGCCATTTCTAATGAAAGTATAAAAAGAACACTGTGAAAGTTGCCGTTTTTATGAACTTTCAACGTCTACACGACAAATGAATATGCATCACGCAAAGTTGGACGTGCCTGTGTCATGTGTCTACGTGTATCTCGTTGTAGTTGTGTCGTTGCGCCGACATTATGTCCTTGAGCGCTAAAGGTAACACTTCCTTTTCTCAGGTCTATGCCAGTTCGCAGATAATGAGAGATTTCCTTATATTTGTGTCATTTCAATGTCATCAAAACCTTCTAATCTTCTTCATCTGTTCCCCCTCAGCCTCCGCAGCCGTACACGTTCGGCTACGACACTGTGGACGAGTATGGCAACAAACAGTTCCGTAACGAGCAGAGCGACTCAAACAATGTGAAGACTGGCTCCTACGGATACACGGACGCGAACGGACTGTACCGACGAGTAAACTACGTCGCCGACGCTCATGGCTTCCGCACCACGATCGAGACGAACGAGCCAGGAACCAAGGCCGGCGCTAGCGCCGACGCCGTCTACAATGCCAACCCAGTGGTCAGCGGTCCCGTGGTCAAGGCGGCTGCCGCTTTCCTGGCGCCCACGTACGCCAAGCTCACAGTGCCGGCGTACGCTTTCGCTGGACACCACCACGGCTATGGATCACGCTACTGATAGTTCATGGTGCCAGGCGCCGCGTCTGAACCACAGAGTAAGACCCCAGGAAGGTGTTGCCTGTAGAGTAGACCCAGTAGCGCTCGCGATGAATGGAGATTCATCCGATTTTTACTTGAGAGGTCACGAAGAGAAGGTCATCCGTACGCTTATCCGCCGCATCTAAGGTTTCCAGAAAGGACAAACGCATGTCGAAAAAGAGTGCCCGGCTCGCTTTTCATTGCATTCGCACACCTGCATTCGGAGTGTCGCTAACGTCCCTAGTGGACTCAGTAAGACTCGTCCTCACGTGAAAACCGTCGGTCTAGATTGCTATGCGAAGCCCGCCTGTAGGTGGCGCCACCACTGCCACTACAATATAGTTCATCAGATCATGGACGACATGGGAGGGCGAGACATCAACGTAAAAGTCCACCATCCCTATTTTCGATAGCAACTCTTGTGTTATTCGAAAACCCAGCTAATGATGGCATGTATCTTGCCGGAAGCTGACACGAGCTTTGCAATGGAAGATAAAGAGGCTTATCAGGCCGCATGCTTAGCATAACACTACAGATAACAAGGAGTGGCTTCAATCGACGCATACGTTAACAAAGTCCACATACAGGATCATTAGTTCTCGAGATTAGCACTAGTTGTCGCGTGAAATGAATGAAAAAATGAAATAGGGAGAAACGCGAGGCAGCACAATAAAAGAAGGTTGTCCTAGAAGTGCCACCTACCTAGGTTACTAATTCTACTGCTTTGCAGCACTTCCAAATATCTGACTCTGTGGTTTTGACCGATATCAGCCTTTGAAGAAAATCGTTTGTTTTGCTTTGTCATAGCCATGTGCGACAGTATTCGTGTCAGATGTGGAAACTGTACAGTGGTGGGTCGCTTAGCCACAAGCTTTCCTAATATTTAGCGCCTTGTCTCTTGTACTTCATGTGGTGTTTCGGTTGGCACAGTCTTGGATCATGATTTTATTTAAATGTGTGCTCTTTCATTGTAACTACTTCATTTCTGGCGGATATTTAGACTGACCGGTGAAGAGCTGCCTGCTCGGACGTGGTTTCACGAAAACAGGGGTGCTCAGACAATTGCACCAGGAGGCACGTTGCATTTAGTGTATTTAGTACATTAAGTACATTTAGTTGCATTGTTGCGTTTTGTAGAAGCAACAGCACGTCGCCCACGTTGGGATATTGAAGACAAGACTAAGTTGAATTACTGACACCATATTGTAAAGGTAGCCAACATGAACGGGCGTGTTCATTATTAGACATCGTTAAGTTTATCATAGCGTAACTTACGTGGTAACTGTACTTCGCATAAGTTTAAATGGTTGCGATATTTTGTGCTGGAAATTTCTGCCGCTTGGTAACATAATGAGCCATGTCTTGCATTAAAATCGTCGTGCATTGTTTACGAGGAATGAGGACACAAGTATCTGGGGTCGTATTATGTAAGGATTTTTTTCATTCCATTCTATTAGTTTCTTATCACTCGTCAAAACGAGTGTATGGTACAAGCGATCACGAAGAGGTGGGGTCATGCCATTTAATGAAGAAAGACAGGGAAAACTAAAAATGAAAACAATCGTTGCATTATACAGCCCCTGATTCATTGCTATACTTTATAGAAACCAGCCATAATCTGTCAAAATTGTCGTTACTAGCAAACTAATCAGGTGGTGCCAAAGCCTACTCGATATAAATGCTTGGGATGGCTGAATACCTCTGGCATAAAAACGTCTGGAGGAACAGCACCATCTCTCATACCTTAAGACATGTGTCTCTCCTTTTATATCATGTCTATAGTTGCGCGCCATGGATAAGAGTGTACAAAGGTTCTCCTAAGCCTCAGGACTCACATTCTGGTGTTGGGTTCCTTTATTCTATCTCGTATGTAGGATAATAACTTGTGGCATGTCTGAAAGCATATTCAACGACACAACTTCGTCGCTGTTTTTATTACATGTCGCTTCCAATTAAATCAGCTTTGCACATTCTGCGTGTGCAGAGAGAAGATGTGACAATGTACTTCATTAAAAATAGCGCCTGATATTTCCAGGAGCTCTGACAGAAATTTCTTTTGACATTGCATACTGCCTCATTGAAAACTTTGTCAGAGTTTTTGAGGTGTCTACGTGATTCCACTGGATGTTCTTGTGGGGAATGAGGCAACCTTTATTTATTTCCATTTATAAAGCACTTTGTGATAGTATTATCTCATAACCAACACGCATCCGTTCAATTTTTTTCTGGTTGTAAGAATGTTGGAGTCTGCACATAAGAGCTTCATAAATCTTAAGGTTGATGCACGACACTCAGAGCAATGCACAGGGTTCTGAAAAACAAATACTCTTTATGATACCAGTGAATATAAATAGATATGAACTGTTTGAGAAAACTTTACGCGTTATTTAGATGCAAAGTTAGTTTTCAGGTGCTTGGGACCATGAAGCCTTTAAGTGCTGGCCTTCTTTTCAGTGTTATACCAAAGTCCCTCCCATTTCCCTATACTCGAAATGCTGTTTTCTTGTTGTTGCGCGTCTTCTTCTTCTATGTGTTTCTTCCCTGGTATCTGTATGCGTCCTAGTCCTTGTGAACTTCCTTGATGTTATGGCTTTGTCTTATTCCGGTGTGCAGGTAATTGATTTCTTGTGAAGGGAACCAAGAAAAAGCCTTGGTATTGGCGCATGAGCGCTGCCAGTATTCATTGCTTTAATGCCAGCTTTACTGAAATAAAAATGTTGGTTTTCTCGTTTCTACTTTCTTGGGTTCTTCATCGAATCGGTAGTTATGCTAAAGCAAACGAAGCCGAAAACACACGTACTATTCCAAAAGGGCGGAGTAGGCAGGTAGGAAAAACTTTATTCCGTCCGCGTCAGGGGGAGTTATTAGGCGCGTTTTCTTCAGGTGGACGAGATGGCCGTCAAGCGATGTTTGATGGCGACCTCTTCAGCTCTTTCTATGGCCTGGATTTGGGTGTCCATGTTATAACTGAGCAGCACCGCCACCCATGCTTCAGGTGAGGGAGAGACCATGAGGTTAGGAGGAGGCTTATTGTTCTCCTTGCCGTCCCATGTTATGTGATTCAGTGTTGCTAGTTCCCGACAGAATCCACAGAGTGGGTTTACTTGGTCGGGGTATACGCGTGCATATATGTGCGGGTTAACGTCGGAATACTACTATTATGAGAGCATAACTCGCTCTCTTAGCAGCTGAAAAGCCGCAATTATTTTTATATTTCGTAAGCAGAAGAAACGCAATCAATGCTTGCGTATCTACAAGAGCTCAATTTAGCAATCAAGGACCGTCTTTCGCAACAATTATTTTCATTTTCTGTTCGATTGACCTATTGTTATTAGTTCGCATAAAGCCGTGTAGCCACTATCGCCGAAATTAGACACCGGCACGAAGGGTAACGAGAAATGAAAGCTTAGAGCCAAACAATCCTTGCGAAATACGGTCCTAGCAGATGTGAAGCCACAGCCAGTCAACATACTACGCAGAAGTCACGTAATAAGCTCTTACAGCGTATATATTACGCCACGAATAAATATTAATACAAGACACTAAAAAAACTTTGACACGTGCAGCGCAGCACTTTGTTACGAAATAATTAAACATACAACGGAAGTGAATGAGACTCAATTAAACGATAAACGGAAAGGGAATTCATCAGGTGAAGTATTATCTAGGAGATATTTGGACAGCCACGTTAAGGTAAGCGTTTTAGAATCTCAAAATGTCGTGTTTATCTCTGCATATCGGATAAATTTGTTGTTACTATAATTTAGTCATGTTTCAATGTCTCAGTGTGGTATTTGGCACTCGGACTAGAATATTACTTGTACTAGCCAGAACTGGATGCAGGCAAAAATGGCGATTAAGAGATGCTCCGGAAAACAAGCAATCGATAGCTCAGGTTCAACTTACCAGAATTTGGACAAAGCTGTCATAACAGCAGGTTTTGCCCTACATCAGGTTTATTATGAAGATAGGAATAAATTTGCATCTATAGCGAATAGAGAGTACCTAAGATGATTCGGAATCGTTTCATTAGCATCATTTTTGCGTGCGCTTCTCGGGCGCACACAAACACAAAAAAAAATCTGTGGGCTTCGGTAACTTACTAATTGAATCATAAGTTTTGACGTCCCAAAACATACTTGGAATTTGGAAGCTGCGCAAAAATGGTAGGGAACCACACGCAGAAAAAAAATTTGTTCGACATTTCCGTCATTTCGAGCTGTTTTGAAATCCTACAACTCGCACAAAGTTCCACTTTAGTCCCAAAGCAACACTGTGGCTCTGAGAAACTTTGCAGTAGAGGGACCCAGAATAATTCTGACCACTAGGGTTTCAACAGCGTGAACCTGAATCTAAGTAAATGAGCGCTTTTGCATTTCACACCCTTCGACATGCGGCCAACGCAGCAGGGAATCACAGTGGCGGCATCAAGCTCAACTGACTCGAACTGTCAGCCACGTGACAATCCCGAGACGTTCTCCCATATCCTCTGTGACAGCCCTGATTGCAGCGCAGATCATCAGAGACCCGACTTCATTTTTCCGGTTTGTATAGGACAGATCTCTTTCGGAGCGGGACCCCCTCGTTCTGGGGCCATGGAACAACACTCATATGTCACTGCGAGCAACAAGAGCACTCGTGGCATTTTTCATGGAGAGCGGCTTCGCTTGCAAGCTCTAGAACTGCACGATAGGTGCTTTAGCATTATCACGTGCTGTGCACAGAACATGTATGCACATAGCATGTGTACGTGTTTCACTGCTCACTGCACACTGTCTTCACTACACACTGCCCACTACACATGGCTTCCAACAGGAAGTAGCCAGAGGCAAAGCTCCTCCGGTGGACTTCCCTGCGTTTCTCAAATTAAAATTGCCTCTTTCTCTCACTCTTTCTCTCACTCTCTCTCTCTCACTCTCGGGCTCAGCAATAGAGCCTTAGCCACTGCGCCTGCGCGATGGGTCAGACTTCTACAATTCTCCCAGCTGTGAACCTTTTACAGCGAAGCTGTATATGGCTAGGGCATCTCCGTTGTCTGCCAACAAAAACTATCATCATCAGCAACGGCTCGAGCGTCCTCGTCTTCTTCCACGGCTCGCTGGAACCACTTTGCGCAACCGCGTGAACGCGCTCGTGCCATGGCTCGCGCGCTCGTCGTCGTCGTCGTCTTCTTCCACAACTGGCTCCATTGAGCAAAAAAACAATCATCCTCGCATCTGTTTCCATGGCATCGAAGCGCGCTTTAACCGCCACCTGTGTCCTTGAAACGACATCTGCTCGAACGAATTTCCCCGTATAGCACACGCGCGAATGCGCGCAATGTCATACGTTAGAGCAGATGAAGTTGCGGTCTCATTTTAGATCCGCCTTCGACATGGTACAGTGTACTAGAAGTACACTGTAGACATGGGGCGGCCACGACTGGTTCGTACACCCGAAGAACAGCGATTTTATGAGGAACGACGCAGAGAGCAGTGACGGGAAATGTGACCGTCAGCGTCTCGCCACTGACTTGCCGTCCCGAGAAGAATAACGTGCCCGCGACGCGGCGAACAAGCGTCTATACGTCGCGCCGCCGACCCGGTGGTGCGGCACGAAGAGCGCGTTGACGTTGACGGCTACACTGGCGTCGCGTGCGACCGTCGAGTCGACTCGCGTGCGGGCGGAGTTGCCATATACGTGAGCAACGATGCCGTACGACGTTTCGTCCACCACCCAAGAAATAGAAAGCGCGGCATGTAGTGCCGACGTGAACGCCGTAAAATTCCACGGGTTTACCCAGTCTTTTCAGACAGGGATAAAGACACGCTGCTTCCTTCAGTGTAGCGCGCGTGCGGCCCCGGACATTTAAGGGCATCACAGACCTGTTATTGCTCTGTTTCGTGCGGCTAGGAGCCGCTTGTCCCTCTAAGAAGGTTGTAAGGTGCTGGGAACCCCGCACCTATTTAATAGGCTAGAGTCTCGTTCGTTGCCACCATGTGCGTTTGACCTGCCTCTTCCAAGCCCGACATAGAGGACTGCTTGGATGGCTGCTTGATCCGGGCCAATGACGATCGAACTCCAGTCCTCTTCGTTGGCGACTTCAACGTGGACGTGTCGCGGCTAGATAGCAAATGTCTGCCCTAGTTTATGCTCGAACGGTTAGGGCGGCAGTGCTACACCGATCCCAAGGTGCCAACGACCACGAGGTGCTCGTGTTTGGACTTAACTTTCACCAAGAACCTATCCATCGTCGTCAACGTACGCTTGGCCGTCTACCATAGCGACCACAAAGCAAGAGTAACTTGCGTGCCAAAATAAACACTACCAAAACGTTTGTGTTTCTCTGTGTTGTACATTTAGATATACCATCTATACCACCTTCACAGAGTGGAATGGCTCATGGATTTTTTTTAATGTAAAAGCACCAAGTTCTCACGGCGCGCATTGTCATCTTTTCTCAAGAGCAACTTCTTTTTTTTTTAATTGGCACAACGTCGTCATCATCCACTACAGTGTTGCGTGTTGTGGCCTCCGAAGTGCATGCATGGGTGCCACGAAATCCGGCGCAAATTGCCACGATCGAATGCTTCGCGGTAGCTCTGTTTGTAGTGCGCCGGGCGCTCAACTGCATGTAGACACTGGGATTTGGTAGGCAGTATTCGCCCCCATGGCGAGAGTGCCGATGAAGAGGTGGCCTACCGACCGCGGTATAACGGAAAGCATGGTCAGCCGGACACAGCAAACCAAGTTTCGAGCCTTTGACTACGGTCATAGTAAAATGTTTAGCGGACAATCGCCCATTGCAGCGGGAGAAAGGAATACATGGCCGCAATAGTGTTCGTCGCCGAGGAAGGGGCCTTGTTCTGTGACGCGTTACTACATGCACTTCCGTTATTACACATTCCACGACGAATGACTGCGAGAAGTGATGACATGCACGCTCCGCTGAGGCTACTTCATCACGAAATAACAGCTTCACTCCACGCGATGGAGGATAAAAAACAGGTGACCTTATGATTATTGCAATAGCACTTGCGTCCCCACCATCGAGCTGTCACTGTATCGACGTCGCATGCGTGACCCAGTGCGAGGAGGATTACGAAGGTATAATAGAAGGTCTCCACAGATGTGAGACACGCGCAATGCGTTTGGCTGCTAAAACGGCACAGCCAAGTTAACGCACCTTCAGGTTCCGCTCTAAGTAACTATACTGCTGCATGAGTTCTGCAGCAGCGCCCGTTATTCTATAGCCACCCTAGCAGCGTTCTGCCTTCCGCTGCTGGCATGGGCTGTTGTTACTTAGAGTTCCTGCTGAGCAGTTTTGTGCCTACCCCACCAAGGCCATCATGCGGCTGTCACCCCATCGTGGTTCATAAAGTGGTCTTATAGCGGAACGGACAGTAGATTTCAAGCTACAAACGCCGACAGTTTTCCTTCGGTTTCACCTCGTGCATGGAGGTATAGGGTGGCGAGCCCAATCGAGGTGCGATGTCTGCAACACTGATGGCCGCACTCCTCATCACGCCAGTGTTGTTAGATGCCTATAGTAGCTGCAAGGGCACAGTTTCTACTGCGTAGCAGTGGTGCCCTCGCTGGCTGCTTTGCACCAACATTACAGCCCAGCGTTTTGTTAGAACACCGTTCTAGGAGCCCGGGAGCTATCCCATTGTTATCACTTTAGGTGATTCGCCCTTTGGGCCGAAACTTACCAGTTTTTATCCAACCGCACACCCTCCCGCTAGACCAGTTTTAGCGACAAAGATGTAGTAAAGAAGATATAATCCTTGGGTTCTTCTAGTTGTAAAGGAACAAAGGTCCTAGCACGAGGCGCTACACGACGGCAATGTTTTATGGAGGGGTAGCATGCTTGAGTACTTGGGCTTAAGCGGTCAGTTTCTGCACTGGCAATAGGGAAAAGGTATGCCTGTTGATGTAAAAGAGTGTCTTGAAGAAAAAGAAATGTGTAAGTGGGTGGAAAAAGTGACTAGGGCAATTGGATTCAGTTTACTCGTGAGCGAGTATGCGAACTGTTAATGTACTGTGAGCAGAAGTTGCTCCACGTGCCACGAGTTACTCTGCCCCAGCGGCTCTCATCGCTTTCCGCCCACTCAGATCCTAAAGAATTGTGCGATAAAGAGAGATGGATTTGATAAGAAAGGCATTAGTTCTGCTTCACACCAGAGAGCCCGTCTCAGCTCAAATTCTCCTTGTTGATCCGATTCATATCTAGGAGGAGGTCAAAATGCACACGTTGCTGCCATCTGCCGGTAGAGACCGAAGGCTGCATGCTGATTCAACGCGTGCAATTTCTGCGAGGTGGCGCTCGGTGCCATCATTCTATCAAGCTTCCATGCACAAATTCACAAAGCTTTTAGCTCGTAATTTACTTTTGCCATTGGTCAGCCGCTTCCGCTAACGTGTCCAGCGTCAGGATTCGCTGGAATTCTCTCTCGTGAATAATTCTAGCATAAATGCTTCTTGTGAATACAGTACCTGTTTTTTTATTCACCATTTCTTCACAACCAGAGTTATCGGTATCACTTTTACACATATACAAGTTCATTAGCTTGCATCTGACAGGACGGAAAGAGCAAAAAAAAATGGCTGTGTTCTGTCGCTGATATTTTACTATCGTTCACGTCTTCGCTTTAATGATACTGTAAATAGGTAGGGACGAAGGTACTCCTTTTGGAGCTGTTGACTGTTGACCAGTAAGCATCAGTGTGTTCTAATAAAACTTGCCGCTTTCTTTCGCTGCGCCTGCATAAGCACGCGATTTGTATCCGACGCGCGGTTCAAAAGAAAGAAAAGCCGCTAGTTTTTTGTACGGAAATTAGCTCATTGTATGAGCAATGTACAAAAGCCTACAATGTGTACTTATAAAGGTAACATGTCAGATTGCACATTTAGCCCAGGAGTGGTCCTATTACTTTTTTTTTGCAACATCTGGCCGTATACCCTTAAACTTGGTATACGCAAAATCGTGTGTCCCCTTTTTTTCATTTTTCTTTTTCAATGTGAATATCACTGAGCCAGTTAGAACGAATTGCACCGTTAGCATTATGTCATATTTGCTGCTGTTCATGAAGATTTTTTTCCTGATGAAATAAACTACCTTTATGAGAGGAATATAAGGTAATATGCTACAAAATGAGTGGCATGAAGTTGCAAAAACGATTTGACTCAATGCAGAAGTTCTAAATTCTACGCTAAATAGAAACCAAGCGGCTGTGATCAAGCTAAATTTCCTCTCCGGAATAGATAATGAACAAGACTGTGAGATCATTGTGCGCATTGTAATTCTTATCCTTCTTTGCTAAAACCGTGGTACAGGTGCCCGATGAAGGAGAGTGAGAGAGGCCGTTTTATTTAACAACGAAGCTTGAATAAACATGATCATTGATCACTGGGATTTGTCAAATTGATATCCTCATAACAGGGTTACACCTGGAAGTGAGCGGGATTTCGCTATCAGCCACAGGTGACTACGAAGCAGAGGAAGTTTAATATAAAAAAGAGCAAATCAGAATTACTAATACCACGAAGTTAGCTTAGACATATTTTAAACAAACAACACCGAATCAAGGTGGTGGTAAAGCTTATGACCTGGTCAACTATACCTTAAACCGTATTTTGTAACAGCCCAATTCGTTTTCCAGCATTTATTTCTAATCACGCATCACACTGAGCGGCCAAACCTGGCGTTAACATAGGCTTTCACTTTCACTTTATTTCCTTAAAGACCCCTCTTCGGGCTATTACATAAGGGGTGGGTTACAAAAATATAAGATACAAAAAATATAAAATGTTACACGGCATAATGCGAGGTAATTTCTTTAATGAAGACAGATGAGCAGGGTATAGAAACGATGTTGTGCGCAAGGCCGTTTCAGTCTCTGGCTGTTCGAGGGAAAAAAGAAGATGCAAAGGTGATAGTACGCGCACGTGGACGAGCTACATTAAAGGAATGTCCTGTGCGATGGGAGATGCGTGATGGTGGCAAGATATATGATGCACGATTGAGCACGCTGTGGTAGAATTTGTGAAATAACGATAAGCTGGCAATTAAACGGCGGTGGGAAAGGGTTTGTATGCCAGATTCCGCTTTTAACTGAAGTTACACTGACATCATACGAAAAGGCGGAGTGAATGAACCGGATGGCTCGATTCTGAAATGCCTCAAGGGCGGTAATGAGCAAAGTCTGGCGAGGGCTCCAAATGGCTGATGCGTTTTCTAGTTTGGGTCGTATTAGTGTCTTATAAGCTAATAGTTTCACATGCTGTGGTGTGTTTTTTAAGTGACGTCGTAGGAACCCAAGTGATTTGTTAGCTGAAGAGATAACGTTAGTCACATGCAGACACCAATCCAGATCATTTGAGACGGTAACACCCAGGTACTTATAATTGTTTACACACTCAATTAGTTCGTTAGTGATTTCGTATTGAAATGCCAAGGGGTTAGAACGGCGAGAGAACCGACATTGCTTTACATTTGGTAGGGTTTAAGACCATTAACCAACGTTGACACCAATTTTGAATGTTGTTTAGCTTCTTGCTGAAGATCGATTTGATCATTATTATTAGTAACTGAGCGGTAAATGACACAATCATCAGCGTACATGCAGATTTTGCATGACACGTGTAATGGTAGATCATTATTGTATATTAAACCGTGGTACAGGGGGCCGATGAAGGAATTACGGCTGGGGACATCACAGCCAAAGACAAAGAGCAAGAATAATTCAAAATTAAATTGATGATTTTAAAATGCACCCTCGTTATTCTCGACCTGCACTATGCCATTTCTATGAAACCTCCCCCAACCCCCTTTTTTTTGCCTAGCCACCACCTTATCTTTCAATTATCGCCTTGCATTACAACCACATTAGTCCTTTGTCAAAGCATCTGCCGTGCACGGGGGACACGTGATATTTCGGTTTATATTTTGATATCTATCTGGAAAGCTATCTGACAAAAATTATACAGGGGCGTTTTTTAAACGACAAAATGTCACGAAACTACTGATATATCAAAAGCATTTATGAATAACTTCCCTCCTTCCGCAAACAGATTAGAATTGTTTTTGCAAAATTAAGTGGCGAGACTGGTTTAATGATACAAGGAAAGTGACACCAGTCTTGTAAAAAGTCGAAATGAAGAAATGTCTTCGTAGCGTTTTCGCAGTTGATTCGTGCACTGTACAAGACAACCTACGATTACAAAATTCTCCTTAGGTGTAATAGCCCTTCCCCATTGGCCAGCGTTCAGGCAACCACCATTTGTGATATCGTAGGGGCAAAACGACAAACTTGGCGCAGTAGCGCCCATTTGTGAATGACACGTAATTAAGAGAAGTTATTGTGGACCCAGGTTATATGCTACGTAGATTTCTAAACTATAATTCTCAAGACGAAATAATTTTTTCCACAAGAAGATATTACTGCATACGTCATTTAGCTCCACTCATTCCTTTAATCATTACCTTATAGGTGGTCAGAAGCACTGAGTATCAGCTTATTTTTATTGGACTGAAAATGAAAGAAACATATGTCGTCACCCTATAATGGGAATGGCTACACCTTTCTACGCACTGCTAATGCATGATGTCTCAAGTTATTCCACGTATTATTGCAAGCAATAACTTCTGTCAGAACAACGCGCACAACTTACATGGCGGCAACACTAGTGTCAGCATTATGCAACCATTTACAAAAAAGAAAGCGGGGAAGTGCGTTACGCCCATTGAATTGGCACACATAATATGAAAACGATTCACCACCATTGGCATTGAGTGAGATGCATTGGAAGAAACAGAAAGTAATATTAGCAAGTTAGGTTTGTTGTGTGGGGTTTAGCCAGTGCATTTTCGTTGCACAAACATTAAATTGCTGATTACACATATGGCGTCTTGCATTCATAGGTCAACTCGACCATATTTAGTAAGGCCAAAGCCTTGTCTAATAATGAGCAGTTAGGAGGGCTCTCGTTTGCCTAGTGGAAACCCCCCTCTCTCCCCCCATTGGAGCACAATAAAAGAAATACTTCACTTTTTAGGAGTGGTGTTCTTCTTGAGGCTCGTCATCTTTCATAATAGACGCAATTCAAACATTAAATTCCCCCTCGAATGCATTCAAATCGTATCCCCAAAGGCGATATACCGTTCCACTCCATCAAGAAGAGACGAGGTTCATTTGGCACAACATGAAGTGAGGTTTATTGAAACAACATCGCTGCCTCATTTGAGCAAACTTTTCACGCCGATTGTTACCGATGAGACCAATCACAACACAATGGCACACAGACTCAGGCGGGCTTTGTTGTACCAGCACAAAGCGCGCCATAAAAAAATTCCCACGCATGCAAAGTATAACGATCGAGAAACAGCCCGCAGACAGGACCACGCACCAGGGCATGAATATTTACAAGCGACGTCGCCTGCGACCACGCACGAAAGGTACTCAGTCGCGGAGCTTGCCCTGCCGGTTCCAGTCGAGGTACTTCTTGTACCTATCCGCCACGCCGGTCGGGGCGATGTCATACGACTGTGGTCGCTCGAAGGGGCGGTTCACGTCCTGAGGGTTAATGTACGTGACACCCACTGGAATCCCATACTTCTGGGTGACTTCGTCCGACTCATCGGTTCTCTTCGCCGAAGACGAGGTCAGCGTTGGAAACGGGCGAACGGACTTGTACACAGGGACGGCGTTAGGGATAGCCTGCTTTGAGTAAGAGGACTGCGGGTCATACACGTAGCCCTGTCTCCCGTCTTCGCCCGCGTAATTTTGAACCCTCTGCGGATCCGGGTAGTAGGTGAAGTCGGCCACGCCTACCTCCGGCGCCCTCTCATAATCCTGAACTGGAAGCGCACTATGAGTACCGTAGTCTGTAGGAACGTAACCAGCTCCGGACAACCTTTTTGAGTCATAGGTCGGATAGGCGCCCGTGGCTATGTCGATGGCTGGTACTGGAGCCTCGGGTTGGGAAAGTTCGTACCCTCCAGCCGATACCTGGAAAGCCGGTGCGGCAGATACGGCAGGTGCAGCGGCTACACCCACCGTGTGGAGTGGATGGACGGGAACCGTTTCCGGATGAGTAAAGGCAGGGACGGCTGAGACCGCTGGTCGAGCAGAGATCACATCTTTGGAATCTACGGTGCCCTTAGGTTTGGCCGGAGGGGAGGTGGCTTGGTCGACGACCTTCGGAGGTGGTTTCTCGGCAGTGATACGGACGTCAGCGGGTGCCTGGTTGCTGGTGCCGGGTTCGTTCGTTTTAATCCACGCCCTGAAGCCTTTCCTGTCGGCCACGTACGTCACGTGGCGGTAGATACCGTTCGCGTCCCTGTAGCCGTAGGAGCCCCTGCGGTTGTTCCTTACGTCGCTCTGCTCACTGTGATGTTGTGTGTTGCCACCCGCGTCCCTGATCTGGTACGAGAAGTGGTACGACTGCTGCCGCGTGAGTGGTGTCTTTACCTGTGGAAGAAGATTGAAAAATCAATGGGATCAGCTCCACTTAATGTTTCATTTTTTCACTGCATTGCAAACATAACTCTACTTCCTATGGCCTTCAACGGGGAACCAAGAGAAGCCTTTTTAAGAAGCCTTTCGGATAAGTTCTCCTAAGGGCTGGTGCGAAGTTTTTGACATGTGGACTTGTCTTCATCACGTCGAAGACAGGTTCCCTTGCCGAAATGTTGTTTCCAGTCTTTGGCTGCCCGTGTTCGCCCGCTGTCTATCCCTTTAAGTATCCATCTTTTTGTGACGACATTGCCTTGCTTGGCTTTCTATGATCTAGAAACAACTAGGAAATAACATCACGTAATATTCTATGTCACTGTATGATAGCTGCAATCGCAAAACGCAATCGCAGTATAAATGATACAACAAGGATAATAACTGTAACAAAATATGTGTCCACAGAATGGTTCGTGGCCATGACATGTCTTCGCTTCAAGTACATGCTTGCGCCTCAAACCAAGTGACTATATTGTTTAAAACAGCGGAGCCTCTTTCCTAAAGATGCTCACATTTTGACTAAGTAACGCTGCCAATCACAGTAAGGCATTGCCAGTGTCATAAAATAAGTTAGTTAATGATATCTGCTAGACGTGTCTAATGTAACTTTCTTGTGTAAGGAACGAGAAAAAGGGGAACTGAGGGGCCCAATTTTTGTTAGTCACAATTGTATGCAGTCAACAGAGAATGAAAACAAGGAAAGCATAGGGTAATTTATCTGGGTGTTTTAATTGAAGTGTAGAAATTATAAAATATATGGAAATAAAGGGGGACGAAAAAACAACTTCCCACAGGTGGGATCCGAACCCAAGTAAGAATATTGCACGCGTAATCGGAAAAAGTGAGTTTAGATTTTTGTCACTTAGGGCCTGTTGCCGCCTGATAACATTAACAATGAGCAGTCCCATAAGCCTTTTAGGGGCACACATTGCTTGCCTTGCGTTGAGCGACGCTTGCCTTTTCTATCATTTCACAGCGATTATAATCACATTTCTTTCGTTTCATGCCATTCTTTTTGAGAGGGCTCACTATACGTACACCGTTGGTCGACAGATGGTGTGACCCTCAACTGAGAGGTCTAATTGGCTCTGAGGCCTTGCCACACGTGGCGCAGTGCTTCTGGGGAGGCTAATATATATTAAAAATGAAGAACAAGAATTCTTAAGCGATCGTTTTGAGGGCCTGTTTCATAAATACCTAGGACATTTACATGGGTAGTGTGTCAAAGAACACAATTACGCGTCACTCCTTTGGCCATTTAGTCTGTACTAAAGGCCAAATGCCATATGCAGCCGGTAATTCCATTGTATAACATCTCGGATGTAGCTTTGCTGGGAACATTCACTAAAGAACATACAGATAAGAAGGCAAGATGAAGCGCACTGCAATCGCTGAACGCCCTTTCTAATATGAATGTTTCTTTCTCGTCTTGCACACGTTAGCGTTAAGTTAGAGCATTTGGGTCACTCAAAAAAAAAGCATTTCTTCGACTCTTTCATTGTCTGGAGATTGAGTGCCACTCAGTGCTACTTGCTTCAGCTAGCGATTCCTCAGCTACAACATCCCAAAGAGAATTCCAGCTTCCCTTTGCTTGCATGAAATTGTCTATGCGAATACAATGTGTGACGTACAGTGCATAAATATTTCCGCGCCAATGCAAATGGCCTGCGGACGACCATATTTCGTTGCATCAATGAAACGGCGTAGTGCAAAACACGGGAATTGCAAGGTAAGTACAACTGAAACGGCGATCAATCTTGTTGGCGTGAGGTTGCCCTTGACGTCACGATTCAAGGCACCCTGTCAAAAAGTGTGATGGGTGCCCAGCGCACAAAGATCCTCGTCTCTGGCCTTCAACGCTGGTTTTGACGGGTGCCGCGAGTAAGTCAGTATGCTTTCACTTTCTTGCGTCTGAGAGTACGGTCTTGAATACTTGACCCAAATAACCTGACTGAAACATTTTGCTGACGCGCATTTACATTATGCATTCAAGGAACTTTCCCTCGGGCTAATACAAAGTGTAGCGCGAACAATAAAGAAGCCTAGCAAGTTCTTTTCGTTTACAGGTGTATTTGTATGTCTTCCATCTCTAAATTTACTCGAGTCGCATGCGTTGTGTGAAGTCTTCATCACCTGCATCAAGGTAACAAGTAAGATTGCGGCATGACAGTCACAGTGTTAGAATATTTGCATCAAGAGGCTAGCTCACTAATACACATTGTTTCTGAGAGCGCACCGTTGTAATGCACACCGCGACGTAGTGCCGTGCAAGCTGTCTTGAATTGTATCAGCAAGGAGGTGAGGCTTAGATGAACACCTTAATCACGTAGCCTGAATACTTAAAAAATTATTTAATTTTTTGTGCATGGTAGTAGTTTTATACACCTCAACCAATGAAAAGCAACTGCTCTCAATGGGTTAAGTGAGACCCCAATACAAACAGCAACTAACTGTGATGTGCCTGTAGGCAAAGCGAGTAAGAGATTGTTTGAAGAGAAGCGGTATTCGGGAGTGAGCATCTCTCAACTTTGAAAAGAGACATTTCACGCTTTGAAAAAGGACATCTTGGCGCGGGACTTCTCCTTACTGCTTCGAACCACCTAAAAAGAAAGTCCATGTCAGGTACAGTTTTAGTAAAGGCCGCATATGCATCACTTTTACTGAAGGCATCCAGGCCGTCAACTAAGAGTATAACTGTTTTTTTTTTTGTCTATGCTGCGAATGGCGATATATAGCCATCACTGCATGCCTATAGTATTGTTGTCTTTTCCTGCTAACCGATGAAGCTCGAAAAATTAAGCCCTTGTAAAAGCTAAGCAGCTGATGTCTGCGAACAGAGCCGTCATCTAGGTGCTCGTTGTGGATATTGTGCTGTTTCTCCAGCTCAAAACCTTCGTACAGTATGCAGAGGTTGGGAACAGAGCACAAAGATATATCTGTACTGTTTTCTTACCGGTACCGATGTAACACATATCTAGTCAAATGGTCTCTTAATATTTAAGGGCTCCAAAACGAGAAAAAAAAAACGGCGTGACCATTTTGCGCTATCCATAGACGACGAGCCCCAAGCAAACTTGTGGCCTGCTCATTATAGCCTATGTGAAATTTGCCGTCAATCTTAAGTATTTTCTGCTTCGCCCTGGTTGCTGCACAGTCCACATCAGACGGCATGGTGATGGCGGGCATCAACGAGTCACAAATGTTACTCATTAAGCATGCCGATGCTTCGCTCCGATCGAAATGATGCCGCTTAGGCTACAGACACAGATGATCAGCATCGCTACGAAAACAGTCTCCACGACGGTGGAGTTAACAACGCCATATGCGAATTACGCCTAAGCGCAGAAAGGTGCAACACACGACGTACATTTTCCATCATGTCGTCTTCCTGCGTCGGCACATCGTCCTGTTGGGTATTGCCGTCCCCGAAGGCCGGAGCCGCGTGTACTGCTGGGATGCCCGAATTAGAGTCCTCGTCCAGTGGCTCGTATGGCCTCAATGCTCTTGTCCCATGGGCGCACAGCAACAAGGTGGCCAGCAACACCTGTCAGTAGGAAGGGAACACCAAGCAAAAACATTGTTACATAGAATTTTATAAGAGGTGCTACACATACGGCATTTTCTGTTCAACTTATGGACGCAATAAATTGTGGCTTGCCCTGGAGCAGAGCAGGTTGGCGAGCAATTTTCGTTGAGAAGTATATTGTTATCTTTAAACAAAGAGCAGCGCACTTTAAGAAGCACGATTCACACATTATATAACACTTATCAGCAACATAAACGAAAAATAACAGAACAGAAATGTCACTGAATAAAACGTATTTCACTTATTCAATTATCTCTCTCTCATCATTGTGCTTATAGGGCATACTAAACCAATGACAAAGAGATCGAAACAGGCCAAGATATACTGGTTTTATTCTTTTGTCAGTACTCTCCTGCTTTCAATTAATGACGGCCACGTATTTACGCAATGTGCACTTCTGGCACGCGCAGATTTCAGTTTTTGGTGCGTATCATTAAATACCGGTAAATTGTGTCTGCAAACGTTTTTTGCCAAAGGTACGCATTTCTCAACTAGTAGTGACAAAGTTATATTGCCTTAGAACAATTAACAACTTGTGTAACAGCGCAAAAAATAACAAGGAAGGGACGACGATATAGACAGAGTGAAAAGAGCGCTGACTTCCAACTGTTTATTCTACTGACGATGCTAGGCATATATACACATACGAAGCGTCAGCAAGAAAGGAAAATCTAGTGTAGACGTATATGCCTAGCATCGGCAGTAGAATAAACAGTTGGAAGTCAGCGCTCTTTTCACTCTGTCTGTATCGTCGTCCCTTCCTTGTTATTTTTCGCGCTGTTACACAAGTTGCAATGAACCAACTAACCCAGCAAGCCACCATTCAACAACTAACTGTTTGTGTAACATTTGTGCAAAGTGATACGCCGTGACCAGTTATCTGCAGCGAAGAAAAAGCACGCGTTACACAGCGACCCGTGTGCGGCTACATTCACCATTGAATTTCTCTGCATGGTTAGAGGCGAAGTTCTGGGACCCTCGAGCCTATTGAGAGGTAACTGTGTTACGATATTATTCTACCTGCGTATCCCTTCATCTATTGCTCATTGTTAACTTTATCACTATTTTTGTCCCCTTCCCTCACTTTCTTGTGCAGTGTAGCAGGCTAGACCATACTATCTCAGGTTGACCTCTCTGCTTTCCTATAATAAATAGCTTGTTTTTTTTCTCTCTCTCTCTCTCAGGTGTACTGCTTAATATCCCAGATTATCTTGCCTTTATTATTTCTGCTGAAGTCGCCGTGATGACGAGCAAGGACGCTCCCTATAGGAGACTCATTCGGCCCATATTAGTCGAGAACTTAAGGCGTATTTTGCTCTTGTAACCATGACTTATCCATTTACATATGTTGTTCCTTGACATTCAAGAATATACCGTAGAGAACGAAGCCAACTTTTTTTCTTATATTAGGGAACCTTTACGATACACACTCAAGCAAACATTGTCTAAATTAAGACATATACCTTGGACTAGGGGGAGATGTACGTAAGAATAATCTTGGCAATAGGATCCCGATGTTTAAGCACAGCACACCTGGGAATTCGGAAAGACTGTAATCCAACACACTTTCTTCGCCAAACCACGCTCCGTTTCCTTACTTTTTATTGCCCACAGCACGTGCGTTGAAAGAGGACGCACGTGTTACGGAAAACTGTCATATTTCGCCTGTATTTCCTCATGCTCTTTCTCATTGAAACATTGCGACTTCCAGCGGCAGCCATACAAATAACAGCCACAAAGTACTTTTGGCATGGTGTCATCATGTATATTTGATGTCGCCCGATGAACATGCCGTAATTAGCGCCTAAAATGTGTCACATATTGTTTCCGCTTTAAATTGCAATCGTAAGGAACGTCATTTGGCAATGATCACAGCTTAGACAAGACACGTGAAACAGACGAAGTGACGCTGCGCCCAAATCACAACAGAACTAACTTCCCGGTCACTGATAATTTAGAGAAGCAAAATTATTAAGGGCCAAGTTCGCACATCTACTCAAATTAATCAAGGTTCGTAATTTGTTAACGCGCTTGCTGTTTCATACAAAGAGGCGAGCAATCCGACACACTTCTTGAGCCGCCGACCAGCATAGCCAGCGAAAGGCCAGTGAAAGGCCACAATTACAATGCCTGAAGATTACTGAAAGAAAAAGAGAGAGTGTGTGTGTATGTTTACGTGTGCGTGGCGCTGGCTCATTCGAACAAATTGTACAAAGCGCTTTGCGAATACACATCCAGGGACACACACACACCCACACACACACACATATATATATATATATATATATATATATATATATATATATAATCATGACCTTATATAGCGAAAGTTGGCTTTATGTGGTAGTGATTAACAAAAATTGAGCCCCACGATTGCAGTTCTTCCCTCGTTCATAAACAGATGCATACATACACACACACACATGGGTGGGTGTGTGCGCGCGCGCGTGTGTGTATGTGTGTGTGCGTGCATGCGCTCGCTGACCTGCTGAAGGTATGACGCATCAGCGGATGTATAAAAAGTAACATGAGAACAAAAAAGAGCACGACTGTACGGTCATTTCTGCTGGTATTGCACCAGCGGAAAGCGGACAGCTTGAAAGTAGTCATAGCGAAATGATTGAGCAGTTGTACGTGACTTCTGAGGGAAAACTGGCCCTCGCGCTGGAGAAATCAGCTTACGTCCGGTGCACGCGCCATCGTCAGACGTGCTCTGGGAATTGCATAAGGGACTCGTCGAAGCGGAGTACACATACCATTAGAGTTCGTCACAGTGCTAGTCGATGTTTACACTCAGCGGCAACGGTAAGGTGATATGAAGGGAAACCGAGGTCTAGACAAAACATAAGCAGAATGCCAAATATTTGAACATTTATAAAAGTCAGTCGTTTGGGTCGGATGTGTGTTCTCTTCAGAGGTGTATAAACATGCCGCTTCGCATTCAATCATTGCGTCGAACTTGTGCCGCCTGTGCCACCGGACGTGTTCAAAAGCTCTAGTCAGGTGCGCTTGCTTACAGTCATCCTGTGATGAATACGAACGATGCTTGCCTGAGTTCCCAAGCGTGCCCCCTTTGTTCATTCACCATCGCTACCCGTTTCTCCTGTGTTCTCCGAAAACAGCAAAAGTACAGGTAATTCAGCTCTAATGAATCCTTTTATTGACTCGCGGATGTGGCTACGTGGTTAAGGTGTTCTGCTCATGAGCACGAGGTCGAGGGTTTGATTCCCAGTCACAATGGCCACATTCGTCTGGCTGTAGAATGGTAAAAGGGTCATGTAGCGCGCTTTGGTAGCACGTTAAAAAAGTTCTAGGTGATCCAACTAATCGGACATCCTCGGCAATACGGCGTTCCTTATATCCCGCTAGGCAGTTTCTGTACGTTAACGTCCGGAATAATAATCTTTATCTTCGCAAAGAGCTTTGCTTTAACTAGCAAGTTCTTCTTTAAGTCGGTAAACAGCGGAAATGTAGAGCCGAATAGAAATTTTTCCTACAGGCATTGTAAAGCGTAAACTGCTGTCTTCAGAGAGCGAGAAAGGAAGGAAATACAGAGAAGTTAACCAAATTGAAAATCTGGTACTATAATTTTGCTACCCTAAGACAGGCTTCGCAAAAACTGTTCCTCTTATTGTTCTTAGCACTTTTGTACATACAAATGATTGTGTCAACTCCAGCACAGCGGAAAGCACAATTTTTTTTCCCGAGTTACTAGTGCAGCCAGAAAATTGAAGATGTTTCATTGATGCAGAGAGAGAAGGAAGGAAAAGCAGGGGGGTTAATTAGAGTTTGTCCAGTTTTCCACACACCTTTTGTAGAGATGGCGAGGCAGGAAAAGAATGAAATGTGCGAACAGCAAAAGTTCTGCCACTGGAACTTGAGAACGATATGGCTTATTCTCTGTACCGGGTTCGTGGACAACAAAATGCCATCGACTGCACATCTGCACTCAGGACAAGTATTTTACTTTAAAAAATGTCCACTTGCTGAGGACAAGTTCGGTAATTTCAAGACGAGAATTGCTGGTGAGGCCCCATCGGGTCATTTTCTCAGCTCTTTGAAGATTATAAAGAACACGCTGGGCTTTACTAAAGTAATACCAAAATGCGAATACCTCAAACGCATCGGCCTGACTTCCCCAGACGCCGACCGGTGACGAAATTCGCCGTGCACACATTGTGACGCAACGGTCAACAATCGGTGCCCATTTGTTCCGGTCGTAGCGGCGCGCCACACGTACCTGTCAGTCAAAGTGACGCCAACATTGATTATTCTCTACCGCTGGCCCCGCTACAGTTCAAGGACGAAAGCTGGTATATTCAAATTGAAAATTAGACTCCCTGAATGCAGAGCGGATCAGGAGGTTTCCGTCACGTCCAAGATCAGACCACCCACACTTTCGATACTCCCCAAACAAAGGTTTCAATCTTCGCCAGTTCCGTAGGGTCGCAAAAGACGAACTTAAAAGATTTGTAGCTTAAGTTGCCCTTCTTGAGTGGTGCTAGATATTGCAATTATTTTTTTGCATGTTTAAACTAGTGCCACTTGCCTGCACTACCACACATGTCCGAGCTTCTTCCTGTTTAAATATCTATCTCAACCTGAGAGTATAATATAATACCATTTGGCGCAAACATGCTAAAGACTTTACACATGTCTTCGCCACACGTCACTTCTGATTTGATACAGTCGCTCAAACAAATCACAACTACTTCTGTGGCCAGCGCCTGTTATAGATATCCCCGTTCGTTAGCTTCGACAGGAATATTGTTCTGTGGTTCTTTGATTTGTTCAGGATTAGATCGTGTCTGTTGTCATGTATGCGGGCTACATCAAGCTACATTTGCTCTTTCGTGACTGGCTGTGTGCGTGGTGTAAGCGCATCGTATGTCTGTTACCGCGTTTGCTTCGTCGTGTGTCTGCTTCTCTATTTGTGTGGATTTGTGTGTTTTTCAAGAGTGCAAAAGCGACCTCCGGAAGATTGCGGAATTGTAGGCTCTAAGGAGAGCCTTCGCGCTTGATAATGGGTGAACACTAAATGTAGGAACCTTAAGTTAGGGTCTTTCAGTCCGTTATTTATTGCCGGCACTAAGCAAGCTCTCTCAGAAGCCACGCTTCCGCAAACAGCACCTGTCCTATGAATCTTATTCTGCAATCGCGACATGATACTAACACTTTACGTTGCGCTCTTGAAAGAGTCCGCAAAAGTGCCGCTTGCCCTGCAAGTTCTGCTGCAAAAGCAGGGCCAGGGGCGATATAGCCCACCAGCATGCGACCGCCAATCTCTCAGGGAGCGTTGCGGAGAGCCATCGTGAAAAGCGGAGTGGGCGTCCGGCGTGGGAACAGGTATCGGTGCTCCATCGGTTCCTATCGAGGCCGGAAGATGTGTGTGTAGAAGAGGCGGGAGTGGCGGCCAGTCGATCCAAGTGGCGAACAAGAAACGGGTTCGCTCTTTGCTGCTCGCTGCCTTCCGTTGGGAGCTGCTAAGGCCGTTTTCACTTCATTCTGTTTCCCAATAGCTCTTGTCTGTGCTGCGGTACGTGTTTTAGTCCCGCTATAGAAGGATAACGGCATTGCATCCCCCAATAAAAATAAATTCCGCGTGTTGCGAGCATCGTACGAAGATAGAATCACGACATTCTTGCCGAACGCTTGGAGTCCCACTACCTACGCTGACCGAGTTATTGCGTTTTTAATAATGTAAAAAGAAACGTGCTTGTCACAGCCACACTATTTTTCCTTCCAAATTTCAGTATTAAATACGACTCGGTGTATGTCAAATGTATTTGTCGAGATTACCAAAAGGGCGTTCTTTTAATGAAGAGCATTAAGGAAACAGGAAAGTCAGTGCTTCCATAGGCTGGCGATCTAATTTGGCGTGGGCCCTTTGAAAAGATCGGACAAGACATCCTGCTTTTACAGACCAATGTGCTAAATGCAATAAAAATATGCTTTCGCAACGTCAAGTCAAAAATAGTTGGCATTCTGCAAAACAATGGCTAACTTTATTTTAATAAGGAATTTAAGCTTATTTAAGCGCGTTTCTGCAAGTAAATTTATTTTCACTGGCAGAGATTCTTTATCCTTCGGCGTCATACGGAAGTTTTGTGTCTACTTCGCCTCAAGCACCATTCTGAAGCGCAGCTAAGAGACAGTGTAAACTTATGCAACGACACGCCCGTTTCCAAAAATAAAAGATCTAGAATAAATCACTTCCTGAGAAGTGTGGCTATATATGAAGTACGCTACGTACTGGAAGAAAACATATAACAAGCGGCATATGCGATACTTAAGTCCGTCGCAATCGCACATTCTGATTGTCGGACGACCGGCACGACCAGCAGTCAGCGAACCTGAACGCGATCTCCCTGGCTAAATTCACGGGCGCCACTCAACCGGTTCACGCACCTGTTCCGGTAGCGAGCCGCGCAACCGATAACCGTGAACCCAGAGGACGCCCTTCTGTGACGCCGCCCTTTGTGACGCCGATACCGAGGAGCTAGTTGCGTATTCACGGTTGAATACGCTATATTACTTTCTCAACACCGACATCCTCCATCAGGAATGAGGAGTACTGCGGAGAGCACAACAGCAGAGATGCGTTGCGGTTGAACGACCGGGTGAAGGTCCACTGATAAACTCATGTTTATTCATGGCGTATGCATTGCATCTCGTTTCGATAGCTCCCGATCCTTCACAGGACCAACGACACCTAAAACTTGCCAGGACACTTCGCCGGCTCTGCCCTGAAACACACGCAAAGACGACGAGACTCGTTCTGGCGTGCGAGATACCACGAAGAATTGTTATCATTAAGGCACGTAAAAAGTAAAATATGGAATGGACAGTGCAAGCAGCGACAATCTGCCATGGAAAGCTAGTGGGCACTCAGACAGGGTTCCCCAGCCGACGTCCCATTTCCAGTTGTAATAACAGCCACACCAGTCTGGCGAGTAGCGTTCGGGATGTCGGGTACGAATGAGACTGTGTTGCACTCAAGAAAAAAAAAGCAACCTGGCGTCAGAAACCTCAAGCGTGAAAATTTTATAAAGGTGTGAAGGAAAATGTTATTCTCGCCTATAGAGAGCCTTCGTAAGTCTTCCAGCACAATTTCGCCTCACTATGATTTTTGGCAGCACGATTCGTGATTAGATAGCATTTGGGAGGTAATAATTTTTTGCGACCGATTAACAATTTAGCCATACAGAAATGAAGTTTCCAGGGAATAAATCAATTGAATATTTGAAGTAAAAGGTTTGTCGGAGTATTTAAGGAAAAAACGTGCCTAGTATTTGGCCTCTAAAGAGGAACTCTAGCCTGAGAATGCTCCGAATCAGGAAAAGACAAACTGCAAATTTTCGACGTTAGGATGACATATCCCGTCGTCGTTTTCGCGCCTTCAATTCAGATCATGCTAATTTTCAACTTGCGGCGTCTAGTAATTGCGCCGACTAGTAAAACGCGGCGTCTAGTAATTGCGGCGTCTAGTAAACGCGGCGTCCCTAGCAACTTGCAGCGTCTAGTAATGTGAACGTCGAATAGGAGGCACGAAAACATTATTAATTACCAGACTTCGCGTGGTGCTAACAGTCAATAAAAGCAGGATATCTACATGAGTTGTTATCATTCTCGAAGCTTTTAAACATGTTTCGCAATGTTGTTGACTTATTGCTTACAAAAAAAGGAGGTGCGTCGAGCAAAAGGCGTGAATGGAAACCTTTTTAGTTTATTACTAATTCATGAGAAACACTCGTCAGGTGAGTTTCCGAATCATTTGTGTTTATTAGTCATGTAACTGCACTTCATACACTTTAATTTCTTAAGCTTAACTTTCCAGCAGTATTGAGATAGCTTTTTGTAATGTCCAAAATCAACTATACTTAGTTTTTAAACTCAATAGGCTACATCCGAACTCCTATCTTAAAGACAGTCTCTTGAACGTTCGAGTCCCAACTTCTAGAAAAAGTTCTGGTATTCTAAATTAAAACTGGACTGCGTGCTCCGCGTTAACTCAGAAGTGTAATTACCTTTCAGGTGTCACGCAGTCTGACGCTTTAGTTTCACTATTTAACGGTAAAGCTCACCGATGAAGTGCTAAGAGGGTTCAATTTTAACATCCACTTCAGAGCACAGCACTCATCTGCTAGTTGGAAACATACATAGGACAAACTTCTTAGCATCGGGGCTAAGAAGTTCAAGAGCCATGTGAAGTTTCAAACTCTTCCTGCATTTCCACAGCACATTACCTGAAAGCAGCCAAAGCGAAATCAGTGCTTCACAGAATGTGTTTTTCTAGTTCATTTCATGAACCTGAAAAAAAAACTTGCCAGGACACTGGACGATGATCTTTCCGTTCAAGGAAAGATCGTCTTGAATTTCTCGCACAGTGCCTCCGTGGCTCCGCAATGCATCCTCAAGGAACAATGATGTATTCTCACACGTACATCATCTTGCTTTTTGTCGGTGACTGTCACCAGATTATCACTCTTATCAGGCATCGTTCGGCTCAGGAAGTTCTCCTCTATCCGCAAATTGTTTGATCTTGTCGCGGCTTCTCTGGCGAAATGTTATAATCTAATCATGTAGCACAAGTGGCACGTATGCAGTTGCACAGCAATTATTTTGGAATGTACCGGGATACATGCATAAATAGCGGACAGGCTTTACCCATGAGTTCATATTTGTGCTTTGAGCGTTACTTGTTCTTTGTGGAATAAATTCACCCAATGGAGCGTTCTATTCGTTACTCGCAGTTTTAGCGCTGTTTGCTTCTTCCCTGTCCCTACAACGTGACATCGGGTGGAAGTGCTTCTTCGTTGTGTACCTGACACCTCCTCCAAGCAGTGCACAAAGTCTAAGCCGTGAAGACAACGCCAACGTAGCCCCGGGCAAGCAAGCTAGCCTCAAGTAACAAAGATTGAAGCCGCAGTACGAAGAGCTTCGAGAGAAGACCAGGTCATGGCCAAGCCAATAGCCACGGCGATGACAACTCCAGTTCCATCTGCAGCGATCGCACTGCAACAAACAAGGGAGTGACCGACCTTCCGCGAATCATCGTTTGAAAACCCAGGGAGCTCGTTTCAGGCATTCGAAAGGGTCACTACATTGGACAACTTCACTAATTAAGTTTTTAACTAGTTACTTATGGCCTATATTGCAGTTTACAAATTCTAGCCATGGCGTTCGCAAGGGCGCATCCACTTGGAACGAATCATCAGCATAACACCAGTTCCGAGATAATAATTCTCGAATTTTGTTGGGAAATGCATTGGCGTTCCAGTTACTTTCTTAACATAACGCCATTTTATGCATTGAAGCACAAAAGTAACTGGAACGCCAAAGCATTTCTCCACAAAGTTCGGGAATTTATATCTCGAAACTGGTGTCATCCTGAGGATTCGTTTCAACTGGATCCGCATTGAGAACTCCACGGCTAGAATTTGGAAACTGCAATATGGGCTATAATGGAATTCCTTAAAACTTACTTTATGAAGTTTTGTTAATTAGTCGATAATGCATTTCAATTTTTTGTGCATGTCCGCCTCTTCGAGTAGACCAGCTCATGAATTAGAATTGTGCTATCTGGAACGCGTCATGTTTAAACATTTTTGAAAATGTTCACTGAAACACCCTACATTTCTGCCCTTCGCATAAAAAACAGTCAAAGATGTCTTTATACACACTGAACGAAACCCATACTACAGATAGGTAAACAAGATGCCCGCGCTAATCAAGAACGTACAGTCTTGTGAGGGAGTTGGTTACGGTTGTGGAGCTAGTGTCCTGCATCAATGATCCCCAAAATTATGAAATTCGTGGAGGAGGTGGGTCAGCCTCACCATTACCTGGTGTTCTAATGTTTCATTCCGCCGATATTAACATCACTACTAGCACTGTCACCCCACAAGGTGAGGAGTCTCCTGAGGAATTAATGTGTACAGATGCTGTATTTCGCTCCCGTCTCATTTCCTGCTTTCCGGAATCGAACACATTACGCCCGTAAAAGCCCCTCAATGCTTCGTACGCGAAAAGCGCCAGAAACCGGCGTAACCCAGCCTCATGGCATTAACCCGCTTCCTTGGATAAAAAAAGTAAAGTGAAACGTGATGCTAGACTCCCGCTTCGTGTGAAAAGAAAGAAAATCCCAGACACGTGGAACTGTTTGGCGGCGCCGAAGGGTGAACTAGTACGCAGCCGGCGGCGCAGGCACCGCAGTTTCCCTGCGTGGCGTGCAGCATTCAGGAGGAAGAGGGGCCAGTGCCGATCCCGTGCGAGCCCGCCGTGGATCGTTATTATCACCGGCACGCTCCTCTGACACTTCCATCGCCGAACGGGCATCGCGAGCGGCGTGCACCTTCGCAACCGGAGGTGTCCAGGAAGCACGGTGGGAGACTCGCGGGGCGCAAAGCGCGGTTTTGCCTTCCCGCACGACGTGGTTCAATAGCGAACGGTATATACGCCAGAAACAGGAACAAGAAACGCTGCCGCGCTTTTAGCCGAAGGAAACGCCAAGGATCATCGAAAAAGGCCGGAGGAACTTCATTTCTATTCTTCTGCTTTCCTCCGTTTCGGTAATGGTCCGCTTTCTGTGGAAAGCCAGGTCTACGTAGATGAAGACAGGGACCGGCGGTGGACAAATTGTGATGCTGGATTCATTGGTCGCCTAACCGGGAAGGCCGCGCGGCTGTGCTCTGAGGAACTCAAAAAAAAGAGGGCGCAAAGATTGTTTTTGTTATATGGCTTCATCGCTCTTGACTTTGGCATTGAAGGACGTCTCTTCAATAGAAGGAAACAAACGCGGAAGGGGCTGAATTTGAGGCCTGTACGTGCTTGTTCCTATTCCACGGAACCTTTGGGAGCACCGACCACACGTAACATCTACATGAGCATTTTCTTCTCAATTTAACCACCTAGTTCTATATGGTTAATCTGAGATGAACATTCGAAGGGCCACCATCACAGGTACATATTCCATACAAATCCGACAAGAACGTATACATATTGCACATAAGAGAACAAATTACCTAAAAATGGTCAACTTAACCCTACTCATGCAGCCTAATTCTGTCGACCTTAGCCCGAACATTTATATGAGCATTCGCCAATCTTAATGACTGGATAAGAAATTGAACACTTTTTTTCTGCGGCCCAGGAACAATCACATGCCTGTAGGTGTTTAACATATTTCAAAGCTTGTAACCACAATCAGAATGATTACTTTACCGGACCACATTAAGTATTGTGACGAGTCCTTTCTGCGGGTGTCTTGTTCAGGCAAATCTACAAAGCTGCGTGTTATTTAAAATAGCAAACGAAAAAGCTTTGAGAAAGCGTTCCACGCAACTAAGAGTTGTGTACAGTAGTCAAAAGTAAATAAGCAAAAGGACCTACACCAGTTGCATGCGCCAACTACTTTCGTACTTTTCGTAGTTTCTGTGTCGAAGAAAAACAATAAAATACAAACTATAACTACAGCCCCAACGTCAGGCTAGACCGCATTGACACAGTTACCTGATTTTCTTAACTGTTTGGTTTTGAAGCATTGAAAATGTACCAGACGCTATACATATAGAAAACATGACTCATTAAAGCGTTTAACTGGCAGTATTTGACTGAGGCCCTGAGTTCAGTTTCTTGTCCTGCCTTGCAAAATTGAAGCATTCTACTCCAAATCCATGTCTTCTCGTGCTAGTGCTAAACATGCGGCCAAAGCATCGGGGCTGTCATGGAAACTTCGAATGCAGTTAAGGAGATGGTTATCAGTGATGCGCATACATGAGTATAGATTACAAATAAGGCATGAGGGAATGTTGCGACCTTGGTTGGTCATCGTAATGAGCAGAATTGGTGGTATGTTAGAATAACTAAAAAGTCTCCTCTCCCAGAACAAAAAAAAATACAATCGGGAACGGCAGATAATTAGATCATTTGAAAAAGATTAGAATATTGGTGAGTACAGGTTGTGTTCGATTCATGTAGTATCAAGGTAATTAGAAGTCACTGGTACAGGTCTCCGTTCTGTAGTTTAATTAATTGTGCTAATTATAACCATCACTTTCCAACTAGAGCACAGCGGTCAATCCGCTGCTCAATACTGCATCGACCGCATGATAAAAAAGGTTAATAAAAACAATAAGCACTTTATGTTTGCTGTTCTAACCTTCACTTATTGTTGCCTTGTCAATTTATTTACAATAAGTTAGATGACACAAGGACGGACTGTGTGACAAGACCAGAATCAACATGCAGGAGCTTACACTGTAGTTGTATAGCTCAAACGCAGTACTCTTATCTAAGCAATCACGTAAAACTCGATTGTGGTCACTCGTCGTCCTCTGCAAAGCTGAACCGAAGTGGCCTGACCAGTAACACTTACGTTAACAATCATTCTGATGTATTTTCTTATAAAGCAAGGATTCACTTTGTTTGATTTTATTCTTTTGTTATCGTCCGCTATTCACGACCGGAGAATCGTAGTGATTGTGTAGGCGGAGCATCGCTCCGACCAAAGATGAAGCGGGAAAGGAATAGCACTGAAATAGAATCGCTACATTATACTGGCCTTACACATCATAAATCCTGTAACACTACAAAAAAATGCATTTTAACAATAGGTGCTGTGGCCGTTAACTGTGAAACATATCAAAACAATGCGAAAGGATCGAACGTTCGAAATTCTCAAAGCACACGCCCACCATTCGATTCCACGGTATCTCGGACGAAAGGATTAAATCATCTGCCGCACTCACCTGAAAAATCATGACGATTTCGCTTCGGCGAAAAAGCAACGAAGGCCTATTATCTCCACGGGGGGAAAACGCAGCCTCCAGGTGCCAGAGGGCAGGCAGGCAGGCAGGAAGGTCCCGCACAGGTGTCGACTCCGAAGAAGGTCGGGTCGGGCCGATCGGATGCGCTAAGCGTGCCGAAGTCGAGGCTCGCGATGTGCGAAGAAGCTGCGGAGGATGCGCCTTGCTCTCTTCCCGGTTACCCCACTGATATTTCTTTCACTTTCTCGCCTGCCGGCGCAGCAGTTTTTATACGGAGAGGGGCTGGATGCCCTAGTTTACGTCCCCTCCCAGCTTCAGCCACTGCCGCCGGACGGGGCTCGCTTCTTGGGTGGAGAGAGCGCACCGGTTGTCCGCGTGCTGGAGCACAGGCTACGTTACAGCCGAAAAGCGAGGGAACGACAGAAAAAAAAAACATTAGAGAGGAAGAGCCAACAACACAAGTCGCATCGACAGGTCTAGACGACTCAACCATGCACGCTTCACAGCGCATCATCCTCCCTCGTGGAAAGTACGGAGACGGGCCTAGCACAAAACAAGAAGGACCAAAGTTCGGAGACGACCTTGCGACCGTTCCTTCACCTTGTCAGCGAGATCGACCTCGTGAACTTGAGGCGGCTTCCTTCCTTCTCGTTCACCCTTTCTTCACCCGCGAAGAGAACGAGCGAAAACGAGACGCGTGTGCACGTGGCAGTTAGGCAACAAGACAGGAAGCAAGAGAAAAAGAAAGAAAAGAAAACGTAGAGCTGGTGGTGCCGTAGTCGTAAATATTATGCGAGCCGCCCGGCCCGCGTTCGGCGGGGGGTTAGTTGCGTCGCGACTGCTCGCGCAGTGGTAGTGTATGCCTCAAAAGGAGCTTTACCTTATCATGAATCGGTAGGGCCTTTCTGTCCTGCCGCCGCTTTTTTTTTTCTTGTTTAATGAGGAGGCCAACCTCAAGTTCGATGTCTGCATCTCGCGGTCATGCGGTAGGTGGAAAACAACCCTGGCCGGCGCCACTGCTATGGCTAAAACAAGTAAAGGTCGCCATTTGCCTATGTCTCGCAACGCGTTCTTTGGTTGAAGTGACAAGACTTATGGACAGTTCCACCCGTCACGTCCTTGCTGGAGCTGCTGTTTGTTTTAGTTCTTCGCGTGAACAAGTTGAGATGTTACAAAGAAGGGCTTCGCCATTTCGTAGCCCTCTACGTTGAATAATAAAATAGAAGAATAAGTAAAATTGATCTAAACCATTCAGGCAGGCTATCTCTTGGAATTTGTGTTTACGCTCCGGCATCTGCGAAGGAATGATGCATGTATACAAGGCTATATTCCTGGATACTAGATGCGTATTTCTTAAAGTAGGTGATAACACTGCGGCTGGTACACCGTGCATGTGGGCACCAAGCGAAAAGCTGAATGCTGTTAGTTATGATGACAGCGTTCCCTCGTAAGTTGTGTGTCTGATAGTCTAGGAAACGCTCTGCGACACAGGAAAGCACGCAGGTAAATTAACTTCAATTTGCTGGTATGCCGTAGTAATGTAGATAAGGTAAGCAGCTGCAGCATCTCAACGAACATCGTACTGACCTTCGTCTTTATTTCAGGCTCATTGTATGCCTGAAATTCATCTGTGTGACTAACTGAAGCCTCAGGACAGATGACATATAAAATTGGATTAAATAACAAGCTGTGTCTCTTTGTTCGCAATTCGTCATGAAATATTTTATTATTTTATGTTTAAATCCAGCTTGAAGGCCTTCGATTTAAGGGTGGTTGTTAAAGATGGCTTTTAAATCGTTTTAATGTAAAGAAGGCATGCGCTGCCCCGAGCATAAAACAATGCAGAAAGTTTCTTTATACAGAAATGAAGAAACTTGCTGGTGCTCATCCAATAGCATTACTACGTCCTTGATTAAGAAAAGGCATTGTTTTCGCATTCTTAGATTAATGAGGAGGATTTTTCTTAGATTTGTTACACAGTACCTTATTTCAGCTTCTATAGCAAAGCTGCTACAAAACTGCCCAATTTTACAAAGTCCTTCGAGCTAGACCTTCGAAATTCGTCCCTTCAAGCACTCTGCCTGCCCCACAAGCTTCAGGACCAATCGAGCTACAGTGTATCACTATGCCGTCTGTTCTATGCTAAAGCATCGCCTCTCTCTACAGAGCAAATGAGCCTTAACATGTCAGCGCTGGGAATACTTCACGACGTGAACCTTTTGTTCAAAACGTAATTGAACGTCATCGCCGCATGGGTATTCAGTCGTGACGCTGAGAGTCCAGTGGATTCCGCTGAATATATATGTATACGAAGAAATTTATTTGCCGACTCGCGCGCTGTAAACGTGCGCAGGCGCAATGCTCCGCCAATACCTTTAAAGCAAAGGGAAGCGCGAATAAGACAAGGAACGACGAATAAAGATGAGACAATCGCCAGGGCAACCTTTTCTTTTGTTGTTCGCAACAGTAGTCGCACGTTTATGCGTTGTTCTTTATCGCGCGTGTTTGCGCTGCGCTTCGCCGTTCACGATGAACTACTTGTCCAATTTAAAGTGTTCTGGCTACTTCTGCAAGAGAACGTCAAAGACCTTGAGAACTCTTTGAGGTCCCGGATCCTTGATTTCGACCGCGCTCAGCACATTGCAAAGTGTTCACAATTTCACTCGAGACACGTCCTGCCTCTTCGAGGCGCGACGTGCTAATGATGGTGGTCCCGACCCCGTCAGTTACACTTCGCTCCACGAAGTGGCAGGACGTGTGTCCGGTGACCCCCCTACCAGCTCTCAACACTTCAAACACATATACTTTTTAGTCGTAGCATTCTATGGGTAATCAGGCCAAATAATTCCGTGTGAAGCCATAGAGCCCCTTTCCCAGTGTAGGGCTAGAATGCGCAGTTTAAGCCCATTGTGTGCGCAGTTGATAGCTGCCATCCTGAGCACAGTGACAAACGACGAGGAGCGAGGAGCGTGATTTGTAGAGAGCGCGCACGTGACCCCCGTATTGACGTGATCCTCGCGCCCGGTCTTTCGCCGCTACGCTCGGCGTGCAAAGGGGTGGGAGCTTGAACGAAAATTTTAAAGCGCGATTGCGGCGCTGCTACGCGCGTAATCGAGGAAATAACTGCAGGAGTTGAATTATACTGTGTCAGTCTTCCAAACCCCCGTAAATATTCAAATTCTAAATCTCATCAGTTTCCCTTTAAGAACATTCGGTGACAACTAGCACCGCCACCCGAAGCCTGCGCGTGGCCTCCGAAATACATGGCGCGCCGGTGCACATAGGAACGCTGAAAAACGCGTCATGCAGGCAATCGGGTTCCTCTCTCGCGCTTCTTACTAGACACGCCGCGCCACCTAGTGGCGCTGCCCAGAAGTCCGTGCGTGACATCCGAGACAAGAAGCGTGGCGCGCTGGTGCCTGGGAACTCTGGGAATTGCTCGCTCTTTTGTCGTACACTCAGTGGCGCATACTCAGGGACCCAAGTTGGCCAAACGTTCATTGAAAGGCAGCACATGCCCAGCGCATTTGTGGCGCAGCCTGCTAATGCGTCGGGTTGCTGTCCTTGAGGAACGCTTTTTACGCCGTTTCGATTTGGCTCCGCATCACCGTAATTGAAGGGATCGTTTTCGGCATTGTAGAGCGCAGCATTCCCGGTGCCACGTAAGCCCTTATCCAAGTTGGCGTCAAAGACGTTCATTGAAGAGCGGCACCCCCCTACTGATACATACCCGGTGGCCCAAATTGGCGTCAGAGAGGTTCATTGAAGACCAGCACAGACCGAATGGCACATACTCACTGCTCCAAGTCGGCATCACAGAGTTTATTCGAACAGCGATACCTACCAAGTCCCGCATCTACAATGACCCATGTCGGGTCGGAAAGAGGTTCGTCGAAGAGCAGCACGTGTGCACACATTGCCCCATACTCAGTGACCGAAGTTGGTCTGATGGTTGGTTTCGAACCAGGTTCCCTCAGTACAGAACTCCGCTGCGCTACCCATTCGACCACGAACTACCCAGTGATGGGCCCAGGTAGGCGGGAAGTGGTTAGATACAAACATACATAGATAACCTACCCCCAAACATAGATACAAACATAGATAGAAAATTCGTCCCCAGAAAGTGCGTGAAGCAGCCTAAGAATGCTAGCGCAGGACAAAATTAAGGGGTTTTACGTGCGAAACCACGATGTGATTACAACGCATGCCGTAGTGGCGGGGCTCCGGAATAATATTGACCCCCTCGGGTTCTTTAAGATACATCCAATGCTCGGTACAGTGTATTTGCATTTTGCCCCTACCGAAAGGTGGTCGCCGCTTTCAGGATCGAACCCGTGACCTCGAGCTCAGCAGCGAAACACCATAGTCACTGGGTTACCGCTGTGGGTTGAATAAAGGCTATTATCTACTCATTAAGCAGTATTTCTTAAGGAGCTGTCGCATGTCCTACCCTTCTCTCTTATAGAAGCCTAAATGATTAGCTTTACTTAGAAACACATCCGTGGAGTCCATCAAGGCCCCATTTCTGCAAAACGAAATTGACAATGTATTACCTAATCTATTTTTATCTGTTTCATTATTAATGCTAGCTTCAGAAAGAACGATCCAGCGTCCTATAATACTCTGTAGTGAAGATAACCGCTTGTTTTACAGTACTAAGGCAATTCGATATGGCCGCAGTGGAAATTAGGGAATGCGTGATAATCACTCGAAATTTTAGTTATGTTCAGTAGCTTGACTTTAAATTAATGAATTTATGTCACATGTTTCAGTTGAGTACTTAAAGCCATTCTGTGTTCAAATCATGCTTACTTATAGTAATCTTCTGACTGTCACAAGTCTTTTTACATTTGTAACGAAAATTTGTCACGAAATACACGTTAAACTTACTCCATATCAATGTGCACCAGAAGATTCAGGTCCTATTTATTCCTTCAATTGACAACGACAGTTAAACTAGTCTGCCGTTTTGTTCGATTCCATTAAAACTGAGTACAACAAAGCACCCGTGGTGTAATTATGTTTCCATACACAGCAACCATCCAGACCACGACGTCGCAGTAGCTATATAGGCCTAGCTTCCCAACTCAATGCCTGTTGTTTTAAATTAATAAATATAGTAAGGAAGCTTTCGAGGTTTCATATGAGTAAAGAATAGTAACAGAAATCCTATACCTTCACATTTCTGGGGGGGGGGGGGGGGGCGGGGTTCGTGAAAACCTACAAACGAGCACACACGTCTTCTACAAAAATGTCACCCATAGGGCACAAAACTGTGAGTAAATTTGTTGGCTTGCATTTGAGTACAGAGTGTGCCGTCGAAGGCGCCCCCAGATTCCTCGCTTGCTTTCTTCAGCAATCAAGAGTATGCGACGGCATGCACTGGCGTACCGCAAACCGAGGCCCGCGCGAGAGACGTGACCTGGTTATGACTCTGCATAGGGGAACACGCCTCGAAGTGCACTTCCTATTTGATCTTCGCCTTCACTCGATCCTCTGTATGCACTTGGAGAGCACCTGTGCACACATCGCCAAGCGTTTCCTGCGTTTAGTATTCGACAAGACGAGTTCTGGTGAACAATAGGTGTTGCCTTGGTTCGCGATGTGCGTCGTACACACACGACGCTTTATATTGCGCTGGCCCAATGTTAAAAGGGTAACTGGGCGCATCGCATAAAGGTTTACGGGTGTGTAGGTACAGTGAAAGGATGTGTCAATATATATATATACCATACTCCTTAGGCAGGTATCGTACCCTTGCGTACCTACTCAAATAGTCGCAGAAGTTTAACTCGTGCCTTGCAACAGCGCACATCACTGCAAAGCCATTTGTTACGTCGGGCCATTTTCTACAAGCGTTCCCGTATTTTTTCCTCTGGAGTGTGTGCTTTCTTTGCTGCATCTTTTTGTTTATGCTTGGGCTCAGACAATTCAAGCATTTTGAAACATCCTCCTGTACGCCAAAGGCACCAAAAGACATCTTGTAAAGTTTTCGTGCTTGAAGGTTTGGATGTCTTCGCATGAAAGCGCATTGATCGCACCGAGAAGGAGCACCACTGCATTTCATGACATGGCGGAAGAAGTAGTGCGAAAAGTTCGAAGAAAGGAGACAATTCGACAGGCCAGGACTACACTCACAACTAACATCTTTATTTCGACAGCACATGCACTTCTAGTGGGGACATGCACATGCCACTTTGCACTCCGCATCAAAAAGGCAGGTTTAAATATGGCAACCCAAAATTTCCTATTCATTCTAAAACCTGGTTGGTGAGGGAGCCGCTTACTTACTACAACCACGCACAACTCGCCTGGGATCGACAGCACATCCAACTTCTTCCCGCAGCCTTCGGTTGGCGAACGTCGGAAGGGCGTCCGACCCAGGTGGCCCAGCGTCTCCAGTGCCATGCCCGAGCTCCGGCTGGAGAACGCCGCAAAGGCGCCGAGCCACTACCCGTCTCCACTATGCCTGTCTTCACAGCAGCGTCGATCATGGCCGCCTGATGATAAGGTACCGACCGACGTGGGAGAAATTAAGCCCTTGCACCGGTAGCAGAGGTGAAGCCCTTGGACTTGATGTCCGACAAGACCCCTACCGTGACAAGGCTAACCTACCCATGTTCCGAACGTCACAGCGGCACTTCATCCTGTATTATTGGATCTCTGGTGTTCGCCTGGGGGCGACCAGGATTTTCTTCGAAGGCTACTAGTTCCGCTACCGCTACTCCACTCCGAGCGCCGCCTCCGTCGTCGCCTCTTGTCCATCCCACAGCTCCAGTGCATACCACAATACTGTAGGCCCTTTCTGACTTTGATCTGTATCCTTGGATAGTATTTTTTTAATGTTTGCTTAGTTTGCCTAGTGCCGTTTTTCTCATTGTGCTGTATCTTCTTTAATGAATGGCTTGTTGTGTGCTAACGAATGACTTCGTCACTTCATGCACGGAAGCTGTCTCAGCAGTGATTGATTCATTGAAAGAACCTCATCACAATTGGCGTCCGCGGCAAAGACGAAGTCGTACGTTGCCTCCTATTTTGAAAAGAAACACCAACAATGAGTCTCCGTAGCACAGCGGTTAGGGTTGCATGGGACAGACTTGGACAAGTGGGTTCCCGACCGATGGTTTACACTTTTCGTGAAAGCTGAAAACGAGCTCGAGAAGCAATTGGCGGACCGATCAGTTGAAAAAGCCTGTCTAGAAGAATAACTTTGCAAGGTACGCCTTCGCATCAAATGCATAGATCAGGCACTTGCTGATACTTGCTCAGAAGGGACGAGCTCCATTTGTGGGTATGCAGTACAGGAGTACGATCATGACCAAAAAGCTTTATTTAGCATAGCATCAAACCTGTGCAATCAGAAAGTGTCTCATGTAAAGACAACTTGTAAGGACGGCATCGTAGGCAAAGATTCTGCATTTTCCATAGAAGACGTTTACTCACGAAGCAAGGAGCATATTGCCTCCGCATATCCACCAGTGTTGCGCGAGCCCCGCGCAAGCCGATGAACGTCTCATACATGTGTCCGAGCTACCGTGTATCAGCCTCGTTGAAGAAACTGAAGTTAAAAGTTTGAGAACTGATTATCTCCTCGCAGTTCAGGATAGTACGATGGAGGAGTTGCACCCTTGTCAAACTTAACCTTACGATGTCAAGGCATCTGAGGAACCACGTTCGGTTTCCATAAAAAGTACTGAGGTGTCTTTATTACATTCCTTGAATCCTACAAAAGCAACTACTCGTAACACTATACGCACTTGGGAGAGCTTATTGCCTTCCACCAAATCAGCTGATGAGTTTAAAGACGCAGAAGCTCCCTTGTGTTTGGTGTGCTCGCGTGGGGTTCGACCTTTGACAATGATTCATCAAGCACAAATGGCAAAGCTCGGGACACTAGTACGTAGACAATAACTTCTTCAATGCCATGCAGAGTCACGACTCTAGCTTTATCTAAAAAAAAACGTCTGAGTAAAGCCTGCAGCTGACAGCGCTAGAGTTCTAATTTTATGCAGATATAGAGAAATGACTTCCTGGAGTGATATGATTGCTGATTGGCAAGTGTACTCTAACAAATTAAATAGATGTATAATTCAGTTGATGTGGAAAAGAGTCACATAGAGGAGCTAATACTTGACTTGTATCCCTTGTCGGACTTTTGACTTCGGACATCAAGACTTATAGACTTGATTATGTTTATTAAGTTTATTTAAATAAGTGTATGGTGATAGTCTATCGGTGCACTTAGCGGCAGTTTATTTTTTAAGCTTCTTAAAAGGGGCTTATTGGATGTGTCAAGTGCGCGAGTGGTCCTGTGATCGTAGCAAGCAAGCGTCACAAGTGAGGAACAAGCAAGCAAGCGACAGCCAGCTTGGGAGACGTGGAGGAAGACGGAGGAGAAGATGCCCAGGGTGTGGGAGTAGCGGTTTTCTCTTTTCGCTGTGTTTTCTTTAATGAATGACTTGTTGTGGTAACGAACGGCTTCGTCACTTCATGCTCTGAGGCTGTGCCTCAGTAGCGATTGATTCATTGAAGGAACCTCATCACAGTGAGCTGATACACTGTTCCACTTTTCTGTTTATGAAAATGACTGTGATAATTCTTGCGTAATCATGCTTCGGCTCATTTTCAAGATTTTATCTTCAGGTGGTGGCTATTATACACGCCTCTACCGAAGGCGCTACTACTAGTCATCATCTTTTATTGTTATCACCAGCATCCGCTGGAGTGTTTGCGTTACCTTGAAATATAATTAAAACGAATTACGGTTTCGTAATATTTATTCACACTTTTACGAGCTTCTTGTGCACAAAAATAACAAAATCACATATATAAAGACATCAAAGCTTGACAACAACCCAACAGATGCATTTCAATATTGAAGGAACTTATAACGCTCCCCTCAACTTCATGACACGATTGCCTAGGCCTTTTTTAAATGTTTCCTATGAACTTCTAACACCCATGATTAAGAACACTTCAACCTTGTCTCCAAAGTCTGTTTCACACATGGAGCCCCAATAAGCAAGCCCCGATACTTCATTTTGTAGTGCATTGACTGTCCAGTTTATACACAGTTGAATTGTGACATTGTCAGTCTTATTGGAAAACGATCTACTACCGTAGTTCGGGCAGCATGTAAAAATATGGCGAAAAAATTGCATATCATGGTATTAGCCGCACACAGTGCAGTTTACAATGGTACGGGCAAAGAAGATTTCATTAAGAAATCAAGAATGGATATCGGGTATCTAACACAAAGAAGTGTGAAGTTTTGCTATTTAGGTCCCAAAATATGTTAGTCCTTGTCAATGTACACAAGTTATAGTGTTATAGAGTTATAAACAGACAGATGGAAAGAACTACCTCCTTGCGGGTTTGTGTTTACGCTTGCTATAGAATGTTTAATTGGCACAACGTGGGCAACATGATGCATAGGAAGAGTAGATGAGGCATCTATCTACCGGAAAAGAACGCCAGCACTGATTCATATGTAGCATCGATTTCATGGGGAATCATCTTACCTTATTTCGATAACGCACTGCAAGCTGATTTTATTTACCCACATGTTTTAACGTTTCCTGGCATGTCGTGAGTTTCATAATTGTTTTAGACGAGAAGCTTCCGTTGCCGTTCCGTGAAATGGTGGATTCAATTTTAGAAACCTTTTGGTGAAATACAAGGTAACTATAATTTACTGATGACCTTCTGACCAAATATTTGTTGCAGTTTTAGATATGAGCTTGGAGTTTCCAGATGGTAATATTTGGTATGCACACTTTTCTCTTGGAAAAAACTCGATCTTTCCTCATGACTCGGCATACTAGAATATTGTTAAGCGTATTGCATTGGGTTTGCTTTGCCTACAATAGATGCTGGGACAGTCGTGCACACACTTACGAAGGCAAGATTTGCCAATCATTACATCAGATCTTTAAATGTTGGCGTCCCTTTAATTATTGGATGCAGTGGTTTATTCCATGTTACAAAAGCCGAAAACCAGATGGGAAACGAGGAGGCTGGAAAATAAGAGGTGGTGCCCGATGTACTCCCAGCGTCCGTCCATGTCTAACGCCTCTTCCTTGTGTATGCGCCTTGTGTATTCGCTGCTACCTCCCTTTTTCCAGTTCATCGTGCACCAGCTGGCTCAAGAGCTTGCGCTAATACTCCCATTGAGCCATAGAAGAGCGCGGCTTTGCCAGGTATTGGATTCCTCATTTTTTCTATTATCCACACAAGTTGGCAAAGTTGTACCACACAAGCACTCGCGCTTAGCAGAGAGGGGGCCAGAAGAAACACTCAGACCACTACGGCGGGATATATTATTTCCAATGATAGAAAGAGTACATGATATCTTTGTAAACTGTGGGAAGCCTTATCAATGCACCAATGCCTGACTGAGCACGCTATAGAATAGGAAAATGATGTTGATCACTTTCCTGTTTATAAGATTCAGGCTTCGTGCAAGATCCTCAGCAAAAGCGGACACCGAAATGCGAGGCAACTGATGCAAGAACTTGAATTAGAAAATTGTTTAATTGATGTAGTGACACACTACATCTGCGTTATTCTTTTTTTAAGCAGCTGTGAAGTTATAGTAGATCAGAATTTCATCGAGATATCTCCTGCGTAGGGACGGGAGACGTCTGCGCTTGATATCGGGAACAGTCTCAACAGTTCGTTGTCTGTCGCTAATCGATCGCTGTTTCACGGTGCTCACGGTGCTCACGGTGCGTCATATACATTAATGTATAACAAACGGAGCTGCATCAACACCTGCGCTTAGTGCTCACGCCGTCCGGTTGCAGTTTCTTCCCGGTACTTCCTTCATAACAGAGGGAGGGGTGACACCAAAAGATGTCGGCGACCTAAATAATGGCTTGTAATCACAGGGGCGTGCGAAGACGCCCCTTGGTGCAATAGCGGCACAGCAGTTTTCGTTGACTGCAAAAGCGCATCTTCCGCCGCCCGGTCCGTCGAACTTACTCTGTCAATATCTCGCGACTTGCCGGCCCGTCGCTCCAGGCCGCACGTTTCCCTAAACAAGCAGGCGAGACGGAGAATGAGGGCGGACACTCTCCTTCCACTAGTATACCGTGGGTGACGCCGTCGCTAAAGAGTTGCCAATTAGAATTCAGTGCGTGGCGCATTCGGTATCGGGTTTCTCGTTGAGTTCCGAAGAGAGGAAGTGGGCGAAACAGCGCGCGGTCAACGAAGAGACCACGCAAGGCGATTTGAGAAGGTGCATAATCAGCGGACTGGGTTGCACTGACGTCTTATCGCTGGCCTGATGTTTCGACCTGTAACGAGGAGCCGTCCGATGACATACGTGCGCACACGATCCGTGGTCGACGACCGTTTGGAGTCCTAAGTATCTTGTTTCTGGGAAAAAGAGGCAAAGCCCTCCAGTGTCCTCAGGGTGACGCAACACGAAGGAATTGGCGACAGTGCCTCTCACAAACCTGACAAACACGTTCTCGTGGAATGACAAACAGGCGTGCAGGCGACGCCCCCCTTCCTGCTTTGCTCTCGGATATGACAGCTTGCTTAGCTTTTCCTTCATTCGCTCGTTTCACTTCGTTTGGCCATGCTATCTCCTGATAGCCACCAAAAATGCCTTCGTTTCAATGCGCGGTGGTTGGGAAAGTCTTTCATTGCATTGCAATCCTTTACGACGCCCGCCTTTCCACCTTCTCCTCTTTAAAAATAGCAGAGAAACGAGGGATCGTTAAAATGGGACTAATGGCATGCATCTGTCTCCTAAATCAACTTTTATGGCACCGCCGCGGCAGTTCACATTACAAATTTGAATATTCGCCCTGTTGAAGTGGATTGATTGCCTAGACGAAAGCAATCTCCAAATTCGACAAAATATCAGGGCAAGGCCAAGGCACTCTGCCTCGGTCCTATAAAGGTTGGAGTGAAGCCACACTTATGCCAGAGCGGTCAATGAATTTCAGTGGGAGCAGTGACGCAGTAACGTGAGTTATGGCTCGCTCGTTGAAGCCCTTCTCAAAGCGATCTGCTTCACGGGCCTCACTTTTCTCCAATGTGAGCAGTTTATGATGTCTAACCTAAAACTTAAAACTCAATTTTTACCCTAACGATGGAGAAGGTGGTCGGATGAAATCAAAGTATTCTTTCAAGTGGAACTTAACGATGGAGAAGGTGGTCGGATGAAATCAAAGTATTCTTTCAAGTGGCCCTGATTTTGATCGGTTCATAGCGATCAGTGCGAAATAATCACGTGTATACTAAATGTTCGATATCCCACTAAGCCAAAATCCGCGAACCAACAACGTGCACTAAAGGAAATCATAATGTGTGAACGCCTTATGGTCGAAGCTTAATGTACAATACTCGGATGTATTTTACGGAAGAAGTTCTGTAGTACGAAGTGGAAGGGACTTGAATGATCGTACATGGGAGCCTGCATCGTTCCATAGGCGGTTTCTTCCAGACAGTGATAGATCCCTGCTCAGAGTGCAAACATAGTGCAGGCTTTCCTCAATTTGATTTCTCCTCTAAATATAGAGACAAAGCAGCAGCTCAATTACGCGACAACATGACAACATGTTTTTATTCCATGATAAGCCAACGACTAGCTCACAGATGCACATTTCCAACCATAAAGACGAGCTTTCCCGATAAGGACATTGGCGATTGTCAAAGGGGTCATACATGTGTAAGCACTCATTAGTGACATTATAAAAATATTTAACAAAGCAATCACCACGCTAGTAATCAGCGATAACGGCTATGACGTATGCAGTGGGTATGAATTATAGCTTCCCGTTTTCTTTACGAGTGATTCAGTGGTTCCTATAATCCTTAGCCGTTAATCTGTCCTATGTGGTGTGTGTCTTCGTCATGCTCGTATGCCGTTCTGCCGCTTTTGCCAATTAAGTCTCCGCCTTCCTTATCTTACATGATGTATACAGCCTTGAAATTTTAATTTATTTATTAATACCGGTAACACCCCTGTTTTGTAGTATTAGGAGCAGTGAACTCTAGATTCACTTTTTTAAACGAGAATATTTGTGAACAAATAACCCTAAATTTATTATAAGCTTAGGCGGCAAACAGACAGCGGATTCCATAACACAAACAAGCTTCATAATACGCAACGTGCAACAGTGTCATTTAAAGAAACTACGGCTTAATGGTGGGCCTGCTACGTATACATCATTTCCATCTAATTGTGTTTTTGATTAGAGTTGTTCTGGGCGTTTGTACAAAAAACAAAAGCATAAAGTATAGAGCATGGAAAAGCTGGTCATTCTATCATTTGTTTGTGGATGCCAGATTTAAAAGAATAACCCTATTGCGAGTATTTTCATTGCATCTATAGTCGATCGGGAGCACTAAAAGAATACAGTATTTGGCGGTTATGATAAACTTACAAGTGAGAGCTAATCATGAAGTGATTACGCTAGTGTGTGTCCTGTACTCGTTTTCGTTTTCCTTGAGCGATCTAAAACTAAAATCATTAAAGTGCATTCGAAACGAGTGTTGGCTGACACAACGGTAGTGACAAGGTGAGTATTCATTTCTCAGAAACAATCTACGATGACGCCGTAGGTTTATTGCATTAATGGTCACACGCGCCCAACGGCACGTGCCTCCAGACCAAAGAACAACAACAGCCTTCCAGAATACCACTGGCTGCCTCATCAAAAAATCTGTGTCCTTATTTCCAGATGCTTAAAGGAAAGCGAAACTCAAAAGTCTGTAGTTCGGATTACATTTTTTTACACGCACCAACGGCAAAAACAGCAGTGTGCCCATTGTCAAAGCCGAAGCTGCCGGGTGAGCTATACTCTCGAAGGCTCTTCGCGGATGCCTTGGCGAGGGAAGTTAAGACAAAAGGACCCAAAATAGCTGAGAGAATCTGTTTATAACTACACACATGTGGTCAAATGGGAAATTTTCGTCTGGCTCGAGGCATCCGCGTGCAATTCCTCCGGAGCCCTAAGGCAAAACTCGATGTTCGCCGACGAAAGTGATCGAGCACTGCTCCAGTGACGACGGGAAAAGATTGACTCCGCCATGACATAACGGTGCGCGCTGGCCCCAAAATTGCAACCAGTCCTATTCGCGCCTACACCACATCCCTGTATGCACTCACGAGAGAAATTCATCGTCGACTGAGCGGGGTTATGGAGCGCGCCACTCGAAATATTCAGGAAACGCTCGCCTTCCTAAGCACGACTCCCGGAGGCGCCGCTGCGTCTTGTCTATGCGGCCGGGACAAGATTGAGACTTCACCGTACCGCCGCGGGGGAGACTGACACTTAAAATAATCCCCCGCTCGGCACACTCTCGTACGTCGGTTCTCGAGGCACTCTTTCTGGGACTGCGCATGGCTCAGTCACGAATTCGTATTGCCGGGGTAGGAATGTGGCGCTGGAACGTTAAACTGGGAGAAAAAAAAACACTAGAAAGAACCAGTTAGCAGCACATCACTGTCGGCTGGGTGCTTTGAGCGAATTGTTCCGAACATGAAGCACACTTATTTAGCAGTCGCTTTTCGCTGCACGGGGCTACACCACAAACAAACGGACTTCCGACTACCGCACAATTGCGAACAGAACACCGCTCCAGATACTATTAAACTATATGTATCTCTCTCCCCGCTCAAGGTATAGAAAAGAAACGCTACATTGGAAATCAGTATATCTCTTTGTAAACATATGTTTACAGCAGGAAAATGCACAAGGCGTGACTTCTGTCATCTAATTACTAATTTCCATCGATGCTGGTTTACACTGCTATCTTCATTGCTCGGAACAACGAAATGTTGGTATGCAGATGTTCTAGCTATTATGCCTGCATCTTTAAAAAAGGCAAACAATTATACGAAGATGAGAACAAGTGCATGTTACTCGGAGTCCAGTTTAGAAATCGCCAGTAATTATAGTCCCTGACCTCAATTTCGTTAAATGAATTTTTTGTTAATAATTTTATTATTGTTCTAATTGTCATCCGGGAGTCGCCCTCATGTTCGATCGATTAATGAAGAACGAGCTTCACGGTGCCCTCACGAATCAGCGAAGCCAGGCCCGCTGGTTTTTGCACTCTTGGATACTCGTCGGGACCATCATTGTCAAAATTAAATTAAATTATGAGGTTTTACGTGCCAAAACCGCGATCTGTTTATGAGTCACGCCGTAGTGGGGGACTCCGGAAATTTGGACCACCTGGGGTTCTTTAACGTGCACCTAAATCTAAGTACACGGGTGTTTTCGCATTTCGCCCCCATCGAAATGCGGCCGCCGTGGCCGGGATTCGATCTCGCCCGGCATTGTCAAGAGGCGCACTGATTTCATACCGAAACATTTGCTGAGCCTCCTTTCGTGGCAACGTGCCCTTCAACGTGAACGAGGTACCTTAAACAAGTGCTCACATACTCTCGAGTTTTCGACTGATCCCTTGCATAAAACGACCTTGCATAGCAATTGAACCCCCAGTATTCGCTGCGTCTGCGCGAAAATGCATCTCGTGTGAAAAGTAGAAGCTCCGGTACTATGGTGTTGTTCGTATAAGATGCTGCAGCCCCATGTACGCAACTGATGAGCATTCTGTTTTCTCCGTTGGCGTTCTTTTCTCGCTTCTAGCATGTGAAATGAAATTGTGCGAGTAAGATCGTACATACATGTCCCTTGAAAATGTCGGACCAGCCAGATTTTAATTTTCTGAGAAAAAAACTCCTTCTTTGCTCTAATCAGTATAGCTTTAGAAAAAAATTATTCCTGTGAAACTCAGCGACTCACATTTACAAATAAACCACTTTCATGTATTGGCCATTCAGTTTTGATTGACTGCATATTCATTATTTTGCCAAAGCATTCGAGACTGTCCCAAATTACAGCTTTTAAAGCAAAGTTTTCTTACTCTGGATCGCGACATAGCAAAATGGATTGAAAGATTCTTGTCTAACTGCATGCAGTTTGTTACCGCAAGCAATTTCAATTCACCTGTGTCTCCTACAACTTCCGGGGCTCTACAGGATTCAATTTTGGGACCCCTGTTATTCCTTATCTACGTTATTAAAACAGTATAGCATTTCCTACTCAATAAAGTTATTTGCAGACTACGGGGTAGCTTACCGCGAAAATATAACGGCTACTGACGGCAATACCCTGCAATATGATCTGGATAACATTTATTCTTGGTGTGGTATGTAGCTTATGAAGCTTAACACATTTAAGCGCAGATTTATGAGGGTTTCCTTCATACTCATGCAAAATAGGCCTTTTTTTAAATAAAAGCAGGTGAGAACATGGATGCTTCCGAATGAAAATAAGGACAGTTTGTGATACACGCCGCGACGATCTTTGCACAGTTGCACATGGCGCAGAGGCTTGCGCTGACTAAACGCGGACAACATTGTCTAAATCACGCACATTTTGTCCCGCGATTGATTTTCAGAAATCGAATAGCACGTTGTATTCCTCTGGGAGACGCCAAACGTGCTTTGGAACCATAGAATGCAACAAAATATTTCCTGCGCAGTTTACAGCAGTTGTCACCGCGTACTTACAAGGTGACGGCATCGATTAGCGACCGCAGTGTTATTGTAACAAGAAGCCGAGGTGATGAACTAGTTGGTCTCCCTATTTCCCATTCTCAAGGTCACCATTTTTGGCTCTCCGTGTGACTTGGCGTGCTCGTTCTTCTGTTTATCTAGTAATAGTAACGAGCTGGCGAAGCCGAAGTTGAAGCTTCAACAGAAAATGGGATTCTGCGGTGCCCCTGAAACAAAGTTTCAGCCACAGAACACAACTGGAATTGCCGAATTCAGAAGTGCAAGCGTCTATGCCGAGGTGACCGTGTAATTGTCAGTACATACCTATCATCTATACCCATTCTCGCTCATATAACACATCTCATGAGCCGTAAGGATGTTCTTGTTGGGTGCGCCGACTGTAAAGTAATTACTTTGAAGAATCGCTTATGTACTAAACGCCCGTTTGCATCCTTGTATATGTTTGAACCATTTCGTGCCTAACCGGTAATTGTGATTATTAACTTCGGTCCAGGTTCAGTTCGGGTTCAGACAAGTTCTGAGATTATCGATTTGGGTTAGGGTTCAGTTCCGGCTTGGATACCGGTTCCGATTCGGTTCGCGACCTTACTTTGGATACCTTCTTGCGTTATTTCGTATGCCCGGTGGTTTGCGTCCCCTACCCTTGGGTACGAATAAGCTTAAACTGTGTAGGTCTGGGTTTGCACACCAAAATGTATGCAAAGGAACGCAAGCAGGGCGTGGGGCTTTGGTTACGCAAAGATGCTTGGGTGCGTTATTTCTAAAATTGCTTACTATTACCATGTTCTAAAAAAACTGCTGAAATTGAGACTGCATTACATATATATATGGTATCTCCATCCTCACAGCCCACTTCCCCCACTGCTATAGCAGTATTGGAACGCACAGCAACGTACGTGGCCAGGTTTTCATGCTCCCCAGAATTTAGATCACGAACAGTGGGACTAAACAGGTTTTCCGATACTAGAGAGAGAGTAAGAGAAAGAAAACAAGAGGGGAAAGGCAGAGAGAATACTTGTCAGTATTCCCCCAAGAGTCTACCTCTACCCGGGCAGGAAAGATGAGCAAGAAAGGGAAGGTAAACAAGTAAGAAAAGGATGCATCGCTTGGCGCACTATCGTTTTTCAGTTAGTCCCGTTGATCTTAAACAGCAGACTAGCGCTTTTAAGGCAGTTCGGGCCGACGTCGGCTGGGACCGGAGTCCGAATATTCTGGCTTCCTTAAGAGGACGGTTGCCGATCTGGTCAAACGTGGTGCTGAGGACTTGTCCGTTTAAACGGCGACAATCGCACTGAATGTGTGCTATATCGTCTCTTTGCACACACAAACTTCAGATTCGGGACTTGTGGCCATTCTGATGAGGTATAGGGGCAAACATCTGCTGCACACTAACACGGAAATTTCAGGGAGGCGGGGAAGGAAGGAGGTGCCCATAGTGCTACCCTTTTGCTACGCCACTGTTTCTATAAGGTGGTCCCGCTCAATGGCGATTGCGGCTATTGTGGATGCCCATTTAGGGAGGTCGAGTCACTGCCGTAGAACTTGTGCTTGTATACCCTGGAGTGCCCAAGATTTACCAGGTGTTACTTAGCATGAGCTGGCTGTAAATTAGGAAGCCCAAAAACAGTACATGGTATAGCTGCAGCATCGATTGCCCAGATGCGCCCAAAGACGTAGCGCTGACAAATTTGAATATACGTCCTATTGCAGTACACATCTTCATATATGAAATGTGTAGTGTCCAAGACAAATCACGGTCGATGATGACTCCAAAGAAACGGTGCTTGTTTCATATGCAAATATTTGTCTATTTATATCAACATTTTACGGCCGTTTTCTCTAGCGAGATTAGAGAGCAAAGCTCGCACAATTTCTTTTAAGTTTCAACTTAATGGCTGGATTTTCTTTAATAGACACGTCGCTTTGATAGGACGTCTTTTATATCTCGAAGCACACGAAGCACTGCACAAGTTCACTAAACACACGCTAACATATATATATATAGTGCAACATACGGTCAATTGCACTTCACTCCTCGAAGTGCGATTCGAGCTCCTCATCGGCACTTTGCTATCTGGTGAACGTGGTTCAATTCATGGGGCCGGGACCTCAAAGAAGTGTGACTTAACGCTAACGCATTTGTCACACGTTTACTTCTAAGTTGACACTATTTTAACGCGACAGCGTTAAGGGCCCCATGTCGCAAAAAAAAAAAAATCCGGCGTCGGCGTTGGTCTCGGCATCGGCGCCAGCGACCGCGGCCGAGAAAATAACCCCCAACCCCGCAGACCTTCAGCATATATTCAGGTATATGTATATGCCACGCCTTGCTATATGACGCACGGGATATGCGGATTATATTGCCACACCATTCTATCACTAATGTTGCTCATACCTTGTCTTACACTCTTGACAAAGCTATTCTTCGGAATTTTGAGAATGACAATCCACAAACAAATGTCACGAAACAAAAACTGTGTTCAAGTAGCTTGTGTAAGCTGCAAACTACTTGAATACATAGTTTCAAAGTCACTATGCACCTACCTTGAAGACAGGAAAGCTTTTTTTTTCCCAACCAGCACGGATTTCGACAGCACCTTTCGACTGTCACACAGTTGATAGAAACGATAAACTATTTTTCAGCTTCCTTGAACAATAAAAAGCAGGTCGACGCTATATTTTTAGATTTGTCGAAGGCTTTCGATTGGGTTGTACATGACTAATTAATTAATAAACTGATGTAAATGAATATAAATTATGAAGTCATGTGGATCCGCTCATACCTTACAGATCGGACACAATACGTTGAAATAGATGGTAACAAATCTAACCAATTAAAGATAACCTCAAGGGTTCCACAGGGATCCGTTTTAGGACCACTTCTTTTTCTAGTTTACATAAATGATATTGCTCATCACATAGGTAACGACATAACCATCCGGTTATTTGCAAACGACTGTTTATTATATCGTGAAATCAATAACCAAAACGATCAGGCGCCACTTGGTCAAGCCCTTAAAACTGTAGAAGTCTGGGCCGCGAAATGTAGAATGAAAATTTACGAATCTAAATCAGTCATGCTCAGAGTCACAAACAGAACAAAGCATGTTATTCAGTGTAATTATGAGATGAATTCAACAATTCCAACTGAAGCTGAAACAATAAAATACCTAGGCTTAACAATTTCGAAAGATTTAAGTTGGAAACCACATGTACATAGAAGTTGTGGAGCTGCAAAAAAGTTATGGTTCCTTCATCGCAAATTAAAGCTAGCAACCACATCCGTCAAGCTGCTTGCATGTTTAACTTACGTTAGACCGACGTTAGAGTATGCCAGTGTCATATGGGATCCGTTTCAATCAGGATTAATAAACCGCATTGAGAAAATACAGAGAAAATTCACAAGGTTAATTTTTTCCTGGTATAATCGTACTGACTCTGTTTCTGAAATGCTTCGGTTGCTTGATTTGCCTCCACTGGCTCAACGGCGGAAGTTGGCTAGACTTAAATTTCTCTTTTCTTTTTGTAATCAAAAGGCCACTTCAATATTGAAACCACACCCTATCTTGCTTTCAGGCAATCTAGAAATGTCAGGTCAAGCATTCATTGCATATTCTCAATTCCAAAAGCATATCTGGACATGTACGCTTATTAATTTTTTCCGCGAACGATTAAGGAATGGAACAGTTTGCCTGCGTCTGTTTTTCAGTCGAGTAGCATCGAAGGCTTTGAGGAACGCGTTACAAACCTTTTATGAAATGAAATCTTGATGGTGTCGTGCAAACGTTGTCACACTGTTCTAGAATACATACTGTAGTCTTTCTTTTATACTGCTTGCGATATCACTGTCACAATACTACAAACATGTATTTCTTAGCCAAAGTATTCTATTTGTATTTGGTTACTTCTTTTGGTGGTTATTGCATTGTATTTTCAACTTTCATTGCTTCATCTTCTATATACTTACGTTTGTAAGGTGTTTACATGTTTTACGTTATGTGCAAACTTGCTGTACCCACCCTGTTACGGCCCAGACGGCCAAGATTATTTGAAAATAACTAAACAATAAAACACCCACAGCGCATGCCTTTTATGTTAAGTCTTCTCAGACTGAAATTTTAAAAGTGCGAAACAAAAACGGCAACCTGAAAATGATGATTTTTTTTTGGTCCAGTTATGCACTATGTCCGGGATCAGCCCACGCAAGAGGCCGCGTTTCTACCAGAAAGCTCGCCTTCGTGCATAGCGTTCGCCACCAGTGTTTGCCGGTGACCATTACGGTTGCATAAGCTGCAGTTGTCGGGAAGCGTGAGAAGCAGTCAGGGATCTCTAAATGCTATCGCGTTTCACTCTTAAAAGCGAAGCTTAAGCGTCTTTCAAATTTTTTTAAACTTCTATCTAGAGTTTGTTATCGTCATCATTACCCTAGTTATGTCCACTGCAGGGCGAAGGCATTTGCCAACGCTCTTCAATTACCCATATACCTTGTGCTACCTGATTCCAAGTTATGCCTACAAACTTCCTAATTTTATCATTCTACCTAACTCGCTGGTATCCTCCTCGACGGTGCTTATAGCTTTCCTCGGCACCTATTCTGTAAGCTTAATAGACCACTATTCCTATGCATTGCATGACTTGCCCAGCTGTTTTTTCCCCTCTTAACGTTAACTAAATATCGACTAATCCCCTTTGCTCTCCAATGCACAACAGCTGTCTTCCTGTCTCCTAGCGTTACGCCAAACACTTTTCCTTAACTTCTTCTCAAGCAACTTATTTGACTTCTAAGTTCCTACCCCATATGATAGCACAGGTAGAATGCAACAGTGTACAATTTTCTTTTCAATTATAGCGGTAAGCCGCCGGTCATGATTTGGTGAGGCCTGCCGTATGCACTCAACCCCCATTTTTATTCTTTTTTAAGGTTCCTTTTTATGACCACGGTCCTTTGTGAGTAATCGGCCTAGATAAACGTACTCTTGCGTACATTCTAAAAACTGGCAACCAATCACAAATTATTGTTCCCTTGCTAGGCTATTGAATATTACCTTGGCGTTCTACATATAAATCTTCAAGCCTACTCTTACATTTTCTCGGCTTAGGTCTTCAATCATTTCTTGCAATTCATCCTCAAGATTGTTCTGTCCAGCGTTGCTGAACAGAACAATGTCATCTGCAGGCTGTAGGTTGCTGAGATGATACTCGTCTTTTATCCTCACTCCTAATCATTTCCAACTAATAATTTGAACACCTCTTCCAAGCATGCAAGTGAATAACATTGGAGAGATTGTGTCTCCTTGCTTGACGCCTTTCTTGATTGATAAAGTTCTACTTTTCTTGTAGAGAAACAAGGTAGCTGGGGAATCTTTTTAGATATTTCCCAATATATTTACGTATGCTTTCTGCACTCCTTGATTGCGCTATGCCTCCATTACTGCTGGTATCTCTACTGAATCAAATGCATTTTCGTAATCTGTGAAAGCCATTTTGAGAGGTCGGTTGTATACGCCGCAGATTTCTCAATTACCTGATTAATGACAGGATACGATTCGCTGTGGAATACCTCTTCCTTAACCCAGAATGTTCTTAGTGTCTTTGAAAAGAAAATGTCGTACATATTGGTCGGGGTGGGAATCAAGCCCAGGCCTCCGCGGTGCGAGACGAGCATACTTCCCTGAAGCCATGGCAGTTTTTTCTCGCTTTTTTTCCTCGTTTTTTTTTTTTTTTTTTGCAGTCTTGGACATTTAAAGTCACGGGTTAGACGGAATAAAACGTGTCGTCCACACTTTGGATAATGCGGAGTTAAAATTTGGTCAACGAGACCAAATCATCAAGTACAGATATCCACTGTGGTGGATATAAGAGAGCGCACGATGCACCTCTCTGAGACATACCACACTTTTAATGAAGTATTCGCGAAAAGGGTGAACAACTGGGGCAGCAAGCACAAATTCCATTCTCGTTTTCCACAAAGCATGGAGGCCCAGGACTATAATTAGATCGTATGGTACATCATCTGACGTATTTACTAGCAAGAATCGTGTGTCATATGGGTCAAGGGGTCACTGTTTTTTTATTGTGCGCTGGAGTACATCCCAGGGAAAAATCGGGTCCCAACAGTCAAGAAATACGTGTTCGATTGTTTTGAGTTTCTGGCATAAATAACAATTGGTTGTCCAGGGTATGAAGATGCATTTATCGTTAAAGGGGCCCTCAACCACATTTAATAGAAGTCGAGGAAGACATTTGAAGTGAAAATAGGCTATTTCAGAAATACTTTGGGGCAAAAATTACTTCAATGCGTTAAGCAGAAGCAGAGTTGTTGGCAATTAAACACGGTCTCCGCTGTGCATCTGTTCCTTCTTCACTGCCTGGCACTACGAAGGCTACGGCGGAGTGGCGCGTGGCTGTAACGCTGCGCCTTTTAAATGTTACCGTGATGCGCAGTTAAACTTTCACTTTGGAAGTTAACGTAGACGCCACGACTTTCGATTTTGGTGCCTATGATCCGCGCTAAACGTAAGCCAAACGCGGTTGGCCTCAATGAGCCACAGTGTGCTTAGCCAGTGGACCCGTGGCGGCACCCCGCGGCGGCCGCGGTATCTACGCTACGTACCTACCGCAGCTACACATAGCAGCCGCGTATGGGAATCCGCTTTATTACGAAATAAAGCGTCCAGAAGAGAGTGAGGATCATGGCTTCTGTTGTAAAGAGAGCGTTTGAGAAAAAGGTGACTTCGCGCTCCGCTCGCGAGTTCCACGCACCGCGTACGATAGCAAAACTTGGCTAAAATGTTAACAGCAGCGTATGCTACCCGCGGACTATGTTATTTCACCAAGCCCGAGGGATGGTTCAGGACCCCTTAAAGCCAGGTCTTAACAGGAAGTGTGTTGGTATGTAATTGAAAGAAGAAGGTTTTAACTGAAGGCTACACTGGCACTTTCTTTACATCCTGACCTGGGCCCCCGCGTTGTAGTAAACGGTACAAAGGCAATGGAAGCATGCTATCAACAAGATCCTTATGTGGTTTCTTCTTGCTAACGCTGCACAGGAACTCTTGAGAAAACCGCGCAGTTTAACAACGTGTATGCGAGCACCACTTCGCGCAGATACCCAGTTACTGCTCCGCACATGTTTTCACATGACGTCACCATGAATCCAGGAAGAAGCCGCCGTAGCCTCACTTGTGTCACGGTGCGAAGAAACCAGTCATTATGGTCACGTAAATAAATGTAATGCGATACAATCTGTCTCAGAAACAAGTGTGAGAGTCCTAGCCCACCTTTCTTGACCGGACGGAACACATTTGTTCCCCTGGTCCGCTCCCAAGTCGATGCCCAAATAAAAACGGTGAAATCACTGTGAATTTTGTGTACGTTTGCTCGCGATGCACATCACACATTCATTACATACCAGGTCTTGGAAAAAATAAACAGGTTGCAGACAGGGGCTCGTGAGAACATGGACAATTGCCTGCCTTGCCACGCCTCAGTCTTTTCTCTTACACTCAGCGCTTGATCAGTCCAGTACGCTTCAGGATCGCGGTAACAATCAAGTGGCACACCGAGCAACTTCTCCACGGTTCTAGCTTACTAAAGGTGTGCCTAGTCTCTGCCTGATTGCGCACGTCACGTGGTCACACAGACGCGATTGTGCCACTGCTCGCGCGTTCTTCGTCTTCTTCTTCCCCCGCTGGCAGGCTTTCGCCTTCACGTTTCCCAAACGTGTAACACGTGCTTACTTATTTTTGTAGCGTTAGCTACACTGGCCTAGCCAAGCCCGTTTCGCGCGGTACATCAAGAGCCGTGCTGCGCATGCGCAAGGATCAGTGATGTCACACAGCTTGCGCACCGGAGCCACCGGAGCCGGCACCTCTCGCGCACTCCGCCGCCGCCGCGCGCGACTCACCGCCGCCGGTCTGCGCATTCCAGAGGAGTGACGTCGTAGCCGTGGTAGACGCACTGGCGCCGGCGCGCGCTCGCTGTGGAGTCGCCGTCTGACACTGCGCTGGAGCCGCTGCGCTTCTGACTGGCGTTTGCCAGTGTGGTATAGCCACGGAGAAGGAGAGCGCAAATGCTGCTCAACAGCGCAGAAGAACGGAGAAGCTTGACTCATCGGATCCCGAAGTAGTTGCCTGGCAATTAGCGGTTGAGCGTAGGAGACAACCAGGAAAGCTAAGAATAATCAGCTGAACCTTTGCTAACGCTACGTATATCCTGGCATAGCCGAGCTAAGCCACTGCAACTTTTTTTATTCGAGTATTATGGGATGCAATGCAGCTAGTTAAGGCAAAATAGCACTCGAAGATTCCACAAATTATGATACCATGTACCGGAAAATGCTCCCAGGCGTCTCTAATTAGCACTAGCTGCGCAATTCAGGGCCCGTTACTCCTGTATGTACCAGCTCGTACATATGAAAGATATTCTGTATTTTGGAGCTAAACTTAAAAATCATTTATAGTTGCAACACGAACATTGTGGCACATTAGATTAACTAGCTAGCATTAACTAACTAGCTAGCATTATTAACTAGCTAGCATGACAAAACCAGTTCATTCTGATTTGATTTAAACCTCCTGAAGTCATCTTTACGTAAGCACCGACGAAAGCATCAGGCGGTGATCCAGATCAATGTTTCAACCACCCAATCAAACGCTCTCTACATTTAGAGGAGGTCACATTGGTTTGCTTTACAGGTGAATAGCATTGCCAGCATTGCAGTAGCGGTTTTTCTTATCTAATTGGCTGACAAGAGGCGAGGAGGGCGCAGAAGTGGAGACAGTTTCTGTGGGGCCAAGCTAGCGCAGTGAAAGTAGTAACCAGGTGAGGAGGGTCGTGCCATCATCTGCGATTGGTCCGCTTCCTCTTGCTTAGCTTGCGGTGGCTGGCCTGAAATCACGGTGGCGTGCGACGGAAGGTTATAAATGCTGCTAAACCATATCCTCAACGAAAACGAGTGGTCAGAGCGATGTCGTATACGTTCCGAAAGGGCTCGACAACGTTAAACTGCCATGCAAAAATGATTATTAAACTCAAAGAAAGTCATTCTCTCCGGCAACTCCGAGTAGGCGCTACCAGAGTGATCGGTGAGCAGCCATCTTCTTTCGGAACAGGGCATTCTCTGGCTATTCCGAAAAAAAAATTCACCCTCGTTTGGCATATTAATGCATCTTTAGTGCGTACAAGGGACTTTGACATGTGAGTTTTGGCGGTTTTGTGAGGCTACGTGCAAAATAGGTGAAGTAGGCGAAGCCCGAAAAAAGTTCACCGACGATTACGATACTCCCTAATGCGAATTTTGAGCGCAGCTGTTTAGGCGTTTTAAATTCGCGATATAATATGGCAAATAATTTTATTATGAACGACAGGGTTCTCTCGACGGCGGCGTTGATCCTCTGCTCGGGCAGCTCGTTTCCACAAAGTATTTACACTGGTTGTGCCGCTCACATGTTCAGAAAGAAAGCGTTAACACAGGACCGCGTGGCTGACACGGAGCGCATTCTCGAGCGGCGCGGCGCAGGCGAAGTAGCGCGTGCGCATTGGTTCCGAAGCCCACGCCAGCGCTTCGTTTCCGCGCTCGCCACATGCCTGGTCACCGCCGGCACTCGGCTTTCCTCCTCTCCTTTTCGCCATACTCTCCACCTCCGCTTTCCCCCTCGCGCTCTCTTCGCTATCGCTGTCTTTCATCCCCCGCTGCGCTCCGCGTTCGAACTTTCACCCTTCGCTGTGCTCGCTCGCTCACTTACGAGGGACGCCGACGCTATACGCAGGAACGGGTGACTAAGAGCTGCGCTCTGAAATTCTCGGATATATCTGAGGGATAATTGAGAAAAAGACGTAGAATAGGCAATATTTCTTCTTATTTTGTACGGCTTAATCATCCATAGTCACTGTGTACGCATTATTTAAGATAGAGAGTTTTGCGGTTTTCGTGGCGTCGCGTGAGAGGACAAGGGAAGTCAGCATGGCCTGAAAATTGTTGACCAATCGTGGACGGTTACAGGTGGAATCGAAACACTTTGGAATTGCTTTACGTTATAGCGGCCAATGTTTCCAAAGGGAGTTTCTGAAGGGATTTAAGGATTGGCGAAGTCCTAGGTTTTAAGCACGCGGCCATGCAAGAGGGAGGAAGGAGGTCGCGGGAGAAACTTTAATGTAGCATGCAGCAAATTCACTGTCTTTTTTTTTCATTTTTGGAGCTTATTTGTTTCTTTTTAATTTGTAGAGAATGCTGCCGTCTAGATCCGGTTTTATAACAGAAGGGTTGGGGCTCAAAGAATGTACTAAAATAAGTGTGCTCCGATGCGCACGCGCGGTTAGTCACGCACAAGGTACTTTTCAGCGGTGATAAAGCACTGGGCCCCAGCGCTGCCGTATGTATGATCGCGTGAGAGGCGACCATTTGACTCTGCGTTAGATACAAGTTCCTTTACTTCTTTGTATTCAGTATACATGGCAGGTTGTCCTTCAGTGTAGATGAAGTACGGGTGTGGGATTCGTCTGCATATTGTTTTCTTTTTCAGCTCTGCATTTCATGCTATATAGCATCACGGCCTTTGACAAGTTTCTTCAACTACAGGCCTTCAGCTATTCTGTCTTTGTCAAGCTCTATAGTCTACTAAAATAGCCTAATTTAAATGTCATCTCACTACAATATTCGAACCAGTTTTCAGATAGGCATTGTATGTATATGCCTCCAGATTCAATCTTCATTCCGTAATGTCAGAGAAGCACTCGCTCCTTCTCACCACTTGGTCCAAGTTTTGTTATCCCTCCTTTCCATTCCTACCACCCCCTTATAAACTTCGCTGGTATGCCTGATGTTCTTTCAATTCCACATGCTCATTCCCAACATTACTTATTTCTTTCTTGATCATCCACTAATGCATCATGGCAACCACTTTTGAACTATTTTGGATCATTTTATCTGAATGGTAGAATTCTTCCCTGTAATCGTTTTGACTTGTATGAGTACAGCAATCGTATCATTTTCTTGTGAACTTCGCTTTCAACATGGCTGGTACATTTTACAGCGAAACTGTTAAGGGCTAGTTCCCCCAGGATCCTATCCGCGTGTAGAAAAAGGTTGTCGCAGTTTCACCTGAAAGGCGAAGCATCAATTGCGATAGCAAATTTGTAGAGAGCTATACGGAGTAATGATAGTAGCTTTATCAGGTGTATAACCTTGGACATGCAGCAGCACCGGCGACACGCAGAACTGTTGTCGACGCCGTCGGCGTTTTGCCCGCGTTCGCACAAAATGCGTACGGCGTTGGTGACTGTTGCCGGATCCTCGAATATAAATAGGCACTTGATGCCGCAGCTAAACGTCGCCTATAAAAAAACTATTATCATCAGCATTGGCTCGAGCGTCATCGTCTTCTTCCTTAGCTGGCTCGTTAGCGTCCGTCGGTTTGCGCTCGTGCCGTTAGATGCCGTGTCGAGCCGCACGCACAGGTCGCGACCGGAGACCGGCCATCGTCTACAATAATTTTGGCTCCATGTGCGTGGTGGTTTGGCTCCATAGGCGTGGTGGTTTCCCGCCAGTTGTGCCTTAGCACAGGTGTCAAAACGGAAAACTAACATGACTGATAGGTCATGATATCACGAACCACACATGCTCGTTAGTTACGTCACGATTAACGATAATAAAATCACGTGTGGCGCATACCTGCATTGAATATGCGGGTATGAGCCAGGGATAAGCGGGTTTGAGCCACGTAAAAGAAATAAGGAAAGAAATAAAGAAAGAAATCACGTGTGGCTCATACCCTAGTTGGATTTGTGTGTATGAGCCGCCCAGAGCAGGAGCAGGAGAGTTCTCACAGGATCCTGACGCTGCCGTGCAGTGTGCCGCGGCGATGAACGCTGTGGCTCAAATGCTACTCTATGACGATGGGGCGGACTTGGCGCAGCAAGCGCACTACTTGGCCATCGCGCCGGGTGAGAACAAGATGCCGGTGTCCTTGCTCTTTGACGAACATGCCAAAGACGCTCAGTATAATCAATAATGATGATATATAAACTCACTATAGCAATATTCACTACAGCAGACCCACCATTGTCACAGCTTCGCTGGCTTCCATCTTCACAGTAGTGGAAGGGCTCTGAATATTTTATCTAAAAAATATTGAACTATCCTGTTCCTTCTAATATGCTTCCTGGATTGCTTCCTGGATATGCTACTATACTCGCGGACAACTTTCTGTGGCTATGAAGGGAATGCTACTGGCGCGTGGCTGCTGCACGTGAGTTAGCGCGCCAAGTAATTCGGCAGCGTTTGCAGTGCTTTTGGTTGCTCCGAACAGACGTTGAGTCGACGCAGCTTCCACGTGCGACGGTTTCGCGTTTGCCCAGACATGGAAGAGAAAAACCGCAGATTACGTAAACGTTTGCACTCAGTCGTGTATTCTGTCTTATTTAACTGTTGCTAATAAGGTGTTTATGTGTTCTCTTATCCAGCCTAAAGTAACGTGGATTAAAACCCGGGACTCTTTTCAGAAGCGCTCTCACTTGTGCGCGCTTTGCCTCCGTAGCTATCCCTCAAGAATCCTTGCTTTCCCTTCATAGTCACAGAAAGTTGTCCGTGAGTATAGTCCCTGTATCATCAATAGAGCACATTTTCTGTATTGCGCAACCAGCGTGCTTTAAACCAGGGCTGCACAGCTCAAACCTATCGATAACCAAAACCAACAGCCTCTCGGCAAGCAAAACACGGGATCTTTTGCTTGCCGAAAGGCAGTCTATTAAAGCGTGAGCTTTCTTTGGCAAGCTCCCCAGCCCTGTCACGTGAAACATGCAATGCCTTGTACCTGTACAAAAATGCACAATTTGCAAAGTCAAGACAGTTAATCGTTATAATAGTTCCAATGTAGATGATTGGTAGCTTTTTTAAACGATAAGGAACAATTTAAAGAAAAAAATACAAATACCCATGTAGAGACATAGGGCTCCTTAGAAAATTTATGGGGAAGCTTATAGTATGGGTGGACCACCTGAAATTTAGGGCTCAGTCAACTTGAAACTTATGGTTGCATGAACTTGAATTTTAGAGGTGGGCCAACTGAAATGTCCGAGTGGGCTAACATTAAATTTAAACATTATTGGTCAATTTAAATTTGGGGGTGGGGTAAAGATTAGGGGGTAGGCCAACTTGACTTTGGGGTGGGCCAACTTAAATTTTGGGGTGTGCCAACTTAAACTTGGTAATGGGCCAAGTTGAAATCGGGGCGTGTGCCAACGTAAATTTGGAGTGGGCCAAACTGAAATTTAGGGGTGGCCCAACTTAAATTTGGAGGTGGTATTTGGGTGTGGGCCTACATGAGATTTTCGGGTGGCCCAATGTCCAATTGAATGCTGCTGAACATCCTTCGAGTTATGAACACTTCGCAGGCAACCAAGCGCGTTGAGATGCTTGGTGCGTTTTCATTGGGGGTTACCGAGGTGCAGTCAGGACGCAGGCGAGAGCTTGTGTGTACAAGCAAGGCGCGCAAAACACAGGCCTGTGACTGCGAGGGTGACATGCCATCACTGCGATGCACTCTCCCCTCACGCAACTCCTCACGCGCTACTACGGCAGCCGGTGTTCCCTTTCGACCGCTCTGCTGAGTCGTGATGCGCTCGTGTCTGGCGTTCCGGCACAATTAGTACAATTGCATTGAAGGAGTCGGATGCGGCGAGAAAATCAGACATTTGTCTAATAAAGCCTAAGCACTCTTTGCCACCGGCAAGGCCAGGGGTAGACGTGCATAAGCTAGGAAAGGCAAGTAAGCAAAACTAAGCAAAAGCAACGCAAGAAAATTAGAGGCAGCTACGCACTAGTGGTGTGAAGACTGGGGAAAACAGCGAAGCTGGCGACACCACCTAGCTTTATCTCGGTTCGGCCAAGTTTTTGCGAGGTTATGCTTCGAGACTCTGCCATGTTTTGCACCGACGCCGACGGCGGAATTTATGCGACACGGGCCCCCTAAACGCTTTCGCGTTGAACTTCTCGTTTTTCTCATCGTATATTCACTAATTACAACCCCTTCCCAGGTCTGAACTCAACCACGAGTCGTATGTCCTGCAACCCTGCTCAAAACCAAGATGCCCTTTGGTTGAGCCGTCCGACCCCGAGGTATCCGCTCTTCCCGTTCCGAATGTTAAGCGTTCTATTCGGCTTCAGGCCTTTTCGCGCGCCCTTCTTCCAATCAACTACTTCAACACCCCACTTTGCTTCAACACTTCCTTTCGAACTTGTATAGAAAACAACGCAATCTGCGGCGTGAGATCCCCACAATGACACCCAAACAGTTGGTGTTCAATGTTAACTGCATCTTGCCGTCATTGCCCAGCTCAATTACGGAGAGTCATGGCTCATGACAGAGGTTTACTCCCTCTGTGGTTATGTCATTCGTAAATGTCACCCTTTCGTTTGTAAACTGGTACAATTATCCTTGATCCTCAATTCTGTCACCCCCCCCCCCCCCAATCTGTCCTTGCTGATACATCTTCCTTATCGGGCTTCCGAACAATAAAGATCCGCGCCCGTATTCAGAAGAAAAAAACGTTGTTACATTAGAACTCTTGGTATGAGCAGATGCGAGCTATTCGTGTTGCTTAACGTCATCAGCGAAGGTGACCAGCCAAGGTCATTTCGACCCCCAATATTCAACTATGTAAAGCAGTGGAGTCTGTGGCACGATTATCGGACATTTATAACCAGTATCATGTGTCGTCTTGAAAATTACGCTGTTATTGCGTGTATGTGTAGAATTACATGATTTGCCTTATTAGCATTTTGGCATTCCAAAACAAAGCACATTCGCAACTCAATGACGATGAAATAACTACTGTCCCTTATTTGGTTAGCCATCTGTTCTTGCTTTGAATAAGGCATGGTTTAATTGTGACCTCATTGGCATAGCGTGGCGCAAGTTTGCTGTGTTGTGATATAGAGCGAGACTTGATTAATTCAATTCAATGTAATAATTAAAGATTTCTGCACTGTACGGCTTAGCTACAAAAATGGTTTCGCCTTGAAGCCTCACGTGCGAATCGTTAAGTTTCACGCGATGAAATGGCCCATCTTGCTTGTGAGCCGAATGAACAGGATGCGCCTCGGAAACGTGGCTTGACTTTACAACTACCAACCGAACAAATAAAAAAGCATAAACCGGTCTGACTCGAGCTGCGATAGCAGCACTAAAAGCACCGTCTCCCCGGCTTCTGAAACTTCCGGGCAGTTAGTGTATCCTGCGCAGTGCGTCGCGTTCTGAGGGCACTTCCGTCAGTCGAATTTTAGCGAAATATATAGAAACTACAAAACGGTTTCGCAAGGCTGTTCACCTGGCAGCGCACGGTGGCACTTAAAAACTATGTAGACGACCGCAGAACTCATGCAAAGTTTGTTCATGGTGCCCTTGGGATCACTCGAGACGATGTCACGCTGTGCTCGGAATGCCTCATGTAGATGTTATCCTACTTCATGCGTCACCTCGTACGGAGAGGAGAAAAGCAACCAAACGAAGACGGCCCGTTCCCGGGTATCGTGACAGGGTAGCCGTCAGTCACGCCTGCTTGGGGGAGGACCACGAAAAATAAAAGCTCTTGGCAAGGTCTTGGCCAAACGGCACGAGCGTGATGCTCCACGCTCCTCAATAGCAATAGCAGCGGGGCAACCACGGCAACCGCAGCGGGAGGGGCGTCGTGCGAGTCGGTGTCGTGCTGGCGGCGCGGAACTACGGACCCCGTCTGAGCGGCGTGGTTCGGTGGCGGCAAGCGCTCTGCCAGAGCCGGTTTAGCTCGAGCCGGGCGTCCGGCTGGGCTGCCACCGGCGCCCCGTGCATGCGGAGCCCCCAATCGTTGGGCGACGCAACGCAACGGCGCCGATACTCCGGATGCTTTGACAGAGGAGGAGCCTCTTCTCTACCTTTCCCTGGCGGTCGACGACCTTCGTGGCTGCTGGAGCGCTGAATACCGGATGGGCCGAGTCGCGGCGCGGGGGTCCCCGGGCGCTCCACTGCACGTCACCCCCGACGGCAAGGTCGGCCACCACAGGAGCAGGCGGCGGTGACTCTGCACGACCACCACATCTCCGGGTGAGTGTTCTGCACCGTGGTCTATCGGTCCTGCGACTACTGTATTCCATCGCCATGTGGTCCGCGCTCGGTGCCGGCATTTTCGTGGCCGTGCACTCATGAGTACACCTGGAAAGCCGGTGAAAGATACCCATCATTCACACTGTGTTACGCTTCCGAATGCGGCCCGCAGCTTCTGAGGCATCAAGTATACCACCTTTGCTGACATTTCAAGCATGTCTCTGTAAATACTGTCCTATCTGCGCAAGTGAGTTCTCGACCATTTTGGATGTGTTCAATGAAACTTTGTTGGTAAATTGGACACTGTAAGTTTGCTGTTGGTGGTGAATGTTTTGTCATTTGAATGACCAATGTCATTTGAGGCATTTACACGGAAGCATTGGTCCGCCTTGATTTCTACAGTTCAGTCGAGCCTTTCCGCGGTGCAAGCGCCAGTGCTAGGTAAGTGCACGATAAGACCACCACTTCTGCACTCATTATATAAGGGAAACCTTACCTTCTAACACTGATGTAATCAGCATGCAAACGATATGGGAAGCCGCGCCTCTCCCTTACCTGTTAAAAGAGAGAGGCAGGCGGAGATTACCTGAAAGAAGAAAAAAAGGAAGGTCAATGGCGCCCGCACGTACGTTTTACGAATGATGTTACGGCGCTGTAGCTCATGCGCAAGGTCAATGCCTTCTGACAACCGCAGATCGATCTCTTTTTGGCCGAACTGCGCTGCGTTTACACGTCTCATTGTGGTGGAGCCTTTCATGTTGTTGCGTTGTGAATTTAGACCTCTTTCTTCTAAAATAGTATTTCAGAATGCGAAATCTTCTCTTTTTAGGTAGGGCGATTCTTAAACATTGTTGGCTGAACTGAACAGAAAGTTAGAACTTTTAAATGCATCGCATTGACCTCCGAACCTCAACTCGAGGCGCTTATTTTACGCCCACAGTAGAGAAGAGTCAAGGTGAGGTGATTTGTGCACATCCTTTGATTAATTGGGACAGTTGAAGCAGAGTTATCGGTTGCTTGCCCATTAGGCAAAGTGGAGGTAACTTGTCAAAAACACAAAGCCCATATAGGAATCTGGCATAGCTGATGATGGAAGAAGACAGTAAGCTGTTAGGCTTATGCTACTTAAACATGTTCCTTAATTCAGTGATGCGCAAAGCCCCTGAAACCATCAAATGATTTGATTTGTGGACAAAGTTATTTGTTTTGAATATAAAATGGCAAATTTGTAAAATCGTAATTAATGTGGATCGCCGGATGTTGTGTTAGGAGAAATTCCGGTAAACCCAACCAAGTACTCTGATGAGCTCATAATCTCAAGCCACCAACAATCACAACATATTTCGGCACAGTGCTTTTTCGCACCGAGGTGAGTCAGTGTTGATTTAGAACGCCTGAGGAAATTGCGTGAAAAAAAAGCTATTCATAGGTAACATCGACATGCATGAATGTGAGAAAATGACGGCATGGAATTGTGTCAACCAATGGTCAGCGAGGATACCTCAAATACAGCAAGGTTATTAGTAAGTAGGGCTTGCCACAGTCATGGGTTCTCGTTATCTGCTGTGGTGGCGACGAAGAAGTACAACAGAGGAATCAATCATTCCCACGTGCGAGCATTACTACACCCTTACACGACCTTTCCTCGTTCACGCAAGCGTTTCCCATGAGTATGTTGTGCATGCCAGTCTTTTAAGCTAGCTTGTACTGACTAATATAGAAATCAAGAGCTAAGCCACCGCAACAATTCATTCCTGAAAAAAAAGCCACTTAATATTTATCCAATTTTTCAATGCATATGAGTTGTCACAGTTTTTCATGTTTTACCTCAATCGAAATATTGCAACTCGTTTGTCATCCTTTTTTTCTTCTAGGAAATTTCCCGAAAGTTCGCTGCACACGATGAAAACAAGACTACTGTACCTCCTGCTCTCCTTGTCATTACTCTTGGGGACTGCCACCTGCACAAACAGTAAGTCGTGATCATCATCACGTCCGGCCGATTTACACTGTATGAAAAGTGTTAGAGACATCAAGGAATAGTTGGGGTAAATATAAATAAGCAAGATGCACCCTATGGAGTTGTGAGCTGTAATTAATAATAAAATGGCATTTATATCATTGCCAAACTCTGATGGAACTCTCGCACAATGTTCTCACTTGCACAATAGCTGCAGATGTAACTGTGATAGCTTCCAATTTAAGGTAAATAATCTTGTTTCTTCATGACGATCAACCCGTCTACTTTGTATCAATGCAGACGGGATTCTCCTCAGCCACCAGAAAGCTACAAGAGTAAAATTGCCGCTTCACTAAAGAAAATTCATGACACTAGCAGAAAATTACAGTTAAAATGCACCATTTTAATTTATTTAAGCAAATAGTAATAGCCTAGACGTGTGGAATGATAATGTGTCAGCCACGATATCGTGAGTGCTATGGTGTTCAGGCGCTTAGCGCGCCACCTTAGGTTTGATTTCCGGCCCCAGAAGCCCCATTACCGGCTTAGTGTGTGTGCCAGTGTTCTTGTGTGTGTGAGCAGGGGGGGATCTTCTCTGTGTGCTTTTTGATGGATTAAAAATGAGACCGGAGTCTCCGTCTGTTGCCTCTGCAATATCATCATCGACACAGTGATTACCAACGACGCTCCTACCACTAACTAAACTGTTACTGCTGGATGTGCAGCGACATATGTTATTGCGCTACGATATGCATAGCTGTTAGACTTTTCTAGAAACGAGACAACAACACGCCGTAAGGAACAGGTAACCTCTCGTCTCTAAGGAGAAATCGAAAACTTGATCCGTCGGAAAAATGTAGCGCTTACATAAAAAAGCTGCTCACCTACGCGTAGACAATGCTCGCACTACGCCAAAACAGCACATTTTCAAAGCAGTTAAGCTATCGTAGCATGTAAGGAGTTTCAACGCGCTTTGGTAGGTTAGCATTATTGTAGCAAAATATAGTTATTGGGCGAATTCGTGAACGTTTATTTGTTTTTCGAGCAGCGCTAAAGGGACGACCGACACGGGAAGGCATGTACCAGGTTTGGGTGCTTCTTTCATTGTATTTCGTCATTTCAGACTTTCAAAATGAACACTCTAGTATTCCTAAAAGGTCACAAGCCACAAAGTGTTTTTAGGTCTCGTCCTGTGTTTCTTGGGTAGTTCAACAGTCGTAACATTCGGGTTTCTGCAGCAACCGACGATGGCGCCACCCTCCGAACCCAGAGACAAAACGGTGCCAGTAGCAGCAGGCAGCACCCGGGACGCATCGTTTGCTACTACAGTGCCTGGGCGCTGTACCGACCGGAACCTATGAACTACGACATTGAGGACATACCGTTGGACAAGTGCACGCACCTCATCTACGCATTCGTCGGCCTTAGCAACCAGACGTGGGAGCTTTTCAGCATTGACCCGGAGTATGACTTCAACAAAGGTCAGCTATAGGGATGCAAGGACACAGCTCATGAGCACACATTTTGTGACTGTCCCGAAAATATGTCATAACATCTGTTTGAGCGCGTTTCACGTTACGCCTCCATTGTGATAACAGGTGTGCAATCACCACGTGACGGTATTCGCTGCAGTCATGCGAGAAACGCTGAGCACAAGAATTTGGCACACTCAACTGCAAGTGACTCTTCGCAGTGCGAAGCATTCAGGAATTGTAAAGAACAGTTGTAGGAATAATGCAGCTGTTATGTAGCGAACCGTTACGTAGGGATAGTAGTATGTAGGGTGTTTATATTTGTAATAACAAAGACAGAATGCTTCTAATGGCGAGATCAAAGATTGAAAGCAAAATAAAACTCAGTTACACATACCTGGTATCGCATACGAATTCGCCCCTGTAGCACATAATTTTAGACTGCACTAAAACCGGGATCTATCCACCAAAACGGTGAGATATCCCGCCCACTCGCAAAAAACGCGACTGCACTTTAAGAGAAGACTGCCACGCATTACAGTGCCCCTATTCCTGTCAGTTGATGCTTTGTGTTTCTCTCTCCACTTCTGTATGTGCACTCTTTCATTAAGCGTACTGCAATAGGTGCTTTTGGACGCCGCGAGTTGAATATAACAGCTTTTCACCCTTTCACGGATATTTAGACATAAAAAGACAGTTACCGCTCCCTTCAGCGATACGCGCATTAATAAAACTGATTCAATAACAATGAATCTTCGACACTGCGATCACGTTGTTTTTTTGTGTGAAGGTGATTTGACCTCCAATATAACTTCACCTTATATCATAATAATTAGGAAGAAAGCGTATCTTTACCTAAAAAGACGTATGTTGCACGTAATCAATCAGAACAGAGCTTACATTGTATTACCCTTGCGCACAGCAAGCTGCTTAGTCGATACTGTAAGAATAATACGTGGCCTTGACATGCCGAAGTGTTACGAGGCATGCTAACCTTGACCACTTCTCAGATGTATAGTAATCCGATTTGCGGCCACTAATGCTGCTTCTAAAAGCCACCTGCTGTCTTCTCTTCTCGGGCTGCCCTTATCTGATCAAGATCACCGCGGCTGAAGCCGGCGGTGTTTTCCTTCTAAGAATTATTCACCCGCCAGCAGAGTTGAAAACTCCAAACTATTATTAAGCGTGTTGCGTTATCAGTCGCACGGTTGCAAATGCAAACAGCGACCGGCACTCAACCTCAAAGCCGAGTGATCCAATCACACTTATGTGTTTTCCCGTGAAACCCAGGCGGATACCGGCGGTTCACGGCGCTGCGCAAAAAGAACCCGCAACTGAAGACTCTTCTGGCGGTTGGTGGCTGGGCCGAAGGGGGCAAGAAGTATTCGGAGATGGTTAGCACCACGGGTCGCCGGCACACGTTCATCAATAGCGCGCTCAAGTGGGTGCAGACGTACGGTTTCGACGGCTTTGACCTTGACTGGGAATACCCAGGCGCCTATGATCGTGGCGGGGCATACTCGGACAAGGCCAACTTCCTCTTGCTGGTCAAGGTACAAGCTTATTCCACCGCCGTCATTATTCTCTGGGCTCATGCTGTGTGTTGGCATAAACAGTGCATTGTCGAAGTTCACCCTTGTGTTGTGCTAGTACCTCACGCGTCACCTATCGAGCCCCGTTCATGACAGTGAAAAAAAGACACCTGTATTGGAATAATGAGGATAATACCGTTGCCAAAAGAATAGTAATTCACAATGATATCAGTGGTTGTAATTGTTTTTCTCGATAAATATAACTGTCACAATGATGACGATATTTGCTAATATCTGCAGAACATTTTTGAAACAGCCAGGAAAGATTACTTATAACCACACTAGAACCTAGTCCACCCCAACTCGCCAAGCTTTCAGTTCTTTTAAAAAAATTAAGACTCCATAATGTTAAGGTCATTGGCTAGTAGCTTTGAATGAATGGCGAAAGGCGAAATCACGTACGACATGCCCAGCACTGTCCTTGACGTCAGCAGATAGCCGTCATACTAAGTGCCCTCAGACTACCACGAAGGTGGTAGAACTATGGTCAAACACATTATAAGTTCAATTTAACTATAACTTTCACTAGATGTTGTGCTTGTTGTGCTAGGACTGAGTGTGTGTGCGAGGTTCTCCTTTCTATTTCCATGAACAAAGTTAAGCAAGCGATATTACATGCACTTCGCTATTGCCTTGACCTCGTAGATGTCGCTTTGCCTTGTGTTTCGTTATTCACATTGTATAAGGTTACTTGTTTAAAGCTGGCTATTGCGGAATATTTAACGACGCGATTGTACATACTTTGCTTTACGTCATCTTAACAAGCATACCCTGTTGTGTTTAAATATTCCTTTCAGGAACTCAGGTCCGTTTTCGACCAGTACAAGTTGCTACTGACAGCTGCTGTGCCGGTTGCAAAGTTCCGCCTGCAAGAAGGCTACGAAGTTGCAGAGCTTGGGGAGTAAGCATTTCTTTCTTACCATCCGCATGAGCTTACCGTTCAAACAAAAGATTCTTGCTTATATAATCTAAATCTCGTTGTTAGACTTACTTTATTCGTCATCTGATGAAATTTTCTTATTCAGTCACCCGTACAATGGCCCTTTAAAAAAGTATATTCTAAGATAACCAAGTACTGAGCCGTCACTTTTAATTTCTTTCCAGGCTCCTGGATTGGATAAATGTTATGACTTATGATCTACGTGGAAACTGGGCCGGGTTTACGGATGTCCACAGTCCTCTATTCAGAAGGTCATTCGATGAGTGGGCGTATGAAAAACTCAATGTGGTAAGTATTCTACTATGGAACCATAATTCTTTTATTGTGTTTGACTCAACTAAACCAAGATGCTTTACCTTCCATGTTATCAGAGAACCTGGAACCGTATTCACAAAACGCTCTTCCACTAGAATTGTTCATAAAAGAAAATCTCAGCCAATCCTAAGGCTCGACATGTTATTATCGAAAGCGATCGGCCAATGGCAAGGAACCTTTACGAGTGGAAAAGTTTTGAGAATTCAGCCCTTCATTCTTCCCATTCCCGAAATGAGGTTCGGTTTTCCTCTCTGAAACAAAAAAATTTACAGGCCTGCGCGGCACACGCAACATAGTCACAGCGCAAGCTGGAGGCGCGCTTCCATAGGAGCTCCATTTCCGGCGCCACGCATTTCAGGGTCTTCGCGGTGAAGTTTTTTTCGCGTCAATTTCACGAGAACAATCTGAACTGTCCACCCGGTGGCGGCAACGAGCTGCGTATTGTGCTGCTTTTTCTTTTCTGCGCGTAAAGATGAAAAATAACACTGCAATTCTAAGGCTGGCAATGTATCCGACACTCTTAACAATCAGTTCTACAATAAATGTTTCTTGTAACTAGCAAAATATTTTGTTCAGTGAAATTTCGTGAGCGCAAGCGCAACAAGGAACTTGTTCTTTATTCCGCCTTATCCTGAGAAGCCTTGCGACGTCACTGGTCACCATCACGTGTCTTTCAACATGGTTACGTAGGAAGACGCAGATGAAAGCTATATACAAGTATATATACAAGCAAATGCGCTGCACTTGGCCAAGAGGCAACAGCCCGCACTTGCCTCTCATCGTCGTCGTCTTCACACTGCTCGCCTCTTCATCATGGCAAATACTGTTCCGTAGCACTACCCCCTGCGGCAAAAGCGCCGTCCCGGAGCGATTAAAGGCTGGACTCGGAAGCAGTGTAGTAGTCATTGAGCCTACTTACGTGCACGACATCACTAAATGCCAGAGCAGACGACGAGGTCGAACTGACAGGTTCAATTTCGTATGTAACAGGCGTCACCTGGCGCAGCACGCGGTAGGGCCCTCTGTATCGCGAAAGAAGCTTCTCTGAAAGTCCGACGTGACTAGAGGGCGACCACAGGAGCACGAGTGCACCAGGCGAAAACTGTACGTCACGGTGGCGGGCGTTGTACTGACGCTACTGAGTGGTTTCCGAGGCCGTCAGTCGAGTACGGGCAAGCTGGCGTGTATGGTCGGCGAGGGCGATGGCGTCGCGCTCATACTCGCTTGTTGAGATCGCAGCAAGAGGAAGTGCCGTATCAAGGGGCAAGGTCGGTTCGCGACCGTAGAGTAGATAAAACGCAGAAAATCCGGCGGTGTCGTGCTGTGAAGAATTATACGCAAATGTGACGTAAGGAAGCAATTTCCCAGTCGTGGTGGTCCTTGGAAACGTACTTAGACAGCATATCGGTAAGGGCACGGTTTAACTGCTCCGTCAGGCCATTGGTTTGCGGATGGTATGCGGTAGTCAGCTTGTGTTGAGTAGAGCAGGAACGCACAATGCCGGCGATAACTTTCAACAGGAAGTTGCGACCATGGTCAGTAAGCAGCTGTCGCGGGGCGCCATGAACCAAGATGATGTCACGCAAGAGAAAGTCCGCGACGTCAGTTGCGCAACTGTATTAAGCGAACGTATTGCGCCAAGGACAACACAACGACGCTGTAAAAGAAGTGATATTGGGTGCTTTTTTCTGAGTGGAAGAGCAGAGCAATTTAACAAACGCACAATATGAGATCAAAGGTAACACTAGCGCCACAAAATGGTTACAAAAAGCGGGGAACCTGGGAGCTGTGATGTCGCATTGTTCCGCTACGTGTAAAGAAACGCTGCATGGGCGCCGATAACGGTGTAAACACATCTGGTGCATTCATCTGTACACTCAAGCAAGTCATACATCGGCTCACTAGCGTTCATGCCACCCTATTGAGGTTCCCGGATTTGGCTTATTGTATAGAATCGTGTAATGCCGATGTCTCGCAGTTCGAACGAAACAAAAGCAATTATCGAAACATATTTTCAGATATTTGCACTGTAATGGCTGCACCCACAATATATTGCAATGATAAGAGCCATCTTTGCTAGCAACATTCTTTAGTAGCAACAACAAAAATAAATTTTAATTTACATGTGATTCGTTTTGTATACCTGGGGTGCTATAACATAAAATGATTCCAAACTGTTTGGATTTAAATTTCTGCAATCAGCCTCCACGATTGGTCAAAATATTTTCGGGCCACTCCCAACTTCGCCTGTCTGTCACGCGATGTCGAGAAAACCGCGGATAGCTCCCCATCTGATATAACGTGTACACACTGGTTATGCATGATGAAACCGCAAAAAGAAAAATAATCATTCCTGATTCAACGCCTTTTCACCATTCGCCCACTGCTATTAGTCCAATGTTTTCTGGCTGCGCCCACTTCGCCTGTCTGTCACGCGACCTCACAAAATAGTGAATACTGATCACGTCAAAGGGACATGTACGCGAAAAAAATGCAATAATATGCCAAACAAAACTGAAAATATTTCTGAATAGCCACAGACTGCCCCGTTCCGAAATGAATAGAAGATGGCTGCCCGCCGATCGCTCAGGCCCTCGCTGCTCGCACCTGTCGGTGAGCATGTATTTATTTGCGCATGATAAACCGTTTTTCATGGCAGTAAAACGTTATCGAGCCCTTTCGGCATGCATACGACATCGCGCTGCCAACTCTTCCTTACTAAGGATCCGTTTTAGCGGCATTCTAATACTTCCGCTGCACGCCGCCGTGATTTTCGACACGCCACCGCAAGCTAAGTAAGGCGAAGCAGACCAATCGGAGAAGCCGGCACCAACCTCTTCGTGCGATTATCTATTTTCACTCTGGTGGCTCGGCCCCATCGAAACCCTCTCCACTAGAGCGTGCTCCTCGCCTTTCGTCAGCCAATTAGATAAGAAAAACCACGGAGTGTAGACAGTGTTATTGATTTTGAAAGCGAACAATGCTAACCTCCTATAAACGAGGAGAGTCTTTGATTGGGTTGTTCAGACAACGCTGCCGGTCACGGCCCGGTGCTTGCGTCGGTGGTTACGTAAATTTGACGTTAAGAGTTTGGAATCAAAACAGTTTGGAATCATTTTACGTTATAGCGCCCCAGTAGCCATTGTTTTGTTATATATGCGTTTTCATGCGTTCATCTTATCTTTGTCAGCCAGCATGAGTCGGTACAATAATTTTATTTTATGACAACGAGTACTAACTAATCTATATATATCTGGAAAAAAGAACTTTTCTAGTTTTTCCCATGAATCAAGCGCACCAGCTTTTCGTTAGGAAAACCTCGTAAAACGGGAGGCGACAAGAAAACCCATTTTGGATTATTAAAGGGTTGATTTGACCACCCGCAGTGACAAATGAACCGCAACAGAAACAAAGTGTGTGTTTTGAAAAAGCATTCAAATACTCTTTTTTAAGTTACTGGTAATTGTCATAAAATTTTTGGAAAGAATGCCTTCTGTAAATGTGTATATAACAAACATAACTTTGATCAAAAGTGCTGCAGAAACGAACATCCAGAGCCTCTGGGGTATTGCTTATCGCTACACTGTAATTGCCAAGCGAGTGTCACCACAGCGGTTACGCCGAATAAGCTGCGAGATGTGGAAGCGCTGTTGGCTCCGTTACTGGTGCTCACTGAGTTGGTGGAGATGGTGACGGCACTGTGGTTCGCGCACATGAAGCCGCCAAAGCAATGAAATTGAACTGGACCATAACGGAGTACTGTCGCGGCGCCACATAGCTTAAATCAAGAAACAATTTCTTGATGACCATGTCAGCTCCTTGAAGGACGCCCACGACGAGCTGAGGTCACCGCCGGTGGCACTAAAATTGGCCGCAATATAATCACAGCTGTCTATGTTTTAGTAGTAAAAGAAAGTGCTCTTCGTGTTTCAAGGATGTTATCAATTATGACTTCAATCAAGTGATTGTTTGTATCACCGATATTACAGCACGACGGACTGCAGCTGTGGATCAGCCTGGGAGCTCCGCGGGAGAAACTGGTTGTCGGCGTTCCCTTCTATGGCAGGACTTACACGTTGAGTGAAAAGTCAAACACGGGACTCAGGGCTTACATCAACAAAGAAAAGAATGGCGGAATCCCCGGACCGTACACGAACGCCACTGGCTTTCTTGCCTACTACGAGGTACGTAACAGATGTTGCTGTTTCTCTCATTTCCAGAATTATGAACTTTAATAAGCTATGATCGAAGCTTTGGCGAAAGCATGGTTACTGAGTCACAGCACATGCGCCCTCATATTTTGGCAAGATCTAGAAAAGGCACTACTCGATAGTAAAAAGCTCACGCATATCTTGCACCCTGTGATTCACAGATCTGTCCACATGTGAACTCTGGAACATGGACGAAGAAGTTTGACGACGTTGGCAAATGTCCATACGCCTATTACGACAACCAGTGGATCGGCTACGAGGATCCTGAAAGTATTTCCATAAAGGTATGACCAACCATTGCCGTCATACTCTGATGAACTTCTAACAGAGGTACAGGTGTCAAGATGACTTAAAGCTTTGTGACAACCAGTATACGCTTACGCCAGAGGTATTAATATCAGTGTTAGACAAAACAGAAAACCACTTCTAATTTAAGGTAGATGCTACTCGAAGTCACATTATTTTTCATATGCACCCTAGAGCAATGAAACTTTAGCTATGTGTAGAGTTTTTAAATGCTGATTTCAAATATATAAGTAGTTTTGTTTTTTTGCAAGTTGCGTACTTTCACTTCTGCACCATGATAAAGTGTCAAACATAGGCCTTTTGAGCCCCCCCCCCCCTTTTGTACATCATTAAACCTCCATATTTAAGGGCCACTGATGGTTCATATGCCTACAATGCTGAACAATAATTAGGAAATGCATATAAACTATTTATACACGTGAAAATTCGAACCTGGGAAGTCCAAAAATCCCAAACCCCATTAAGTGTTTCCTGGCAATTTTTTCTAATTTACAGGGTGTTCAAAATTAGGCTTTACGGAATCTTTAGAAATCGCCTGTGGCAGGTAGCATAATTCTTATCATTGAGCTGGCTTATTCAATGAGGCGGACATTAGTGAAGCGAGAAATCAAAACACATATTCAACTAATTACCAAAAATTCACTACATTCACTACATTCACTACACTACATTACATTACCACATATATTGAAATTCACGAATTGTAGCCGGTGTGCTTGTCAGGCGTATTCACTTGGAATTAATTTTCAGAATGACACCAGTTTGGAAACATGCGCCATCAAACTCGCCATAAAAATCCGCTGTTCCACTTACTTTTTTGCCAAAATGCTGTTTTATACACTGCAGCACAAAACTAACTGAAACGCCCATGTATTTCGCCCCACACTTTGGGAAATAATATCTCGAAACTGGTGTCATCCTGTATATTCATTTCAAGTGGATGCGTCTTGAAAACTCACCCGCTACAATTCGTAAATTTCAATGTGTCGTAAAGTAATTAATTAAGAAGGTCATTAATAATTTTGTTAATTAGTTGAATATATGTTTCTATTTTTCGTGCCACTAATGTGCGCCTCTTCGAATAGCCCAGCTCAACGATAACAATTATGCTACCTGCCACAGACGATATGTAAAAATTCCTTAAAGCTTAATTTGGAACACCCGGTATATAAGTATTATTGAAGTTCAAAGGACATAACGGCACTTCTCACACCTTAGAGAAAACGTGGTAAGATTTCATGCAGATCTGAGCACTAAAAGTACGAACAACAAGATCGGCAAACTCACAAACCTGCCAAAATTGCATTTTGAGAAAAACGAATTTTAAAATCAAACATTGAAAGTCGCAGTGCTCGAAAAACGCGGCAAAGCAGGAAACGCACACTGGCTCCGTTAATACAGCATAGACGAATAAACACGATGTACGTGGAAGCATGTTCTGTTTTACCGTTTTACTTTTCACTTCCTGTTGGATAAATGCTCGTTCCGGCGCGTAAACACGATATGGACGTCGGTGAATAGGGTTCGCATCGCAAGTATTTGTTCGATCGGTCACGACGGACGTTTAGCCTAAGGGTCTATTTTCCAAGTAAAAAACGTCGCGGTAGCCTTCAAGAACGTGACAGAGGGCTGCAGTTTGAGCAGGTGTAGGTGGTGGTGGTGGTGGTGATGTTAAAGTAGGTGGGGTTAGCCTGGCATACATAGCCGGCAATTGGTCCGCCTGATCCTCCTTCGAGTTGAGATCAGGGGTGTGTCACCAGGTGTAGATAAGCCCCGTGTCTCGCAGGAAGGCTATCAGCAGTCGTTTGCGCTCTCTTCCTGATTGTCGTGGGCCCTCCGGGGAAAACGACGTCTTCAAAGGTCCTGTGCATAAGACCGTTCTTTTGTAGGCTGTCGACCATCGCTTTTCTTTCTGTGTCAAACTGCGGGCATAGCCAAATGAAATATTCGATGTCACCAATGTCACCACAGAAAGCATATAGTGGGGAAGCGCGAAGCCCAGTCTTGAATAACCAAGCTGGGGTGTACGCGGAGTCGGTCCTGATGCGGTATGAAGCGTCGCTTCTTCGCGGGTAAATCCATGAGTCACACAGGCTTCGTGGGGATTCTTCTGGATCTCCCTAAAGTGAAGGCGGATTGCACCCTTATGGTTCTGTAAAGCTTTTGGAGCTTTCACTTTTGGGACTCAAGTCAGCGCTAGGCATGTAAGGGCGTCAGCTTTCTCATTTCCATCAATTCCTACGTGTGACGGTATCCACTGGAACCTTATGTTAAATCCTTGGCTCGTTCGATCGTTAATAAGTGCCTGAGATTGCCTTGTAAATTTCTCTAGATGTTGGCCACGATGTAATCTCTGTAACGCTGACTTGGAATCCGTCAGCACCACGACATCTCGTGCAGACAAGACCCGTAGTTTCCGCAAAGCCGCGGTGATTGCGGCGCTTTCTACTGTTGTAGAGGAAACTGCGCGATCCAGTCGGCCAGACCATGACACATCAAGGGATGGTATGCAGAATGCCGCTGCACAGCTATCTGTTTGTGCGCACACCGAACCGTCTGTGTACACTTGTAGGTGGCTTTGAAACGCTGTTCTCAAGTGGTCCAGCACAATAAACTTTGCTTCTGCAGTTGAAATGGTGCGTTTCGCTGGTAGGTGGAGTACACTGAGGCTGCAGGTAACGTTTGAAAAGACCATGGCGGGTGAAGGCGACTTCGTTTAGGACATTCTAATCCTAAAAATCGGAAAGTGTTCAGTGCCGCATGGAAATGTGAGCGAGTTCTTGCTCTTAGCCGCCGGAGAAGCGCCGTGCCTGCGCGGGACTCGCCCAGCCTTAATAGCTGCGTCAGCAACGCCTGAGATGCCAAGAGGCGGAGTTGAAGAGACCTCTGCCTCGTTAGTGATTTTCTTGTTTGAAGCCGCCTGTAGAACTCCCACCGCCAAGCGAAGTCCCTTTCTGTGCACTGCCTCCAGGCGCTCGAATCGCCTCGATGACGGTGATATCAGAGGGAGCTGATAGAGAATGCGGCTTGTTAACAGTGCAGCGTTCAGTTTGAGCAGGTGTAAGGTCACAACAAGCCATTTTCTCAATGTCGACGCCACTGCCGTGGGATGACATCGCGGCATGGGCTGAGCTGCAACAATCTTCGACTGTGAAGGGCTCGACCTGATCATCCTGCTGAGCGCTAATTTCAGCCAATGAAATCACTTGTGGGAGGACTTGCGCGATTAGTGCGAAATTGACTAGGGTAAGGCAGGTGCGGTTGCCAGTCATTGTCAGCAGAGTATGCGGAACAGTTACACCAAGAGAAGTTGAATAATTAATGACGACTAATTATCTCATTAGACGGAATGCTAAAAATAATCTGAGTATCTCCAAGCGACGGCAAACAACATTACCTTAGTTCGGTCCAGCTACGTGGCATTTGCATATATTTAATGTTTGGCTCGAATTACGTGAGAAAAAACCATCGTCCTTTTGTTATTAAAACTTAGTGCGCAGAAAGCTTCATACCGAGGCGCTCCCGCAAAAACTTTTCCCAATGCAGCTCTCTTTTCTTTTTACTCTCCTAACTTGCCGATATTTCAAGTGCTGTGAATCACGCCTGCTGCTGCATGCCGTGGCATTCTGCCAGCTATGGGCGACGATTCAGAACAGTTTTGCGGCGGCAGATGTTATGGGCACTTCGCTGACTTGAAAGGTCAATGTATTCACACGTCTGTGTCGGTTCGAACCACAATCTAGCACACATTGTAAACAAATGCTTAGGCTGAAAATGAGATAAAATGGATTCCATCCCCCAACAATATACGCCGTCCCTGATCCGTAATGATTGAGCAATTCTGCCGTTGTTAATATTGTCTTCGTGTTCATGTCATTTTCACTATTATCTGCGTCGTCATTGAAGTATTCACCCTTTACGTCTCTCTGGCGCTTTCGTTCTCACCGTAAACATCAAAGCTTATGGCCGAATTTACAAAGCGTTTGGTTCGTAAGCTTTTTTTGCCACTGGCTGACTGCCTTCACTAGTACTATGTCCAACGTCATGATTGGCTCGCATCTGATTTTACGACCAGCTTTCGCTTCATTTTTTGTTTAATGCGGGCACAGAATTTCCACGCTTGCTCGATGAAGAGCACATCTACGGTTTTTGTGTCGCAAAGGTATACCCCACACATACAACTAGTGATTAACCATCCGGTAGCCAATGCGGACGTTGTCCTGCGTAACGCATATGTGGTTGAACCACCCGAGCATCTTTTTACACCACAGGTGTGAAAAGAAGGACTGCATCATTTTCGGAGCGAACAATGCCCTTCGTAGGGAGAACGAATAATCGAACCAATATGAGCTTCCATGTGATAGCCCTTTATTGTGAGCTGTTTTTTTTTTTTTTAGGCGTGCATGGTCTGCAGAACGCTCGGACCGAAAACAAAAATCACTTAAGGACCACCCTTAGCAACCCACTTCGCTCACTTCTTGCAAGTCAGACAACGTTAAATTGCTTCAGCTATCGTCAAGAGTAGCAACTACGCATGTGCTAATGCACGCATGCGCGTTGTTCTGTGTGAAGCAATGTGGGCAATTAGTGCGTATGTATAGACACGTGCTTTTGAGGTGCGTGCGTGCGTGCGCGCGGGGGCGAGTGCGCGAGTGCGCTATTCTGCGCTTAGCTGTATGTCTGCTCGGTAAGCCGACGGCCGCAGGCAACGTTTCCAGCCCCAAAGCAAGTATAGATTGCAATTCTTCCTAGACATTGCAAAGTGGCATGCCAAATAGCAACAGTGCAGCAAGGACGGAAAGTATTGTCCCATTCGCCTAACTTTTGCAGCGTGACGAATCCTTCCACGGCAACTAACAGATGTTATGGCGATCATAGAAACAACGTGCAAGAGAAGGATGCTGACCAAGTTCATAAAATCTACCCTGCTGAATTCGAGCGTGACGAAAGCGCCCAGTGAATTTCACGATGTCGATGCCTCTCCTTGTGGCAAATATTTCTGCACAGTTGTTTTATAGAGCCAAAATCTCAAATGCGTTTAGCAGCACGTGTATGTTGTCCTGGGTAAACTAATCATGTTTACTTATTTTAATTCTGCGACTAGAAATGGCAAAAATAAGCTTTTTTGTGCAATGAAACTGAAAAAAATAGATTTATAAACAAGTCAGAGATGTAGTGAGCTTCTGGTGTTTAAGCGACATGCATATTTATGCACTATGCTAGCACAACGTAACATAGATGTTGAATGAAAAAAACGGCCGCCATCCCGCCCAGCGAACACACATGGTCGAGCATTGAATTCACGCTGTTCTTCTGGTGTCTTTAACTTCCGTGGTCTACCCATGGCAGTCTCAGAATGAACTGAAAGAGGTGCTAGACGGGTCTCCCTTTTATATATGAAAGCATGGTGACGTCACTAAGTCTATATATATATATATATGCCCTTCTATACGCATATACAGGGTGTCCCAGCTATCACGCAGCACAATTTAGAAAAAGAGGAACGCCGTTACGCGAAGCAAACCTGGTGCGTATTGTTTCCAGTACAGTGAAGTAGCCGCCAGAAAGTTTTTCGTTACTGAGATTTAATTGGGTAACTGTAATTAATTACCTAACTCGAGAAGTACTGTCCTAATTATCAAAGTGCCAATGAGAAAATTGTAGACCAACATGAAAAATTCCAGATACAGCTTTCTGTTGCTGAATACGTGCTACATAAAAGTGTTTTTCCGAGCGTGAAAGAAGCCCGCGAATACAAGCAAAGTGCCTCGAGCGGCCAGTCGCGCCGCAATTCTTCGTGCATTCGCGGGCTTCTTTCACGCTCGGAAAAACACTTTTATGTAGCACATATTCAGCAACAGAAAGCTGTATCTGGAGTTTTTCATGTTGCTCTACAATTTTCTGATTGACATTTTGGTAATTAGGACAGTAGTTTTCGAGTTAGATAATTAATTACAATTACCTAATTAAATCTTAGTAACGAAAAATTACTGGTGGCTATTCCACTTTACTGGAAACAATACGCACTAGGTGTCTTCGCCTGATGCCGTTTCTCTTTCTTTAAATCGAGCTGCGTGATAGCTGGGACACCCTGCATATATGCTTGAGCCATTCTCCATAAAGTAGTTTCGCCTTTAGACATGCCGTCAGTGTGCTGTGTTTTTTTTTCACACGAATTGTGTTCACTGTGCTCTTATTTTCATGCTTTTCACTTAGTGACTTGCACGTGTTAGACTGTTCTGTCTGCTTGAAATACTGCAGCCCAAAGTTTTGTCTACCAGTGTTCTGGCTTCTTCCTTATTCATTGCAAAGTATAGGAATTTCGGCCACAGATACACAGCTGGCTATCCCAAAACGTTCTATAAATGAGGAAAACAAAGAAATAAAATAATGGTAATGATAGCAAAACGCTGTCTGGTTTTTCGTAATTCTAGCAAAGACCAGCCAACTACTGCTACCACTGCGTATTATGATATTTGTACCATGTGTAACACCCCTTCAGGGGTCATTATTGTTTAACAGATGGCGGTTATCACTAACAAAGACACTCGCAAGGAAGCTGTAACTAAACAGCAGCCGTTCTCCCTCATTCACATTCATTTGTCTTCAACTCTGCGCCTCTATTCATTCTTGCCCAGATGGACTACATCATGGGTCAGGGCTACGGCGGTGCCATGATCTGGGCCGTTGACATGGACGATTTCCAGGGAGTGTGCGGCCGCAAGAACGCCTTGATCAACGTCATCTACGAGAAGCTGGCCGACTACGACGTGCCGCAGCCGGAGCCCACAACTACGCCACTGCGCTCGACATTCGACGACGGCCAGTGGCATTCGACCACGACGCCACTGCCCAGCACGGAGGTGACCACGCCTAAGGTGGCCGTGACGAAGAGCTACCCACGAGACTGCGACAGCCCCACGATCTCGTTTATCCCGCACGAGAACGACTGCACCAAGTACTACTGGTGCGTGTACGGCACGCCCATGGTGATGTTCTGCGAAGGAGGGACCGTCTGGAACCAGGACAATGGCAACTGCGACTGGGCCGAGAGAGTGGACAGGCCCGAGTGCAAGCACATCACAAGAAAACCCAAGCGGCCGCACAGGGATATGGAAACGGAAAGCGTGTAGCCCTGTTCACCTCATTATCATAGGGCGAACGCGGATGCGGAGCGACACTAAAGTCGGATGGATGGTTTCACGGATAAATTAAGCGGAAGCTGAAACAGTCATATCTGGCAGCGAAAAAAGCGGCACGCTAATATGGTTCAGGTTGGTGGCACTTGTTCACCTCCCGATTCTATCTCAATCATCGTCGACGCGCCAATTATTTTAGATGTCAACCATCTAATCAGTTTATGATTCTTACCCAGCAAAGTGTTCAGGAATATTCTCTTCAAGCATATTGCGCTGTTTCGAGTCGTAGTCTTTCGTGTCTCGGGGAGTTTTTCACGTCTGTATAACCTGAATTTCCGCAGTTAACAAATTATTGAATAACACAATTTAAGCAAACACCTTTATTTATTTTTTTTCGATGGCCACTACGAGGTCGAAGTTTCTTTAGGGCATTGACAACACATGGGACCATTATACTGGCCGGTAAGGTGTATTAGAATGGACTAGATAATCATGGCGGCTACAGTAACCAGCAACCAACATTCAGTTCTAAGAAACAATGTATCATGCAGAGAGAAGTCTATCACGTAAACATATCATCAAGTTCCAAAGCGAAAATACGCTAATAATAACGGGCATTTACGGAGGATGTTTGTCAGCGCTACAATGCTTTTCATACACCTCTTTTTCAGCACTTGACGTATTCTCGTCCGTCATGTTTAAGATATCCAACTCTTTTCGACAGGGTAACGCTGTTTCAGCTTCCGTTTAATGGCACCCGTCAGCGTTTGGGAAATTGCTAACGAGAACACGTCTGCCAGCAGAGCGATGTTTCATTATTCATGTATGGTGTCTTGAGGGAAGAGCTGTGCTTTGCGCGCTACACATTTCGTTTGTTTCATGTTCCTTCGCGTTTTCGTGTGTGCCGAGTGTTTGTATTTATTGGAAGTAAGGAAACAATAAGAGGTTAACTTCATTTGAAACGGTCACCTTTATACTTACTAGCGTTTTCCCACATGCTGAATGCCCTGAGGAAAGTCTACCCGATCATTCGCCTGCTTATTGAATTTTATGTATACAGTGTCTGCGGCCCTTTCCCCAGCCGATACACAGGGCTCCGTGCACTGCTGTAGAGCCAACTGTAGCTATTCGTACTTTGACTTCATGCCACGGAAAACAAGACTTCACAAGTTCCATGACGCACTCTCATTTTTATTGAGCTGAATGAGAGCATTACAAACTTTTCTTTGTATTTTGTGCTATCAACTATCGTGCTCTTGTGCAGAACAGGCGCATCGGAGTTAACAGATAACTGCAGCTTTTGGCGACAGTGTATGACGAAGAAACGTTTTTCAAAGTGCGTTGCGGCTTAGGAAGACTCCCTACTCGAGTAGCATTTCAAATACGCACGTGAGCTAGAAACTCCTACCTGCCATTCGCTGCATCAGCGCCTCCTCTATTGTTTCAATGCCAGTGCACTCGCCCGCTCCGCAATGGAAGCCGCTGGTCCGCCGTAGTTCAGTGAGTTGCCGCGTTGTGACGCTACCCAGAGGGTACGACTAAGGTACGACTAAGGTACGACTGCTTGCGTCCCGCGTGCGTCTGAGCCAATGAGCGCGTGCCGCTGCCGCTCCGGAGGAGATTCGGAAGACACATCACGTGTTAGTCAGGATTACTTCCTCAGACTTCCGTCGTGAGGCGCCACCCAGAGGGTACTCTCCCCCACGACCGTAAAGCAGGCGCGAGCGCTAGCCGACGGGAGAGAGTAGGAAAGGGTAATCGGAGAGGGTGGTTAACCGTTGGATCGGCCGCATCTGGCTGGCATTGAAAAAAAAAATAGAGTAGGCGCTGGCTGCATTTAAACGTTTAAGGATTCTTGAACATGATAAACAACACACATTCCTACCATATGACGAACATATATGCAGCGTTCATAGTGAGGTTAGGCAACCAACCTAACGTGAAGTCGTTACTTCAAGCTGATGTGCCGCGAAATTGTAGGGCAGCATTTCGCTTTACTTTGCGACAGTAGGCACGTTTCAATTTACGTTGAGATAGCAGCTACAACGTTTCCTAGCGAGTGTCATTCTCTTAGCATGCGCAGTGGCTTGAAGTCAACTTCACTTGGAGCGAATAGGTCATATTTCATGACAGGCGAACAGCCTTCGTTGGTGTCTGTCGTGCACGTATTACCATGCGTTCAGTGCGTGCTCTGAGTTTCCCTTCAATGCGCGGCTGCTTCACACAGATGCCTAACTACAGGACGCGCAACACTAAGGCATGTTTCAAGCATTCTGTTGAATGTGTGAATAAAGGCGTATTTTGATGGCAAGCGTATTCATTTTTGTTTCGTTTGCTAACATTCTTTGAGAATTATCCTTTCAATGCTAACACAAAGGAATGCCCAAAACGCTTTCGATGAGACTGTGATTAACATGAAACTATATATGCAACCATTTCACAACACTGGAAAAAATGCAAGTTACAGTATCACGAAAAACAACTATTTTGTTTAGAAATGTTTGAAAATGTGCGAACACAACATGCAAGTACAACGAGCCTTCCGAACCACGCCGCAGAAATACTACATATGCGCAAATAAAGCAAACTCGCATGGTAGACGGACAAGATAGGTGAGATGTTCATGTTTGCTTTGGGCCTTTGATCGAAGAGCCGCCTTCACAGAAGAGTTACGATCCACCAAACCCTCAGCTACGGGTACATTGTAGAGAACGAAAACGAGAATTTGGCGTAATTCATTGCAATTAACAAATTACGTTTTTTTCGGTTATGTATTCAAATATTCCCTAATTGATCGAATATCCTCTTGAGTGGTAATCTTGAAAGCAATTCGAACATGCCCTTACGAATGACTAGTAATATTCAATTACTGTTTTCGGCAAAACAGAAAGCTAGCTAGTAATATCGAATGCATGTAATCGGTAGCCTACAATTCAACATGAGAAAAATTTCTTTCGCTACAACACAATTGCGAATCTACAGAAAAACCTCTAACGTTACCATGATCATACTCAGCAATGACAGTCATCGGTTTCTTTATAAGAACCGTTTTTACTTTTTTTTACCTATGGTGTTTCGTTGTTGCACTTTGCCTTCTTGTTAACGCGATAGCGTTAAGGGCCCCCTGTCGCAGAGACTTCGGTATCGCTGTCGGCGTCCCGTGAGCGAAAAGTCATACCGAACCACGCAGTGGCGCATAGGCGTTACTGAAGGAAATTAATTTCTCAAAGTAAAATGCCTCATAAAATTCGTAAAGTACGACTTACACACAACCTTCAGAATGTTAGCGTCGGATTGTAATTTGAATATATGAGAAAACTTAATTCTGTTACGTGGAAACTCAAACACAAACCGCTTTTCCAGTTGCCATTTCTGGTCAGTCTTAGTGGGAGCGGCGCGCTCCGCTCGGTTTCTTGCAACACCATCCAGATGGCGCTCACCTCCGCACATCCGCGGCTGCGGAGGATCCCGCCATGCCGGGGAAAGAAAGAAAAAGAACCAGAAAGGTCACCTTCGTGCATAACGCTCGCCGCCAGCGTTTGCAGGTGAACATTCCAGTTACATAAGCTGCAGTTACCGGGAAGCGGCAGAAGCACCCAGTGATCTTTGAATGCTATCGAGTTCCACTCATAAAGGCGAAGCTTAAGCGTCCTCCAAGTTTTTAGAAAGTCAATGCCTATTGAGCAGTCACTGGTAAATATGGCTACTTCATGTGCCTCAAGTTCCTTCTGATGTCACAGAAAAATAAGACCAAATGCCAGAGAAATAGAAAAATTAAGACCATGATGGTGACGATGCAACATCACCAGGAAAACACGAAATAAGGGTACGTCATCGTTGCTATCCAATAAAAGTGCCAAAAGTACAAGTGGTCTCACAAGTTATGCCTTCGTGTAGTCATATATAAATATACCAGGTAGCTAATATTTTTATGCTTAAGATAGAGTCTGTTAAGATTAAGCAATGCTATAGTAGGTTTATAATTCTTACTGAATTTCCAACTACACGCGAATTGCTCTTTTCAGTTACTTCAATTTAACAAGGACGAATTTTTATGAAACTTTCCATCCGCGATATATTACCAGGCCCCCAAAACTGCCCTTCAGACCCAATCACGCTTATAAGTGGCCTTGGAAAATAGTATCTGCGACCCTTCCGCTTTTTAAATATAGCACTGCAATTCGGATGCGTAAGGGACTCTGTAGGGCACAAATGTCCCGCTGTTATTACAACTATAATTAGGTCTTTATTGTGTTTTTGTTCTTAATGATATTAAATTCTGATATCTTCTTGTATTATGGGCAGATAATTAATGTACTTGGGGGGACCACAATCACATAGGGAAGTAAGAGTTTAATTCAGGCCAGCCTACACTGTGGTACCGGAAGCCTCAACCAAAAGCACCTACATAACAATATCGGGTGAGAACACTGCTTCGACTACTGTATGTTTTAAAGACGGCATATTCTTTAAAACCAATAGCAAGAATATTCTGTGAATATCCCAAGTGTATATACTGTGAGCCGCGTCACGAAAACTGCAGGCAAAATTTATTTTTAGCAGAGCCCATGCTTGTAAATAGCTCAATCTTGCAGTCGTGTGATGAGTAACATCCTGCGTTTTATTGGACTCTCTATATCACATTCTTTATCAGGCCGGCGACAGGATAGACGGCTTCAAATACGGTCTTCCTGGATTCGCTACTGGCTTTCGCTAAGAAGGCGCAGCTCCTAAAGGAAATCAAAAAACGGCCCACGTTTCCCATTCCACCAAATAGGTCTTCGTACCTACCCTAATCAAGATAAAAACGTGTTGGTCATCTCCATCCCATATATTGCACACTGCACTGCCTCCCAAAATTTTTATCAATTTATTTTTGCACATCATCATCATCATCATCAGCCTATATTTATGTCCACTGTAGGACGAAGGCCTCTCCCTGTGATCTCCAATTACCCCTGTCTTGCGCTGGCTGATTCCAATTTGCGCCTGCAAATTTCCTAACTTCATCACCCCACCTAGTTTTCTGCCGTCCTCGACTGTGCTTCCCTTCTTTTGGTATCCATTCCGTAACTCTAATGGTCCACCGGTTATTCATCCTACGGATTCCATGGCCTGCCCAGCTCCATTTTTTCCGCTTAATGTCAACTAGAATATCGGCTATACCCGTTTGTTCTCTGATCCACACCACTCTCTTCCTGTCTCTTAACGTTAGGCCTAACATTTTTCGTTCCAGCGCTCTTTGTGCGGTCCTTAACTTGTTCTCGAGATTCTTTATTAACCTCCAAGTTTCTGCCCCATATGTTAGCACCGATAGAATGCAATGATTGTACACTTTTCTTGCAGATTGTACAATTTTGCAGATACTCCCGCCAAATCCCTGTATGCAACCACTGGTACAACGTGTACTAATAACAAAAGAAAGATATGAACAACTGAAGACTACATGAGACTGTTTATGAGCCACGTGACAATTTTTCTGCCTTTGTCAGTTTGCAGCGAAATGAAATTTTTGTAATGCTGAGCACCAAAGTGCTAGTTTGTACAGTAATCATTCTGCAGACTAAGCGGATCTGAGTACATGACGACGTTCTGTCCGAGTGAGGTTGACCTCAACCTCCATTTGACCTCTCCTTCACGAAGTAAGGCGAGGTTAATGTAAAGTCGGCAACTGGTAGAAGTTCTGTGAGTGAGGTCAATAATTCTGACCTCATATTGACGTGCCAAATTGAAGTTCAGTGAGGCATAGTGCTCGCTGAGGTGGAAATTTGAGCTCAAATGTTCCTGCCGTTTATGTGCATATCTGCTCCTCTTTACAGAATGAGCCGGCTATTTAGTGGATATGGTTCTTAGGTAAAAGCTTACATCTTCAAAATATGCCCAAGTGTAGGTATAGTATATGGGAGTCATACGACATGTTTGCATAGTATATTTTGGAACTGAAAGCTCCTGCTGAACGGTATGGTTCACGGAGTATTACATTGAATTTGATGTGTTCTGGCTTTAGGCCATGTGTAGCAGTGACGTCAGAAGGTTTTTAGGTTTAGGCCGTGAGAAACAAAAATAAACAAGTAGGTTGGTGTTCAGTAAACACCAACTCGCCCAAGAAGAAGTTATTTTGAAGTAGGTTCGACATTGGGTAGCCGACCTCTAACTCGCTAAGTGAGGTTGACTCTGAGTACTCGATCTGTGCCTCAATAATGAGGTTGATATGAGGTTGAGGTGAGGTCAGCAGCAACCACTGAGTTTTGAGGTGAAGTGTCAGGAAAACACAGCAACGTCATGAAGTGAGGCTCAGCACCGTCGTCAAATGTGGTTGATGGCTGAGGTGACGTTAAGCCTCGTGAAATCGTTTGCCCGCCATTACCGGACACCGTGTTCCTCTCTGATATGCATGTAAAAGAATGCTTGTACCCTACGGCGCTGCTTCACCTACACGGAAGCCGACGAAGTGATTCTATAGCTGAACGCTTGCACTGTTGTCTGCGTTTTCGCTTTGTTTCGTTGCAATCTCTGGGAGCTGCCACTCCCTCGTTGCGGCAATGGACGAAGATACTTCTGAGGACCTTCCTGGCGCGCAGCCGTCAGGCCGGCTTACGGCCAGGAAACGCGGGAGCCAGTCAAGTGACACAGACAGCGAGGCCACCGAGTTGTACTCGGACAGCTACGATTCCTCGGACGACGACTTCAAGGTTGTCATGAGCCGAAAGCCAAAAATAAGACTGCTGCGAGCGTCATCGCCGGCAAGTGTCTCCACCGTGAAGGATACACGACAGCACTGGCCGCACACTGTGCTCTTCTTGCCCGTGGACCCCACGACCAATCTGCGGCTCCTGAACAGGCAGGTCCTTTCAACGTTACTCGAGGGTATTGCACCGAATGAGATTAAGGATGTGAGAATCAACTCACGGAAGAATGTCATGGCTGTAGACGTTTTCCATCGTAGCGCACTACAAAGCCTTCGGAATGTCACAGAAATTGACAAAGTACAAGTGCGACCACAAATTGCTACTGGCGGTAACGGTACTGTTGGCGTCATTTATGACGTCGACATTTTCATTTCGAGCGACGACTTGCCAATATTAATAAAGCCAGCAACTGAAGGCACATTCATCGCCCATCTTACCAGACTCGGAAACACACGCTGCGTGAAGCTTGTGTTTGAGGGAGATTGCCTTGCTTCTCACGTCAAAGTTGGTCATGTCCGCCATCCAGTTCGACCATACATACCGAAGCCCCTGCAATGTGACAAGTGCTTCAAGATTGGCCACATAAAAAGCGTTTGTGCGAACAATGCCGTGTGCCCACGGTGCGCTGAGTCTCATTTGGAAGACGCCTGCCGCGCGACCGTCCTGAAGTGCCCTAATTGCGGCGGTTCCCACGAAGCCTCATCGAAGGACTGCCCGCGGGTGCGGAAGGAATTCGCGGTTCTAAAGCGCATGGTTCGGGATCATTCCACACACCGCGAGGCTGCCGCTACATTTAGACGGCGACGGCATCGCCACTGAAAAGCGCACCGTAAAACCGCACAAAGCAACACAACGTCTTCCGCCACAACGGCTGCTCCATCAACGCGGAGCGCCAACATGAAAGATGCCGCGCAAGCGAAGAAAATGTCAAGTGTCGATCATCCCGAAGAGTGGCCCGCACTTCCAAGTGCACAACCTGCCACGGAGACACCACGAATGCCACCTCCATCCACACCCTCACCAACTACTGCTCCAACGACGACTGATGATCGCCAAGTTATAATAATGTTGCGGTCACTGATGGATGCTATGCGAGTTCTACTCAGCAACATGAAAACCCCGTCGGTGCAGAGCGCGCTGCAGGTGCTGGACGCCCTGGGTCCAGTGCTTGCGGCCCTATCGTAAAGCAATGGCCCGCCAGATGTCATCGTTCAGAGAGGAGGTCCAGAATGCATCTGTCTTTCAATGGAACGCCAGAGGACTTAAGTCGCGTATGTCCGATTTTCGACAGTTTGTATTCGTAAATCAGTTTCCCATTATTGTCATTTGTGAGCCAAACCTGTCATATCCCATCAGACTGTTCGGGTATGAGTGCATTTCGTCTTCCACCCAGGGGAAATGCAGCAAGGTTATTGTTTTCATACGCTGTGACTTGACATATGTTGATCATCCAGTGCCACCTGACAATGAAAACCAGTACGTGTGTTTGACTGTGAAGAAGAGCAAGGTCACCTTCACAATTCTGGGAGCCTACCTATCACCATCAAGTCGTCTAAACTGCGAGCGCTTACGGGAAATTTTGACAACGACTCCACAGCCATGGGTTATCACTGGGGATTTCAATGCCCACCATTACCTCTGGGGGAGCTCCAAGATTAACTCGAGGGGCAGAAGATTGGTGTCGATTGCTTCTGAACAAGAAATTTGCTTGTTAAATGACGGAAGCCCCACCTATCTGCGAGGAACGGCGTATAGTAGCTGTCTTGACCTCAGCTTTGTTTCGCGCTCCTTTAACGGAAGAGTTAAATGGTTCTAAGATTTGGAAACGCGGGGAAGTGACCACATCCCAACTTATCTCACGATTGAGGGGCTGAATAGCTCCAAGTGCTCCGGTGCCGTCCAATCCATCGACTGGCCGAAATTTAAATCAATCCTGGAAGACCGCTGTCGAGACGAGATGCCATCCAGCCTAGGGGACGCAATAAAAGGTGCCTTACAGGTTGCCACACATTCGACTTTGAAAAGCTCCAAACGCACCGAATTCGACATCGAGCTAGAGAAACTTTCTTTGTTTCCATTGCTCAAAATACAATGGCAGGGGCTAAGATAAAAGCTGCAGTGAGGCAGCTTGAGGTGCCCTTAGCCCCCGTGTTACATGGTGGCAGTGAGTCGCGCAATGAACCATATGCAGAAACGTTACATATAAATGGGAAAGTACAATAAATAACCAGTTGAAGATAATTTTCAATAGGGGTACAAGGAAATTGGACAATGGCAAGTACAAGCAATGCAGATAGTACACACCTCCACATTACATACACTATGCAATAGGTAAATAAAAGTGAAAATTACGTACACTTGACGGTGCATAATTAAAGGTGCGAAGAAATGGTGCTAGAATTATATTGGAATAATTAGGAGAAGGAATAGGATGAGCAAAAATTATGTCATTACAAACATGTAACGATGCGCATATGTTAATACGGGTAAAAAGAAATTATGCTTAATTAATTAATTAGGAAAAGGTTCGGATAAGTTACAACAGTTCGGACCGTGTTATGTTAATGATGTCAATGCCGGCGTCATGAAATGAATTAAGCAGCCTGGGTAATTTATTTTTCGTCATTTGCAAGCCATAGTTGGTTCTTGAAGGGGGTATAGACCAATATTCTCCATGACGGGTAATATAGGTAGCTGTATTTTTTTGCAGACAAGCAATTTCATTAAATACGCTGTTTTCAGAGCTTAAGTTTGAGTGCCATAACTTCGCGCACTTCGACGCCGTGCGGAACGAAGATATAGGCGCACAAAGTTCATTCATGATTTGAGATTGGCCAGACGCCCACAGAAGAAAATACAGCGTCGAATGAATAAGCTGTCTTCACAACGATGGGCGTCTTTCTGCGAGTCTCTGGATCCCCGAAAGCCTTTGTCTCTTATATGGTGAACTGTTCGGGGCCTCCGTGCAACCCCTGGACAGCGCAATCCATTTAATTCCCTCGCCCTTTACCTACAATGCAGCGAGATTGAAGTCGCAGAATCCTTCTGTAGGAGGATTGCCGGTGTAGCAAATTCCACTGGAACGCAGACTCCTGACCACTCACCATCCTCACGTGATCCCCGTATGGAGTGCCCTTTTTCTCTGGACGAACTTGAAGCTGCGCTCGCTTTATGCAGGCGTTCCTCAGCCCCAGGACCAGATGGCATTACATACCGCGCTTTGTGTAACCTTGGTGAACGAGCTCGAGCTCTTGCTCCTGTACAACGACTCGTGGCAGACAGGCACCGTTCCACAGGAATGGAAATCAAGTCGCCTGATTCCTCTACTCAAAGCTGGCAAGTCGCCTTTGGACATTTCGTCATACCGTCCGATCGCGCTTGCAAGTTGTGTAGGCGAAGTAATGGAACGGATGGTTCTAACGCGACTGGAGTGGTACCTAGAGCACTATGAAATTTACCCAGACACGTTAACAGGATTCAGGCGCGGCCGTTCGTCTATAGTCAACGTTGTCGATTTGGTAACGTATGTCGAATTCCAGAAGGCCTGTAAACGCTTGTCTGCGGCCTTGTTTCTAGACGTTAAAGACAACGTCACCCATGAAGCCATCCTTAAAGCGCTAGAAGTAATAGGACTTGGTGGCAAGACATACCTCTGGGTTCGCAGCTACCTACAGATGCGATCATTCTACAAGCTCACCGGGGATGGCCCGAGACCCCAGTATTACAGTAGCCGCGGAGTCCCTCAAGGCGGAGTACTAAGCCCGACGCTTTTTAATCTGACCCTTATTGGACTAATCGAGAACCTGCCAAGCACCGTTCGACTCTCTATCTACGCCGACGACATCTGTATCTGAACGTCGGGGGTGACACGGCTTCAGCTTCGCGCTCGGCTTCAGAAGGCGGCCTCATCGACATCATGCTACTTTCGTTAACAAGGACTGGAGGTGACGTGGGAAAAGTGCGCAGTGGTGGCATTTACGCGGAAGCCAATGTCTGCATACAGCATATCAATCAACCGACAAGTGATATCGTTCAGCAAGAGTCACAGGTTCTTGGGAGTTGTGATTGACAGAGATCTGTCCTGGACTCATCACGTCAACCACGTGAAAAAGCGCCTGATGGCTATTTGTCATCTGTTCAAGTTCCTTCCAGGAAAGAACTGGGGGGTATCCACACAACCCATGTTACAGCTATACAGGGTGTTGTTTGTTGGGTTCCTCCGGTACAGCCTCCCTGTTATATCCAACACCTGCAAAACTAATTTGCGTACAATTCAAAGCATTCAGGCGCAAGCTCTTAGGATATGCCTTGGAGTACCACGCAGTGCATCAACGGCTGAAACTATCGCCATTGCTCAAGATTATTCGATCACAATGCACATCGCCATCGAGGCAATGCGTGCACATGTCAGGCACATTGCCCGGACTCCTTGCCACCACCTCGCCACACTCACCGTGGAAAGGCCCCGCACGTCATATAGCACAACTGTCAGTGCATATCGTGCCTCGATTATACATCGGGGTACTCACCTCCGGCCAGGCTGGTGTCTCCTCCATGGTGTTTGTGCCGCCCTGAAGTCCGACTTAGAATTCCAGGACTTCAGAAAAAGTCAGATTTATCACCGTCTGCACTAAAACAATTGAGCTTACTTGTGTTGTACGAGAGATATAGCAGTCACGTGCACGTCTATACGGACGGATCGACTACATCGACCAGTTCTGGCGGTGCTGTGTTTATACCGACGAGAGGAGTAACAATGCGATTCAAGACCTCACATGTCACGACGTCCACGGCTGCAGAGCTCACGGCTCTGCGCAGTGCACTTCAATTTATAGACGCAGAGAGTCCTGATACATGGGCCGTGTTTTCCAACTCGAGACCGGCTTTACAAAGTATGCAGGCAGTTCTCCGACGTGGAGCTCACGAACAACTAACGTATGAAATTGTCAAGCTTCACAACGACGTCAAACAGAAAGGCCACGAAATTATTTTCCAATGGCTGCCTGGCCATTGCGGGATCAGTGGAAACGATCTCGCTGACAAAGCTGCCCGAGAGTCACATCAAGAACAACACAGCGTTCCCATTCCTCTTTCCAGGATAGACGCTGGAAGGCAGCTTCGTCACCTGGCACGCAAGCTCTCTTTAACCGAGTGGAGCACCCCAAATATAAGGCCCACGAGGCTACACGAACTGAACCCTTCGCTCCAACTCCGACCTCCACCCGGGATTCACCGACGTGAGGCATCGCTTCTATACCGGCTGTGGTTGGGAGTGGCTTTCACGAAGGCGTACTGTGCTTTGATTGGAATGACCGAAAATGCAACGTGCGACGTCTGCGGCAACGAAGAGAACATAGAACATTTATTGTGTCACAGCGATCGATTTCAGTGGGAAGGACAAACTTTATCGAACGCATTGCGACGACTTGACGATCGACCGTTGTCCGTGCAGGTGCTCCTTGAAGACCGTCCCCATCGCTCGTCAGCCCACAAAGCTGTGAAGGCACTGTTGTCTTACTTGAGGACGACTGGTTTATGTGAACGCCTTTGAATTGCTCAGGCAGGCCCTCCGCGTGCGTGCGCGAGCTCACCGTGTGCTTCCTCCCCCCCCCCCCCTCCTCTCTCTATCTCATCTTTCTATTCCCTCTTTCCCGTCCCCCAGAGTAGGGTAGCCAACCAGACGCATTTCTGGTTAACATCCCTGCCTTCTCTTTCTCTCCTCCTCCTCCTTGTACCCTACCGCATATACGCCGGCTCCTCTTTTCCTTCAATGTGTGAAAATATTTGACAGCGATAGCAGGGTTTAGCGTTGCGTTCGAATTGCTCGGATGATGTTGCAACCATGGAAAAAGAAAAAGAAAACTTGACTGGTGGGAACGAACGATAGGACGAAGCAGTGCAGGAAGACGACTTAACAGATTCGAAGCGGGCGGCTATCGCCTCGTAAATGTCACCATGAACCAAGCAATTCCTTGAATGCTTCGGCTGGCACCGGCAACTATGTGGTCCTAATCGTTCCCAAGAGCTGCCACGCAAACATGCCTCGGACGAGAGGATAGGAATAAACTTTATTTGTTCAACAGCTATTGCTGTTCGTGCCCGGGGCTATAGGCATTACCGTCGACAATCATCGTGAGATGCATTCTGCCCGAATTTTTAAGCATAAAATGCGTTTAGCTCCCGTTGTCGGCGACCTTCAAATGGCATTGAGCCAAAAGCCAGAGCCGTTATCCGGGCGTCGTTGGGCGAACAAAATGAGATCATCCGGGCAACCAGTAACGCAGTCTCTCGCCCCCAACCATTTCCACAGTACCGCATTACATGCGCTAGTTACTGCCCAAACAAGTTAGAAAAATATTGCTTCCGAGTTCTTCCTAATGTTTCTTCGCAATATCACTGAAGCTATAACTTCTAGTACGCCGAATTTTTATTTGTAATTTTCAATAGCGACGTCCAAAAGGCAGATAAAGGGCACCATACACTTTATTGTCATCTTTTGACTCTGAGACAGGGTTTCCTGGGCTCTTTTCAACGCCAGCGGTCCGTGATTTGACCGATGGCAAACCATCGATGACGGACCGACGGGAAACCATCGGCAGTAGTCGGCGCCCAGTGAAACATTAAATCTGCAAAGAACGCTGGCTTTGATACCAGTGAAATTATATCACTTGCACATTGTGAGCCATACTACTGTTTTTAAATTTTTTAGGATTTATTATAAAAGGCTTTAACTATCAAATAAATGTTTGAGAGCATTCTTTGCGCACTGGAAGCCACCAAACTTCTGATGGATAAGTAAGTCACTACAACATCATCTGGCCAAAGCAACTTTAGCGTTGCAATAAAATAGTATCTTATATAGCATCTAGTACAGGCATACCGAGTACCAACTACATACTGAGTTTGCAGAGTACAATCAACCTATCTATATGGCTTTCATAGATTATGCAAAGGCATTTGATTCAGTAGAGATGCCATCAGTCATAGAGGCATTGCGTAATCAAGGAGTACAGGAGGCATACGTGAACATCTTAGCAAATATCTACAGATTCCACAGCTACCTTGGTTTTCCACAAGAAAAGCACAAAGTTACCTATCAAAAAAGGGGTCACGCAAGGAGACGCAGTCTCTTCAATGCTATTGACAGCATGTTTAGAAGTATTTTAGCTCTTAGACTGGCAAAGCTTAGGAGTAAAGGTCAACGGTGAAATCTCAGCAACTTTCGGTTTGCCAATGACATTGTCCTATTCAGCAACAATGGGAACGAATTACAACAAATGATTGAGCACCTTAACCGAGAGAGTGTAAGAGTGGGGTTGGAGATTAATATGCAGAACACAAAGATAATGTTCAATAGCCTGGCAAGGGAACATGAATTCAGGATCGCCAGTCAGCCTCTAGAGTATGTAAAGGAGTTCGTTTATCTAGTCAATTACTCACAGTGAACCCTGATCATGAGAAGGAAATTTACAGAATAAAATTGGGTTGGAGTACATACGGCCGGCATTTCCAAATCCTGATTGGGAGCTTACCACTCTCGTTAAAAAGAAAAGTTTACAATCATTGCATTCTACCGGTGCGAACATATGGGGCAGAAACTTGGAGGAAGCTCGAGAAGCTCGAGAACGAGTTAACGACCGCACAAAGAGCGATGGCACGAAAAATGTTAGGCCTAACGTTAAGAGACAGGGAGAGAGTGGTGTGGATCAGAGAGCAAACATGGATAGCCGATATCATAATTGGCATTAAGAGGAAAAATGGGGCTGGGCAGGCCATGTATAGCGTGGAGTGGATAACCAGTGGACCATTAGAATTACAGAATGGATACCAAGAGAAGGGAAGCGCAGTCGAGGACGGCAGAAAACTAGGTGGAGTGATGAAGTTACGAAATTTGCAGGCGCAAGTTGGAATCAGCTAGCGCTAGACAGGGGTAATTGGAGATCGCAGGGAGAGGCCTTCGTCCGGTGAGCTTGTCAGGTGTATCCACTTGGAATGAATTTCCAGAATGACACCAGTTTAGTGATATGCGCCATCAAGCTCACCGTAAAAATGCACTGTCGCTCTACTTACTTCTTTACCAAAATTCTGTTTGATACATTGAAGTCCAAAAGTAACTGGAACGCCCATGTATTTCGTCCACACTTTGGGAAACAATATCTCGAAACTGGTGTCATCCTGAAAATTCCTTTCAAGTATATGGATCTTGCAATTCGTAAATTGCAATGTGTCGTAAAGTAATTGGCTAAGAAGCTGATTAGTCAATTGGTGTTAATTAGTAGAATATGTATTTCGATTTCTCATGCTACTAATGTCCGCCTCTTCGAATAACCCAGCTCCGAGATAAGAATTATACTACCAGCCACAGGCTATTTTTAAAAATTCCGTAAAACATAAAAATGAACATCTTGTATAAAGAATGCGTACATTTGATTTTCAATGAAGTATCTCGTACTTGGGCTTGATGTTTATTTTAAACACCACCAACGCCTTTGGAATAAAATATTTTATTGACTCTAATAATTATCCAAGCTGCAGTAATCTCCAAAAAATTCTCTAAGAAATATCTATGCACTAACAAGGTATTTTGTTCTTTCTATTGCTGCGGAGCTATGTGAAAAAAAAAGTTAGTGCCAAGGAACGAACGTATTTTTGGCAGATGTACTCCGTTTAAATTCTCGCTTGATTTTTTTTTATATAAATCCAGCCAGTTAGCAGCGACGCCGTAGCGGACCTCACTAGCGCGCGTTTTCGCTCTCTTAATAACAATTAGGCTCGAAGTCCTCAGCAGACGTACGAGAGAGAAGGGAAACGGCGTGTTGCGCGAAACTCGCACGAAACGCTTGCAGCGCGCAACCATTGGCTTCGGCTGCGGATCGGACGATTTGTGGCAACTCCGTGCAGTTGCAGAATGTAGCTCAAATGCAGTTCCAATCCCGCTCAAATCCTGCTGCTCAAATCGAGCGCTTAATGTCGCATCCCATTCTGCTCAAATCCTGCGCTTGTGTAGTTCAAATCCAGCGCTAATGCAGCTCCACTAACGCGAAACCTGTGGAAGTGCGAAACAGTGATGTGCCGGCACTGCAGTATAGCGCTGGAAGGAGGAGCAATCGAGTGCTTGTGGAGTGGTGGCGCCCTCTCTCGCGCTGCGCTGATACCAGTCTGGCGTTTCGAAACCGATTTTAACGAGTTTCTGCTAATTAATGCGCTCAATGCTTGATTATTCCTGTCTTTTAAATTATTCTGAATCATGTTAGCTTATTTTGAAGCGGTTTTGATCACTTCTGCCCATGTTTTGACCCAGTTTTGAGCACATGTGCGGAGCGTGATCACGACGGCTGCCGACAGCCCGGGCCCCTAAAGTGCTTCGCACTTAGAAGACGACCGTGTGCAGAAAAGCGATAACGTTGTGGCAGGCATTTTGCTGGAGCTGTTACTGTATCGCCACAGTTAACAAATAGTATGTCATTGTATCTTTAAATGTAAATAGCTTGTATGTATAGTTGGGCAATACGCTTTTTCTTCACAGCATTATTATCGCTATTACCAGGAATAAACATGAAGAACAAAAAAAATCGGATAGGCTGTATCAGGTACGCAACCGCCAGGGGCCCCTTGCAACGTTTTACGCGTGATCTTAGTAAGGTTCTGCAAATTTTGCAATCGTGATCGCCCCCTATTCGTTGGTGGTCCATTTGCTTTGCAGGCGTGGTTTGGGCACTAGGATAAAGAAATAAGACCTGCCCCACTCCCATTCTGCTAGTGGCGCCCGAGACGGCTTTGCGCCGCTCGAGCCCACCGCCTTCGTTGATGGTTGGTGCTCCTGCACTTGCCTCAACCTACTGTGCTTGCGCTTCCTATGAAGTCGAATGCTTTCCGCCGTTGTCAAAGGGGTTGGATATTCCTCTGTCGTGCTGCACGAGTCTCTGCCTGGGTATCGCAGGGGCGCGATAGCGGAGGAAGCTTGAAATGCCTGCAACAAATTGCGCACTTCTGGACCCGATGAGTCATAATGACCACCAGTATGAGTTTGGTCAATTATACATACTGTGGCATATTGAGCTCTCTCGAGCTTGACCACTTCTGCTCAGATGGACAAAGGTACGACCGAGGTGCACCTCTCTGTACTCCGTGTGCGCTATTAAATTTGGCTCCGATTGCATCATGCATGGCGCCAACAGCGCCATCTCAAGCTACTCATTGCAGTAGCTTTTTGTGACTGCTCCTTTCTTTCTTGAAAAGACAAATAAAGTAAATCAAATCAAATCAAATCAAATCTGTAACTACAATCTTGTGCACAAAGTGTTCATACGTTACAGCAACGCCCTACCCTCCAGCACGAACATCGAGCGCGTTTTCAGTGTCCCTACTTATTTCTTCACAAGAATACGAGGGAAGATGGCCGACGAAGATTTTGAAAAGCAATAGCTTTAACAGATAAACAACGTTGGAAGTGCTTCAGTGCGCTTTGAAACAGCCAGGCAACTCGTCCTTTTTACGGTATTTGTACAATGTTAGTAAAGCTTCGAAGGGAAGCAACGTAAACGTAATCCATTACTTTTTAGTTATTGCTCAGTTACTTTTGTAGGGCCAGTAATTGGTCACTGTAATCAATTACATTTGTCAATACAGTAATTGTAATTAGGCTGGATTTTTTTTCAGTGACGTGAACAAGACGGCTTCATTCTAGTTTCCTTTTGCAAGCACTATGTGTGTTACCGTGTCACTGGCTAACACTCAAAGGGTCACACCTTGATAACATACATCAGTTTAAAAAAAAATCTATGATATTTTGCATTTTGAGTCTTGCGAACTTAACTGCTCATAATGTTGCTACGCTTTGTTATTCCAGACCGCTAGTCTAGATAAATTCATAGTCTCTTCAATATTACTGCCGCGTTAGATTTTGCACACCACATATATAGCCTACCTATCGTGCAGACAGCTTGCAGCATTCCAAAAATTGAAATGTGCAAGTCGTTTTCTCTCTTCCTTTACTTTTTCGACAACATTTATTTTCTTTTATCTTATCATCTCTGCAATTCAATTCAAGCAACAAATAATTTCGCATATGCCTTTCTTCGCTTCATTAAGGTTGCGTGCAACCAAATTGGGCTCCTCGGTTCCCATTTTAAAGCGAAAGCTTTACTAACCTAGTCGAGCCGAGTTTTGCCGTCGCCAGCAATTTGACCTTCATTTGACCGAAGCTGCACCGTAGCCTTGGCAACGCATAACGTGACTCGCCGCACCGAGCTCCGCTGCCGCCCCCTTGGCGCATGCGCTCTCCGCAGCTAGGTCGCCGCCTGACCACGTGACTCGCCACGCGAGTGGCTCAGAGGAGTTTCGCGCTCGCCTACATAAAAAATAGTCAGTGAGAGCTTAACCATGGATGAGAGCTCATTCTCTGAGTGTTGTGCGGGAACTGGATGCTTTGAGCCATCGTCGGCAAGCGGCGTCTGACCACCCCGGGGATATCGCCCGGCGAGCTGCTTCGCTGGAGAGGGTCCGGAATGCCAAGCGCGCGATGCCAGCGTCAGAAGCTGAGGAAGAGCGAGCCGTTCGGCTTGCAAAAAGTCGGAAGCAGGAGCAAAACCGTAGACAAAAGCAGGCTTTGCACGAAAAAAAAAACAAGCTTTCGTTTTGCATATCCAGGGTTAGCTGATCTAAGACGCAGCAATTTTTTTTCTAGTTGGTGTCAGAACTACATGTTCGTGTTCATCATCAGATCCCTACCTCCCAATGCGGCTTCCGCACTGAGATAAAATCAGACGAAAACACGCAAAACGCAACTTCTGGTGAAGGTTACCAGCGGGCTAATGACAGTAAACTACCATATTAAACTGGTTTATTTGTCAATGCGAAATTCTGGACAATGGCGTTTGTTTGTTCGATTTATCCTTATACTCGCATTTTACAATTACTGTATATTTGCTCAGGATTCTAATATGCGTAGTAATTTGCCATGTGCTCACATGTATTTAATGTAAACCCCCTCCAAGGTGAGCTTGAGGGATTTCCAGTTAATAACCACGGTACAATGCGACATCCAACAAGATGGAATACCTGATAGCGGTGTCGCCGGAATTTTTTAGTCCTATCAGTTCAAGTACTACGCTGGAGACTGTGGCTATTCTTGGAGGCCAAAAGCCATCTCTTGTACAAGCAGTAGACAAAAGAGGCTCGAAGCTGAGTAGCAACGACAGAATGCGATAGCAGACACACCCGAACGACTTCACAAACAAGCGTATACTTCCAGCGCTAATCGCAGAGGAACAACGCTCAAGAAAAAAGCAAACTGAACAAGCGGGAAAGAGGTGAGCGGGATGCTCGATCTCCTCGCAGAGAGGTAATAGGAGGATGAGTCTAAACGTTGACGTGGACGTAGGCACAGATAGACCCAACACACGATAATGAGCACATGGCTTGAAGCAAACAAGCCTCGTTTCGGCAGCATCGAGTTGGGAACGAGGCCCTCGAGCGTAGTTGCAAAGTCTATATTGCGTGATGTCGCTGCAAGTTTGAGAGGACTAAACAAAATAGGCTCACCAGGAGGTAAAACAAAAGGTCAAGTTTGTTTCCTGACACTTTCTCAATTGCATTTTTGAGACTGTCATTCAGTGCTCAAATAAATTAAATTTCTCAGTGAGGTAGCGCACCGCATTACTTCCTAGTTTAACGAGCAAGAGACTGGCGATGACGTGTAGGCCCATTAAAACTGTTCCGCTTACGCAAGCACCACTGACAACACTTATCGGTGAACGATTGTCCACCAGAGCGCGCAGCGAGCACATTACGCTCTTGCAGCACCGACACGAGACAAAATCCGGCCAGAGAGGAGGAACGAACGTGCCAGGGATGCACACGTGCACAGACGTGGTCAACAACAAAAATTGCGCGCCGTCGCATGGCACGCTCGACCTTCGAGCAAAAGCGGGCAATAATAAAGCTCCAAAGCGAAAGCCACAGAAAGACGAGAGAACCACGTCATCAGACGTAAAGCACGCGAAGGGCACTCGCGAGCACGTGGAAAGACAGGAGAGAGAAGGGAAGAAAATGGCTCTTCGGCGCCAGAAAACACATTGGGAGGAGTGCCGCGCCAGCGCAGAAGCCAAAGCCGGTTGCCAGCAGTCGTCCATGTCTGCTGTCAACTACAGCGGCAGCTTCAGGGGTCAACCGGCATCCTACATTGCGAGTTAAGATAACGCTGCTACCGCTGAGACACTCAGAATAGTAAACGAAGAGATAGAACGTCACCTGGGCCAACCAGCACGAATTCCGTTGCGTTCGCAAACGCCCCTCCCAACACTCCCCGTTGTGCATTGCACCGGATGCAGTGTCGTGCTCGGATTGCCCATTAAGCATCAATTTTTTTTTTCCTTAAGATAAGAAAACTCTTCCTCGTGCGACAAGATGCAATCGGATCCAGTGTTGCATCCATGTGGTGAAATCGCCGAGTAAGGAGAGGTCGCCGCTCTAGACAAGACGACACCCACAAACCCTCGCCCGACGGCCAACGCAAGACGCGCGGATTCGGTGTCACTCCTGAGCAGCAGGAGCACGGGGAATGACATGTGGTTGACTGTGCCGCTGCTGATATGCCTGGCCGCTGTTCTGCAATTAGCGACTGCAGTGAGCAAAGGTATGACTGTTCATCTATTCCGCTTTCCCCACTGAGTGCCTAAAATCTCATGAAAAAAAGAGCCTGGCGTACACCACGCAACCACACAAGTGTTGTGGTTCCCCGACATAGCCATCTCATCATCTGATTCGGAATTTCATGAAACTTACACGGTTGATATATGGGAGGGGGGGGGGGGGGGCATAACATTAAGTTCTACGGATCTTTTTAAAATCGCCTGTGGAAGATCACTTAATTATTGCTCTTGAGCTGGCTTATGCGAAGAGGCGGACATCCCTACCACGAGAAATTGAAACATATAATGAACTATTTAAGAAATACTTACTAATTGACTTCTCAATTAATTACTTTACGGCACCTATTGCAGTTTACGAATTGTAACCGGGCCGTTTGCAAGACGAATCCACTTGAACTGAATCTCCTGGATGGCAGCTCCTACGATATAGTGATCTACAAAGGGAGGAACGAGATACGTAGGCTTTCCAGTTGCTTTTGTGCTTCAATGCACAAAAAAGCATTTCGTTAAAAAAAGTAAGGGGAATAACTGTGCTTTATTATGGCGACTTTGGTGGCGCACATCTCCAGACTGGTGTCATTTTGAAAATTCATTCCAGGTGGATACTCCTCACAAACTCACCGGCTATAATTCTTGATTTCCAATATGTGCCGTAAAGTAATAAATTAAGAATGTAATTAGTGAATTTTCGTTAACTAGTTTAATATGTGTTTCGCATTTCTCGTGCAAGTAATGTCCGTTTTTCTGAATAATCGAAGCTCCAGGACTAAAGTTACGTTATCTGTAACAGGCGATTTTTTTAAATTCCGTAAAATTTAAAAATGATCACTCTGTAGAAAGAATACGTATCGAAGAACTTCAGTTTCGCAACATACAGAAAAAGGTCCCCGAGCTTTAAGAAGGTCAGGAAGCTTTTTAATACAAAAATAAGCGGAGCGCTGGTCAGTGGCAACGAACAGACGTTGTTTATTGATGTTTAATGCAAGAGTTCGGAAATAGTATTCACACAAAAAAAAAGTTCTTATGGTAAAACTGGTTCGTGAGAGCAGGCGAATAAAAAAACAAAACTCTGTGCTTTTACGTGCTAAAACCACGATGTAATTATGAGGCACGCTGCACTTGGGAGGACTCCCGATTAATTTTTACCTACCTTGGGTTCTTTAACAAGCACCCAATGCACAGTACACGAGCGTTTTTGCATTCCACCTCCATCCTAATGAGGCTGCAGGGGGTGGATTGAGCCCGCGACCTCCAGCTTAGCAACGCAACGTCATAGCCACTGGTCTACCGCGGCCGGTCAGAGCAGGTGGTCAACCAAAGCAAACTGTTCTTACGAACGAAAAGCTTCGCCAATTCGGTCCCCAGGTTATTAGGCACACCGAGGATGTTTGTTGCTTACTAAGTACAGTGAACTATACAGTGACTAATTTTCTAAACAGTGCTTTACAAGTCAGAAATAACTATGAGAACTCATGTTAGTTGTCATGCAAATAGTTAGGTTCTCCGATTGCGGTAAATTTTCACCGATGCAGCGTGTGAGGTACGTGAAAAGGCAATGGGAAGATTTCCGGCACGTCAGGATTCGCCTCTGTACAGCTTTGCTGTAATTTTTTGTTCGATAAAGATTCTAGACAGCTTGCACACATTGAATTGGCTGCGTTCACCTCAGTGGCATAAGACATCTTGGAACATGTAATTATTTAAGAATTCTTGAGCACTAGCTGATGTCACGTGAAAGAAAATCTATCCTAAAAATCTGTTTTGTTATTTCATATCTTGTGCAGGCAGCGATGCGATCCAAGGCATCACGATCCCTCGCAACAAGTTCGAGGTGCCCGTGGTTTGCTACTACTACGGCTGGGCAAGCCGGCGCCCTAGCCCCATGAACTATCAGGTGGAAGACGTCCCTCTGGATATGTGCACCTTCGTAGTGCTCGCATTCGCCGGCATCGACAATCAAACCTTCGAGTTGAAGAGCATGATTCCTGAAGTACCAGGAGGACAGCCGTGAGTTTCCCTTCTATTTCGGCTGCTGTCAACGTCCAGGATTCCAGTAAGCAAGTCTGTACCCATTCCGAAGCTAACACGAGCCAAACGGTTTCACTCGGAAGTCATCCTAAAACAATTTGCATTGCTTATTAGTCAACATAAAAGGCACACGGAGGTCGCGATAATTGCAGCTCTCTTTAGCGCTGCCCTCAGTACCACGTGAAATTTATCAGTTTGCACATGTAGCAAGAGAGGCCGAGAAAAGCCACAAACCTTTTTTACTTGAAGCACGGTAAATGCAGCACGCTGTGTAAGGTGTTCGCATAATAATGCTCACTAACGGCTTACCGATAATGCTGAATGAGAGTCACCTCTTGGTTAGTCAAGTGCTCACCGGGCACAGCTAGTTACCGTTAAAGCTGGTCGCCAATATTGTGTCTAGCACACCTGGAATGAGAACTAAAAATTTTAAGTGTGCGCACGGCGCATAAGGCCAGTTTTTCAAGAAGCGAAGCTGGCTGCTGGGATTACCTTATTACTCAAGTTGCGAGCCACTGAAGCTTCAGTGGCTCCCAACTTGAGTAATAGTCTAGGTTTTATAAAGCGTTATATGTTCGAGTGCCACAGCAACGACAATATAATAGGGGTGGGCGAATACGCGAAGTTTCGAATAAGAATAAAATATTACACACCAACTGTTTATATTCGCAATCGAAAAGGAACTGTTTGTATTCGTATTGGAAAAATAAATTATTCGTTATTTTCGAACATCTGAAACTAACCAAATATTTCGTAAGAACCCTCTGTTTCAGTCTTGCTACTATTCTACGTCTGCTAAAGTAACGTAAATGACCAAAATTGAAACAGTGACAAAAATTTTCCAAGGAATGCACAAACGAAATGCACAATGCAAGTTTTGTTTTCGGTTTCGCGGCAGAAGCCTACGTGGCAACCTGTGAGTTTTGCTTCTAGTCTGTCATGTAGGGCCTTTGGCAGTCGTAGAATATGTAGAATATTCATCTTTTATGCTATGACCAGTTATGTTCCTTCTTCTTTTTTTTTTTGCGACGGGCCCTTTTACATGTGTTTACAGCATAAAAGCCCTTTAAGTTTTTTTTTCCGCATCTGATGACTGTTCAGCAACAATTTATTCAGCGTTTTTGTGAAGCTTCATTTCAGGCAGCAGCCATCCATTCTTTGAAAGCTTGTTTGCAAGTACGCTCTAAAGATAGTGAGAGGATATTCGTGCAATCATTTATGACAATTGCTTATCTCGTATGTAAAATTGATTCTTTGTCCCGGACAGTGAGCTGCCTTTATTTGGACTTGTAAATACAGGGGTAGTACCTAATTAGACGGAAATAAATATTCATGCCGTAAATACATATATGCGTTTGCGTTTGAGTATTCGATGTTCCAACTTACTATTCGTATTCGATTCGTATTCGAAGAATTTGATATTCGCCCACCTCTACAAGATTAAGCATTAGTATAAACGTACTCTAAGCCAAACCAAGAAGGAGTATTTCTAATCAACACTTTTCTTCAAGATAAACTTGAAAAAGGGAGGTACCAACGAATACACAAGGACGCGTACATAAGGAAAAGGCGTTAGACACGGACGGACGCTGGGCTTTCAACTGTACTTTATTTAAATTTACATTGCCGCACAACACCCCCGATGCATGCGCATCGTAACTTCCTCCTAAGACATGTGCATTGATATCAGTTAAAATGAACATTGCCGCACACAACATCCGATGCATGCGCACCTTCTACTCCTATCAAGACATGTGCATCCTTGTCAATTTGATCACATTTTACCTCCCCGCTAGGTAGGCACGCTCCTTGTTTGTTAGACACAAGGATGTATCGCTGACACAATTATCTTTCTGATTTACAATGTGAAAAGCTTCTAAGATTTCCCGCTCATATCTAGTTTTTCCCCTCCCTAAGATGGTCGCACGAACAAACATTGGCAAAGTTTTTTTTTTTTTTTTGCACTTCTGGCAAGTGCGGCAATTAACTGCCAAATTGCTTCCCTGGTCCCCGCATAAGGATGCGTTATGTTCTGGCAAGCGCCTATTTACACACCTTCCTGTCTGGCCTATTGTGGGCGTACACTTTTCCACATGCTAACGGAATGCGGTAAACAACACCAGTCTTACACTCAATGAATGGTTTCACGTGGTTAATTTTACAAGCCCCCCTCGCTCTTGATCGGTTGACTGAAGTCAAGTGTTGCCCTGCCTTGCGCAAATACTTTTGTTCAAATAGATTTGGCCCATCGAACACTTGTTAGCAGAATATAGGCAACGACGCATTGTAGCTTAGTTCCATTTTTCCAGTTCACAGGTAGCACGTAAGTCAATTAACCCCTGCTGATTGATACGCAGAGCACACCCGAAGTTTAAAGTAATGTTCCGGAGTAGGTATCACTGAGAAACTATAACCACCGTCAATTAAGCTGTTTGTTTTACCTTAGCAATATTTCCTCTCTCTCTTTCCACGGCAAAGCTTGTGCTAGAGCTTTTTCTAGTTAATTTTTTGACGTGCTGTGAAAGCAGGTACATGTATTCCTGTTCACTCGCTAATATTTTATATTGTTTGGCTTTATTATGGCCAATAAAGTTATGTGATCGCGCTCACGCTAAATTCTGCTCACTCATTCCACGCGCCATATTTTGCAGCTGCGTTTTCTCTGCTTCTTCCTTCCTTATCGAGCCTGCCCTCGTCGTGATTTCGCATTGTGCTCCCTCCAGAGCGGTACCTGAACTTCACAAACCTCAAGAACCAGCACTTGTACCTGAAAACTATGCTGGCGGTCGGTGGGTGGCACCTGGGAGGCGAGGTTTTCTCCAAAATGGTCAGCACGCCCGAGAGCCGGGCAGCGTTCGTCTGGAGTGCGCTGCGGTGGATGCTGGACTACAAGTTCGATGGCCTCGAGATTATCTGGAAATACCCAGGCTACGAGAAACGAGGCGGAAGGCCACAGGACAAGGAAAACTTCGCGCTTCTTCTGAAGGTAATTCTTTCCACATATCAACAATGAAAGCGCTTCCGGAAGTTCCAAATTAGAGACGGACACACTTTTTCCGACCGAATCAGATTTTTTTTAATAAATAATTTTGTCATTCCAAATAAAGTTATCTCACTCACTCTGTTAAAATTATTATAAAGTATTATCGCGCGCTCATAATTTACTCAAAATAAAGTACCATCAAGTCTTGTTGTGTTAAGCTGCTCAATGATATTCCTGCAGATTTCAATGCGTAGAATCAGTAAGCTAGAATTTTCTTAGTGTGGTGCCTCTGAAATAACTGTCTGCTAATTCAAGAAGGAGTCATCTAATCAATTTTAAAGATCGCGCGGCGACTGCTCCTGAGACGCGCCATTCACCATCATTGTCAGTCGAACGCGGCGCCGAGACAGGCGTCGATGCATTTATGACTGCTGTCGCTATGCTAGCCTCACTAGACATCATTAAACTTTCCTTCTACCTTTCTTTCTCTGTCTTTGCATTCTACACATCGATTAGGGTCAGATCAACGCTCCGCGATATCTTAATGGCTGTGGCGCGGCGTGGCTGAGCTCGAGGTCGTGGATTCGATCCCGGCAACGGAGACCTCATTTCGGTGGGGGTGAAATACAAGAACGCTCGCGCAATCAGACTTAGGTGCACGTAAAGAACCCCAAGTGGGTGAAATTAATCCGAAGTCGCTCCCTACGCTGTGCCTCATAATTACATCGTGTTTTGACGCCCAGACCCCAGTAATAATTTTTTTGTATTTTTTGGGATCAGGCAGAATAAATGCTTACATTTAGAATTCGATACCTTGGTTATAACCACGAGTGAGCACCTTTGTTTCACAGTGCATACAAATATTTTGATTTCAAAGCTATATGACGACAGTTGTTTTCGCAGTTAAAGGAATGTTCACGAAATTATAGTAACAGATATACTGGTTTTAATGTCTGGTTGCATTTTGTCAAGTCCGAAGGAAATGTACATCGAAGTAAAATTTACAGCAGTGAGCCATAAGCAAGTGCTGATCCAGCGTGTATCACACCACGCCTGGCGCTGAACTTAGGGATGAATCTTCGCTGTAAGCGGCTGTTCCGTAAACAAAAATAATTTAAAAAATTATCTAAAATACACATACCTAACAGCGTCCGTGAATTCTCCGTTGGTAGTTTAAGCGATCAGCAATGGATGGCTTAACGTCTCGTGACCACCGATATGCGTCGTGAGGTTTGAGCAAGGTAGCGTGCTGGAATATATGGCCCGAAACCTCTAGAAATTCGCAGTCCTCATCATGTGAACACCGCATAGCATGCTTCCCTGACTCTTTCCTCAGAGGCTCATAGCCCGCCTCTTTCTTTTTTTTTTATTCTTGTATTATCACGCACAATCACTCCCTCACTAATAACATCTTATTTCGAACATTTCTTTTTTCATAAGCACGCCATCTATACTCTAATTTGAATAACAACTTCACAACATACTGTGGAGGACCCATCGACGAAGATTGCCAATGCCAGTGAATAGTCGAACGCTTCTAGAAAAATATTCGCTTTAATTAAAGGAGCAATGCGTTAGACCGATGCCTAAGGACTGTGCGTTAGAACGCGTATATTTGTAGCACTGAGAACATTTAACTGGCACGTATGGTTTCATTGCTGCATTCCCATGAGAATAGGGTCGTTTACCAGCACAGCGGTATCGGTAGTCACCGGTGGGTATACATATAAGTCGGTTCGTCAAACGTGTAGTCTCTCCAGCGGCACCAGCGCCGGCGTGGAAGGCGACCGCCATCCTCCTCTCCCGCAGCCGCCACAATGGGGGAGGGCGGCGGGAGGAATGGAGGGGGTGCCCTTGCCATAATTTCACACAATTTTTATTTGTTGACATATGTATCTTCATCTGGTTTGTCGACGCTTGGTTGAATTCGTTTAGTTGCGTCGTCGGTGTGAATTAAATAAATAAATAGAGCCAGACGACCTTTTAGCAGCTTCCACGAGCAGCGCGTATAAGGCTTTATTTACCCCAGTAACGTTAATTGTTCGCATAACTGTACGCACACATTTTCGTCATTTTACTACAGCAGGGCAACTTGTTTTGTTGTTTTTGTAGTCAACTTTGTAGTTTTTGGACGCATTTATCAATCTGCCTTTAGGGTAAATAAATAAATAAATAAAGTTCTAGGATATGCACTGAGATGACCAGCCATATTATTCTTAATGTCATCTAACGAATGTTTTTGTGGTATTTTGGATGGCCGCATCGCAGCTCTGACATCAATGCGCTCTCCTTTCATGCACGCGTCCTACCTATGATTGCCATACATTGATGTTTCTATTACGCAGGAGCTCAAAGAAGCCTTTGCAGCCCATCCTCTCTACTTGACGGCTGCTGTTCCTTTGGAGGAGAACTACCTAGACGATGGCTACGACATTCCTAAAATGCAACGGTGAGTGCGTCTCTCTTCGATACCGTGCAAGAAAACGACGAATATCCAAGAACCGTACGGTACCTTTCTTTCATGCGGGATCAAAGCAAACGTGGCAAGAGTGCTGCTAAAAAGGTACAATTAAGCAAAATACTTTTTGCCGCGGCCAGACGTTATCTGATTTTTTTTTTCAGTGTCGTCAAATGAAATCTTAGTCAGGCTGGAAATTGCTTAAAGCTGATATTGACGCCTGTATTCCAAGGAATCGATCTTTCTCCTGGTCAGTGTAGCATCATTAGGGGAGACAACTTCCCTGCCTCAGGCCCATGCTTTAATAACCATTTGAATTCTATCCGACATATGCGTTATTACGCTTAGAAGAGAAGCCCTTCCTTGTATTGTCGCACAAGCTGGTCGGCATGAAATAATTTGCGAAAAATATGCGACCAGCAAGTGCCGTCTATTCCTATTCGCCATGCTTATCCACATTATCGCTCTGTGCTGCCACGCGTACTGCGCGCTAACACATAGTCACGAAAAATAATTGCTTCATTTTTCTCATTCAATGTTGCGCCCACCTTTTTATCGCGCGTCTTTTACTATAGTAGAAAAATTCTAGCAAGCCGAAAAAAAAGAATGATCATTCCACCAAGCAAAAAAAAAAAGTAAGAAGAAAGGATGGCAACTTTATTTTAAGTCATCAGCATGAAGGCTTTTTTCTTTTTTTTTTTAACTCCTTAGGGACACAACTGCCACATGTGTGACCCTGCACGGTCTGGCGATTCGTCGCATCTCGTAATACGTCGCCAGAAACGTCTTTTATTTTTTATTTTTTTATTTTTTGTGCTTACACTCTTCGTTGTGAGAATCTAAAAATAAAAGTTGCAGTTGCGTATTTTGCCGGTCCACGCGTAGGCATGAACGGGTTCTCGCCGAGAGGCGCATACGGGGTGCTATACCACCGGAAAGGGGAAGTCGCCACAGACTGCCGACTACCGATGACGAGAAAAAAAGAAGAGATAAAGCGAGGCAGATGTCATCAGCAAAATAAAATCTACCAACCATTGCAAAATGATATAAAAAGTGACGCATTTATTCTCGTGTTACGCAGACATGTCGACTGGTTCAACGTCCTTGCCTACGACCTGCGCGGGCCCTGGAACCGGTTCACGGACATGCACAGCATCCTTTACAAGAGGGCCGGAGACTCTCCCTACTTTCAAGACCTCACCATCGTAAGTGCACAGACAAGTACCAAGAGTTGAATAAAATTAGAAGAAAAAAACATCACGCATTATTATGCGTAACCGAGGGCGAACCGATAATTTTGTACAATTTTTTCGTAATATTTAAAAAACATAAATGAGTGGCAAAAATCATCTGCACTACACTCGTGTCGCAGAAATCGCGCAGTTACTGTGTGGTCATTATTTAGCTTTAACATTACGGCGTGCCACATCGTTGCTAATTCCTGTATGTTGCATTGAGGATATTAAATATATGTTTATTTTTCTTTGTCAGCATCGTGTGTCCTCCGGCGAGTAAAAAAAAAAAAAATTACACAGCGCCTTGTTTATCAATAGCTTCCTTTCTGAAAACTTATTTTGTATTTTTTATGATAATAGTGCCCCATTACATCCAGGTATATGTTCTGGCATGGTGTTACGCTCTTTTACTGCAGATATGCTATTAGTTAGAATGAACGCTGAAAAACGGCGGTAACAAAATGAAATTCAGATCCGCAGGTGTACGCGGCAGTCGCTTTCCTCGGGCGGCTCTCTGTCTCGCCTTATTTGCGCTGTTTCTTTTTTTTTTTTTCCACAAGGAAGCTCAACCAACTTTGACAAGTCACCTGACTGCTGCAGTGAAATGAATTAACAGGAAGCAAACTCTTTTCAACTTCTACAACTAATGTCTCACCTACCCACCTTTTACTTTTTCTGTGTACATTTACATGACGCTAAAAGAGAGATTGACGTCTTTGGGTTGCACCGGCCACTACCCGTCGCGGGAAAAAGAATATGTAACCACAAAATTCACCGCAAAACAATGACAACAGTCAAAAAGCAGGAGCACATACGAAGCTCTGCCACAAAATAAGCACGCACAAATATATAAAGATCTGCACTTCCGTAAATAAATAAAAGCACTAGAAACTGTCTGATAACACGCGATGACGTTTATAGTTTTGCAGACAAGTAGGCGAACGCAGTAAGACATATTTATCGCACATACGCACATACGTACATACAAACATTCATGCATTCATACACACACACACACATACATACATACATACTTACATACATACATACATACATACATACATACATACATACATACATACATACATACATACATACATACATACATACATACATACATACATACATACATACATACATACATACATACATACATACATACATACATACATGCATGCATACATACATACATACATACATACATACATACATACATACATACATACATACATACATACATACATACATACATACATACATACATACATACATACATACATACATACATACATACATACATACATACATACATACATACACACTACGTATGTACGAAAAAACACATAAGCTTAATCTTACATGACACATATATTATCTGTAGCATTCTGACGTTTTCCTTTGAGGACACGACGCTTTAACGTAGACCAAAGAAATCTGCATTTTCTTCGAAAATTCCTTGTTATTCTAAGCTGACTAAAGCTGCGTGTCGCTCTGCTCTTTGCAGGCCGAAGGTATGAAGCGGCTGGTCCGCATGGGTGCTCCAAAGCAGAAGCTAATGCTGGGCATCGCCTACTACGGCCGCACATATGTGCTTCGTGACCCCAAGAAGAACGGAGTCAAGGCACGCATCATATCCAATGCAAGAGCACAAGTAGGGCCTTATGTTGGATCTGACGAGCTCAAGGGTTACTACGAGGTGAGCGCACTTCTTGATTTCATCCTGCTGTCATATGTTATTTCTGAAGAGTTACGTTTATGATAAGTATTCTCGCTCCATTCCAACCTTTTGTCTCAAAGCAACAGCGTCGTACCAAACTCACTCATGAATCGACTCGCACAGGCTCACTGAGACTCTGATTGACCCGTGAGTCAGAGTCTCAGTGAGCAAGACGGGAAGGGGGGGGGGGGGGGGGGGGGTTAGCATGGGCCTGAGTGAGGCTGGCAGAGTAGAAGTTTTGGGATTCTGAACCCGAGTGAGCTGGCTGAGTAGAAGATTAGTGTGTCTTAGTCCGCGTGAAACCTTAAGCAAAAATATTGCGGCAAAACTCATCTCATGATGGCTATCGATGGTGACGCGAATAGCGATTGAGCAATGTAGCGACAGATCACATTGCTGACGTCACGTTAATTTAACGCGTGTAATGGATAATTATGAGACTTTCGCTGCATCGTCTATATGCATGTCGCAGTTACAATGATGACGATGAAACGACCGCGATGGCTGCCCGACGACGATATGACAGCGAAAGAAGCATGATGACGACTCTATAACGATGATGCAGTGACGACGATGGCATGATTGCGGCATGAGGACAATGGTATGGCGACGAGTGTATCATGACAATGGCGTGACGTTGATTGTATCACGAAACATACATGACGAAGACGGCATGCGGAGAGTCGCGGATGACGAAACTGGAGTGACAATGATGGCCCGACAATCGCCTGACAATATAGGCATGATAGCGGCTGTCTTACGATGACGGCATGACAAGGGCGGCATAATCACGATTGAACGACGAAAGTATGATTACAGCGCACGAAGAAAGATTGACGTCGATGGAACGAAGAAGGTGGTGTCGCGACGACTTCATGACAACAACGGCATGAAGTTACTGAAGTAATGAGAGTGATAAAACGACAGCGTCACGACGATGGCATGACTGGAGTCGGATGACAAAGCTGGATGCTGACGATGCAATGACCACGACAGCATCACGACCCTGAACACATACCAAGTTGCCCAAGCTATTAGGCAACTTGGACACCTTGGTCGGAGTAGAAAGAGTGACGACGGCAGCATGGAGAGAATCGGATCACGAAGCTGGAATGGTGACGATTGAACGAGCACGACGGCATCACTATGGCGGTGTGACGACAAATGCATGAAGAGTGTCTAACAAAGATGGCGTGAAGACGATGGCATGACGAGTGACGGATGACAAAGCCGGATTGACGGCGATGCAAAGATCCCGAAGACATCATGACCATGAGCCCATACCTAGTGACACGACCTATTAGACAGCTTTGGCCACTGGATAGGGATAGAAAGCTTGACGACAAGATGGCATGACGAAAGTAAGATATCCCGAAGCTGGAATGACGACACTGGAACGACCACGACGCATCACGACCAGGAGCACATACCCAGGGGCCCAAGGAGGTAGACAACTTGGGCAACTTGGTCGGCGTAAGAGGCTAGATAGATAGATAGATAGATAGATAGATAGATAGATAGATAGATAGATAGATAGATAGATAGATAGATAGATAGATAGATAGATAGATAGATAGATAGATAGATAGATAGATAGATAGATAGATAGATAGATAGATAGATAGATAGATAGATAGATAGATAGATAGATAGATAGATAGCGCCCACCAACGCCGCAGCGCGGAGCTCTTTGGTCGGCGCTCTCAGCCGGTGCCTTGGCGCCGGCTGTCGAAGTGAAAAGTGTCGAAGTGAAAAAGGGCGCAAGCTCGGCACGCGCAGTGTCGTTCGAAAAGCCAGCTACGCTGGTCGTCGCGGCTGCTCGGCTCGCCGCCTTCGCCCTTCTGATCAGGGACGACGGCACGACTCGTACAGCCGCCGTAACGTCCCTCCTACATTGGTGACCCGGGAGAACGCGCGTTCCACCGAGCGACACGCTGCCATGGCCACCTGGCCGGAGCCACAGTTTGACCCGCCTCTGCCGCCGTTCTCGTCCCGCTGCGTCGGCGTCTGGTTCGCGCAATTCGAGGCTGCTCTGGAGCTGAATACCATCTGGCTCCAGGAGTTCAAGTACGAGGTGCTATTTCACGCCCTGCCACTTAATCTCCAGCTCCGCCTCGGCGTTCCATCACCTGGCCCGCGCCCCTACGACGAGCTGCGGCAGTCTGTCCTAGACTTCTATGGCGCTGCTTACCTTGCCCTTCCAGAGGTTGAACGCACGGTGCGCGACTCTGTGCCAATGCCCTCCCGGCCAGCGCCAGACGCGTCTCCTTCAACGCCCGTAAGCTACCATCAGGCAAGCCGTCCTCCCTCGACTTGCCCCGATACCGTTTCGGCGACCACCCGATGCGCTACCGCACAGTCCCCGGCCTCCGGCTCTCTCCAGGGGTCTCTTTTGTGCGAGTACGCGCACAATGTCCTCGACACGACCATGATACCGGCCACGTCATCGCCTTGCTTCCCACCACCGAAGACACGCGACAGTGGTGCCATCGCCGACCCTAAACCGGCTCCTTGGCCGCACGCCATCGGGTCTGGCACCAACGACGTCGCTCCTGCCGTTCGGGCTTCTACCAACCCTTCTACCGACTACTCTGACATGTCGGACGTTGGAGGCTGGGGACAATCGTCGCGCGACGCTGATAGGGCAGAAAAACTGACACCATCATCTTGCGACGCGAGCCGTGATGCTGTCTCGTTCCCACCACCTCAACTTGTCCTTCGCGTCGTGCCCGCATTGGAGATCGCCTGCCAACATGACTCGGCTGCTCCTGCTCCAGCTGTCCCACATTTTCGCCAACCTTCACCAGTGCCGTCATCGAGCGTCGTCCGACGACGCCTTCCTGCCCGTCTCGAGCGCCACTCACGTCCAAGGCCGTTGACCGTGGTAAGACCGAGACTGCGGCCCGCGCGTCTTGGACCCTCTTATCGTGACGCGGGCGGTGTCGCGCGCAAAAGCTTGCAGCTTACGACGTCTACCGCGGGTCGGGCAAGACCGGACAAGCACGTGCACAAGCTGCATGCACCAGAACTCACGCACGAACGAGTTCGCGGCTTGTCGTGCCCACCAATACCAGCGCCCAGTACCCGTTCGTTTCGCCTGACCTCCGTGAACTACTGCAGAGGCGTCTACCTCCTCGCTCTCCGTGCCGGCGTGTTGTGTGCCGTGCGTCCGCACCGCCACTCGCAGCCTCGTCCACCGGAAGGACTTGGCTAGTCCCCTTCGCTTCAACGGATTCGAACTACTTGGACAGCCCACGGACCCTTCCTGCCCTTAGCAAACTTAATTTATCGCCGTTCCATCTGGGCGGGGGGGCCTGTAGCGCCCACCAACGCCGCAGCGCGGGGTGCTTTGGTCAGCGCTCTCAGCCGGTGCCTTGGCGCCGGCTGTCGAAGTGAAAAATAAAGAAGCGCAGCACGTGCTCGGGGCGCAAGCTCGGCACGCGCAGTGTCGTTCCAAAAGCCAGCCACGCTGGTCGTCGCAGCCCCGTCGCCCGGCTCGCCGCCTTCACCCTTTTGATCAGGAACGACGGCACGACTCGTACAGCAGCCGTCACATCTCTCCTACAAGTACAATAACGTATTACATGCTATACAACAATAAAAACTAAACACACAACAGTGCATATGATCAGGTATGCACAAACAATATTAAGAAAAATTAATGACACTTAGTGCATCAGCTTGTGGCACATAGTACAGCACTATAAGGTAACACAAACTGAAATCACGTGCCATTAATAAGAGTGTTGTTGATGGTGGGTCCGAAACTGCTCGCAGTCAGTCGCGCTTACCGCTCTCTCTGGCAGTTTATTCTATTTTCTCGCAGTTTGCAAAAAGAAAGAATATTTAGAACAATCCTTAGAAAGTCTACCCTCTTTCACGTACTTTGAATGTTTATTCCTTACTACCCGTGACGTTGTCTCGGTTATGTAGCGTTCCTTGTTTACCAGCACCATGTGATTCATAATGCTGTAAAAACGTCTCAGCCTTTTCTGTTTCCTTCGCATTTTAAGGGAAGGAAGGTTTGCCTTTTCATAAAGCGGTGACACCGAGTCTTGACTTGTCTTATGTCCACTGCCAGCTGTGCAAAAAGACGAATGCGCGAGCAGTGGCATGAGCGCGAGGGGCAGTATGGTAACGCTCGCATGATGAGCGGCATCAGAGCCAGCTAATGTGGGCCAGCTGAAGTGGCACGAGCGCGTTCGCACACCGAAGTTCAACCCAGGAACGGGCGCCTATGAGCTGCGCTTTGAAAAGGCAGTCAGTGTGAACACACTCGCAGAAGAATACGCGCAGTTGGGCTTTTTATTGCGATAGCAATTAAATGGACACTCCAAGCGTATTATCGTCGTCGCCGTGAGGTTCCGTATAAAGTCCAAGGGCGATAACATCGTCGCCGCGCGCCGTATTCTGCATGCGCGAGTAAAAGCGTGCGAGGGTGAGCTGGTGATTGCGCTCTATTTCGCGCACGCAATAGGGTGAAGCGGGAAGGAAGCGCGCCTTCTTCCAGTCGGGTGCAAGGCTCCCGAGGAAGGGGAAGGGAGCGCGTTTTACTCCGCGCCGCCCGAGCGACTACCGTGCTGCAACGCTCTGGGGGAGGGTAGGAAGAGGCCGCGTACTACGCCTTCAATATAATTAATAGCTTCAATATAATTTCCGTTGAATATACTCGTGAAGGAGAAGTAAGCTTTTACTGCCTCGTAATTCAGTGTAACTTGACTTTTGAATTCTTCGACATAGACTAAAGGTACAACCGAAAACTCTCCATTTTCGCTACGTAGGTGGCTATAGGTAGATGCTCGTCTAAAATGTGCCTGTAGGAGCGTGTGCTACAGGCGCGATAATTGAAATGTAACCGACTATGAGTAACTACCTAAGAGGTAACGACAAAATCAGGAAAGAAACAATTTATGATAACTCAAAGTGAAATAGGTTTCCAAGCGAAGTCAGCATGCCTTACAATGCGTAGTTATAAAGTGAGGTACATCAAGGAAGAATAAGTGTGCGCTTGCTGCGGTAAAGGAAACGATGGAACATGTTTTATTAGAATGTGAAAATATCTACCCGGCTGGTGGTTTAGGCTCCGCTGGCCTCCTTGAAGTCCTTGGGTTCAGGAATAGCAGGGGGAAAGTGAACAAGTCCGCAACAAAAATTAGTAAAAGGCGTTTGGAGGCTTGGTGGAAGAAAAGTGGAGCGACCACAAACAACGTAGGCGTAAAAAAAAAAAAAAAAAAGTTCCCAGAAGTAGTTCAGAACGTTTGGGGATGGAAGTTTTTCTCTGTGAAAAAATAAGCTAAGTAAGGCGTTAGGCAAAATGAGAAAGAGAGCTCGGTGGCGCAACCCACTGCCCCATTTGACGGGGACGCTCATGACATCCATCCATCTCCAAAGCGAGCATCATATAAATTAATGGTTGCTATGGCATGCAGCTGGTCTAATATGAGCGTTTCTGCTCACAAATGCTGCTGCTGCGCATGGTCAATTCTTAATGGGAAGCATTTACTTGCTCATACAAGTATATTGCGGTAGGGAGGTTCCTGTGTCGCTTTGTTCTAGGCCTCTTCCATGAAAAAAAGTTACGTGACCAATGGCTAACGAGGATCGCCGTGCACAAAATCCCGATGCTTTAGCCATTAAGCCACAAACGCATTTAGAATATTTAGCTTCTTAGTCGAACTAATGAACCTCATTATGATACAAACGTCCACAAGGATCAACCACTAAATGATAATTTTTACGTTCTTTCCTCCTTCTCTTCAGATTTGTCAAGATATCAAATCAGGTGGTTGGACACGGATGTTCGACAATGAGGCCAAGTGTCCTTACGCCTACCGTGGAGATCAGTGGGTCGGCTACGAAGACGAAGAAAGTGTTGCTAACAAGGTAGTTGAGCACGAACGCTGCTATCCGCACAGTTCATGAACTTGCATTCTCTTTCATGCATCAGTTATAAGAGATATGGCTTTCCAGAACGAAAGGAGAAAGAAGGTATCGCTATCATGTGTGAATATCACATGGCAGAACGTGTTTACTAAATTGGCAGGAAAAAAAGATACAAAGCAGCACTTCTAATGTCACTTACATTACAAAGCACATAAGGATGAAAGGCAGAGATAATTTTAAGTAAGCGGCCAATTTTACTTTCATTCCACCTGTGTTTAGCGTTCAAGTGATAGTGAGCCTCGAACTACAGTTATGATTGAGAAAATGTTATTTTAAATTGCATGCCAAACAACAAAAAACCTACTATTTCCTCTTTAGCACTTCTATTGAGTGATTAGTATATGTGTGAAAAATGTTTCCGTGGACGTAATACGTTGACGCCTCCAAACATATAAGTAAGCAATATTTCCTCAAGATTTCAATTTACAGACATTCCCATACCCCCCCCCCCCAAAAAAAAGGAACAGTTCCAAAGCTTTCCATTGAAATTGTATAACATTTATTTTATAATGAAAATGAATGAGTCTATATAAGTCTTAACCTTGACCGTAACCTGATGTATCAGTCATGCATGCTACAACTATAGAAGAACACAGAACCTACCTTGTTAAATCCTGATCAAACGTCGCTCTTTTTTCAGCCATTCTGTGCTAAACTCGTTTACGGCCTCGTCATCATTGCATAATTTACGGTATAATATATGCATAATGGCGATAGCATGCGCCTCACCCTACTGGGAGCTTCAGACGCCTCAACTGGCTATCATCCATCCCATTCAACAGATTTAATAATAATAGCAGCTGCTCCTGCATCCCAATATAAACAAAAATATATGCTCAGACTTATTCGAATTTTAAGACATAGTCAAATCCTTTGTCTAGAACGATTAAAAATGCAGCGCAATTACATTTCCATCCAACGTGATACTTGGTCAATGAAGTAGCAGCTCACGGTCTTCGGCAGTTGCCAATGAACATCATTGTTTACGCTCCACATTTTTTATATTGGCCTGCTTTACAGATGGACTTCATCTTGCGCGAGAAATACCGCGGAGTCATGGTGTTCAACAACGACCTGGACGACTTCCGTGGAGTGTGCGGCCCGAAGAACCCACTCATGACCGTAATCTTCAACAAGGTCGGCGAGAAGGCGCTCCGAGAGCTGGCCAACCAGATACAGTCTACATCTAACTGAAGAGCTCCACCTAAGGAGTAGTATTTATGTTTCCTTCATTCACTATACTCGCTTCACTGCTGTGAGCACAACAGTAATAAACTGTCGAGGTAAAGACAATTAAAGTACATGTCCTCGTTTTGCTCTCTCAGTGAAAACATGCGCTAGTGTATCATGCATGGTGACCAGAATGACCGGATAACTGCTGGCAGTGACTCCCTGAAGTGTCACCACTATCAGGCTTCAGTCACGAATCATGACAATTCACGTTATTTCATGTCACAATATATTCAAATTAGTATTTTCACAAGAGATCGCACCCAACATGATCACGGCAAGTCCAATGTTTTGATGCGTCCGTGTATACATTTTACCAGTTGCAAATAATTACAGCACTGAATTGTCATTTATCGCAAGAATAACTGCACATACGATACCTTGTTACAAGCACTCATCATTCAACCATATATATATATATATATATATATATATATATATATATATATATATATATTGACACGTATACATGTTTATCTTTCACCGGTGGCCGCTTTCCACCGGCTAACAAATGTTAAACGTTATCGCTCGGCGCAGGACGCGCCTGTGTCGGAGGTTTCTAGAACGTTATCGATGCTTCTTTCCGTTGCCTGTTTTCACAGACGCTTATGTTCTCTGATTGTGTGACCGACGCGAATTGTCGAGAACTTTCTGGAAGACACGCGGGCATCAGGGATTAATCTAGAACCTTCGATGACTCAGGTATAAAAGCCGACGCGTTTCGCCGCTGATCAGATTTTCGACGATCGCCGACTGTGTTCGCCGCTATCGTTGTGCTTTGAGTGTAGCTTGCTTTTGTGGGCACAGGTTCGCCCAATAAACAACCAGTTTCGTCATACAGTTTTGCGACTGTTTTCTTTACCGTCACTACTACGTGACATCTGGTGGAGGTGCTAGTGCGTTCATGCAGCGAACGCCCCCGCAAAGCCGCGACCCAAGCCCGAAACCGGAGGACGAGACCAACGTCGCCAAGGACCAGCGAGCTAGCCGTAGGCAGCAAGGACTTGTGCCGGAGTTCGGACTTCTTCCCGAAAAGACCACTGCAATCAAAGCCAAGTCAACGACCAGAATGGCAGCACCAGCGTCCCCCATCCTGCTGCAGCAACCTCGGGAGCCACCGACTTTTCGTGGATCATCGGCTGAAGACCCTGAAACCTGGCTGGAGACATATGAGAGGACCGCGACGTTCAACAAATGGAGCGACTGACGACAAGCTGCGCCATGTTTATTTCTCGCTTGAAGACGGCGCCAGAACCTGGTTCGAGAATAGGGAGCGTGCACTAACAACTTGGGACCTCTTCAGAGCCGCATTCCTGGACACCTTCACGAGCGTCGTCCGTAAAGAAAGAGCTGCAGCCTTGTTGGAAAACCGTGTACAGCTCCCGAATGAGAGCATCGGTATGTACACTGAAGAAATGACTCGATTATTCCGGCACGCCGACCCCGCTATGCCAGAAGACAAGAAAGTTCGCTTGCTCATGCGGGGAGTTAAGCAGGAGCTATTCGCCGGACTGGTGCGGAATCCACCAACGACAGTCCAAGACTTTCTCTCGGAGGCTACGACAATCGAGAAAGCACTGGACATGCGCAACCGGCAATACAATCGCCGTTCGACGCCACATTACGCCGAAGTCCAAGGACTCTCCCACGACCTACGAGACATCATCAGGGCGATAGTACGCGAAGAGTTGCAGAAGTTGCTACCGTCGTCGCAGCCTCAAGTTGCTTCCATCGCCGATATCGTGCGGGAGGAAATCCAGCAATCGCTAGGACTTCCCGAATCGCCGCAACCCGAGCCAGAAGCGCTGACATACGCCGCCGTCGCCCGTCGTCAAGGCCCCCCTCCGCGTTCGCGCCAGGGCCCCGTAACGCCGCAGTTCCGACGTCCACCACCGCCGCCGCCAGCACGCCCGCCCGTCGCCCAGCGCAGCTACCAGAGGAAGACGGACATTTGGCGCGCCCCCGACCACCGCCCGCTCTGCTATCACTGCGGGGAAGCCGGCCATGTCTACCGCCGATGCCCATACCGCGAGATGGGCCTACGAGGGTTCGCCGTCAACGCGCCGCGTCCAGTGCGGGGTGAACGACCGCGCGACATTGCCGACTACCTCGCCGGAGCCCAGTGGCAACCCCGACGACCCTCACGCTCGCCGTCACCAGGCCGCTACATCTCGCCGCATCGCCGTCAGTGCACCGGTCCCACCCGGGGCCGATCTCCGAGCCCTTACCCGGGAAACTAAAGGCAGCAGCCGATGGAGGTGCGGTTGCTGTACGACGCAATGCCGAAGATCCTCCGCCGACGACGACGACGATTCGCGAATCATTACGACGAGATATCAGCACGCCGCCTAGCAACAGCCTTGACAGCACTTCGCCGCCGCAAGAAGACCGGCTGACGCGACGTAGCAGCAGCGGAGCAAGCCGACGCAGCCGTGATCCGACGCCACGACTTAACCGTAATGCTAGACGACGATCTACCGACTTAGACGTGCTCATCGATGGTCATAACGTCACCGCTCTCGTCGACACTGGTGCCGACTATTCCGTCTTCAGTGGCGCGTTCGCCGCCAAGTTAAAGAAGGTGAAGACGGCCTGGCAAGGACCTGATATCCGGACAGCTGGAGGCCACCTAATAACGCCGGCTGGAATCTGCACAGCCCGAGTCACGGTAAACAACCGCACTTACCCGGCGAGCTTCGTAATCCTGCAGCACTGCTCCAGGGATGTCATCCTAGGCATGGACTTTCTAAACCAATACGGTGCAGTCATCGACTTAAGATCCAAGTCGATAACGCTTTCAACGCACAACGCGCTACCACCGGATACAAGCATAAGTTACCATGCCTTGAATGTGCTTGAAGAACAAGTCACCATTCCGCCTCGCTCCAGCGTAATGATTTCCGTCGGTACCGAAGTGCCTGCAGACATGGAGGGCATCATCGAGGGCGATCATCACCTACTGCTCGACCGTGAAATTTGCGTCGCTAGAGGCATAGCTGAGCTACGTGCAGGGAAAGCAAGGGTGATGCTCACGAACTTCAGCCCTGAATACAAGCACATTAACAAAGGCACCACGGTCGCCTACATCGACGAAATAGTACAAGCCAGCAGTGCTTTCGCCTTCACGGATTCCAGTGCACCTGCAACGACGACTATAATACCTGAGCCAACTTTCGACGTCAATCAGAACCTTCCCAGGCATAAGAAAGAACAACTAAAAGCTCTGCTCCTGCAATACAAGGACTGCTTCTCGTCGTCGTCAAAAGTTCGACAAACCCCTGTCGCCAAGCACCGCATCATCACCGACGAAAATGTCCGCCCACTCCGTCAGAGCCCGTACCGAGTTTCGGCGCGCGAACGTGAAGCCATAAGGCACCAAGTCGACGAAATGCTACGCGACGACATCATCCAGCCGTCCAAGAGTCCGTGGGCGTCCCCCGTGGTGTTAGTGAAGAAGAAGGATGGAACCCTACGTTTCTGCGTCGATTATCGTCGCCTCAACAAGATCACGAAGAAGGACGTATACCCCCTCCCACGGATTGACGACGCCTTGGATCGACTCTACAACGCAAAGTATTTTTCGTCGATGGACCTCAAAACCGGCTACTGGCAAATCGAAGTCGACGAGAGGGACCGGGAGAAGACTGCCTTTATAACACCAGACGGACTGTTCCAGTTCAAGGTCATGCCGTTTGGTCTTTGCTCGGCACCTGCGACTTTCCAACGCGTCATGGATACAGTACTGGCAGGCTTGAAATGGCAGACTTGCCTTGTCTATTTGGACGACGTCGTTGTGTTTGCCTCAAGCTTCGAAGAACACCTGCGGCGCCTTGAAACAGTTCTTCAAGCAATCAAAACCTCCGGACTCACGTTAAAGCCAGAAAAGTGCCGCTTCGCATATGAGGAGCTCTTGTTTTTGGGCCACGTAATCAACAAGTCCGGAGTGCGCCCCGACCCTCAGAAAACTGCGGCCATCTCCAACTTTCCTCCGCCCGCTGACAAGAAGGCAGTGCGTAGATTTCTTGGACTGTGCGCCTATTACAGGCGCTTCGTCAAGAATTTTTCACGGATCGCTGAGCCACTGACGTATCTCACGAAGGCCGACGTCGAGTTCAAGTGGGAGACGCCGCAAGTCGAAGCATTTGAAGAACTGAAGCGACGCCTGCAATCGCCGCCAATACTTGCGCATTTCGACGAAAACGCCGATACCGAAGTCCACACCGACGCAAGCAGCGTAGGACTCGGCGCCGTTCTTGTGCAGAGGACTGACGGACTAGAAAGGGTTGTAAGTTACGCTAGCCGGTCGCTATCGAAGGCGGAATCAAATTATTCCACAACAGAAAAGGAGTGCCTCGCCATCATCTGGGCTACATCAAAGTTTCGCCCCTACCTCTATGGCAGGCCCTTTAAAGTTGTGAGTGACCACCACGCCTTGTGTTGGCTAGCTAACTTGAAGGATCCTTCAGGTCGCCTCGCACGATGGAGTCTGAGACTTCAAGCATTCGACATCACCGTCGTTTACAAGTCCGGGCGAAAGCACTCTGACGCCGACTGCTTGTCTCGCGCCCCCGTCGAACCGCCGCCACAGGACGACCCGGATGACGACACTTTCTTGGGACCCATCAGTGCCGACGAATTCGCCGAACAACAGCGAGCCGACCCGGAACTAAGGAGCCTTGTAGACTACCTGGAAGGCAAGACCGTCATTGTGCCGAAGGTGTTCAGGCGAGGATTGGCGTCGTTTTTCTTGCAAAACGACATTCTTCTAAAGAAGAACTTCTCGCCTCTCCGAGCCAACTACCTCCTCGTGGTACCCTCAGCATTGCGTCCAGAGGTTCTGCAAGCTCTCCATGACGACCCAACGGCTGGACACCTCGGTTTTTCCCGCACGCTCGCGAGGATACAAGAAAAATACTACTGGCCTCGCCTCTCTGCCGACGTCGCCCATTACGTAAGGACATGCCGAGACTGTCAGCGACGCAAAACACCGCCGACAAGGCCAGCCGGACTTCTACAGCCGATCGAGCCACCTCGCCGACCGTTCCAGCAGATCGGGATGGACTTACTGGGGCCTTTTCCGACGTCGACGTCCGGGAATAAATGGATCGTCGTAGCTACGGACTACCTCACCCGCTACGCCGAAACAAAAGCCTTGCCCAAAGGTAGTGCCGCCGAGGTAGCCCGATTCTTCGTTGAGAACATCCTCCTGCGTCACGGTGCCCCAGAAGTCCTCATCACCGACAGAGGTACGGCCTTCACGGCTGAACTAACTCAAGCCATCCTGCGCTACAGCCAGACAAGCCATCGCCGGACCACCGCCTACCACCCGCAGACGAATGGCCTCACCGAGCGCCTAAATAAGACCATCGCCGACATGCTGGCAATGTACGTCGACGTCGAACACAAGACGTGGGATGCCATCCTTCCGTACGTGACCTTCGCATACAACACGGCCATGCAAGAAACGACGCACATGGCGCCGTTCAACCTGGTCTACGGAAGGAACCCGGCAACGACGCTTGACGCCATGCTACCGGACGTCACCGACGAAGAAAATCTCGACGTTGCCACCTATTTGCAGCGTGCCGAAGAAGGTCGACAGCTCGCCCGCTTGCGCATCAAGAACCAGCAGAGGACCGACAGCCGACACTACAATCTTCGACGACGCAACGTCGAGTACCAGCCCGGCGACCGTGTTTGGGTCTGGACTCCGATACGCCGACGAGGACTTAGCGAGAAACTGTTGCGTCGCTATTTCGGACCATATAAGATAATCCGACGTATTGGCGCACTGGACTATGAGGTCGTGCCAGACGGCATTTCGCAATCACAGCGGCGCCGGGCACGACCTGAAGTCATCCATGTGGTGCGTCTTAAACCTTTCTACGCCCGCTGACGACGTTAGGTACTTTGTTACTTTGTTATTGTTTTTTTGTTGTTTATAACGCATTGTTTTGTTTTCGCTTTCGTGCTTGTAGCATCGGGACGATGCTTTTTAAGGGGAGGGTATTGACACGTATACATGTTTATCTTTCACCGGTGGCCGCTTTCCACCGGCTAACAAATGTTAAACGTTATCGCTCGGCGCAGGACGCGCCTGTGTCGGAGGTTTCTAGAACGTTATCGATGCTTCTTTCCGTTGCCTGTTTTCACAGACGCTTATGTTATCTGATTGTGTGACCGACGCGAATTGTCGAGAACTTTCTGGAAGACACGCGGGCATCAGGGATTAATCTAGAACCTTCGATGACTCAGGTATAAAAGCCGACGCGTTTCGCCGCTGATCAGATTTTCGACGATCGCCGACTGTGTTCGCCGCTATCGTTGTGCTTTGAGTGTAGCTTGCTTTTGTGGGCACAGGTTCGCCCAATAAACAACCAGTTTCGTCATACAGTTTTGCGACTGTTTTCTTTACCGTCACTACTACGTGACAATATATATATATATATATATATATATATATATATATATTGTAATGAGGAGAAGCAGACAGACAATCGGCCTTCCGCCAGAACGCCTCGTTTACTTCTGCCTCTTCTTCTTCGCTCCGCTTCTCCCTTGGCTCTGCCGTGCACTTTTTCCTTACACTCGGCCACGCTGCTGAAGATAGCTCAGGCGATTGGGAGAGCGTGCTGGTGATACACATCTATAATCGACATAACTTGGGAATGGGAGTCGTCATCGTTAGGGTCGTCCTGTGCGCAACCAGCTTCTCTGGGGGTCGGCACTGAGTGTTGCGCTCGGGTCTCACTTGGCAAAGCACGGCACACTGCACAGCGGCTGGCCGCACCGATGCGCCATGCATACAGCGAAATCCTGTGCTCAACCATCGTGTGCCTCTTCGTGACATTGCCGTTGACTGGTCAAGGCTCACCATTGCACTCGGATCGGCGAAGCTCGACAATATGCCGACTGCTGCCGAGTCGTCTATGTCCGAACGCGGAGTCAAAAGCGATGCCTGGTCAGAGCCCGCGATATTGTCCGCGCTGGAACCAGGTAACAGCTGTTTCTGCACTTTAGTCTGTGGTATCTTGTTCGTATGATAAGAACGTTTAGGCGGCACGATAACGTCTTCGATAATTGCGGTCTCAACGATGCCAGCCGCCTGGGCACCCTTTAGCGAGACCTCACTCAGTGCGTAGAGAATGGTCGCACGTTCAGCCAACGGTTGCTGCGAAATCCCGAGGTGGGTCTCCGGCGGGTCCAGAAGTTTATCGCCTGCGCAATCCATAGACAGATCACGGTTGCGGACCGGTAGCTCCCCATCATCGCAGCTCGACGGACCCGCGATGCTCAGAGGCGTAGACGGCGGTCGCTCGTAAACTCTAACTTCGCTTCCGCCAACAGTTGTTATGGGTTGAACGGTTCTTCTGGAAAGCGTAAGCTTGGAGGCCGCCTGGCGGTGGGTCACAGCAAGAGCAGAGGTTTGCAGGACTATCCCCGCTGGCTGCTGGAAATCGCGGTGCCTCATCTCCGCCAGGCTGCTTTTCAAGCTGCCCGAGGTACCAGGGCCGGTGTCCACGGATAGTGCGGTCGTTGTGGTAGTCGTGGCAGCCGGTTCTACCACAAAGGAAGCATCTACGGCATACCTTGGTGGCTGAGGAGTCGAAGAAGTGCCGGGCATAATATTTTCGCCAAGGGAAGCGTGGACGGCGTTCCCAGGCAAGGCAGGTCCAAGACGGAGGGCCCGAAGCACTGTCCCACCGTCTTCGGTAGAGCCGACGACGACAGCCGGTGAGCCGGCACCTACGGCGGGGCAGCCTGCGGCTCTCCCTGTTGAGGCGTTGCTGGGCACACCTGCCGCAGGATCGAAGCGGTAGCTCTCCGGAGCGCCGTGCGCAGAACTGTGCTGATCGGACTCACCGCAGGCATAGGGAAGCGGGCCAAAAGCAGCTATCAGAGCTGCGCTCCATGCAGACCAGGAAAGCTGCTTGATGCCTTCATAGCTTTCCCATGCCTTGGCGGCACCGCATAGTCGTTGTGCTGCAACCAGCCATCTTGTGTGGTCGGGCCAGGCATGACGATCACCCAAGGCATTGATGTTGCGGAGCCAAAGGGTGACGTCGTCTGGAAAGCCGCGAAACGTTGGTATTTCCACGAACGCCGGCGGCAGGGAAGCGTGGACGGCGTTCCCAGGCAGGATGCAACCGCCGACGGACGCGAACGCGGTCGTCATATCCTGGAGCTGTTGTGTCAGCTCGGCGATGGCGTGGACGAGGGCATCAGTACATCCCTGTCCGAGAGCCGCCGAGGAGGCTTGGACGCCGTCCCCGGACGGTGCAGTGGGTACCTGCGACGGCAGGGTGGCGGGATCCATACCGGGGGAAGCGTGAACGGCGTTCCTGGGAAGGAGGGACCCGGCACGCCGAAGCACCGTGCGAGGAACACTGAAGGCTGGAACACCTTAAGGCAGGTTCATTGTAGACTGCGCCATTGTAATGAGGAGAAGCAGACAGACAATCGGCCTTCCGCCAGAACGCCTCGTTTACTTCTGCCTCTTCTTCTTCGCTCCGCTTCTCCCTTGGCTCTGCCGTGCACTTTTTCCTTACAATATATATATATATATATATATATATATATATATATATATATATGAGACCCTATCTGCACTCTTTACACAAAGCTATTTGTTATATAGCATTCCCACGTACTATTCTGAAGGCAGAGAAAAAGTTCCTTTCAAAAGCTCTAAGCATCTTTTCAAGCAATCTTAAGAGTAATATATAACTCTTACAATAACTAAGCCAACCAAGCCTACCAGCAGATTCAAAAAGATCCCGTGCAGTCTCCTTGCGGGTATATAGTTAATTCAGTTATTCGCTCGGTTATCATCCTAGAAACTCCTACAATAACAAGTAAACGCAGCAGTTTCTTGCGTAACAGATAGCGTAGATACCGTAGATATGCGTACATAGCGTAGATATGCGTGGATAGCCTACTTCACAAATCTGTTCTTTTATTCGGTAAAGGCATAGCACACATAGTCTGCTCTTGCAGTCCACTCACAAGAAAAATAACCACTCCTATGTCAGCAATGTAAGCACAACACAGACTATACCATGCCGTCAGCTGTACGACTCGTATTTGGTTCACGGAATATTTAACTTTCTGAGTGGCACTGGTGTCAACGCAATATTTTACTTAGCTTGTATGTCTCGTGTGGTGGTGTATTTTCTACGCGTTGTGTGTCTGTGACGTGCAGTGTGGCGTTTCCCTTAATGTGCCATCAAGAGTCTTCATACTATTCTAGAGCAACCTCTCAAGCATTCATTAAAGAGATTCACTCTGTCTTTCCTCTTGCTCCTTGATTTCGAAATCTTAATGCTTAATTTGTTGTATTGGGTTCTTTTTACACTTTCGTTTTGAAAGAAATTGAAAACATGTTTAAATTACGCCATGTTATTACCATGTTCACTCGAAGCAAATTCTTCCCCCGAACTGCTCTTTCACGTTCGTGTAATATCCTGGTGAGCGAGTAATGTTAACCTTTATCTAGATGCGTCACTCCACGCCAAATCAACCAGCGTTTCTTCAACCGTCACAGATATACTTGAAAAATTTAGACCATGTTTGTTGAAGTTGAAGAGTCATTTTCTCCCTTTATTTTTCTTCTAAAAATTTCCTAGCATTTTGGTAAAAAATTATTATTCTTGTCCAGCTGAGCTAGAAGGCACCAATCAATATTTTCTTTCCAGGGCGACATTGTGTGATCCTTACATTAAGATGGCGTGTATTTCAAGGCAATTAAGTGGTTTGAATGCCAAAATGGCCATTTTTGCAAATATTTGAACATATTCAGTGCTTTTGGCACCGCCCAAGCGAGTAAAATTGCTAAGTTTGAATTTTCCTTTCTTGCAACGCAGGAAGATCCAGAAGGCGCAGTATAAATAAAGAATATTTGAAGCTTTGAAGGTTCAGTAGATCACCTGAAAAATACAATGTTTCCAACTTTTCGCAAAACATTTCTTCTTCAAGGTCAAGAAAGTTACTTTGGTGTTCGGCCTAAAAATACCTATATAATTACATAGCCCTATGTGTCTCCTATGCATGTGAGAAGCTACAAAAAGGTATTGGTTTGTAAACACGAAAAAAAAATATTTTTTGAAATGTTCGTACGTGAATCGCGCCGACAGCATAAATATATGAAGCGGCGCCGTCTAGCAAGCAGAGATTGTTTATCAAATGAGCCCGAGAAGCGGTTCAACAAACTGTGACTGGCTTTTATTTATTCTCAGTACAAAAACAAGCGACGTCAAGAGCCGCAGCCTCGGTTCATAGATTTTTTTTTTCTTTGGATGAATGTCTGAGCACATCATCCCGATTTCGGCACATAAGGAACTTAATGGCCAAGCATGTTCAGGCCGCCGAACAGTGGTAACACGCAACACCAGAAGACTTTGTTCACGCTCGTGCAAGCTTTCAGTTGGAATTATGAAGGTGTTTTACCCTTGCATCGTCTTATGACATTCGGTAAATTCGCAATGCATGTGGATAAGTCGCACTTTATTACTGCAGTGCGACATGTCTTTTAAGATGCTTTGCGTGAACGATACCAGCGCTCCCCCTGGATTTACTGGCTACTTAAGAGCAATGATTTCTTTTTTTTTTTTTTTGCAAAATAGATGAAGCCTACCTTTTAACTCTGCAGGGCTCCCTGACAAATTTAGCACGTCTTGATATTTCATGTGCCATGGCTGTATGGCTCAACTGGCACACGCCAAGCACAAGCCACTTTGCGTTAGAGCGCGCATCTTTCGGCAGTAAAACACATACCATGACAGCGTTTCTCTGTCATCTGCGCTGCAGACGAATCCAGTTTTGTTGTCTGCATCGCCGGCTGGCAAGCTTGGGAGCCCTGCGGAGAAAAGCCAGTGCGGAAACAAAAATTTAAAAAATAATTCTTCATGTTTAAAAATAATACTTTTTGTAACTTCTCACATACATAGCAGACATGTAGAGCTATCTAATAATGTACCACCTATATTTTTAGGCTGACCACCAGAGCTACCTTTTTGACCTTGAACAAGAAGCTTTTTGCAAAAAAAAAAGAAAAACCTGGAATGTTACAGTTCTTTTTTTCTTTTTCAGGCTATGGGCTGAACCTCAAAGCATCAAATATTTTTCTGCTGTACTATGTCAACCGGGCTACCACTCTATATTTAATTTCTGCCTTCTGGGTGTTCCTGCGTTCCGAGGCAAAAATTCTAACTTTGCAATCTTACTTGCTTTTGCTGGTGCCAAAACTACTCGAAGTGTTCAAATACTGAAAAAAATGGCTATTTTGACGCTCACATCACTTTATTGTCTTGTCATACACACCATTTGAACGACTGGATCATACAATGTGCCATTGAAAAAAATTGGTGATTGAGGCCTTCTAGCTCAGTTGGGCAGGAAAAATAGATTGTTTCCAAAATGATACAAATTCTTGGGCAAAAATGGGCATTTTTTTCAGCTCTATGTGGGATGTTTCCAAAAACGCTGGTTTGGTTTGGCGCGGAATGGCCCTGTTACAAACGCTTATCCGAAAATAAAATAAACTAAAGCAAATCGCAGACATGTTTAACGTTCCACGGAAGGACATTTATCAGGTGGTAAGCCACGGACCGTGATCCCTCACAACGCCCAAGTAAGAGAAGCCAATGGTAGACGGCTTCTTTCTAGACGGGGGAGGGTAGATGTAGCGAGAGAAGAAGAAGAGGCGATGGAGGGCAGCTTCCCTCCGTGACGTGTCGCCTGGCTCGCAGGCATACCGAGTCGCAAGCCCCTTGGCAGACGCAGGTGCCCTTGAGGAGAAGAGGGGTCACATAAGCTCCGAAGCCGGTTGTGCAACGTTAGAAGCGGCAGCCTCTGCCCCTCTCCTCGACACACGTGTCGGTCGGCCTGACGCAGAGAGAGAAAAGCGAAAGATTACTCGATGAAAGGAAGGAGGACGCTCAGTGTTTACGACCGTCGTTTCGTCAACAAACGATATCATAATTGTTTCTCAATTATAGCACTACTTGTTTTCATGTACGAAATTTTAGTTCCTTTAAGTGCTTTCACCATCAACCTCGAGGCCTGCTCAGTACAATGGGACGTACTAGAGGTATGCAAAGCGACTATCTAGAATGCCACACATGTTTCCTGAAGCGTGGTGCTGTTTGCACTGCAAACGCGGTTATGTTACGGAACGGCGCTGGCCAGCAGTGATCCTTCTGATCGGCATTCTCCTACAGCCAACGTCAGCGGTGAGCAAAGGTAAGAAGCTTTCCGGCGCCACGTAGACAGCTTGCAAAAATGTACTATTTTGCTCAAATTCTGCTCAAGATTTTACTCAAAATGAAAAACTGATCGCATCGTGTACTCGTTATCAAAAGTTGAGACAGCAAGCCATGAGCGACAAGACTTGCCGCTAGGCCCTACTGTGCGATTCCTGTAACACAGGCCAAGCATTCAAAATGTTTCTGTGTGTGAGTAGTGGTGTCGGCATTGAAATTTTGCGGCTATATACAGTGGTCTAGACGTAGAACAAATGGTTTGCGTAGACACCAGCACGTGGTCCAATGACATCTCTGGTAGGGCCTGCAGTGCCTTCGTACCTTCGGAGGAAGAACATGCGTTGAAAACTTAATCGTCGGTTAACTCAGATATTAGCTCGTCTGTATACGAAAAACACTGATTACTCATTAACCAAACATTTACGTTATAGCGCGCACATAAACGAATGCCTAATAAATGTAAGACCATGAGCAACACAAGAACAGGGTGAGAGCAGGAGCTAACGTTTCGACAAGTGGATTTCTCTTTCCCATCGCATTCCCCGTGTTTTCCCATATATATATATATATATAAGGTACGACAAGAGAACTCGCTTATTGACCGGAGGACTGCCTGGCTTGTAGAAGACAGGGATGCATGAGAGCGTATACATTTAGCGCCCATAAATAGTCTACTATTCAGCTGCTTTAAAATATAAACTTGTTTTTTATTTCCCTATAGAAACTGAGAAACCACGTTCTATTGTCTGAAAATGCCTACAGCAATGCTACGTTACAACTCCAAAATATGTTAAAGGCAAAGTGTAGAACCCGTACTAAGGGGCAGGACTGGACCATATTTGATTGATTTATTGCTTTCTACGTGCTCTGCAATAAAACGAAAGGAAAATATTGCATGTTCCCGTTCCACAAATAAAATTTCGCGTATTTATTAAAATCTTCCTTACGCTCATCTGTCGTTTTATATTGCCACAGCTTATGAGAAAACGCGATGGAAAGCTAAACGCTACGAATGAAAGCCAGTACAGGTGAATCATATTGCTATGTACCAGTATTGAGGAAACAATCGCGACCACTTTTTTGTCATTGCAGGCTGAAGGAATGAAGTGACTTGTCCATATGGGTATGGTGTCCGGAGCATGTTGGTGCCACTGGTAACACAGGGGCAGACACTCTTGCTCGCGAGACTTCAATACGAGCAAGGAATGACACCCCAATCAGAAACAACAATCAAATACTAGCATGCAATGTCTTGGAACATCAACGTCGTTCTCACCAAGAACTCGCCGCGCCTAACCCGCAATTAACAGTGAAGGAGGTTCGGCTACACACAAAAATTCAGACAAACACCTACCCACATCTGGGGCGATGGCATGCCATCTGGCCAACCAGATATGCCAGTCAATGCCCCTGGTGTGGGGGGAGGCCATCCTTGCCCCATGGGACATGGGAGTGCCTAATCACGACCCCAAAATTCAAATTCACCCCGTTTAGCACAAAATTCCTTTAGGGAAGCCTTGGGCAGCCATCCTCGCCCGGACTGACCTGGAGACTCAATTGAGCCTCCTCGACCAAGCACGGCGCGTGGCGGTGGCCACTGGAGTCCTGGACTAAGGACCCACCCTCCGGCCCCCTTAACCCTATTTTTCCTAAATAAAGTTATTTCTCTCTCTCTCTCTCTGTCCGTATGGGCGCACCAAAACAGAAGCTGATGTTGGGCATATTGCTTTCTACGGGCGTTCACACGTGCTCCGAAATGCCGGGAATCACGAAGTCAAGGCACATATCAAGTTCGGCACACCAGCCAAAGCAGGGCGCTATGTCGGATCCATTGAGCTCAAGAGTTACTACGAGGCTATAGTTAAAAGCGATAGCTTTATAGTACCCTCATTCGATTTATTAGGCCCGGTGCATTACCCAGTGCACTTATGTCGGGATCGGTCCACGGACGACACCGTAGTCTTTATGGCTGCCAAGAATAATGCTCATGCGACGTTCGAAGAACTGACAGCATCATCCGCAATTTGGCTCTACAGATTGGCTGTGGCCTGACCGTTTGTCCTGCCTTGTTGTGCGGTGTTGATGAGAATTAATGTATAGTTGTGCTCTGTTTTCTTTTTCTTTTCGCTTTATTCTTTTCTGATATTCAAATAGGAGGCATGGTCTCCATTTAAAAAGACATGGTGCTACTATTCTTTGTATTTTAATGTCAGTAACAAAGAATAATATTATACTTGAAATAAGAGCGCAAAATAAGCGTGGAATAGAATATTTGGGTGCCGCAATAAGTAATTCACTGCTTTAGGACGAAATTGTCAGATAACGGCATATTTCAAGCTTACAAAACACAATTCAATTATAGGGACTTCTTAATGAGCATCTGTAAACCGCCTTTATAGCAATGCTTTAAATCTCATTAATAAATTCCATAAGAGATGCACTTTTTACGCGTGCCATTTTATTGCTTCCCTTTGAGCAGATATATATGGACCTCAAGTCTGGCACCTGGATCCGGGCATTTGACGATGAAGCGAAGTGTCCTTACACTTATAAGGGAGACCTGTAGATTGGTTATGAAGATGAAGAAAGTATTGGCCACAAGGTGAGATGAAAATCAAGACCGAAAATTAAAACGACATTTTCTCCAGCAACTTCCAACAATTCTATAGCAATCGCCTTGAAACATGGACATTGATCAAATAAGGTAGCAATGCTGACCTCAGTGCAGCCTGGATAATCACCTTGCATGCTACTGCAGGTGCTACGTAATAAATTTGATATACACTTTGATCACACAAACGCACAGACACGCACTTACGCCATAAATGTGTCCGCAATGTTTTGTTAAAGCTAATAATCGTAATAAGTAATTTATTCGCCGCTAAAGTTAAACAAAGTCTTGTTTTTTTATGGTGGTGCGGCCCCATCCTCGCAGCGATTCAACTTTGACCCTGATACTGAACGTCCGCACCACATCGTTAACATGTTGCTCAAGCAAAAAGAAAATGAGTGCTACCAGTTTAAACTACTTTGTAAGTGTAGGATTTTGTTTCTCGAAGACAGAGCGACTAAAGCCAATAGAGCCTGATCAACCAACCTGGGAAAACATGTGGAGGAAAATAACTTCCAGCCGAAGCCATCTCAGCGTGGTGTTCAACATTAGTCTTATTAGTAGGGAATCAATGTAGCTCAACACCGTATTGCCACCACCGAAATGCGTCAAGCCCTGATCTTCTCTCACCCTTCCTTCTGCACATGCAGTGTCATCTAGCGGCGGCACCGCGAAGTCCGCTCATGGTGCCTGTCTCTCTTTTCTGAATCTTGTCTAAATACATATTTAGAGAAGACTGTCTGACTATGGTTCGATCTCCCCAGCACCGGAGAAATTCTTAAGATTTGTTTTTGTCATTAAAGCACGACACACACCCAGTGGCAAACACTCAGTGTCCCTAGTTGGTGTGAAAGAGGTTAGCCGAGGACGAACATAAATTCACACCGTTAACTGACTATACTTCCCAAAGGATATTAATTACAGTAATAAGTAGTAGTCCCGTAGGAAATTTGACTTCTTGTTTGAAATTGATTAAAACAAGAGATTTGCGTTCTAAACCCTGTGACATGTGTATACGATGTATGCATCAGGTTATCGACTTTTCGAATCCTTGACGATGGACTTCATCCTGGATGAGGGTTACCAAGGTGTTATGGTGTTTAACGACGACCTGGACGATTTTCGTGACTATGCGGTCAAAAAATCCGCTAATAAATATCATATTCGGCAAGGTCGGACAAAATACACTGCGGAAGATGCAGAACGGAAGGGAGCAACAAGAGTTCGACACTGAAGGCTGTTCGAACATCCTGAAATACAACGACGGATGCTGCTGCTAGTAGCGGCTCTTCGCAGCGTATGTTCTTCAAGGATTGAAAATTAAACAGCGAAAGTGTGAACTAAAACCACATTTTTGTTTCACGCTCAATGCTTGAATTTTAACGCCTTCGGTAAATCGCCATTGTCCTCTGGTGGCGTGAATCCAATGGGAGTAAAGTATGTCTCCTTGGAAAATTGAGCCTCGAAGGCCTACTGTCAGGGAACCATGCTCTAGAATGGATATTCCACAAAGCCGCGTTAATGAGGAAGTCAGAGCTGTTATATGCAAGAAAAAACTCATTCTCAGCGCATCACAAACGTGCTCCTCGCTCATTTTTCACTCCCGTGAAAAATGCCTGGAGTGTTCACGTTCAAAATTTTTAATGTGCAATACTATACGGCTGAGACAAAAAATGTATAAGTAAAAGAAGTATTGGGGAAATTTGTAAGCCTTTCTAAGCAAACAATTTATTGCACATGCTGAAATTCTGGCGTTGGAAAGAGACCCTCGTTTACGTACCGATAACAGTGGCAAGTAACTCCTTTTTTCAAGCGAATCTTGTATACGCTAGCCTGCGCCGGCGATGTAACGCTAAAGAAAGCCGCTGCTCTCAGGGCTGCACAGATGGTCGGCAAGCGCTCGTGCTCGGCACGCGCTCGTACCACTGCTTCCGCGTTCGTCGTTGTCGTCTGCTTACAGAGCTGGTTGCGTTGCCCGTCCTGCGGGCGGACCTCCACTCTAGCACACATGCTCTGGGAATGCGGGTCGAGATAACCAAAGTTCAGCAAGGAGGAGTGAGACTCGCTTCTGCGTAGCCCCGCTCTAGACAAGGAAATCCTGGCTGTTCGGCATGCCCACGACCGGGCCAGGGGGCTAGACCTGCTGGTCCCGACGTGGGAATTGCCGGGTACGTGACGAGTTGCATTCTCGCCGGACCTCCAATAAAGTTCTTTCACTCACTCACTCATTCACTCACTCACTAATCATTCCAGCGTCGAATTTCACTTCTCTTCTGTCGTCGTAATGGGGAGACCACGTTTGCGGGGGTATGAGCCATTGCTTAAGGGGGAGCCATTCATTGTCTTACGTAACGGACAGATTTAATTTTGAAGAAATTTTATTGAAATCCATCCAGAATGAACGCGCTCGGGAAAGGGCTCGTCGTCGACGTGCCGATTCTAGCGTGAGGGCTTCCAAAGCCCAAGCGAAAAGGTCAGCGTAGAGCCGCGGACCCCGAGTTGAGGGAGCGAGATGTTGAGGCCAAACGTCAGCGAAGAGCCGCCGACCCCGAGTTGCGGGAGCGCGATGCTGAGGCCAAACGTCAGCGTCATCTAGCCCTCGAAGAATCCGACAACGGTGGTGCATGCCTCGGCAACGCTAGCGCCAACTTCCCCGGTGCGACGGCCAGGTTTCAACGCGAGCTTCTCAACCGGAACTTCAGAGCCAGCTGCAGTGCGTGTGACCGGTTGTGGTTCGAGCACAACGTGGTACTCGTCAGTGCAATTCGTTCGCAGGAACACTGAAGAAACTCACGACAAGCTTCGCTTACCCCCATTTCCTCGACAGGGGAAGGGCTACAAATTTTTGTTTCTGCTAGCCATATATTATTGCACTGATAGTACATTACGCATCAAAGTTTGTCTGGGCCAAGATTAACCACATAAAGCCAATAGACAACGAAGCCAAGGAAAGCCTCGGGGAAATTAAGTGTAGTTGAAATTGTAATGTAGAAAATAATAAAGAAAAGGGAAATGAAAGTGGACGAAAAGATAACTTGTCGCCGGCCACGGTGGTTCTGAGTGGCGCTGGCTAACACTCCTAGGGCTAGATCTAGTAAACATAAATACCCAAGTTAGTGGACGAATTGATGGCCGTCGCCGTAGCACAATTGGTAGTTCAACGCACGCGTAATGCGGAGGTTACGGGTTCGGTTCCCGCCGGCGACAAGTTACCTTTTCGTCCACTTTCCATTTCCCTTTTCTTCATTATTTTCTACATTCCAATTTTAACTACACTTAATTTCCCTGATGCTTTCCTTGGCTTCGTTGTCTGTTGGCTTTATGTGGTTATGACTAATAAAATCGAGCCCCTCGGTGCCCATTCTTCTTTCGTGGGCCAAGATTAAGTCCCTTTTAGCCGTAAAATATGACAAATATGACAAATTATGCCTTCTGACGCGCTTCCAGTGATGTATTGAAGAATAAGCTTTAAAGGAGCCGTCAATGAGCTATGAGAAAAGATACGGCTGTATTAGCAAATATATAGCACGTAACATGCTGCGCAGAGCTTTATTTTAATTTATGATGGTGCCTCATTGTTATAAACGATAAAGTATTTTAGCATTCGGCCTATACCCATGTTTGGGCCCCGCTCTGTGCCGTCAGGACTTCGAGTGCTTGCACGGGAGATCACGCTGTCTCTATGGTGCACACCAAGCGGCCAGACCAACCGGAGCAATCGTCAATACCACCTGCCGTATTTGATGCACCTCTGTATGCCAACTGGACTCCACCGAAGAGAGACCACTATGCTTTATCGCTTATGGCTAGGGGTGGCATTCACTAAATCTAACTCATTTCTGATTGGAATGGCCGACAACGCTCTTTGCAATGCCTGTCTTTGCGAGGAGACGCTAGAACACATTCTGTGCGACTGTCCTGAATATAATGTTCAGAGACAGTCCCTGGCGTCCCTTCTAGCGCACCTTGACAACAGACCAATGTCAGTTGAAGTGACTCCACATGTCGTCGACAGAAGACATCGCAGCTGAAAGCGACGAAGGGACTACTTAGGTTTTTAAAAGAAACGGGCTTGGACAAGCCGCTGTGACAGTGATGTCACGTACCACGCAAAAGTAACGGACTGTGACTGACGATGTGTGTGCTGTGTTGTGTGCTCTCTCTCTCTCCTCCCCATCTTTCATTCCCCCTCATCCCGCTTCCATGTGTAGGGTAGGAAACCGGTTGTGCTGAACTGGTTAACCTCCCTGCCTTTCCTTGCTCCACTCTTTCCTTCCTTCCTCTGTACCGTCACTACGCCACACGGCTTTTAGGCGGTGTTTGCCTGCGCTGTCAATGTGTTCAGTGCTGAAATCTTACGAAAATTTCTGTAACAGATCAGATCTTGAATGTGCTGCCCTGTCAGAAAACTTATTCAAGAAAGTACGGTGGTTACGGCATAACGTCCATAAGGCATAATTTACGGCATGGTGACTGTATTGCAGTCACCATGCATGGTGACTGTATCTCACAACCAGTGCGGGGTCTAACTAAGCGGCTCGTGGACCTTAGATCACCATATAAGGTTCTTGTCCTGAATATTCAATTTAAAACAAAATGACTGTCCACTCCTAGTGTTTCTTTTTCGTGTTTTTATTTATAATTTTTTTGCGCAGAAACAAAACTCACAACCTATTTATGCTAATTACAAGTGTTCTACAATGGTTACTATCGATCATCAATTGTTGCTTGAATTACAAAGTATCGCGCTCCTCGATTTTCTTCCTTCTTCTCGTTCATTGCGAGGGTCTCGCGAGGGTCTCGACAAAGGCAGGTTTCATGCCTTCAGGTAGCAAACGAAGGTTTATTGGCCAGCCTGCCTGCTCCTGGAAGTTCACGTACTACATGGCAACAACGGTAGAAACGATGTGCCCCATCCCAAGTCATGACCCTGCGTGGCTCGGACTAACACAACCAGGGTCAGATCTTGTAGACATTCTAAATACCTAAGAGTGTGGACGTGCGAACAGCCGTCGCCTTACATATATCGTAAGAGCATCGCGCGTGTAATGCGGGGTTGCGGCGCGGATTCCATCGAGGACATGTTGTTGTTTTTTTTTCCTCCTGTTTTTTTTTTTTCGTTACCTTATCATTTCTACATTTTAGTTAAAGCAACAAATAATTTACCATATGCTTTCCTTGCATCCATTATCTATTGGCTTCATATGGTTGTGGCTAACAAAAGACTGGAGCTATTGGTTTCCCCCCTCCGCGCCCCCGTTCTTATCGGCTTATCTTTGGTATGATTTGGATCAAAGAAGTTTTGTGCTCTGAGTTTTGTCTGGCTGTTACTTTGCTACCTTAAGAGCGGAATAACTCCAACATAAAGATCTATTATTATTCTTTAGCGTGATATTTTTGTAAATAATTGAGTATTGCAGTAGAATACCATTTTAGAGAAAAGCAAGCGCGTAGAATGTCAGCAATTTAGATAGTTTTTTTTTTGGTACAACGAGAATTAATGATGGCGTCGCAATTGATGAAATCGTATACCGATCAAAGGGCTTCGTTTGGCCGCTTGATGCTTTATAGCAGAAACCATATCATTACAAAAGCTTCTCTCCAAACTTCAAGTGAATAAATGTCTATTTTGTTTTAACCAAATCAGGACTCGTTTATGTTCTTTGTAGAGATCAATTTTCGTGAATGGTACTCCCTATTATGGACACTGGATGCAGTCATTCTTATATCCCGTGTTCTTTTTCAGGTATAATGTCTAGTTTAGTCACTTCAATATTTTCACAATACTTTCGAAGTGTTTCAAGTGAATTCACTTTAAAAGCCGGAGCCTAAACAGCATAAACACATAAGCGTCTCAACGGAGCATTCGAACAATGACCAATGAAAAGATTGTTCGGACCACAAGATGCGAAATTAAAAAGCACGTTCATTGTTGCAAGAACGGTCGGCGGGAAGCAGGCAGTATGACTTGAAATGAATACAAATGTATCCAGCATCTGTGTTTCACAGAGACACAGTGAAAAACGAGTCGGTTCACTGAATTGTATTTAGTTTTTCTATAGTAATTCTTCTCGTGTCTTCCGTTCTTTCTAGTGCCTGCATATTCGTCTTCTAAAACTCGCATAAACATATGCACATTTTCGAAACTAAAATGTTCCGTACGGCAGGACGACAGACTAATGGACCCTCTGCAGTGTCTAATCGAAGGCACACAAAGCTGCGACACCACGAACCAAACCACCACGCACGCTTGCGGAAAGCCGTCCTTGGGTGTGTTCCAATTATGGCCAGCGTTATAGATAGTCTACGTTGACAGTCGAGTAAACAGCTTCAAGCCCAAGTAACGAAACGCATCTGGAAGTTCTCTCCGACATGACGCCACCTGCACGGACAAGGAAAAGCAAAGAAAAACACATGTTATAACTACTTCGTTAACTTTTTTTCCGAATCTATGCAAAACACAACGCAGCTTACATTAAGCGCAGAAGAAAGTGTGACTAGGGTTTGTGGACCATAGATGACATTCCCGTCGAGTTTCGAAGCATTTTGATCAGCCGCCATTTTGCTTCTACAGCAAAGTAGCCTGCATTGTTTTTTTACTTCGATGCTGCCTTCGCGAAACTGTACGTTTTGTCGACTTCGTCAAAACAAGGAACAAGAATTTCATCACGCAGAGAAATAATAAATACAAAGTTCGCTAAAATAACTTACGTCGAGACAACATAACGCAAAAACATGAACAGGATATTGAAATGAACGCAATGAATGCGAGCGCCGCGTGTGCCTATACGGATTTACGGAAGCGTGTTTTGATCTTAACGACGGGACCTTCCTCAAACGTTCAGCCATCGTCTCTTGGCGCCAGAAAACCAAAGACACGAATAGAGAAGGAAATGGGCTCGAGTGGCAGACATGTATAGAACACCCGATTCGGAGAAATCTCCTCGAATCACCGTGACGTCGTACTGCGTGCGAGCAAAATGTTGAGGTTTGGCTGGCGGCGTTGCACGAGCTTCTCAGACATATATAGCTGCCTGCGCTCCAGAGCCGGTTGTGCAACCTCAGACGGGGTAATCTCCACCGGCGCCGCTGCTGCCGCACGTGTCAGCTGGCTTCGTTCAGACAGCATGATGTCACGGCCGTTGCCTAGCAGAGAAAACGAGCCTTAGAACGAAAGAGCCACACGCTGGTGTTTACGGCTATCGTTTACAGAACATCGCCAAGTGGCCGCTCTCTATCATCGCGGCGTGTTCTTTTTCGTTGTTTTGGTGAGCGTGAACGCGAACGGGTGCAACTCTGAATAGCTGCGTGGTTCGTGATTAAGGAAGGCTATCGCGCCGGGCAAACAATCTATCAGAATTGGAATATGCGAGAAGTGTTGCGCGGATTCCGGGACTCTTCATTCTGCCATCCTGACAGCGTAGCAAACACTCGGCGTCTTCGCACTTCGGTGCTGATCCTCCTGCTCACCTTTCTTCAAGCGGCGTCAGCGGTGACCAATGGTAATGTACATTTATTCAACGCTCAGCAAAATGTTAAGCGAACATCCACCTAGAACTCGCAAGTGGGGATCGTGTATATGTTTGCTTTTCTTGCACAGATGGACGATTATTTTAGGCGTGAGGACATCAAAACTGCAGCCCTCATTCGAAATGTTTTCTTCGTATAGGATAAATATGGCATCGTATACAATCGTCTTAGGGTAAATTTTTTTATAACTCTAACATTTTTCGCCTTAGACAGTGGGCAGGATTTTACTTTAGATAACAAAGAAAGATATTTCACTGTTGTATTTGCGTCCAAACACATTTTTTTTATTTATTTATTGATACTGCGATCTTATACAAGACCTTAGCAGGGTGGGCTTACAATACACAAGTAAAGGTCCGTTGGAAACAGCCAACGTAATTCCAAAAGTAATCATAAATCCATTCATAAATAAATCATAAGTCAAGATTCAGGAAAATAAATGCAAAAACATCAGACACAATTGCAACACAATGATATAATGTAGTATAAACGATGTTAAGAAATTACAGATAGCTTTCAAACATTTGCAGTGACGTTTGTGATATTGCATCATTAGTAAGATTATTCCAATCTGTAATCGTTCTGGGGAAATAAGAATACTTATAGGAGTTAACTGTAGCGTTTAATGGTGTCACTGTAAAATCGTGCCGTTGTCTTGTGTTATGTCCAGAGGAGTACGATATAATGTTGTATGTGTTAAGATTGTATTTATGTGCTAACATAAAGGTGGCTATACTGTTCATGGGGCGCTATGAGGAAACGATGGCTCCTCAAACTATGTTTTCGTGCGTTCTTTAAGCAAAGGTGCACTTGACTTGTGTTAGCGTGTGTAACTTATCCAGCTATGCACCTCAAAATGGTCACAATTAAAACCGTCGTCACGTTTCTTCATCTTGACTATAATGTGACGCCATACAGTCATACACTATAGCCAATCGCTCTGACATGTTTGGACAACATTCATCAAGAAAATGTATCTAAAACATTCTATAGTGTCGACTGATTACGTGTTGTAATTCTTCAGTCGTAGCCTCAGAGGTAGTCGTTTAGCTTCGGCAAGTAAACCATTTGATTGTCCGGGTTGTGCAAGGTTCAGTATTGCTCAAGATTTGATCAAGTATTGCTCAAGTAGTCACTCAATGATCTTTCTCCAGCTGAGCCATCAGTCGAGATGATGCCTCAGCTGGAGTGATTTGGTGATCGCACGTTCACCAAAGGCAAAGCAAAAAAGTGCATTTGACAGCAGTGTTGATTTATAAATATATTAGCTCTACACTACATAGATCACCTTTGTTGTTCAGTTCCCAGCGGCAGGAAGGTCTTTGACCGACTATTCAGCAAGTCACAGTTGCTCATTAAAAAAAAGGCACCGACGATTACGATGCTCCTTAATGCGAATTTTGAGCCCAGCTGTTTAGGCGTTAATTTTTAAATTACCGATATGTTGTGGCAAAGAATTTCATTTTGAACTACAGAGTCCTCTCGGCGGCGGTGCTGCGCATCTGCTAGGGCAGCTCGCTTAGCAGCAGCGGCAGAAGAAGCACTTCCAGCGGTTGCGTCATTCATTGTTCAGAAAGAAAGCGTGAACACGGAAAGGCGTGTCTTCGCGCAGCGCGCATTCTCTAGCGGCGGCGGCGCAGGCGAAGTAGTGCATGGGCAGTACGACCGAAGCCAACTTCAGAGCTTTGTTTGGTCGCATGCCTTGGTCGCCGCCGGCACTCCGTTTCCTCCTCACCCTTTCACCATACACTCCTCCTCCACTTTCATTTTCGTGCTCTCTTCACTCTCGCCGTCTTTCATCCACGAACCGCGTTCGCTCTTTCATCCTTCTCTGTGCTGGTTCGCTCGGTTACGAGGAACAACGCGGACGCCGACGCTCGCCGCTGGAACGGGCGCCTAAGAGCAGCGCTCTAAATGGGACGTCTACCTCCCTTGAGATTGCAAATATCGGAGCCGACGCTGACCTTGATTGAGAGAACAACCGTCCTTAACTGTGCGTTAACGTAACACACCACCTTCGTCGGCAAGTAGGTACGCCAAGCTCTTCGTGACCTCTTTGTGGACACTACTGCGCATCACTTGAGCACTTCAATTTAGAATTTTCAGCTTTAAGCTGTTGTCGCTCGAACTGAAATCAGCAATTCGATACGAGGCTCACAAAGCTGTACTATACTGAAATATTCACAACCACGGGACTAGACTCTCGGCTGTAGTGCTCGTGCTCTGCGTGTTATGTGATGTGTTGTTGAGTGCCTTCCTCTTCTCTTTTTCCTTTTGTTTCTCATTTTCAAGTGAGTGGGTGTAGTTCCATATTGAGGAGAACATTTCCAATGCTTGCTTTTTTTTTCTATTTGTGTTTTGTATGTTTACATGTATGGTAATCATGCCTAAGAAGTTTTTACATAGTTAAAGAAAGGGAGCTTGAGGATCTTCCTTCCGCCAGACATGTTTTCTCTATCGTCCAATAATATCTTGGCCGCCGTCGCCTCCGTAATAAAGCATTCTTCTGTCATCTCCTTGCACCCTCACTTCATTGCTTACACTCACCTTTGCGCTTGCTTTGTCTCCAACTCCAAGGAAACAGTGTAACTGTTTTACTTTGTTTTATTATATTGGTGTTAAATCCTTGGCCTGCTACGGGCACTCCTATTCTATGCACGCTACCAAGCAATGGTCTGTTTGCATAGGCCCACTACCTGGCAGACGAGTTAAATAATTGCTCCCAACGCTCACATGATCTGCGGGCCGCATGCTGTTCAAAGCGCATACCGCTGGAAGCGATCTCACATGCAGATTCTAAAACGTTACTTTGCAAGTCTGTGAAATCACTCCTTAGCAGGGCACTCATTTGTCATGGCTCCAAAGTCTTTTTCAGGCATTGGCCTTTTGTGCGGAGCTCGTAGCCTGCGCCTTGGTTTATATGTATTATAATTGTATCAATAGGAAATCAGCGTAATAATTAACTGCAAGAGCAGTTGGCGGGGCCAACGCCTCCAACTTATCCTATGTAGAAATTATCAGGTATAAGACCTACTAAGAAATATACACTGTGTGTAATGTAGTTTTACCAGCGTGATTGATAGCCAAGAGAACATAAAATTCTACTCTAAAGTAAAACTCGTGTAAATTGAAGTTACTGATCATCATTCCTAATTCAGGCATCCGGAAGAACACAGAGCTTAAAGTATGCTATGATCATCAATTCTGCAAAGCGACAATGTTTTTGCAGCACGGACGTAAACTCTCGCAGACTGAGGCTCCAATAGCGATTTTGTTTCTGCATGACAGAGGGCTCATGCAACGGCGGGTACAGCTCTATCGAAGGCGTCACTGCAGCCAGATATTGGATAAACCGACTACGACGCAGTTCAGGAAAGAATTGCGAGCTTGTGCGTGAGTTCACCGGCTCTGCAGGATGGTTGTGTAGCAACGTCTCTTGTAAATTTTCTTCTCTCTTTGATCTGCAAACGGAGTGACACTTTTAATATAGGTTAACTGGGCGCCATAAGCCTCCTTGATCAGTACAAAGATATAACGCTCTATGCGGAGGACACCGTCTGTCGGTTGTTCATGCAATTAGCGGTATTATTCCTGGAGAACTAAAGTACTGGTTAATGAATGATAATAAGAAAAGCCCAACTTATAAAAGCAGTCGGATTGTCTTCAAGTTAAAAAAAAGGTTTATGTGCGTGTAATGTGGTCATCGATTCAAATGCTGTCGGAATTACCGATAGAATTTAATGAGTGCGTGTCAAATATAAACATTCAATTTTACGACGTCTGTAGGAACGAGCACACATTCCGGTGGCCCCAAGTTGCTCTTTTTACCTTTTCAAAATGCTAAAGGCCTACGCAGGGAACGCAACGTTTCTGTCAAAACAAAAAAAAAGGATGTATGGTTCATTATTTTATTCTTTTTTCTTCATTTTCCAATTGCGCCTATTTTAATGCGGCACTTTGCTGAAAAATAGAAATATAATAAGTAAACAGAGAAAGACACAGAGCACATGCACACTCGTGATGAGAGCCGTTCATTGCACAGGATACCAGTTAACACTATAGTCAGTGCAAGAAGTCCGCAGTTTTTTTTTTTTGTGTTTAAGAATTGTTACGATGCATTCCTAGTCCTTTGCTGCGATGGCTAATAAGATCGCTATTCTAAAGTATCTTGCCCTATAATGTCCCTGCAATAACGCCACCAACTAAAATGTGGCTCACACTTCTATATTTCGTGGCTTCTGCACGCAAACGTGCGTCATTAGCCACAAGCAGCGGACGCCGCTTGACAATATGTGTGGAACTTCGCACGGCACAGTTAATCGATGCTTCGTAATAAAATCCCATTTTCTCCTCAAGTTATGCAACGTTACAAGAAACACGTGGGAGCTAATAGATGGCAAATGTTGTTTGCGAATGCGTATACGTCTACGGCAGTACTGCCGATTCTTGTACAGCCCACCACTCCGCGATAATAGCAAAGATGCTGAACCCAGGCAGTCTATCAAACCAGAACACGAAACAACCATCCACCGAAATTGAACCAGAGCTGTAATTATTGCTACCAGACTGAAACGACGCCTAAATTGTAAATAGCGAAGGCACCATTTCGCCGAACAATAATCAAAATGGTTAAAGAAGAGGAGCTGTCTCTAAACGAACATAAATTTATCCGGAGCTTTCCACTACCGAGTCTCTTCAAACCCACCATGCAGTTTGAAGACGTTCAACCTAACAAACGAACTGAAGCCTAATAATTCCCCGCACGGTATTGTAGTGGCTATAGGCTTGCGCTGCTTTGCTTGAGGTTGTGGGTTCGGTCCCTGCCGCTGTGGTAGCATTTTGTTGGGGGCGAAACGCAAGAACGCCTGTGTGCTTAGATTTAAGGGTGCACGCTAAAGAACACCAGATGGTCTAAATTAATCAGAAGTCCTCCACTACGGCGTGACTCAATAAGATACTGCGTTTCGGCATGTAAAACGCCAAAATGTATATACAATACTTATTAAGACGTATCTGAAACTTTTCTTAAATCTTCCTTTTCTTCTTTTTTTTCGTTTTTTTCGATGGCAGGTCGCGATGCCACTGAGGGAGTCAACATACCTCGTAACAAATTCGAAGTTCCCGTGGTGTGCTACTACTACGGCTGGGCCAGCCGACGCCCAAGCCCCGCGGACTACCACATTGAAGATGTGCCGCTTGACATGTGTACATTTGTCGTTCTCGCCTTCGCTGGCATTGATGAAGAGACCTACGAGATCAAAAGTATGATTCCGGAATACGATGACGACGAACGTGAGTCTCACCTTCCTTTTATGAGCCTGGGAGTGTCAAACGTTTGCGCGATGGGACTGCGGAGAGAAACTGGAGTTGCTGTCATCGAGTTCGCAAGAGCACTTATTTGGTTTATTGGCGCAGAACATCATGTGCTTTTCCATTTACTTCGTGAACTACGAAAAATAAGACTGGTTCTCATGACACATATGCGCTATTCCGGAACCTATTATTTGTCATAACGCTCATTACATTGATAAAAACTGAAGAAAACCAGCATATTATAATGTTGCCCCGTAGGTAAAATGGGTGGGAAACATTTTGCCCCTGCACGCTGACATGGACAATTTATATTGGCTTCTTGACTCACCCATCTTCCCGCAGCACATGCGAAATTTCTAGAAGTGTTCCAAGATCAATCAACCTCTAAGGGCACTTCAGTTTAACTAACTAAAGCAACCGGCTTCTCGATTCTAATGTCATAAAATAAACAGCGACATTTCGGAGTGTTTACTCATAACCAGACAATGGCACGCGTCTATGCGGTGAAATCACGATGTCGCTACGTAAAGAGCAATGATTCTATCTGTATAATTTAGTCGCGTGTTAGAAAAAATGTGAAAGAACCGTTACCAGCGCTTGCTTCACCACAGTACTTCTATAGGTGTGTGTGTGTGTGCTTTGTGCTTGCTTATGGTACAGGGAAGTACCTCAGCTTCACTGACCTCAAGAACCGTCACTTGTACCTGAAGACGATGCTGGCCGTCGGTGGTTGGGACCTGGGAGGCGAGGTGTTCTCCAACATGGTCAGCAGGCCTGAAAGACGGGCTGCCTTTGTCGAGAGTGCCGTCAGCTGGATGCGCGCCCACGAGTTCGACGGCCTCGAGATCTTGTGGAAATATCCGGGATACGAAAGGCGCGGCGGCAAGCCATGGGACAAGCGCAACTTCGTGCTACTGCTCAAGGTGCTGGTGGTGATAATGCATAGGATCTTGCTTATCCCGTTTAAAACATTGTATACGGTTGTTGCTGTATACCACTAGCCTTCGTATGCATCCCCCACATGCGCAACCAGGAGGGGGGGGGCGTACCCCGGGCGGCTTACGTCCGTATAATATATACGAGTCACGGTAACGATGAGTCACGTTAAGAAATTGCTGGGGCGACGTTTCCCACAGCGCCCTTTCTAATAACAAGAAATAAGTCATAGCGCACACAATTCTCATCCCACACAACCCCTACCACATAGCTGCATTCGGTAATAAGTAAAAAAGAATACGTAAACATAAGAAATATACTGCAATATCACAGTCCCCATACGCGATACTAGTAGTTCATTCAAATTTCCATAATGATAGGGTCTTCTTTTTTTTCTTTTTTTTTCTTTTTGTCGATGTCGTCAGAGAGATTTTACTTACATGAAAGGCAGGGAGGTCGGCTTGAGTTGTTGCGCTCTAGCCTGATAATCTGCACTGGGCAAAATGGAAGGGAATCAAAAAATCAATGATGATGAGAAGAGAAGGAGTGGACTCGTGTGAGTACATCACACAATGGCCCTGCTAAAGCCGCACGTCCAAGTCCGCCTCAAAATGACGATGATGTTATCACTGTTATTTTGCTGCTATGAGCCCTTTTCTGGTGCCCATTGTTAAAATGTACAATCAAAGGACTTCGTACAAGTAAAATGACTATTATTGGCTTGTGGGTCAACCTTTGTATTCCGACTAAACAACAAAAATACCTTGGTTATTCTGCGGAAAACAAGCAAAATATGGTAAGCACATTAGGGGCAAGTTGCGAGCGCTCACCGTGACTAAGTTGTCGTAATAACAACGTTCAAATAAACGTAAAAAATAGTTATTATCTAAAAATAGCAGCCTTAAAGAACGCGAACAAAAATAGAAGTTCCATTGGCCAACAATGCAGTCTATCAATATATCGCAGCACACCATCACTTTTAGGCAGGTATGATTCACAAGCAAGTGATACAAGGTGTAACGAAGGAAATTTTCTCGAGCATCTTATTGTATTCATTATGGTATTATTATAATACAAACTCGCATAAGGTGCTCAATTTTGATACACTGCAACTCATTCTACAACCGCCACTTTTTTTCCTAATCTGTGAATACCAACAAGGGCGCCCATAAAAGTATACATACATGCATTTTATTTTACGGGGGCTCTCCTCGCTTCGTATAAAGGAGTACCCCAATATGCGCCTTCGACGCATGTTGAAGAATATATAAACGATTATAAATGCCTGTCCCCTTTGCTTATAAATAGTGTGTCCGTCTTTCCTAATGTTTTTTTTTTTTTTACCATGATTGTGAGCAATTCTTTTCCAACTCTCTGTGCTTATGAGATGAAATTACGTCGCTTCGCCCAGCCCCTACAAGAGGCAGCAATGTTTTATAGCTCTTCTTGAAATGCATAGTAAGTGCAGTAAATGTACAGTATGGTTCAGGCGACGCCGGTGACTACTAATCTCGGTGTATAACACTGAACTTTTGGTAAACTGCGCAGGCGGTTTACCACATCGTGTCTGCTCGAGCTCACAGCTTTTCATGTACCAACGAAGCGCATTATTATTATTATTATTATTATTATTATTATTATTATTATTATTATTATTATTATTATTATTATTATTATTATTATTATTATTATTATTATTATTATTATTATTATTATTATTATTATTATTATTACCAAACAAATGGAAGTGCAGATTTTTAATACGAAAACATTTGATCATTTGATTACACAGTTTGACTGGGGGCAAATCACTGGGGATTCTAACTATACTGGAGTGTATGAAAAATTTTGTGAGCAGCTAAAGAAGTTTGAGCTTTCTAGTGTGTATACAGTAACTAAAAAACAAAGGAAAGATTACGCCTGGTTTACGGCTGACATAATGAGAGCTATTTCCTACGGAGATTGGTTATGGAAAAAGAGCAAGCGTGCGCCGAAAAACAAAGAATTGAAAACGGAATATAAGATTGCGAGAAATAGGGTCGTTGCTCTCTTGAGATCAGCAAAACGGCGGTATTTTTTAGGTAGATTCAATCAAGCATACAAAAATTCGGCAAAAACATGGGCTTTAATAAATAATCTCCGAGGCAATAGTGTCGCGCCTACAAAGTTCCTATAATCTTTTTCAGATAGGCCAGATATAGTGGTAGATAAGTTCAATCAATTTTTCACACGTTTTTCTAATACTGCGCAGTCGCAGAGACACACTTGCTCACTCAAACAAACGGTCGAAGCATCTGCTTTTTTGCCTACGTTGACGAAAGAAGACTTGAGGAGAATAATTTTCAGTTTTTGAACTAGTAAACAACCACGTATAGAAGGGGTGGCTGTTGCCACACTAAGAAGAAATTTTGACACATTAGCAGACATACTACTTTTTATGATTAATGGTTTTATAAACACCGCACCAATTCCAGAAACATTAAAACCGCAATTGTAAAGCCGCTGTATAAAACTGGGAAAAAAGATGATGTGGAAAATTATAGGCCTATCTCCATTTTGTCTATACTCTCCCAAATACTGGAAAAGTTTCTGTTTGATTGTATAACTTCCTTCTTAAAGAAATTTTCTGTACTAACACCAAGACAGTTCGGATTTATTGCTGAGCGAAGTACTATAACACTGTTAGAAGAGTTTACCGATGATATATGTTCTGCTCTAGATAAGAACCTGTATAGTTGCGCTTTGTTTTTGGATTTGGCAAAAGTATTTGAAACTGTTAACCATGACATTTTATTTGAAAAGTTGTTTCGTTTGGGTTTCAGGTGACCCTTTTTTGATCTTCTCTATAATTATCTGCATGACAGGTCCCAGGTGGTCATGGGTAGTAAAGAAATTGTTAGAAATAGGAGATATATTACAGCTGGTGTTCCCCAAGGATCGGTGTTGTCACCGCTGTTATTCAATTTATTTATGAACGACTTTCCCTCGATAATCAGAAAAGCGACGGTGTATCAATATGCAGATGATACGGTCCTACTCACACGCCACATACGTTATGAGGAAGCTATTAACACTCTGCAGAGTGCAGTTCATAAGGTCATGCAATGGTTTGAAGAAAATTGTGTAGATATAAATGCTAAGAAAAGCAAACTCATGTCCTTTCGAAGTCCATTAAAAACTCAAAACATAAACTTACCAATATTTTTACATGATGAACAATGTAATTCATGTACATGTACTGCTATAGAATATGTAGAGACATTCAAATACCTGGGTATAACGTTCCACAGCGGCATGTCATGGCAATATCATATGGCATTTTTATGTGGTAAACTAAGGAGTGTTGCATATCTACTTTTTAACATAAAGGGTTTAGTACCTGTACCAATCAAGAAAATCATAGTTCACGCACTAGCATACGGTGTGCTGAGGTATGGCATAACAATTTTCGCCTTTTGTTCAGAGAGATGGAAAAATCGGATTGATACATTACTAAAAAATATTTTTTTAAATGTGGCATATGGTACTGCACTAAACTCCACTAATATATTTCATGAATTGGGATTTTGCACTTTCGAGGATTTGTTTATCAGGACGGTTATTATTCGCCATAATTGGAGTGATGAATTTAAAGAGGCATACATTGCTCCTCGATTGTTGAGAGAAAAAAAAAACGTTTTAGAATACCCTATTCTGCTACTAAGTATGGAGAATCTAGAAGAATAGTATACATCCCAAAAATATTTAATGATTTGTCTGATGAATTCTTTTCTGCAACTTCAAAGAAACAGTTGAAGAAATTATTGTCGAAATGTTGAATTATTGTTCCCATTCGCTATTGCAATTATTTATGCTTTTGTATCTTTCTTTGCAATGTCATTGTCTCTTAACATGTAATTACTACCAACTATTTGTCTGAAAGATGTTTAAAAATGAGTTAATATGTAAATATGTAACCACATCGCTGTACCGACTCTGCCGGGCCTAGTCACACAAGTCCTCATGGACTTAGACAGGCCCGTTTCCTTGTATTGCTATTGGATGTGTATCAATAAATTATTATTATTATTATAATTATTATTATTATTATTATTATTATTATTATTATTATTATTATTATTATTATTATTATTATTATTATTATTATTATTATTATTATTATTATTATTGTGCAATACCTCGCCATACCTCTTTTTTTATACTCACACAACAAACATTTATGTAATGGCTTTCCAATAGAGTATGTGGATTCTATAAAGTACCTCGGATTATTTATTGATAATGACCTTTCCTGGCACAGCCATTTAACGGACATCTGTACTAGACTCGGGAGTTTTGCGCGTTTGTTATTTGATATAAAAATTACCAGGGGTCCCTCATGCTACAACTAAGACGATTGAAGGCGAAAGCCCGAGCGCCGTTAACCTAATGACACGACGACCACTTTTTTCATAGTCGACTTCACTCCGAACCCATATTTAGCAAATTTTGCAAGTCATCCTTATTTCACCAAACTCGGACCGTGACTCCGTACTTATTCTTGCTGAGTCATCGTCACTCTTCACTCTTCCGACCCACTTTTTCAAGGTCACTTCAAACGAGACATATAAGGCTTTTGCCTCGAATTCTTTTCTTCCAATGTCGGCTAAAAGAATGGTCATGCACTCGCTCGCGTACGGTGTTTCGAGGTACGGTACAACCGTTCTTGCATTTTCTTCTGTTCGTTGGTAGTGCAAAATAGATGCTATTTTAAAGTGTGTTCTAAAAAGTGCCGATTACCATTCTCCTGTGGCGTGCAGTGCAGATCTGTTTTCGTCTTTGTTTGCCTTCCTTTAATTCACTGTTTGTGCGAACAGTGTCTCGCGCTACTTTTGGAACTCCGATTTCAGACGTGCCTACACTGCGCCTCAATCACTCCGAAAAGTTCCTCGTTTTATTGTGCCCGTTGCGCTACAAGCTATGGCAAAGCTAGAAGGTGTGTTTGTGTTCCCCGAATTTTCAACGAACTCCAAGACGATATACTCACTGCGACCTAGAAGCGCACCCTACGGAATATGTTCAATCATCTTTGACTCGTGTAATACTGTCTTTTTGTTTTCGGCTGTTACATCATTTTTCTGGTATATTATCACGCAGTGTTTGTTCTGTTTCTGTCTCGTTCACTAGGTAGCGATGAGGGATTTCAATCCTGTTCCATGTCCTCTATAATTTTTTCGTTGCCCATGTTGTCGGGTCCTGTCGTGCAAGCCTCTCTGTGGCTTTGACAGATCCGATATATCAATGTACAAACTCAAGATGGCAATAAAAATTATTATTTATTTATTTATTTATTTATTTATTTATTTATTTATTTATTTATTTATTTATTTATTTATTTATTTATTTATTTATTTATTTATTTATTTATTGTGGTACAAGTATTTATGCAATGCATACGTACATTACTTTGCCAGGAGCTGAAAGAAGCCTTCGCTCCGTACCCTCTCTACTTGACAGCCGCTGTTCCACTGGAAGAAAACTACCTCGACGGTGGCTACGACATCGCTAACATGGAGAAGTGAGTGAAAATTTGCAGGCCTTTACGAATGCAGACAATTGAGAAGTACTTGTGGCAAAAAAAAAAAAAAAACGAGGGGGTACAGATAGTCTGCGGCTGTCACGAGGCTGCTTAGGCGTCTGGAAACCCGAGACGCTCGTAATATGCTTATATCACGTTAGTTGCTATCTTTGACTCTGAAGGAACATTGAAATGTATTTTCCTGCACATTACTATATAGCTCGAGCATAGCGCGCACGACAGCCCTCGGCGTGTAGCAAAAAATTCCCTTTTAAATGAGCGTACGCAAAACATGATGAGCACGAGCAACTCGGACCGACTATGGTACGGCGTTCGCAAGCCTGTTGAGATCGTTGTACTAAAGCACCGTAATGTCCAGGTAACTGCAACCATGCGCATTTCTCAGGAAGCAGCAGAGAGCAGCGAGCCAGCTTTAATGCATGCCACGAAGTGGGAGTATTATCAACAGCCACGTGAATCCACGTGTAGTCCTCAATACTTGCTGCGGATAAAATCATTGGTTGAAATTAGGTCAAAGGCAGTGAGTGTGTACAAATATATTAACATCTCGCACAGCACTTTGCTCTATAGAACAAGATGGCGCTTTAGGTGGCGCGCCGCACTTTGCCTCAGCGAATGCGCATGAATACGAAACCGTTACCGTTTCTGACCTGTTACGAGACTTGTACACGTCACAGAAAAAAATGTAGCTGATTACCCTTACAATTACTTCATTCAAAAATGGAATTGAATACAGTCACTAATTACTGCCCCTCAAAATTGACAAATTACTAAAAAGTAATCGATTACTCCTACGTTACTTTCATCCGGACTTTTAATGACATTGCACAGATACTGTAAAAAGAATGAGCTGGCCTAGAACATTCATCGCGTCCTCTGCAGCGCTTCATCCATTGCTTACCTTTACAAACACTAGGCTATATGCGACACTCCGTAAGCAGTCTTTCCCGCATAGTTAACTTGCCCTAACCAAGATGACCGCGTTCCAGCTAGTATTACTGTTATACATGAGGCAGGTTTTCAAAACTAGGATGGTGTGAGGGAGGGAAGGAAGAAGGAATGGTTTCAGCAGCCCCGCATGTCAATTTAAACCTTAGTAAAATTCAAACCCGAAGACCAGCATTGTGGTTCGGCCAAATAGGCGAGCATGAAAGCTCACATGCATAATTTCAACATCTCATATTGCTTTTAAAAATTTTCATCGGTCATCTTCCCAGATATTTGTCGCGAGGACATTAGCAGCGACACTTAAAACTCGCTCAGTGAGCAGGGTGGGGACTAACACCTTGCAAACAAGGTTGTTGTTACTCAGAGCCTGATTCCACTGTAACGCGCAACGTTCATTGCTGCTGGGACTAGAAGAAGACGTTTCCGTTTGGGCCAATGAACAAGCTCTAAAATAGTCCGTAGGTGATAAGTCGGCATTAACGTCCCAAGTGGCCTTTGCTATTGAGACATGTCAGCACCGGTTTCATTGGTCAGCGAACATCTGCTGGAGTCGTTAACATGAGGAAACAAATACTGAACTCCCGGGTAAGCCTGTCTCCACATGCGCATCCACGAGGCTGTTGCATGGCACAACCTCGGGCGTTGTACTGTAGTTCCCGACATATTCAGGTTCCCAAAATTGCGTCACCTGTTACAGCTTGTCTCGCCAATAAGGTAACTAATTACCCGTAATTGAATTGTTGAAATTTATTCAATTATAGGGACCCTTAACGAATAAAATATATAATCGGTAAGTTACAGAACTAACACAAAATGTTACCGATTAAAAGTAATTATTTACATGCAATTCGTTACGTGTAGGTCTGCCTGCGACGGTGCGACCAGCTGACGGAAATGCAATTGGGTGTTCACTGCAAAATGTGGAACAGTAGAAAGAAGATGTGTGCAGCAGTTGGCTGCAAAAATAGGGATTGACGTTTTAAGGAAGGGAATGAATCTGCGTCACCAAGTCCACGGACTGCTGCTACGTAAGGACTGCTTGTGTTGCCAGCCCTTCGAGATGCACAGTTTTCCTCGAGGATAAAAAATCTCACTCTACCGCGAGCTCCAAAGAAAGTACTTCAACCCCGGAACGTCGTCACGAATGAGTACTGCTCATTACACAGCAACAAAGGGAGTAGCACCGCTTCCTGGCACAGTCAGTTTTTCGCGCTTTATCTATACACATCCACCCCAACTCACACTATATTACCAACGTACCAAGAATAAGTGAATGGGCGCACACTTGAATCAATGCCCCGAAACATGGGTGACAGCGAATGCACTAATAGAACACGAATGTTCCAAAGCGAACGTTTCCAGATGATCCACAGAGAAGGCATATGCGAGGCAAAGATTGCAACTAGAACAAGATCTACGCTCCATTGATTCTCACCGACCTTTCTCGCTCGCAAAATTTCTGGGCCCATGACCATCGAAAATTGCTCAGCGAAACGCATTGAGCGCATTTGAACATTTTTTTTTTCGAAGACACAGGCATCCTTAACAGTTACTGGTTATCGCACTGAATAGCCACACAGTGTAACTACCATTTGCTTGTATTATTTGTAATTATTATCGCTTGTATATCACGTGTTATACTCTTCTGTATTCTCTGTAATCTCATCTGTTTACATGCTCATCACAGTTTACAACGCGGCTGCTTGTGCGTGTTTGTGACTTGTGTTCCCCTTTCCCCTTCCTCCGATGTAGGGTAGCCAACCGGACGTTATATTCTGGTTAACCTCCATGCCTTATGCTTTTCTCTTTCCTCCTCCTTGTTTATAAACTCATTGAGGTGTGACTTGTCTTTGCCTTTTATATTTATATGTTTGTGTTTCTATAGGACTGTGTACTTTGGATTTATGTGCCTGTGACGTTGTTTCTTTTCATTTTCTCACTACCTATATTTTTTTATATTGTTGCTTCTGTTATGCGAAAAGCAGTAGCCGTCACCTTTATGGGGTGACTACATCTATTTTATTTTATTTTCATTTCAATAAGAAAAAGGCAAGTGACTAGCGATAATACTTCTTTCCTACAAGCTATTGCAAAGTACAGAACATCTACTTTCCAAGCCTTCTGCGCGGCACGAATAATGTACCGCAACTGAGCACCTCCGTGACCGATTAGGCAGTAAATAAACAATCAGATAGCGATCGCACCTATAAATGTTGCCGAGTCAGAAACATGACAAGCAATTGCTTCAAAGTGTTTGCCAAGTAAGAACGAAGAGCAAAACACACTGATCCTGATTTAATTCATAAGCGCGAACTTTGGACCACTTGGAATACAATTCTAGCCCCGCTTTAAGCACAGTCACTCCATACGCTCCTCGCACTGTTTATACTAGGCGTAATGAGCACCGAAAATGCTTACGTGATATCTGAGTTTGTATGTCAAAGCTGTGTGTCGTCCACCCAATCACCGTCCACTATATCCGCCGAAACAAGGGTTTGCTGAGACGCACCGGCGTCATGCACATTGTTGTGCCTGAAAGTCCCTCGGGACAAAGAATGCTTCACTGGCAGACATGCTGCTGTGAAGTGCTGTTGCACGCTTCGTCATGTTCTCGAGGCCAAGAAGCTGGAGACTAATTCAGCGTCACCTGGGGCGAATGAACGAGCAATTGTCTCGTATCTTCGGCAGTTCGATCGCCCAGAGCTGATGGGCGAGACGATTTCTGGGACCCCAGGCTACAATTAGTCATCAGCCTCGTGCGGCGCTAGAGCGACAACGTCGCTCTTGGAGTGTTTCCGGGAAGCACCAGTGCCCGCCCGAACTACGACGAGGCCCGGCGCCGACGACGACGCGCAAGCCAGGAGCCTCCCCCCCCCCCCCCCCCTTCCAAGACGGCAGCGGCCGCCGCCTTCCCTGGAAACGGCGGATTAATTTCGCGAAGGCCAGACTCCGGACCCTGTCAAACTGACCATCACGTCGAGAATTCCCGTGGGAACTCCGTCAACGTTTCATTCCCAAGTTAACACCTGTTGCCCTGTGTGCGGGGGCGATCAGGCGACATTGGAGACGGAGCCCGGCGGGAAACGATGCCACACCATGGGCGGGAGACTACGAACTGATCGAAGATTGTGATTGGCCTAAAAGAACTTCAGTGAACTCCCTCAACGAGTGAAAGGGTGAAATTGGCTGGATTAAAACGGGGAGCCTGAGTGTTGTGAAAGACGCTCGACCATGTAGACGCTCCACCATGTAGGCGCTGAGACATGTAAGCGCTCGGACATGCAACGACTTCGCATGTAGTAAGCTCCGATAATCATGGAGCCCTTGTTTGAAAATATGTATATAAAACGCTGTTCTCAACTCTCTGGATATCTCCTTCTCCCGGCACTTGGCACGACACCACACATGGATCAATCGTGGCCGCTCGGACCCTCGGACTTCGCAACACCATCCATCCCTTGTAAACACGGAGGTTACGGGTGTTGCTGAGGCAAGCAATGGACGCGTTACCACGTGATCAAACATGGCGGCACCCATGGAATCGACGTGAAAAGGGCCTCCACCAGATGGCTGTAACTGAAGCTGAGCTCTAGGCTAATCGTCCCAGACTTTGTTTACCGTGGCTGCTGCTCGGATACTGCTGCAGTTTCGCCGCGAGAGCACTACCATGCGACAGCACTCATTAGCGAATAGGTTTATATTTATTTCCATTTGTACTTCCCCTACAGATGTGCCGGTTGCTGACTCTGTTCACTGTCGAATTACGCAGTGAATATACGCCTTCAAGTGAATAATTTATTTGTTATCATAAATGAATTATGCGCATAATTACGCATCTTTCCAATTTGCTGGGCAGGTACGTAATCGCTGTGCTGCAAAACGCGTTGCAGTAGATGCACAGTTTTATAGCATTCAATGGCCGCTTCATGAATGCTTCGCTTCGCGCAGATTTCACAATTTGCGTTGCATAATTTTTATACTTTCTTGCTACGACCTATAATCTAGAAATGATCTTTCACGAACAAGCAACATATCTAGTAAGAATGGGTGGGGACTGAGCGAAAACACAAAAACTGTATCATAACGAACATTTCCCAGTTACTTGCGTCCTCTTGTGCAGGTATGTTGACTGGTTCAATGTCCTTGCGTATGACCTCCGGGGTACCTGGAACCGGTTCACCGACGTGCACAGCATCCTATACAAGAGAGCAAATGACCCGCCATACTTCCGAGACCTTACCATCGTGAGTAGGCCAGTATATAAAAAAAACTGATGGTGAATCCAGCAGAGAAACAGCAAGTATGTATATATAGAATATATTCCTGGCTTTTACACAAATTTGATAAATGTTGAGAACAGTGCCTACCATTCTGTTAACGCGTAGCGCTTTATTTTCCGCATTCATTTAAACTCTCTATTGCCGTTAAACAATGGTGCGCTCTATACACGTTTAGGAAAGAAAAAACGTTTGTATCAAGCTTGCTTCTGTTGCTAACTCCTTCTGTATACATAACCTTATACTAACCGCGAAATAGCGCTAAACATAGGTAATCGGTGTGCACGTTCGCTTAATAAAGGCGAGTACTTTGTCTGACCTACCAGACGTTAGTTCGCGTGAGAACAACATGAAAGCGACGTTGTTATGATGCACCATTTCTTCGGTGGTGCTGATTCACAGTCCTGTGCTGTTTTCCTGAATAAATATTTGTATGCAACGTGTTCGACAAAACAACATGCAACATTGTATATTTTTGTGAAACACGTGTTCATACATGCCTTAGAGATGACGACTATAAAGAGATATACGTGGCACTTACATCGTCACGCGCTCGAGATAACGACATTGATGAGCCATTGATAAGCCATTGAGCCATTGGTCATTTGCGACATTGATAACGACATTGATAACGACATTGATTTAAATACGTAGGATGTTCTATTGTGTTGGGTTCTATGTGGTATAGTACTGCAATGTAGTCTGTCGTACTTTGTGTACCCACGCGTGAATAGGTGATTGTGTGAACAAATATTAAGCATAGTACAAGCACCTACTACATGTTATTTGGCTTGAGAAGTCAGCCAATATTTGTGCAAATAGACTGCCGACATCGAAACTCTACTTAACGTTACCTTAAATATGGCAAATCCACAACGGGGAGAAAGGTTCATGACAGGAAAGTATGTCATCCACCCGAATTTATCAATAATCTACAAAGGAAGCTCCTACGGGTTTCTGAGAAAGAAAGCTTCGCAGTTGAGCAAAAATTCGTTCTGGTCCGAGATTCAAACCCGGGACCAACACCTTTTCGGGGCGGTTGCTCTTGCACCTGAGTAAAACAGGACACCAGCAGATCGAAGCTCTTTCTGAAGAACCCGTATGGGTTTCCTCAGTAGTTTCGTGCTACATTCGGTTGGATGACGCTTTTAAGTGTGAAGAACTTTAGGGACCCGGGCTGTCGGTGTCTAATGCGACGTCATGTCGTCGTGGTCACGCGCAAAAACAAGATCCGCCGAAAACTCGCGTCTCGTTCACCTTGGTATGTACCAAAATTGGCATGGAAGGGTACGAATGCATGGATAACATGACTGATAGGTCAAGACATCAATAGCATCACATGCTCGTCGGTTACGTCACGATTCACGATAATAAAATCACGTGTGGCGCCAGGGACATGCGGGAATTAGCAGAAACTTGTGAAAATCGCTTCCGAAACGCCAGTGTGGTACGAGCGCAGCGCAAGAGAGGGCGCCACCACCCCACAAGCGCTCGATTCCTCCTCACTAGTGCAATAATAGCTCAAGAATAACATAAGGGAAACACCGAAACACCGGCGCATCATTGCTTCGCAATTCCCCAGGTTTCACGTTAGTAGAGCTGCATTAGCGCTGAATTTGAACTACACAAGCGCAGAATTTGAATCCAGCGCTTAATGTAGCTCCAATCCTGCTCAAATCCTGCGCTTGGGTAGTTTAAACAAGCGGTGAGGTAACATAAGGAAAACACCGGCGCATCACTGCTTCGCACTCCCCCAAGTTTCACGTTAGTGGAGCTGCATTAGTGCTGGATTTGAACTGCACAAGCGCAGAACTTGAGCAGTATTGGAGCTTCATTAAGCGCAGGATTTGAGCACGGTTTGGACTACACAAGCGCAGGATTTTTTTTTTTTTCATTTCATGAACGCTACCTCTACTAGCTGCGCTTTACTAAGGGCCTAGAAACATGTGCGTCAGTGAGTAATTTATTAGCGGCAGTAAGCTACATCTGGAGCCATGCGCAGTAAAGAAGGTCTTTCGACAGAAAAACTGGCGCCACTTCGTGTTGTTGACGTGTGCTCATTTTCAGTGTAGACTATTTGTTGGAGCACTGCTTTCTTGTTCGCCTAGCAAAATGTAAGGAACGTTCATCCACCAACCAGGCACAATAATTTGCCAAGTGCTCTATACAGCTGTACGTCTTTAAGACAAATCGATGAAAACCGCAAAGGCCTACCAATCTACATTGAAGGCAGCGCTGTCGCTTTGTCTCCTTGAGTATTTCGACGCTTCATCATCCTTAGCGTCGAGACAGTATGAATCACTTACGCTGGAGCTGTCTCGCAAGTACAAAGTCTATCCTTGCAGGCGCAAGGAATGAAACGGATCGTACGTATGGGTGCTCCGAAGCGAAAGCTGATGCTTGGCATCGCGTTCTACGGTCGCTCGTACGTGCTTTGGGACGCCAAGGATCACGGAGTCAAGGCACGCATCAAGTTCGGCGAGCAAGCGGAAGCGGGACCCTACGTTAATTCTAATGAGCTCAAGAGTTACTACGAGGTAGTTCTAACAGTTTTTTCTTGTATTTCTATATTAACAAAAATGTTATTCTGCCTATATGTGCATCGCAGTATTGCATGTATTGGTTGTACGTCGGTATGGTGTGCGCTTGGACCGATTTGTGCATAACTATACTCCATTCCATACATAGCAGTCAACGCTGTGGAACCTACGCAATAAGTTCGGTCAAGAAAAGTGATCACTCCGCGCGTTCCGTCTATGCTCAACACTCTCTTCTATGCTTCGCTGGGCGTTCCGTCCATGCTTTGCTGCGTGCCGAGTTTGACGCTTCCTGGCGCGCAGCGAAGCGAGCTGGGCCACACAGCACACCAAGGCAGCCAAAGCGAGAATAGATAATACAGATACATTAGAAAAATTAGTTGAAAGCTTCAACGCACTCATGGAAGGGCCGAATGAAATAGTCGAGCAAATGGAACACATCCGTGGTGCCCTCGCTGACCTATACCAAAGGGTGCGCTCCATGGAAACGAACACCCAACCAATAGAAACTTCGGCTTATCAAAATACGGTGGTACCAAACAGATCACACCCCAACCCCAACACGTCTGGTTCAACCTTTGGCACCTGACGACACACACATTCAACAACATGGCCAATCACTCTGAAGCTTTTAAAATCTGGCAATAGAACTGTAGGGAATACGCTCGCAAAAAAAGCCCCCTTACAGCAATATATTCGCGCCACAGGTGACGCACCACATGTAATTCTCCTACAGTAAATCAACAGGGCTAACCCTACGCTCACAGAATATAGCGTCATAGTAGAAACGTGTGGTCGTAACTGGATAGCAACGCCTTATCAGTAGCAAGCTAACCCACATTCAACACGACCTCAACGTACCCAGTAGTAATTTGCAACATATCATGACCGAAATAATTCCTAGGAACTCCAAAGCTAAAAGCCTATTTGTTCTTAACATTTACAGCAGCCCCAAAGACTACGCACACAGATTCAAACTAATCCTCAAAAAAGCATGTAGCAAAGCAGGTGATAACCCACTTGTAGTCGCCGGAGACTTGAACGCTCCCTACAGCATATGGGGCTGCATGTATGACACAACTAAGGGCAAGCATCTGTGGCCAAGCGCAACCGAACTAGATTTCACCCTCGCCACAGACCCGGCATTCCCTATCAGAACAGGCGTCGTGTCTCTGCATGTAGAGACACGACGGCCGACCTGTTCTTTGTCAGGAACGCCACTGAATTCCGCTGGCGTAATCTCCTCGGGGATCTAGGCAGTGACCACTGCATAAACTAATTAACGTTCCCAATAGCCACACGAGTCCCTAAAGTTCACACGTTCGTCGATTGGGCCAATTTCAGAGAAATCAGAGAAAATGGGCTCAAAGACCAATTCACACCCACACTAGAACAATGGGTGAAACCGATCAAGGATGATATCAGAGCTGCCACCTCGAAAATATAGACAGACCTGCCTGTAAATATCGTAGACAGCCACCTAGCCCACATGCTCGAAGCCAAACAGTCACTCACATCCAACTGGAAGGGACAGCGTCTTAACCGCTGGTCAAGAAAAAAGATTTCGTTGCTTAACAAGCAAATAGAGGAATACTGCGCTAATTAGCTTTCGAAGCAGCAGTGGGACAATGTCTGCGACGCCATCAACGGGCATATGCCGAACAATGGCGCTTGGAACCTGCTTAAACACCTTTAGACAGCACTAGCACCAAATCTAGCCAGCATCGCGCCATATATAAGGCAACCCACGTGGCGCTACAGAACTCCACTCCCAAAGACCTCATTGACACGCTAACCAACAAATATTTATCGCTGGCTGGTGCTAACAGCAACGGCTCATACACCACCTCTACGGGCGCGGATAACCTGGAACTAGATCGAGAGTTTGAGGTGGAGGAAATTCGTAGTGCCCTTCACAACCTCAATAGTAAATCAGCCCCTGGCCCCGATGGCATTAGCAATAAAACACTTAAGAATCTAGACACAGTGAGAGATAATTTATTTGAAAAAAGGCAGAGAGGTCGTCCTGAGCTAGCACGCTCTAACCTGCTACTCTGCACAGGGGGAGGGGTAACGGGGATATAAAGGTGTGATGAGGGATGATGATGACATAGAAAGAGGGATGCACAACGGTGAAAGCAAGTTCAACATTCTGTTAATAGACATTCAGACATGTCATTCATGAAGCCACCCCCGAGTTACAAACCTTGGCTGTGGTCACTAGTTCAAATGAACCTTCAGATAAAGGCGCTGAGATGAAGCTGGTGTGTGGGCTTCTCCTCCGTCAGAAGCACAGGTGTCAACCAAAAGCTTTACAAAATGGAAAGAGCCGTGATAAGCGGCTGCAGTACGGCAAGCACCTGCAGGGCACCTTTAGCGGCCAGATTCTCGACACCGCAGAGAATCGCTCGCATTGACTCTACCAGGTGCTTCAGCACATCCTGAACGATTTCCTTCTCATTATGCCCATCTCCATGATTTCCCGATGTGTCGCCGGTTTTATTGGCCCTGTCATTCTTGCCTTCTTGGCGCAGAGGACCACTACGGCCGGTTGTCATGGCGGTGGGTCTAGAGGGCAGCAAAGGCCATTCCGTGTCTATATCAGCTCGTACAGAGCAATATTCTCCGTGTGCCCTCATCGACCTTCAATTTGCTGTAGGTGTGGTTACTGTACTCGATGCAGACACAGGCAGAGGTGGTCGTGGAGCCTGCGCCCCGCTATGCAGTTCACGGAATCAATCGAATATCTTGCCAAAGAAATCAACTCAATTTGGAAGCAGGGCCATATCCCCCCCCCCCCCCCCCCGAATGGAAAACATCCCTCACCGTCCAATACCCAAGCCCGGCAAAACTCCAAGCATAGATAGATTATCTATGCTGGGGGTTTTGGGGGACCGATCTCACTCACCTCGTGCGTTGGTAAGGCCGCCGAGCATGCCATTCTCAACCACCTTACCAAACACCTAGAAAAGAGAGGGACGTACCCACACGCTATGATTGGCTTCCGGGCAGGGCTATCCACGCAGGATGCTATGAAGCTCATCAGGCATCAAATCATCGTCAACCACTCCAGAGACCAGAAAGCTATTCTAGGACTCGACCTCTAGCGGGCATTCGACAACCTGTCACACTAATATATTCTTAATACCATCTCCAACCTCAACCTGGGTCCCAGATTACACGCATATGTCAGCTCATTCCTAGCTTACAGGACAGCAACGCTTAATGTTAGCGGACTAACGCCGCAGTTCCTAATGCTAGGCAACAAGGGAATACCACAGGGGTCCATCATCTCCCCTACCTTCTTCAATCTAACCCTAATAGGCTAAGGCAGGAAGCTCAGCGCCATCGAATTAAAGCATCAAGTATACAACATATGCTGACGATGTCACTATATTGTGTACGGTAGCAGCGACGGCCACATTTAATCGACATTACAAAGTACTCTTTATACGATCGGGGATTACCTAGAGCCCACGGGACTCCAATGCTCCCCAACGAAGTCACAACTTCTCATTTATACACCAATTAGACCTGGACCCAAACCAAAGGGCTGAGTCTACGCAAAAGACCGGGAAATCAAACTTCAGACTAAAATGAATGATTCTCATAGTCGAGTCAATCAATGTTCTAGGTATGACAATTGAGGCCAATGGCGCCAATACCAAGGCGGTGAACAAGCTTATCACCAAGAGAGACAATCACCTATAGACAACAAGGTCTCAAAGAGGACAATTTACTCAGGCTTGCACATGCATTCGACTTATGCCACTTCACATATGTGGCGGCAATGCACAAATGGAAACCCTCTGAAAACGCAAAGCTAAATATCCAAATTAGAAAGATCACCAAGCAGGCACTGGGTGTCCCGAGCTGCACGAGCACGCAACGCCTAATGCAGCTTGGCACACATAACGCAATCGAGGAGATCGCAGAGGTGCAGGAAAGAGCTCAGTTGGCTAGACTGGCGGGTACCAGGTCGGGCCGTGCACTTCTCCAGGAGTTAGGCTTCGGCGAACCTAAAATCAACTCACATCACGCAGACATCCCGTTAGACATGCGTAAACGCTTCGAAGTCAAAACGCTACCTCGCAATATGAATCCGGAACACAACACAGAAAGACGACCATAGCCCGGGGCGCTAGTCTTCTCGGCAAAATTCATAAAGAAAACCAGAGAGCTTTTTTGTTCATGCAGCAAGACACACAGACAGACAAGCTTTCACGGTAGCTCTCGTGTACAACACGGGCAAGACCGTCAACCAAGCCACGGTTATCACAAACAGCCCAGAGATAACCCAGCAGACAGCAATCGCCCTGGCGTTAACAGATCCCCGGAGGCCACACATATACAGTGATTCTCGTGGCGCAGTGAGAGCCTTTCAGAAAGGTGTAATCTCGCAGCAAGCCTCAGACATCGAGAAGGTCCCCCTAAATCTTGACGAGATGGCCCATAAGAGCGCGCGAGAACTAACCCTCTGCGGCGCCGCCCTCACGGGTCCGAACCATCTCCGAGAGAACAGGGACGTCCCACTCACATATAACGAGCTCACTAAACACTTCTACCTCAGCCGAAGAGAATTTGCCACACAACATCCAACACTCAAGAGACCACAAGCACTCACTTTGAGACTACTTCAAACCAATACATCATCATCATCATCATCATCATCATCATCAGCTTATATTTATGTCCACTGCAGGACGAAGGCCTTTCCCTGCGATACCCAATTACCCCTGTCTTGCGCTAGCTGATTCCAACTTGCTCCTGCAAATTTCTGAACTTCATCACCCCACCTTGTTTGCTGCCGACCTCGACTGCGCTTTCCTTCTCTCGGTATCCATTCTGTAACTCTAATGGTCCACCGGTTATCCATCTTACGCATTACATGGCCGGCGCAGCTCCATTTTTTCCACTTAATGTCAACTAGAACATCGGCTATCCCCGTTTGCTCTCTTATCCACACCGCTCTCTTCCTGTCTCTTAACGTTAGGCCTAACATTTTTCGTTCCATCGCTTTTTGTGCGGTCCTTAACTTGTTTTCATTTTTTGTTAACCTCCAAGTTTCTGCTCCACATGTTAGCACCGGTAGAATGCAATGATTGCACACTTTTCCTTTCAATGACAGTGGTAAGCTCCCAGTCAGGATTTGGTAGTGCCTGCCGTATGCACTCCAACCCAATTTTAATCTTCTGTAAATTTCCTTCTCATGATCAGGGTCCTGTGTGAGTAATTGACCTAGATATACGTACTCCTTTACAGACTCTAGAGGCTGACTGGCGATCCTGAATTCTTGTTTCCTTGCCAGGCTATTGAACATTATCTTTGTCTTCTGCATATTCATCTTCAACCCAATTCTTACACTTTCCCGGTGGAGGTCATACCCCGCATACCAACCAATACGTACCCCACACCCAAACGCCAACACTACTACATGGCGGAACTATTCTCCTATAAACAGTGCGTGAACTGTAAGGAATAACTTAACCTCAAACATATGCTCTGGCCGTGCGACTGAACCACCAGTGCCGATTACACTCAGGACCTGGCCAAGTTCGAGGCTGCCATTTGCAGTCTGGATCTGGTTGAACAGCTTTGGGCAGTGCAGCAAGCCCATGACGTGGCCACGAAGCTCCGTCTTCCGGTCCCGACGTGGGATTAGCCCTCCTATGGGTCACCCCATAGCCTTGCAGGACCCAATAAAGTTTTCCATCCATCAATCGTTGCGCGCCAATAGAGTTCGCTCGCGCGAGCATGCACGTGAGGCTCCTCTCGACGGCTTGCAAATAAAGAACCCGGAAAGAACAACAAAAATAAATATTATCTAAAACAACGCATTAGCAACCGTATACCACAGTGTGTTTGTTTCTAAGGATTAAAAGTTGTTTCAGTCAATACTGAGCCTATATAAACATTATCGCCCAAGCACTCTGTAGTGATGGTTAACCAGCGAAGCTGAAACGTGCAGCTCCGGTGTTTATCACTGGGTTAATTCCTAAGGTATATCAAAGTCTTTCTGAATTATTTGTTACGTCTTTGCGTTTATAATGGGGTTACACACACGTTTGGCTGGGACGGAGAAAACGACGTCACTGACGGTATGCCCGCAGTCCGCCGTTGTCGCATTGCCGCTTGCGATTCTTCAAAGTTAAATTGCGTCAAAAGTAAATATGTCCGTCACGTAAGACAATGAATGGCTCATACCCCGTAAACGCGGCCTCCCCATTACGACGACAGAAAAGAAGTGAAATTCTACGCTGGAATGATGAGCGGCAATGGAGCCAGCTGTGGAAGCAGACGACGACGCTCGAGCCATTGCTGATGATGGTAGTTTCTGCGTACAGGCGATGGATGGACGAATCGACTAGCCACATACAGCTTCGTTGTTGCGCACAATTGCGGTCAAAAACATCGAACTATATCCAAGTGCGAACGAAGCCTCTGTAAGAAGTTTCTCTAGCCTCCACAGCGTTGACTGCTTTGTATGGAACGGAGTTATGCGTGCAGGTAAGCACTTAAAGTACACAGCAACATCCGCAGGACAACGGATGTTCCTGTAGCTCGTGCTGTGTCCCGTCCCGTCCAGCGCGATGTCCTGTCGCTCTTGTTGTGTCTCGTGTTCGCGCTGTTTACTCACGCATATTCCACATAGTTTGTTTAGGAAATTCCGTTATTTATTTTATGCGGGACATGAATGGGAACAGCATTTCGAACTAAAAAATGATAGTTAAAAAGATTAAACAAGCGATATACACAAGGTCATGCGAAGTCTTGCAGAGAACTTAGGGACGTTAAAATTTAAGGATGCTGTCACTAGGCGGTGGCCGATAGTTCCAGATAAACATACCAAATAACGACGAAAAATAAGCAAATGTGTTTGCCTGATTTAACCATGTGCATCAGTGTGTGCATGCTCTAGGCGTTTAGCTATATGAAAGTGCTTAAAGTGAAAATCGTAACATTGTGGGTAGTAATTGTGAATGGCATCTAATTTTCTCAAAGGTTGGCATCGTTGAAGAAGGGGTTAACATGTGGCTGTAACGAAACAAAGAAAGTCGCAGTTTCGCCTGAAAATACAGCGATTGCAAGGTATTCGACTGTTCCACGAAATCAGGTTCGTAGCTTTATGGGCAATATAAATTGCAACAGACATTCGCTTACAAACTTCCCAAGCGTGTTGTCACGCGCCAAAAATACACATCTGTAGAGTTCACTCGATGAACGCGAGCACTTGCAGTCACGATGCTACCGTGATGAAGAGCGCCGGCCGCGGGGAGCGTGCGTGCAGGTCCTAAAGCATAAGTTTTGGGCGGCCGCTTCCTTCACGATTTCAACTGTGCCACGCCTCTAACACTCGGCAGATCACATGACCTTCAACACTGGCGCGCATCAAGCCACCAGCCATCTCGGCTCCCGCGTCACATGGTCGCCCTGTTACCCACAGCAGATCACGAGACCTACAACACACGGCTGACACGGCGCACGGGCCTCGCATGCGCCGTTCTTCTTCTTCTTTCTCGGATTTTACGTCCCAAAACCAGTTCTGATTGTGAGGCACATCGTATAGAGGAGGGCTCCGGATGAATTTCGACCACCTGGGGTTCTTTAACGTGCATCGCCACCGCGATCGAACGCACCTACTATGTCCGTATAATTGCTGTTGCAATGAAATACCGAATTTTGACACAGTACAACTATAAACATGGTGGCTTCGGTGCCACTATAAGCATTAGATTAGTACTAGAGTGTTTTAGCTTGTCCGGTAATCCGGTTAGCGCAGGAAGACGGCGTTTTAACAGAGGGGCGTAGGCGTAAACGTGAGGTTGGTAAAAACTTTTATTAAGTGTCCTGCAGATTGATGACCCGGAATCAGGTCTTCCACGCCGGGACATCCAGGCCTTGCCTGCTAGACGGCCCAGATTTGGTCGGCGAGCTTGGAGCTGTGCAGGAACTGGCTGCATTTTTTTTTTCTCCTAGCATCTATCATGCGCTTCCAAAGTACTAGAATAGCGATGTTAGTCTTTAAGGAGGATATAGGTAAAAATACTTTTTAACGCACTTTGTGTAAAACCAAATTTATAAATCAAACGAATTTTCGCTTGACTCATTTTTAGCCACGTCCGTCCGTCCGTCCGTCCGTCCGTCCGTCTGTCCGTCCGTCTGTCCGTTTATATATTTATCTATATATTACGTTCTATTTGTGAGCGTGATAGAAGAAGCACTCATGCACTCTTCATTTTCTAAGGACGTTTTTGAGACTCGGTGCTCAAAACTTTCGCTGCTCAATCAAGCATTATTGGGTATTACTGTGACCGCCTGGGTTTCTTCGCTAAATTTCTCTTTTGTCGAATTAAAGAAATGCTTCTCAGGTGAAAATGTTATTGGCTCTTACGGCACAGTTGCTCTTTTATGAAGTTTAAGATTTGATGGAAGCCTGTCTGGTCACGATGAAACATTGATACCCTTCCCACTTGCTCGTTCATAGTCGCGCTGTAAAGTTCAAACTTAAAGCACAGTTCTGATAGTCCTGAGTATATTTAAAACCTATGCTAAGCCTTCGAACGACTATCAGATGCTATAAGGAGGAGGAAATGACCTTTATTAATAAAAAAAGAAACTAAAGCTCTAGTCCGGGCCTCATTCGTAGACTCAGGCCCTGGCCCACCATAGTCTTCAAGTGCTGCAATAGCAGTGTCCACCATGTTTTTTCGCACGTTCGTGACGCAGTGGCGCACTCCTCCCAGCTGTTGGGAAGCTTGTTTGGAGGTAGCATTTAAAGCATCATGTCCTTGAAAGTGGAGGTCACGGGGGACTTCCACAAAATTTGTTTACTGCCATGCTAAAGTGCGAAATGTTACTCAAATCATCTGCATGGTTTGTGTGCTGTCGTGAACGTTAAGGGCTCAACATGCGTCATCACTTTCATTTTATTCTTTCTTTTTCTTTATTTTTTTATTTTGCGAGAAGATATGCATGGACATCAAAAGTGGCAACTGGACGCGCGAATTTGATGACGAAGCAAAGTGTCCTTACGCCTACAGCGGCGATCAGTGGATTGGCTATGAAGATGAAGAAAGCGTCGGTCACAAGGTGGGTGTAAATAACGCAAGGCGCCGATCAGCTCACAACTTCGAATAAGTTGGAAATTCCTGTTATTATACGATAAATGAACAAGTGTGCAATCACGGCTCGCTGTGGTAGAGCGTATCAGATTTTTAAATGAGTATAAACGACAGCGCTGTTGTTCAGCCATGTTAACTCACATATAAGAGCTTTATCTTTATTTTTTTTTGAATTGGCTATTACCAGTAAGTGGTAGTTGCCGCAATTTCGTGTCTCCATGTGGTTTGGTTTTCTTTTGCTTTGCTGTATTAGGGGTCCACCTTTTTTCATTATGGTCATTGAGACAGATTTGTAATAACAAAGACTTATTAATAATATTCATTCATTCAAAAGAGTTTATGAAGCTTAGCGTTTTACATGTTGTCTAGAGTAGTATTTCTGAGTAACTGTTTTTCAAAAACTAAAATTCGCGGTTTTCTTTTTAATTATGTATTTCAGCATAGTCTAGAAGTGTTCGATTATAAAAGCAGCGAAAAGCAGAGAAATATTTATTTATTTATTTATTTATTTATTTATTTATTTATTTATTTATTTATTTATTTATTTATTTATTTATTTATTTATTTATTTTACGTCGTTACAGATGGACTTCATTCTACGAGAAGGTTATCGTGGTGTTATGGTGTTTAACAACGACCTGGATGATTTCCGAGGGCTTTGTGGCCCCAAGAATCCACTTATGAGCGTCATCTTCAACAAGGTCGGACAAAAGGCACTCAAAGAGCTTAGGAATCGAACTGTAACTCAGCGACCAGAAGCGACTACGAGGTCGAACGTCATACCGTAGTCGACGAGGAACTTTCATTCTACAGACGACATTGTCAAAGCGCGTTCCTGAAGCTTATAAAATAAACTGCAAGTTCGTGAATAGATTGATTGATTGATTGGTTGATTGATTGATTGATTGATTGATTGTTGATTGATTGATTGATTGATTGATTGATTGATTTTACCGTCTCAAAGCAAGCCGGGGAATGTAAGAGAACGTTTGTGTTTTTAATTCAATTAACATTCTTAGTGTACTTCACACGCTTGCATGCTGTACTGGGCATACTATCTATCTATCCATCTATCTATTTACCTATGTCGCTAACTGTTTTCCCGCCAACCTGGGTCGCTAGCTAGTCCATGGTCGAATTGTTAGCGCATCACACTGCTGTACTGAGGGAACAGGATTCGACACCAACCGTTGAACCAACTTGGATCAAAGGGTATGTGGCATCTGTACCTATGTGCCTCGCCTCAACGAACCTCTTTCACGTCGACATGGATCACTGGGAATGCGGAGTTGGGTATGCGGGATTGCGCGTGTCCCGCTCTTCAACGAATCTCTTTTGATGGCGACTTGGAGCACTCGTTATGTGCCATTAGGTATGCGCCGCTTTTCAATGAACCTCTTCGATGCCTACTCGGCTCACTGCCAGTACAGTGTGGGCCTCTCTTCAGTGAAACTGTTTCACGCCCACTTGAGTCAATGGGTATATACCGCTCAGTTTTCGCCGCTCTTCAATTAACAATTTACAGCGAAGCTGTATATCGCTAGGTTCTGACCAAAAGTGCGTGCATCGACAGGGCGCGTAGAAAAAAGTCGCGTCGACAAAATTGAATCCCCAGTAGCCTATGTATGTAGGTTCCTTAACATAATAATAATCAATCAATCAATCATGCTTATGTAACGTGCCCAGGAACAACCCTAAGGTGTGAGTGCTGGCGCACGCATACATTACAAACCAAAAAGAAAACACTGCAGGGAAATATCATAAAAAAATAAATGAATAAAAATAAAAATTACGAAAAGAAGAGAGTACCGACAACAAAGCGCAAAGTAAATACAAAAGAAAAGGGAGGAAAAGGGCACTTGAACAATGCATGAAATTATAACACAAGGCGAAGCTCGGTGAAGAACGATGACAAGGAGTTATGAAAGATATCAAGATCACGAAAGTAAGCGTTATAAAGACTGTATTCTGTGGACAGTTGAGTGTTCGTGATGACGAGCAGGAACATAGAAAGGTCTATGTTCTCTGGTTTGAAAAACTATGGTGGCCGCTTCTGGTGCAGCACGTCAAGAACGTTCTGGGCCAGGAGGCATGAGCCTACCAGGAGGCCCGGACTTAGGCTTTAGTTCCTTTGGGGCTAATAAATGTTATTTCTCTCTCTCTCTCTCTCTCTCTGGCGATCTTGCGTGGGATACGAAACATGACACAGCTGAGAAGTTCGGGACACGTGAGGTTACCGTGAAGGAGTTTGAAGAGAAACAGAAGGTCAGTGCGATTACGTCGGTCGCGAAGTGAGGGCAATGACAACAATCCAACAGTGCTAGTACAGGGTGCAATGTCCAGGTTTGCAAAGCGGTGATTACATATGCTTAGAAACTTTTTCTGGACACGATCTATAATGTCACTGTTGGATCTAGAAGAGCCATTCCAGACGACCGACGCATATTCGAGTTGAGGAAGACATATGGTTGTGTACAATTTGCGGAACGGTGTAGGAGACTTGAATTCCCTCGATAGTCTGCATACAGAACCAAGAGAGCGCATACCCCGCATTGCAACACGTTCAGTGTGAGCCGAATAGTGTAAGGTTGCATCAAAAAATACACCAAGATCATTGATCTCGCCGACCTTATACAACGGCACAGAATCTACAGAAAAAGAAAAAAAATACTTGCTGGTTTGCGTGTGAAAGTCATGACTTTGGTCTTAGCAGCATTCAAGGTAAGGTTATTATCATTGCACCATTTAGAAAAGGAAAACAGGTCAGACTGCAGGGCGCGACAGTCATCAACAGTTGGAATTTTCTTTAAAATCTTGATGTAATCGGCATATAAAGGAAAGAAGAGTTCAGAATAACAGAAAGAACGTCATTAATAACAATTAAAAAGGAGTGGTCCTAATACTGACCCTTGAGGGACGCCGCTAGCTGCCATGTAAGAAGAAGACGTTTGGCCATTGACGTTAACATAACACGATCTATCAAGAAGATAACTGCGCAAGAGTTTCACAACTGACGAGTCAACATCAAATTGCGTAAGCTTGATCAGAAGCAGCGAGTGGCTGACTTCATCAAAATCCTTGCTGATATCACTGTAAATCGTGTCAACTTGCCTCCTTTGAAGTACCGGCGTGGAGATCTGTGTCATGAAACTTGCGAGATTTATGATAGTGGAGCGGCCGGTGAGAAATCCATGCTGATTCGGAATGAGCGAGTTCCTCACAGTAAAAGACAATATGGTGTGAAGAGCAAGCTCAAAAATCTTGGACGTAGCACAGAGAAGAGAAATTGGGCGATAATTCGAGACATCTGATTTACATCCAGACCTAAATACAGGAAAAACACGAGCAGTTTTTCACATGTGAGGGAAAGTGGAAGTAGTCAAAGAGTTATTAAATATAGATGTCAATACTAGAGCAAATATACTGCCGTAAGCTTTTAGAATTGCGGAGGTGATGCCATCAGGGCCGCTGGATAGGGAAGGCTTCAAGCGCTTAAGGCATTCGTGGACAAGCTTTCCATCAAACAACACCACACTAGATGTAGGAACAGTCGTGTGCTGCTGACTGACACCAGCGTTGAAACCTGCATCTTTATATAAGGAAGAAAAATGGGCTGCAAAACAATCCGCGACTGCTTGGACTTCTGCCCCTCTAAAGTCAAGTAAGCGAAAACCCTCTCCACGTTTATTGGAGCTCTTACGGATATACTTCCAAAATTCCGCCGCCTGGTCGGAGGGGCTCTTTTCCAAGAATGCTATATATGAGTCTTGATCCCACAGAGAGCCCGAAAAAAGCGGAATTCTTTTCTGCACTCATTAGGCAACGGAACTCTAGATTTTCGGTCTGCGCGATCTTTATGCTTTAGGGCAATTATCAGTTCAAACGAAAACCAGTGGGGATATCTAGAGCGTTTAGGCCTGTATACTGGGGAATGTATTTGCGCATACTGCTCAAAACAAGCCCCGTAAACTGATCTACTTGGTCATTAACATTGCTTTTGTCTGTAACCAGTAACCAGTCGGTGGTGGACAAGAAATTATATAAACCAAGATAATCACCACGCTTGAAAGCAAAGCGTGGGGATTCATTTACGCCACTGGAGAAGCTCTGCCTCAGTGCTGACACAGAGGCAGTTATCTTTAGTGGCGAATGAAACATATCGGTACGCACAAGGAAAATTTCGGAACGAGAGACATCTAAAACTTGAGTATTCGAGATGCAAAGATCTAAGACGTTGCCACAGGAATTCGCGATCATGTTATGCTGCTGAAGGGAGCAGAAGGACAGAAAGTCCAACAACAGGCTGTTTCTCTGTGTAATGATTGTGATGAGAATATCTAAGTGTGTTCCAATCAATACCTGGTGTATTAAAATCACCAAGAAAAATTACTTTGTGCTTACTATGGCAGGATATTACACTTTCAATGGAAGAGATGACCTCATCAAACAAAACAGGGGAAATATTAGGCAATTAACAAAATATTAACAATTTTTCACATCGGGCTAGGCTGACTTCTTGCCATATCGACTCCCGTACACTTTCTATACCGATGCGTCGTACACATCTCAGCGAATTGTCAACTGCGATCAGTACGGCACCACCTTTTTGTTGAGATCCACTGAAGTCCCCGTCACTGCGGAAGACGTTGTAGTGCGGTGGAAAGAAGTCTGAAGACGAAATGTCACCACACAGAAAAGTTTCAGAAATAACAAAAATAGGAAAAGAAGATCAGATTACATCGCAAAAAAATTCACGTGCTTTGGTGCGAAGTCCACGAGCGTTTTGGTAAAAAATGTCCAAATTACACGCCACTTTGATCCTTGCGGGTTATTTCAGTAGCATGAATCATGTCATCGTGTAGCACCCCATGGAACGGCTTGAACAAGTAATCCATTGGCCACATTTACGGGTCGTTCAGGCACTTAAGGGCTTCATCATCGACGGCTACATGAAAAGAAGAATACGATTGATATTTAGTTCTAAGTCGGCGGCAGGAGATGGGAGAAATATTCAAGGCCTTTAGGTGGTTGGTCAGGTCGGAACAGGTCGTTTCAGAGCTCAAATTAGACACAAAAATAGCCTTAGGTCGGTGCGGCCGTTGAGCTACAGATAATGTCGAAGTCTTTCGGACTCCAACCGAGGCAGGACTCTCGTTTTTTGTGTAGTCTCGGATGCTTTTAGAGTGGACGAAGCGAAATCACGTGGGGAAACGGCATCTCGTCGTTCAGCAGTGCGTTGTAACACAGGTACATCAGCTCGCGTTGAGGCAGGAGTAGAAGAAGTAGTAAGGGTAGATGACTTTACGGAGTCGACAGGCGTCTTCACAGGCATGGCAGTTGCAAGTCGCGCAGGCAACGAACCTGCGCTCGAAGGGAGGCGACGGCTTGGGTCTGTTGCTCTACGTCGCGGGAATGGACCTTACGAAGGCGTTCATTCTCCTCTCGCAGTTGGGAAACTTCGCTCAGGAACGAGATTCCCTCCAGCGCGTCGAGGAGGAGACGACGCAGACCTGCCATGCCACCGCCAAGGTCACCCGGTAGGGCACAAGAGGAGAAGGGGGAGTCAGTTTGGGAAAGGGAAAGCTGCGGGGAGCACGCCTTCGGTTCGTTGTCGCTAGGCTTAACACCCTGCTGATTTAACTCACACAAATTGCAGCAAAAGGAGCGCGATCCGGACTTCAAAAGTTCCAGTTCGTCGTCTGGCCAGGTCACACATTTCGCATGCACACGTTTTTCCACACTTTTCACAGCCAAAGAACTGCTGTTTTCCGAAACAAGGGCACGAGCAGAGCAAGCATGCGTCCTTACTGGGCGCCATGCCATGATAATAATAATAATAATAATAATAATAATAATAATAATAATAATAATAATAATAATAATAATAATAATAATAATAATGCCTTTATTTTTGTCCTATAAAAATACACGACCTAACAAAAGTGTCAAACCATAAGCGTAAGTGTCATAAGTGTTAAAACCAGTGATGGACACCATTACGTCACACCAATCTCCCAATTGAGGTGGATGAAGGAGGATTAAAGGGGAATATGGTGTATTAAGGAGGATTAGGGTTGATTACGGTGGAATAAGGTCGATTAAGGTGGATGAAGGAGGATTAAGGTGGATTAGGGAGTCTGTCTTGATGCTTTAATTGCATATGTATAGTCACACATATTTATAATTTCGTAATTATATACGAACACATAAAAGCTTCGTTGGTCATCCTCCTTCACAGAGTGGAAGGGCACAAAGTTCTTTTTTTTTTTTTGACACCTACTTGGTGCCACTTAGTATGTACTGCTTTTCAATGGCTAAAAATCATTTAAAATTTATCCGATACTTGGGCGGTGTCTAACGCACGTCATACATATTGAGAAAAACTTGTCTGAACGTTTTTTCACCCAAGCGCCACGCGTGAACTTCGCAGCAGCACCGCTGAATGCCGCAGCGTGTTCAGTGCGATGCGGCGAGAGAGCAATCCGTCTGCACGTACACGCCTGATGCATAACGCTTATCTGCGGCGGCAATACGGTGTGTTGAGACATTGCTTCAATGCTAATCACATTAACATCACCATTCATCGTGAAATGTGTTCTGCTGGAACTTTCAATGCGCCATTACGCGAAAATCCGGCGTCGTCGGCGGCGTGACCGAGCGATGCTACCAAAAATGGCCGACGGCGCAGAGTAAAAACACATCAAAAATTCTTGGATTGACGTCAAATTTCTAAGGGAGGTTCCAGTAAACAAAGTAAATTAATGGCTTCAAAAGGAACATTTGGTACATTTCGGTCTAGGTAGGAATCTAACCCGGGCCTGCCGGGTGCGAGACGAGCCCGCCTCCCCCGACGCCACATCGGGTCCATGGTTCCGGCTGACTAAAGGTGTGCCTATAGTGCGCGCGTCATTGCAGACGTCAAGACGCATTTGCGCCGTCCACATTTCGACAGACCTACCATTAGACATAGAGGATGGAATAGCTTGAAATAAAATTCATCGTTCTGCAGCAAAGTGGTGCGAATGTATCTGGTTTGTGACCAACGTACGCAAACACGCACACCGAATCAGCAGAAACAACTTAATGCATGTCGAAAACCTCAGTCGAAGACATTTCACCAAACAGACTATAATGCTGTCGCATTCCCGCATGTAAGCAGTCTTAAGTGTCTCTACCGAATTTCTTTTTAACATGTATCTATTGCTCTCAGTACCCCAGCGTTGATGTTCTTTTCATTCAGCTTTAATTGTAATGAGGCCGTTGCCATCCGGAATCGAACACACGTTCTCTTGATCAATGCCATTTTGAAAACTAGACGCCTTTTGAAGGTCACACTTATTTTAATCATACTGTCAACCCTCTGCTGAGGGTTCTTACAGGGAGGGTTTTAAATACAGACACACCATATATACAGGTACATCAAGCAGAAGCGAAATCACAGAAATACGTGTTTAACAATTTTTCAAATTCACAAACATCACTGGCATTTGCCACAAAGCTTGGTAACGCATTACAACGTTCAATCACGGCAGGGAAAAAAGAATAGTGGAACACATCACTGTGAGCAAAGTATGGTCGTAAAACATATTGGTTATTGGCACGACTGCTTCGTTTCCTTGGGAGTTGCACGTACTCATCTTTGTTAATTTTCAATTGTCCATGTAGTATCCTGAAAAACACTTTGAGCCCATTCTTTTGTCTTCGTGCTTCTAGTGTTTCCAGTTCACAGGACTGCAACATCTGTGTGACGGAATCTAATCGGCGGTACTTTGCGCATATGAAGCGCGCAGCACGACGCTGAACTTTTTCTAACATTGTAGTCATTGCGTTCGGGTGGGGGCTCCAGATGACTGAGGCATATTCAAGTAAAGGCATAACAAAAGTTTTATAAGCTATCAGCTTTACATCTCGCGAAGCTTGATCTAGTTTTTGCCTTAAGAAACCTAGTTTCTGATTCGCTTTCGGACACACATTTTCTATGTGCGTATGCCATGTCAGATTATGCGTGACTGTAACACCCAAATATTTAAACTGGTTAGCACGAACTAACAAATTACCACCGATGTAATACTTAAAAGGCAGAACGCTTACTTTTTTAGTCATATGTGTGTATGTTGATTTAGAGTAATTTATTTTCATGCCCCATAAATTACACCATTGGCTGAAATTTTCTAAACAACTACTAATTCTGAGTTGATCCTGAACATTGGTTACGGTAGAATAAGTTCGGCAGTCATCTGCGAAAAGCTTCAGTATCACCGGTTGTTCAACAAAGGCGGAGATATCGTTGCTATATATATATATATATATATATATATATATATATATATATAAAATAAAACAGTGGACCCAATACCGATCACTGAGGAACACCTGAAAGCACTTGCAGTGGACTCGAGAAACTGCCATCTAAACTGTATGGTCTGCTTACGATCACTTAAGTATTTATTTATCCAGAGCACTAGTCTTTCATCGATACCTAATTCTCTCAGTTCTCTCGATATCTAATCCTCTCATCGCTTATCATGCAGCACTTTATCAAAGGCTTTTGCAAAATCTATACAAATGACGTCAATCTGGTGCTTCTCGTCTAAGGCTGCAGCGAGATCATGAACCACTTCGATTAATTGTGTAATGGTGGATAGTCCAGCACGGAAGCCATGCTGGGATGAGTAAAGTAATCTATTCTCTTCTAGAAATTTTAAAATGTGTTTTGCGATGATGTGCTCTAGAAGTTTACAACTGATACATGTGAGTGAAATGGGATGGTAATTATTTACAAGTGTGCGATCACCGCCTTTGTACACATGTATAACTACGGCCCTGCGCCAGTTACTGGGTAATGAATTTGTATGTAATGATTTCTCGAAAATTATCGTTAAGTAGTCGAACATCCATTCAGCATAGCGTTTCAGAAAATCAGGACAAATTACCCTGTCGGGTTCACTAGATTTTCTTGCATCTAAATTCAGCAGAAATTCGAATACTCCCTCTTGTTTGACTACGAAGATTTTCCATTGGATAACGTATAATATACTGTAAATGCTCGCCTGTATTCGCGTTTGTATTGTTAGTAAACACAGATTGAAAAAAGTAATTGAAATGTTCGGCAATGTCCGCACTCTTTGTTAACGTTCCAGTGCCTTAATGCGAACTTTATGCTTGTTTTATTATAACAACTCCAATTATGTCTGCGTCATCATCATCAGCCTATATTTATGTCCACTGCATGACGAAGGCCTCTCCCTGCAATCTCCAATTACCCCTGCCTTGCGCTAGCTGATTCCAACTTGCGCCTGCAAATTTTCTAACTTCATCACTCCACCTAGTTTTCTGCCGTCCTCGACTGCGCTTCCCTTCTCTTGTCTGCGTAAGGATCATCAAATCAAAAGTGGAGGCTTTATTGGTGACATTCTTTAGGTCGGAAGACACCAGAACTAAAGCATTCATAGCTTGCGCCATTCAGTGGCTATTTATTTCATCCTTTCTTTCTCGCATACATTTCCGAGCTTTGCTAAACAAGCAACCACAAGCACAAGCAACCCAGGCAGCATGAACTAGCCTAATAAACGCAAAGTTAGAAAAGAGGTATTGTATGCTCGCGACAGCGACGTTTCCTTCATCTGAGTTCACTGGCTTGGGAACAGTTGTGCCCCATCATCGGCGATACATGCGAGGTAATAGCTTACAAATCATAGCCGAAGGCAAAGACCTCAAGTTACTGCTCCGGTTGGCGAAAGGAATTCCGGGGTTTTCCAGGCTCACACACCAACACACCTACACCCTCCCCCCCCCCCCCCCCCACACACACACAAACAAATGCTCATAAACACAAACAAGCAAATACAAATACAGGCACACACACACACAGGCAAACAAGCGCGCACAAAGAAAGCTAGCAATAGCACCACCACTTTCCAGGCCGGCCTGTAGTTAACTCGTGTAGGTATTTCTACGGTCGGTCATTGCGTGTGTGCACGCAGACGCGCGTCCACCATGGCCTGCGCTCTCACCCCGAGCAAAGAAAACAAGTCGCTCTGCCCAGGCGTCCTCGATCTCTCGTAACCTTGGGGAAAGCACGCGGCTTCCATTCTCTCCATGCCGACAGCGGAGGAAGGGGGGGTGGACGGCGACGGCTCGGGAGATCGCGCGCTTTTGCAGGGGCCAGCACGTGTGGCTCCCCTGGAGCACGCCGTAGACAACGCGACCTAACGGAAAGATAGAGGGATGCGTCTCGCTGTAGCATCCGGTTTTTGAAAAGGGAACTTCTATCGTACGCGCCATAGCGCGACGCCTGCGGACTGTCTATCCGTTCGGTGATTCTGTCGAGGCGCACGCACCTATCTCTACTCCGCAAGCACGCGCCTCTGTTTGAGCGTTGCAGCCTGGAGGAAATCCTTGTCGCTTGTTGTGGGGTGTTTCTGTTACGCCCATTAAACCGCTTCTTTCGTACCGCTCGTGCAACGCCGTCGACGCCTGTTTTGCAACTCCCTATATACGAAGGTCGCTGGACGCTCGGACGTGTCAGAAGCGGCTTCCTCGGTGAGTAGGACGCATCGTCGTGTACTCCTTGTTCTTCGTGCATGTCATGTCCGCGCGCGCGCGCTTTACAAAAGACGCTAACTTTCGACGCGCGCACGTGTAGGTTTGGCAAGTTACCTTCGCCGCCGTTGACAGCTCCTCCGCGGGCGCGAAAGGTGTGAGAGCAAACGAGGGAGCGTGTTGAAAGTTGGCGCCCAAGAAGAGTTTCTCGCCGAGTATTTTTCGGCCGTTTAAACTTGCATGCTTGTCACGCTGATCGGCGGCTGAATGCGAATAAATGAGCGCTCGGCTGGTGGCAGCCCAAGTATTGCTGAACACCCTGTCGAGCGAAAAAAACAAATTTATTCTTGGTGAAGTTTTATTTTCTCTTCATTTTATCACCCGTCTTATGCCTTCAAATTTCATGTTTTTTTGCTTGTTTGTATGCTACAAATACCATTTTGTTCAATTTTCGACGTACGTTACGCTAGTGAATTATTATAGTTTGTAGTTCATATTATGTAAATGTAGGTTACTTTCATCTTTTTTTTTACTTTCTGATTTTTGTTCACTTGAGTAGAACATAACGAAATCGCAGATCTGCTACTAACGACTAAGTACATTGCGCGTGATTTAACCGAATTTATTTGCACTTTCAGGACCTCCACGATGTTTACCGTTTTCTTCTGTGGTTTTCTGCTGGTCCACATAGTTCCGACTGTTCGCCCAGGTAAGCCCTTCACCGAATTTAACTATTGCAAAACAGGCTGCCCGAAGTCAGTCGACAATTGTCATGAAGGTAATATTTCAGCGGCCGAAATGTTGGCTACTGCTTCGCAATGTCATAACGCATGGTTTTCAAGCCTGAGACCCAGCACTGTCGGAGTTAAAAGATATCCTTGATTATTTTTGGTAAACATTTTACATTTACAGTTCAGCTTAGACAAGGCTAACAGGCTATGAAAGCTACCAAGTGAAATCACCTAACCCATAGAACAGTTAGTTTTCCCGGAAGAACCGCGAATGGTGCGCAATGAAGTGTCCGGTATTCTACTTACGTTTCTGCGCGAAACTGGACTGATCGAGGCGTGGTGATATCTGACGTGGGAAAAAAAACGCTCAGGTGAATAATTTAACGGCCAAGTGTGCCAGTCTAGTCCTACCTATAGCAACATCATTACCACCACTTGTGTCCGCGCATATTTAGATGCACACAAAAGGTGCAAGCGAATAACCACCGGAAAACTGGGCCAATAGTTACAATGCAGTTCGCATGACAGAATGGCTTCTATATCAAGAGGCACCATCAAATGCCGATAGGTTCATTAGTGCAGCCGAATGGCCAAAAAACAAGCAGTTCTTATGAACAACATCTCTATAAATTCAGCCCTTTGTATCTCGTGAATTGCGTAACAAAAACCATAACTAAACTTCCAGAATGGTAGCACGACAGGAAATCCTCAATCATAGCAAAATAAGTGACGCTCATGGTAAATACCTGCTTCCGTACTATTTGTCCGTCTTGAGAACAATGCAAGCCATTGTAAACAAGGAATCACGATTTCGGGTTTCCCCCGTGCCGCATCTCTAGTGTGCGTTTATTTGCTTATTCCTGGAGCATCCTGATATGCGCACAATGGTTTCAGTTGAGTTAAATGAGCGCTAGCTTACGCTCTGTAATGTAAGGTGCCCCAAAAAAACGACATAATGAGATTTACACATTGGAAAGCACGAAGTCCAAATTCAAATTAATGTATCAAAAAAAAAGAAATGATTGTGTTAATCTTCAGTGGTCCAACATCAGTTCACGTTCACGGAGTACGAAACACGGGGCGAAGTCGGAGTAAAGCATACACAACTGATTTGCGCGGAGAAAAACAATTGTGTTAACGTTTTCTCACTCAGTCCATGTTATCGCCTCTTCGTAGCGCACGTGCGCAATTAGGTAATATAAACTCTAGCAAGGATTCAGCATTTCCGAAAAATTAACCTACTTTGTTGCTGATGCTTCTTCGAAAATCTCATTTCCGGAACTTTACTAATTTGTTGGTTTTTTCGTGACTATATAATTCGCATGAAACCGTGCATGTGTTTTCTTTTTCTGTGAGAACGTTTATCACTGAAGGTTATCGTTGTTTTCAGTGGTTATTTACGGGGCAGTTTAGCTGTTTTATCAATCATGTCTTCACGGCACATGTAGTGTACGTGGCTGCTGGTTTTTGTTTTTACAGAGATTTTATTGCGACAAGCGTCAGTCATAAGTGCCCTAAGCGTGCATAGAAAAGTATTCTCATGAGAAAAATGTGTAGAGGTCCAACGCATTGTGGAAACCTCAGCCATGGCGGCAGGATTTCGATGGAGGCGAAATACGAAAACACCCGTGTACTTCGATTTAGGTGCACGTTAAACGGGAAGCTACCTAGTTATTGCAAAGTGCCAAGAATGAGGGAAAGAACGATTCGCTATACAAAAAACTGCGGATCTCGCGCTCTCAGAGTCGGTTTTAAAAGACATGAGGTGGCAGATGCGCATAAACATTTAGCAGCATGTTACACTCCTGGAACACGCAAAGGCGAAAGCCTGCTTCACACGTGGCAATGCATTAAGTCATACGGTCGGAGGGGTCAGACTTCTTGCAAGACATAATAAGCCGCAGTGTTAAGTAAACGTATCACGCTGTAGGTCGACCTCCTCAATAAAACATGCGAGCACCTAATGCACAGCCTAAACACGTTCTTTCTTTCGTTTATTCATTAATATTCAGTCATTGCACATTTGCTTGCTTACGGGGGTATTAACCTTTCCTGATGATTCTAATTTTGCATCGTATTTTACGGCTATGAGCCATTTCTGATGGATCGTTTCGGTTTGCGACGGTGTCCGCTGCCGCTGCCGCAGACGGCGTTCGGCGAATGTAACCGCTGTCGCTGGAAATGCGTAAAAAGTACCCGCTTCCCGCCGGGATCGAACCAGCGCCCGCTGCATGGGAGCCAGATACTCTACCACTGAGCCACGCAAGCGCTTGCTATCGGGCGCCGGAAAAATGTCCTTTAAAGCAGGCGCAGATGATCCGAGCCTGCGCCAGTATGATGGCGGCATCTAGTTAAGGTGCCTGCAAACGCATCGTGCGCAGGCGCAGACGACGAGATGCCATTCAAACGAGGCGCGCAATCAAAAAAAAAAAAAGAACGTGATCCCCAGCCTCCGCCAGTATGGCGGCGCCATCTAGTTAAGATGCCTGCAAACGCAGCGTGCCCGACATGTAAATTCCAGTTGTAAGGCTTGATCGGGCTCAACAGACTGCTGTGCAGAGAGCATAACAAGCTGCAGCTCGCCGTCGACGCCGGGCGGAGAGTTCAGATCGTTCTCGTCAAAACGAGGCGAACAGACTGCCGCGAAGACCCTGTTGTGTGTGGTGCCCAAATTGAGGCTACTCTTGAGCCGCTCCACCAGCTTACGCTGTGACTGTGCTGCGTGTGCCGCGCAGGCTTGTGACTTTCTGTTATTATTTGTTATTTTTTGTTAATTATTCGCGATGATAATGAATCACTGCGTGCCATTTCAGATGACGACTTCATCAGAAACGGTGGCAGCCCCGTAGTGTGCTACTACCATGGCTGGGCAGCAGACCGTTACAGCCCCATGAACTATCGCATCCGGGACATTCCGGGAGATCTGTGCACGCACGTAAACCTGAACTACGCTGGCATCGACAAGGACACGCTAGAAGTCAAGGACCTCATACCTGCATACCAGAACAACTCACGTGAGAAATACGCCCTCTTAGACACCGTTCTGCATTCCCGCGTTGATATCGTTCTAGCATATGATCGCTTAACAAAATTCTCTTCGTGCAGTGTTTCCTCATTTGCAAGCAGGAACATCATGAATTCTGGTGGCATCGTTACAGCACAGACAAAGCATAGGAAACCTTAAGAAGGGATTGGACAATGTGTCAAGTTCTGAGTTGTGGCAACAGCACTCTGTCCTGTGCCTTCTTGTTGTTTGTTTTCTCCTACGATTTGTGCGTGCTGCAACACTGTCACGAAGAATGCATCACCAACTAGCCCACCAGCAAGCATTAACAAGTTTTGGCACACGCGGTCGTTCCTATTTTTACGTTTGAAAAAGACGCATGCAAGTGAAATAAGAAACAGCAGTAGACTCACAGACGCAGTAACTAAATGCAGTATCTATGAACGGCCTTGCAAAAACTAGACCAAGAGCCGCGTCCGCGAGCCATTTTTATGCACGCGGCGCTAATCGAATAAAATACTGGAATTTGTTGCTTACATTATAGTAATCACAGTCTAGCTATCTCTGCGTCAGCGCAACAATATACAGGGCCAGGATAATGTAACGATTCCATACCAATTCTTATCCTTTTCGCGCTCTATCGGTAGTTCGAACTATACCCTTCGTCTTCGTTATCATGCAGATCGACCAATCATGAGCATCAGATGATAAGAAATAAATAAAATCCAGCAAGAGAAATTGCTATTAAAGCAACACTACCATAATTATTGCTATTAAGAAAAAGAGAAAAATCGTTTACAAGCAGTCTCACGCACAAATTGCGACCCTATGGGTCGCGACGCAAAGGACGGAAACACGGTCTCGGTATGATTACACTAATTATGAAATGGATCGTTGCCAAGCATGGCATCAATAACCGTCAACTCCTTTCTTCTTTCTGCGTGGACGGTAAAGGAAAAAGCGGGGAGGTTGCTCCGGAGCTATTCACCCACTCGGACTTTCTTCTTCCTTGTTCCTGGTTTTGAAGCTCATTACGCGCTTCGTAACGTTTGTGGATTGCAGACTACAAAGACTTCACGGCCATCAAGAAGAAGTTCCTCTTCGTGAAAACACTGATCTCCATTGGAGGCTGGGACCACGGAGGCGAATCGTTCTCGTACGTGGCAGCAGACCGCAGCAGGCGGTGCAACTTTACGAGAAACTTGTTGAAGTTTCTCAGAGAAAACGACTTCGATGGAGTGGACATTGACTGGAGGTTCCCGGCGAGCCCAGACAGGAATGGAAAGCCAGAGGACAAAGAGAATTACGTCTTGTTCCTGAAGGTTAAGCCCACTTGGCTATTGCTTTGAAATTCCCTAGGGAAATCGGGAGCCAAGTTAGCGAGAACAAGAAAAATTTACATTCGCAATGTATTTGTGTTGTGAGCCGGCGCCTTCGCCATTTTCATCGTTGCTGTTAACATTAATTGGATGGCTCTCGTGCCTACGAACCATTTTTGCAAATAAAAGCTATCAAGCCTCCCACTCCATACATTCAGGGAACCCACGACGCACTTCTGTTACAGCATGTGTTGCGAAAAAAAAAAAGTGACGTTACGAATTTTCAACATCTACTAGAACGCATAGTTAATTATTCATTGGTAAATAAGTACTTCAGTGCGATCGAAAGACGCCAAAAATCAACCTAACAATTTTTTTTATTTTTAAAGAACGCTTGACCTTCACTTTTTCCCCCAGTTATAATCGACCTTTCCCCGCTAAATGTATGAAAATGAAGTTTTTAAATAATATTCTACTATAGTCTAAGCTCATTTAGGTGTAGCGTTTTCTTGCTTCATTAAGCCTATCAGAAAGCGCTCTAGATTGTTTTTATATTTTGTATTCAGTATTTTCTTTCTTTTTGACACCTTCTGTTCTTCAGTTACGTCAGAATGCGCAATAATTGTGAATAATATTTCTCTTTTCCTATCAGAGTCTCTGCAGACTGCGAAAGAAGGGTTTAATCGTGACCGCGACGGTTCCAATCACTCCTTTTTATCTCGATAATGGATACGACGTCAGACAGCTCTCAAAGTAAGCGGTACAGCGTCAGCATTGTAGCCTTCGTTAGAGGACGGACAACATTTATATTTTTATATATTTCTGTACAGGTACGTAGACTGGCTCAATGTGATCGGCTTCGATTTGAGGGGACGCTGGACTGGAATTGCTGATGTTCACAGCCCCCTGTACGCCAGATCCTTCGAGACGGGTGACACTCGGAACCTGAACGTGGTACGTTCTTTGCTTTTGTTTACACGCCCGCGAACTTTAGGCTCTTGCAAGGATTGGAAGTTCAGTCAGTCGATGAACTTACGTGCATGTAAAGAAAGCGAGATAGTAAACAGGAAACAATCAACTGTACAAAGACATGAGGTCACTGTGTCCATTTACCTTTTTTGCAGCTTACCTTCGCTCTGTCTTATCAGTGTGAAAGTCCTTCATGCTCGGTTTCCTTCGCCGTATTTGGCGATTATATCCCGTCATTTCTTTTGATATAGTTCATCTGGGATGAATACTGTACCTTCATCATCGTGCATTTGGTTAGGGTTTCTTTCATGCCATGGGGTTCTCGAAACGCCGAAGTACTACGCCAACAATTTAAACAACGTAACACAGTTCAACGTATGCCACATCAGGAAATGTGTGCTGGTTGATTTTCGCACTAAAAGCAGAATTTGGAATGGACCGGAATGTAACACGAATCGAAAAAGTGAATCCTAAAGGCAGCGATCGATAAAAGGTTTCCCAGCCGAAAAAAAAATATGTACATATATAGAAGCACGTAGGAACAACATACAACAGTACTTTACTGACGTTTAGGCTGGGGTCTTACCTTCATCAAGATATATATATATATATATATATATATATATATATATATATATATATCCGTCGTTCTTCGACTTTCATCAAGATATGTATATTAAAACACGAATTGCAGAACTATTGATTGCGAAAGTTACTATCAAACGAAACGCGTGTGATGGAAGTAAGCTGTTAAACAGGATAATGAAACTGACAGCATGTTGCTCAATTGAATGCCAATTTCCATTATCGCAATTGTACACCAACCTTGCGTGCTTCCGCCGAACTCGTGCGGGTATAATTTAGGACATTTGAGGTGCACGTAAAATAATTAAATGCCGAAAAGGTCAAGGCCGAAAAGGTCATAGTCGAAAGGCGACCAAAGCTGTTGTTATACTTAGGGTATTTCTTTACATTGTTTTCTAACCCCACGCAGGCACAGGGACTCAAGCGTCTTGTGGAGCTCGGAGCTCCCAAGAAAAAGCTCGTGCTCGGCATCCCGTTCTTTGGTCGCAGCTACGTGCTCGCCGGACAAAGAGAAGCACAACGTTGGAGATCCCATTAAGGGACATTCCAGCGGCGCCAGGACCTTTCATCGGTAGCACCGAGATCCTGGCCTACTACGAGGTGACTGCGCCAATCTATTTGAACACTTCCGTGCTCGATGTATGAGGCAGTAAGGGGCTCGAAATGAACGGTAATGGGCGAATTAACAGGGCAGAGTATTTTATCCGTAGGCTAAGCATACGTATTTATGCATAACTTAGATATAATTCTGTGGCATGTTCTGATAATTAAAATGCTGCTCGACGAGCATTAGCTTCGGCCCTCCTCACCGCAAGCAGACTTTCGCTGTATCGTAGTTGCGAAAACATGGACACGAAGAACACGGTCTGATTGGCCAACGTAAATTCTCAACGCTTCAATATGAACCGCGTGAGGTGTTTAAATGCGTGAAACCATTTAGACTATAGATTATTTTCATAGATAAAGATTCTTGGACCCTATGCATCGCAGGCTTACAAAGTGGCGTGAGCATTACTACAGTTTTTGAAATCTACTGGCCTTAGTGACCGATTGTAGGTGGCGTGGGCAGCCGAGCGTGGTCGCGCTGCTAGCGCCTCGCTTCCTCTGATTTCCTTTTTTTCATCCCTGAATGCCCTTCGCACTGCTCAGCGTAGCAAACCGGACGTGCGTCTTCTGAACCTCCCTACCATAACCTCCGGCTCTCCTCCTCCTCTTGTTGATACGTTTTTGCGTTGTTCACATCGCTTTCCACGTGACATACGAATTTGAAGCCTTATTGACGCGTTCATCTGAGTTTTCTGTAACATGTATCTGTCCTGCTTCGCAGGAACACGAAAATGCTCGACACATGTGGCTGGCGTCCATTTTCCTGGTATCCACGCGCGGTCATTTTAATTGTGAAATAAGATGCCTGAATTAATATTAATTGTACTCGCTAATTGTTTATGTTGGTCGGCTCAAATAAGAATATTTATTTCAGCATACCTAAGGATGGATTTACGTCGAAAAAATTACAAATAAGCAATTCCACTCTGTGAAGGTGGATGATCAACGAAGCTGTTTAGCACACGACACAGACATGACACATAATTTTGAACAAAGGTACGAACACATTTGTTTTCTTGATCGGTGGACAATTGGTGTTTGCGGTCTTGATCTTGAAAATGGGGCATATAGATAACTAATCTACTCCAAATGCATATCCGAGGGACGCCGATGAGACAGCTATGGATGACCACGACAAACGCGCGAGCAGTGGCACGAGCACGTTCGTGCGGGACCTGAGTTTTTGCATAGGTACTTGAAATCCACGGAACTCTAGCCTTAAACAGCTTCCCTGTAAAAAAATTCGGGGTAGCTTGCACTAGTGACGCAAGGCTAAAGACACAGCGGAGCTGATCGGTTCCTAGCTGGTCCTGTCGATACGAAGTGATGCGAAGTTATACAAAGTAATGCCAAGTGATGCTAAGTTATACGAAGTGTATAAGCGTTTCCTCGTGGTCCGTGGCATCGGGGAATGCCTCGCGAAGCACTTGCAGTCCGAGCACACGTAGGGGAAGTGGGGCGAAATCTATGCACAGTGTACGGGCGGCGCGCAGCAGACGACACGCCGGGATGACGTCACGGCACATGGGCAGTAGCGGGCATGCACGTTAAAGAACCCCAGGTGGTCAAAATTATTCCGGAGCCCTCCACTACGCCGTGCCTCATAATCAGAACTAGTTTTGGCACGTAAAACCCCAGAAAGAAGGAGAAGAAGAAGTAGCGGGCATCTGGTGGGAGCTCGGCCGAGCCGCCGCCAGAGGCGCCTGCTGCAGTCACGGACACCGCGAGCGTTCGGCGCTAATGTGGGGAAACGGAAAAGCGCGGATGGCGTCGGCAGCACCTCTGCGCGTTGCCACGTTGGTGCTGCTACAATTTCCTTCTCTCTCTCTCTCACTCTCATTTTCTTTTTCTCTCTCCCGAGCGTAGCTTGCGACACGCGCATGCTCTCCTTACCTCTCCTTAACGTCCAATGTCAAGGCAACATGTGCACGGCACGGAGAGGAGGCGAAGCACACGCCGCTCCGCGAGGTGGTTGCAAGGCAACGCAGTGGCAGGCGGCACACATTACGGTCGGCTTAAACAGCTCCGCTGTTTAAAAAAATGTTGCAGTGGCTTAGCTCGGCTATGCCAGGATATACGTAGCGTTAGCAAAGGTTCAGCTGATTATTCTTAGCTTTCCTGGTTGTCTCCTACGCTCAACCGCTAATTGCGGGGCAACTACTTCAGGATCCGATGAGTCAAGCTTCTCCGTTCTTCTGCGCTGTTGAGCAGCATTTGCGCTCTCCTTCTCCATGGCTATACCACACTGGCAAACGCCAGTCAGAAGCGCAGCGGCTCCAGCGCAGTGTCAGACGGCGACTGCACAGCGAGCACGCGCCGGCGCCAGTGCGTCTACCACGGCTACGACGTCACTCCTCTGGAATGCGCAGACCGGCGGCGGTGAGTCGCGCGCGGCGGCGGCGGAGTGCGCGAGAGGTGCCGGCTCCGGTGGCTCCGGTGCGCAAGCCGTGTGACATCACTGATCTTTGCGCATGCGCAGCACGGCTCTTGATGTGCCGCGCGAAACGGGCTTGGCTAGGCCAGTGTAGCTAACGCTACAAGAAAATTGCTGGCTCTCCCTTAATAAAGAGTAGATGTAAGCATGAAATGGCTACCATATGGCGTCTTTTGCTGCCTGTGGTGCCGCCGCCTTCAACCGCTTTCCTTCTTCCAACAGTGCAGCGCCCTCAGCGTCTGTCGCTACTTTTTCTTGTCGCGTCGACGTGGTCGACTGCAAATGTGTGACCTTATGTCCGCGACGCGCCGGAGCGTGGCGCCAAAACCCGCGCCGCGAAACTCACGGACCGCTGGCGTTGAAAAGAGCACAAGCCACCCTATCTCAGCGCCAAAAGTTGACAATCAAGTGTATGGTACCCTGTATTTGCCTTTTGAACGTCGCTATTGCAAATGACAAATAAAAAAACACCTCCCAAGCACTCCGTACAGATGGTTAACCAGCGAAGCTGAAACGTGTGGCCCCCGTGTTTAGCAGTGGGTTAATCCCGACGCTGTATTGAAGCGTTTCTCAATTATTGGTTACATGTTTGTGTTTCTAGTGGTACGCAAGCGCCAATGGCGGGCGGATGCTACTAACCACGATGCCGAACTAACTCGAGATATCGAACGCATGCGACAACGGCGAGCCGAGGAAGCGGCATTGCGGGCAGAGCGGCGTCAACGTGGCAATGGCGGGAACGCGTCCGCCGGGGACAACGCCCGCTTTCGGCGGGATTTTCTCGAACGGCACTTTGGCTTCGGCTGCGACGAAACGTCCACGTTGAAATCGCGAAGTGGAACGCAAGCGCCAATGGCGAGCGGACGCTGCTAACCACGAAACCGAGCTAACTCGAGATATCAAAGGCATGCGACAACGGCGAGCCGAGGAGCCGGCGTTGCGGGCAGAGTAGGTACGACGCAGAGAACGACGCCACTATCGGCGCTGCCAATGGCGCGCGCGCTTGGGTGCGACGTAAAGAACGACGTAGCTGAGGGCGCAGCCAATGGAGTCGTTTAGCGAAACATGGGACGAACGGTTTTTTGTTTCGCCTAGCCATATACAGCTTTCGCTGTTAAACTTCAGTGTACTAAAGTTGCAGCTTGAGTGATATTGTGAACAAACATTAGGAAGAAATCGGAAGCAATATTTTTTGTAGCTTGTTTGGGCAGTAAAGCGTATGTAATGCGGTTCTGTACGTAGGGTTGGGGGCCAGAGACCTCATTTTCTTAAGTTTTGACTGGTTGCCCAGATGATCTCGTTTTGTTCTCGCAACGATGCCCAGATGTTCTCGTTTGAGTGCCCGGACAACGGCTCTGGTATTTGGATCAAAGTCACTTGAAGGTCGCCGACAACGGGAGTTAAAAGCATTGCATTCTGAACATCTAACCTTGTAATAATGTGAAGGTCCGCTCGAGTGCGGTCCCATTCTGCTCGGGTTGCTCTAAGTACGCTGAGGAGACGCGTGTCTCGTTCACTCCACTGTAGACGCCTCCAGATTTCTAGAGACGCGCAGTGCCCAATGCGTATATTCATACAAAGAGAGAGACAGCCAGACAGACCGATAGGATACACACGTTGTAATAGCATTAGCCGTTCGCTGCAGAGAGCTTCTATGATTCATATCAACCCCTCCCTCTCAAACCAAGCATGCTTCGCATTGCGTAGATGTCCACTTGAATTGATACTAGATAATTTTTGTCATTACATGCCTACAGTCCTTCTTCGTATGGCTGAATAAGTGGCCCGTGTTCCACATATCGTGCATAATTGGGCCATAATTAACGGCCCGTAGTCTGTAGACTGGTCCGAATTTCGGCACCTGATAGCTTTTTCTTTCGTCTGGCCTTCCTTCCTAGGCAGAGGCACAACATTTCGCGATTCGCGGCGCACGCGGGTGCCGAGCATTTTGAGCGCTTCGCGGAGTCTTCAGACGCTGGTCCCCAGGCCCGTGTGGCAGAATTAAGCTGTAAGGGCCAACCTTGCCCGAAGTCACTTCCTCCAGGAGAGGGAGAGTACAACGGAAGGGGCAGACACACGGGGGAATTAGAACGCGTTCGTCCCGTCGGAGGAGAGATTTTCGGGCTACGAAGACGGAACCGGGGTCGAAGGGAAGGGAAGGGCGTTGTAAGCTGAAAAAGGAGATTAAGTGATCTCGATGGATATAGTACTTAGTGGCTGTGACAATGACCCAGCAACCAATGGACAGAGACCTAAACCATGGCTTTGCTGTCCTCCACTAAATAATATACTGTAGATCTGGTTTGAAAGCTGTATTAGCTTTTGCCTGATCAACCATTTGGCGGATTAGCTTTGTGGAGAATATTTACGCTAACTAGCCCATGTGGTTTTTACGGGCTTTGAAACGCCGACGTAACTTAGTCAAATCCATGTTACATAAAATTCGGACCCTTTTTTAACTCTTTCTAGGTTGGTAATTTGAGTCGCTATTCAGAAAAACGAGGTCCAAGTTCTGCGACCACTAGTCTCTGTAAATCAGGTCATTTCTCTTATATTCATATTTCTCTTATATCGCTTCATCGGATGCCTAGTGATATCGTTTCCACGTTTGACACGCATATGAATGGGTAAGCCAAGCTCTAATGCTTCCCCTTGAGCGGCTCCTGCAATGAGTGCATTCGTTCTCGAGTGTTCACATCCTTCGTCACCTCTGGTTGTTCATTTCCTGCCGTGTGAAGTATAGCAGGTGTCACGCGTGGTACACCGTATACTTGCACGGGGACCGCACGAGGCCTAATTCTTTTCCGTTTGCAACGGCAAAAGTAACGCAAATAAACGGCTGCTGCAAGAGTTTTCAACTTCCCTTTGAAAAAGGTCACAGAGTACGAAAGGAACCCAGGAACGAATTCACTCGTGGGTTTTTTTATTTTACGCTTACTTTGGTCCCTTGGCTATTGCTTCCATTGCCTTCATGGTGCACAGAGTCATGCCCGTATGCGGCCAGTGCAAAAATAAAGGACGCTGCGGCTCTCTGGCTTCAATGTTTGCACCGCGCGAGGGCTGTCGACAATGGTGTGACGCTTCGTCGGGACAGACAAGCCCCTCTTAGGCCGATGAAATATAGCACATATAATTCTGGCAATTTAAGACAAAATCGCAATTGCACTCTTCGGTTTTGGAAGACGAGGTTATGGGGAAGTTATCTAGTATTTGCTGAAATTTAGCTTCCCTTGTCAATGACGTAAAAGAAGCGATTAGTGTAGTGCCAAAACTTCCACGACTTCGCGTAATAATTAAAAACGTCAATGAATGCAGTTAACAGAAGCGCAATAGCTCAGAGTGGCTTGCGCACCACAGTGTGCTAGATCTGTCTGCTGTAAAGCGTTCTTTCCATGCTCACTATACGTATCTTCTTCTTGTTATTCAGATATGCACCAACATTGAAGACGGCATTGCGACGCGAGAATTCGACAATGAGGGAAAGTGTCCGTACATATACTACGAAGACCAGTGGGTGGGTTATGAAGACGAAGAAAGTGTTGGCATCAAGGTAAGACCTTCGATGGGCCCAAAATTTCGAAGTCCTGGTCTTGTTCACTTTCAGCGTCTTTAACTGGCTTGATGGCGATCAAGCAGACAAAACACTAAGAGAGAGCATTCAATGCAAACACGTATCTCAGAATGATAGACCAAAGAAGTAGTCAGTGAATCAGTTGCTGAACAAGTAGAGTTATGATCAAAGCGTTTAATCAGTAAAGTGGAACGGCGAGTTCGTCCGAGAACTCGTAGAGTGTCACATGTTAGCTGTCCATCAGCTACCATCGTGCGAATCCACTTGGCGATCCTCCCGTATTGCAATACCCCCCTTTGAACACGCATCCGACAGCACCCGTGCAAAGAAATTCCATCCTCAAATGTGATGCACATTTTATGCACGACTGGGGCTCTAGGACTCATTTGCAAAATTACATTTGTTTTCAGCGTTGTATCTGATTAAAAAAGAAACTTTCGCCACTTTCCAGGTCGATTTTGTCATCAAAGAGGGCTACGCCGGAGTTATGGTGTTCAACAACGACATGGACGACTTCAATGGAGTATGCGGCACTACGCACCCGCTACTCAAAGTGGTCTACCAAAAACTGTCGGAGGCACCGGAAAGTCGACGGCGGCGGCGGTAATGAGATAGATGGCGCGATAAAAAACAAAGGAGAAAAGACAATTAACAAAATCTTGGAGTCCGCTCTCAGTTGTACTCACAGGACAAACACTGTTCTCACTCAAAAACGAATTGCCAGTTGGATGGCAATGTACCTCAAGAAAACATTCATTTTTTTTTTCTCTCAACATGAACATTTTTTTCTGTCAACATTTTTGTTTGGTACAGAAGAACTACATGGCCTGTAGACTGCTTGCAGTAAACTTCTACACATCGTCTGTAGTCTGTACACTGTGCAAAGATGGTAGCTGTACTCCTAACGTTTAATAGGTTATAAATTTGCCGACTGATATGAATGGTCACCTTATGAAAAGCAGAATGTTTTGATATGTCGATAGTTCGGTGAATTCGGCTTCATAAGTCAACTCCTGCAATAAAATTCAGTGAGGTATGGCTAAGTCACGCCACTGGCGACCTGTAAAATCGCTTATGCCGTTAACTTACCTCGCTTAGCAGTGGCGTTTGCACGCAATAAAGAAGTGTAAATTGTTTGCGGCAGTTTTTTTTTTTCTTTCTTTGGGGGAAAGGGGAAACTGAAGGAATGGCTAGCCTTGTTTCGGAGAGTCTCCTTAGCATGAATAAAGATGTTTGCTTTTGTTTTGTATTTTTTGACGTCGTCATTGATATAGTTAAGAAGGTGCAAATTAAAGATTGTCTTTTTTAATAGACAATGAGGAAAATATAAATGCTATTCGACCTCAACAGAATAAAATGACATAATTTTACGGCGAACTCCATCATTTATGTCGAGCAATTTCATACAGCTAACGTACAATGTGAGGGTTGATGTAATAAATTATATAGTTACACGCTTTACACAGAGCGCTTGAATGTGTGACTTCATGATCAGAAGGACCTGCCCTAACTACTCAGCACGTTCGTACAAAATCATCAAAATTGTTTTAGCCGGGCAGCCGAAACGTAAGGCACCCAACCCAGATCCGTTAAGCGACACAGAGGAGGAGGACGAGATGACGGAGGCTTGTGAGAACCCATCCACTACCTTGGCTCCCCCCGCCCAAAATGAGTGTAAATGGGAAAAGACCCTGAGTAGGATGCAGGAAATGCTTTCCGGCATAGAGTCGAGGGTAACGTTACTAGAAAGACCAAGGGCTCAGCCTAAAAGTAGACAAGAAGTACAAACAGAACCGTCCTTAGCTTCCCCAAACCCCGACGGAGGCGCTAAAGGATTCTGAAAAATCTACAGTAAGCAAGATGGCGAATACAATTAGCAGCAACATCAAAATTTCGCTGTGGAACTTTACCAGCTTTCAGAGGCACAAGGCTCCATTAGTTCAACTCGTCAGATCGGTGGCGGATAAGCCACAAGTCATTTTATCTCTATGTCGGGATACCGCACTATCGCGTACAGAGGCGAGAATGGAAGAGGCATAGACAGCCTAGTTGAGAAGAGAGTCTCCTTCGTGGAGCACGACGTCCCGAAACACTAAGCCGGACTCGAAGCCCAGCTGGTCGAGATCGTGCCCAGCAGAACGAGCAACGCAAATGCCTTCATTCTTAACGTCTGCAGTTCTCCTGCGGACAGGAAAAGGTATTTTAACGCCTTATTCAGCGCCGCAATCAGGATAGCCAGAAACGCGCCCCTTCTGAATGCGAGTGACTTCAACGCTCCAAACACGGAATGGGGATACGGCTTTAACAGCAAGAAAGGCACAAACTTAGCCGGTTGTGCAACCGATTCTAGCCTCACACTTATCACGGGTCCTAGGTTTCCCACAAGAAGGGGTAACTCTGTCAGTCGCGACACCACACCCGACCTCGCGTTCCTCCGCGGTATCGAGGGCACGTGGGATAATCTCCAGGAGGACTTGGGTAGCGACCACTACATTTTCGAAATCGCGGTGCAGATCAAACCCAAACCACCAGTCAGATACGAATACGTTGATTGGGATCTTTTCAGAAAAATTCGAGGCAAAATGGCCCCGTCAAGGGAATCTTTCAAAGACCTAATCGCAAATCTTAAACAGGCTGTCAAGAAGCGCAACCAAGGAAATCACAACACTGCTCGAAGTCTCCAAAATGGACTTGCGGTTAGCGCACCTCCTAGGAGGCTAAACACGCCCTCGCGGAGAGGTGGAAAACGCAGAAGCTAAATCGCCGACTTCGAGTTAAGCTAACGTCAGTCAACAAGGAAATAGAGTCGTACACCAGGCAGCTGGCCCTACAGCAGTGGAATGAGACGTACAACGAAATGGATGCTCGCATGAGAAGAGGCAATAACTGGAACTTGCTTACAAGCCTCCTCAACGACAAACAGTCCAAGAGCACTCTCAATCGTGCCATCGATAGGCTCATTATTAAGCAGATGGCCACGGGCCTTACGGAAGAAGAAACTATCAACAACCTGGCTCGCACCTACCTCCCCATTAAGGAAGGATATTCGCAAGACGGAAAGGTGAGAAGAGGATACATGGGGCTAGACAGGACAAAGCTAGACGAACTGTTCACTGAACCAGAAGTTAGACGCGTTCTCTTCAACCTAAACGGAAAGACGCCCTCGGGGCCAGACAGAGTTACCAACAAACTCCTCCGAAACCTGGACAACAAGGCCATAGAAGTCATAATGGCCGAGATAAACGATGTGTCCAGTTCTGGGCAGGTCCCGCCGGAATGACGCACCCCCAAGGTGGTGCTTATCCCCAAACCGGGGAAACCCCCGCATATGGATAACCTGCGTCCAATTTCTCTCACATCATGCATTTGCAAAGTGGCCGAACATGCTATACATAATCGTATTACAGAACACATAGAAAACCACGAACTCTTTAAACACAATTTAATCGGATTTAGAAGAGGACTTTCAACAAAGGACACAATGCTCCTTCTAAAAAGATCCATATTCGGAGACGTCACAGGCATCCTTGCACTCGACCTCGCCAAAGCTTTCGACAAGGTGACGCACGAGCACATCCTGAAAGAGATTTCCTCCCTCAATCTAGGGCGGAGATTATTTACCTTCACTTTTTCTTTCCTGTCGAAAACGAAGGCGCTCCTTCGACTGGGTGCGATCTCGGGCGGTCCTTACGAACTGGGCAACTGCGGAACTTCCTCAGGGCTAGGTCCAATCCCCGTTACTCTTCAACATCGCCATGCATAAACTTTCTAACAGGCTAGCCGAACTCCCAGAAGTGGGCCACTGCAATTTATGCTGACGATATTACAATCTGGTCTTCGGGGGGATCTCTGGCCAAACTAGAGCAATCCTTAAAGGGGACCATAGAGGGGACGGAGGAGTTCCTTACAGACACGGGACTACAGCTCTCGCCGACCAAATCGTAATCCTTACTCTACAGGCAGGCTACGCAAGGTGTTAGGGACCTTGAGCCTCTGGAAACATTACCAGTCGAAATTACGACCAGAGAAAGGCAACCCATTCCGAGGGTGACCTCTATCAAAATTTTCAACTTTTGATCAACGCCAAAGGATGTAATGTAGAAAAGAAGGTCGGCGCACAGGCACACAATATATTGAGGCTCGTTGCCAGAGTTACAAGTAGAAGGGAGGGGGACTCAAGGAGGACAACATACTCAGGATCTTTCAGGCCTTCTTCATCAGTCAAGTTAACTACACGGCGCCTTTCCTCAAATGGAGCAACGCCGAAAGGAACAAACTCGACACGCTCATTAGGGTCGGCATCCCACAATCGGCTAGCATGGAAAAACTATTGGAGCTCGGTCTTCACAATACTATCGACGAATTAATCAAGGCACATCTCACTGCACAGGGCGCCAGGCTTTCGTAACTAAGCCGGGTAAGAAAATTCTTAACGAAGAAGATATATCACCCATTCAAACGCCGCTCGACAGATACCCCCTGTCCGAAGAAGCCAAGGAACGTATAAAGGTCGAGCCCGTACCGAGAAACATTCATCGGGTATATAACGAGAGCCGAACAATCGCACGGGCTAAAGCCATCCTTCAAAGAGTTAATTCACACGGCGCAGATGCACCCTTCGTTGACGCGGCCAAATACGGCAGCGGAAACAGGTTTGCAATCTCGGTGGTAGACGCGCACGGAACGCTGATTAGCACTGCGTCCGTTTGCACTAAGCACACAAACGACGTGGAGGAAACCGCGATAGCCTTGGCCCTTAATGCTGCCAAAGGCCCAACGACGGTTTTCTCCAACTCGCGGACGGCAGTCAGGGCCTTCTCGTCAGCACTAGTATCTAAGCCCACGGCTTAGCATAGTTAACAAAGAGAGAGGAGGTCACCACATCGTCTGGTTCGTGGCCCACGTTGACGGAGTAGTTAATCAAGCGGGTTGCAACCCCAACTGAGCACGCCTACTGCCTAGTGCGTGAATCTACGTACCGCGCCCGGGATAAGGGTCCAGCTCTCACAGAACTGATCCCCTAAAGACCCTCTTACCACCTTCAAGAGATCCCATCCCACTACAGAGTGAGCAGGAGGAAATTCCCTCCCCTTAATCCAAAATTAAACAGGGCTTAGTCTGTCACGTTTAGGCTCTTACAGACGAGATCGTACCTCACCCCCAGAGTGCTCAATTGAATAGAGTCCAACTTTCCGCAATAGTGCTCCAACTGTGGACATGAGTACTGCTCTTTCGATCACATGCTCTGGCTGTGCCCCGTTCAACGCGGGCTCTGATCTTCACGACAAGTCCAAGTGGGACGCCCTACTGCAAAGCCAGGACGTAACGCATCAACGACAGGCCGTCCAGAGGACCCGCGACGTCGCCGAAAGCCATCACTTCCCGGTTCCGTCAGGGGCGCAGCCACCAACTTGATTGGGGAGCCTTCGGCTCCTCCCAATCTTTTTCCTCAGCACCTTTCAATAAAGTTCTTGTCAGCTGTCAACTGTTTCAGGGTTCCTTTAAGGAGCACGACGCAGTGAACGAAAGCACGGAAAACCCTTGCATCACATCTATACATCTAGATGAACAATGTGCCGCGGTTTACACAGGTGTGTATAAAACGGACTCCATGCACAAACGCAACGAACTTGCGCGGACCAGGTAACTTTGACTTCAGTTTAGAAACTCCTTCCTTAATTTACGAGCTACGAGCTATTTTCTATCGTAAAGTAACAATCAGTTTTCAAGCTAATTTTGAATAGCACACGAAACGTACGTGCTTGTTTAAATTGTTAAAGAAATCCAAGCGCTACGTCCCTTCTCACTGTAACCTCTCTTCTGAAATTCGAGAACGGCAGGGTACCGCGCTTCTCACTGATATACCTCGATATCGATCAACACGATGGTCCCAGGTGTACGCTTTCAACGACTCCCGCCGAACGCCGGAACTCGGCCAATCTCAGGTTCGCACGAAAAGCGTGTAAATTACTCAAGGATGCAAGCAACGGAAATGCCACAAAAAGAAAACAACACACTCCTCCCATCTGGTGTACACTGCATTCAAAGACATTATGCAACCAGAAATAAATACCCACACCGCTGGAGACGCGAACCATCAAATTTGAGTGCGTCTTATTCTCAGCAATGTATGACAAGAGGTCACACTAATGCCGTCAAGTTACGGCTTAAAGTAAAATATACATTTCTGTATCACTTCGGAAACCTCCGTTCGTTTAACAATATGATCAAGTTAGGGACGAACAGCATGCTTATATTGAAGAAAGTACAGCGACTGCTCAGCATGCGGTGTTTGGCACTCCGTGCCCAGAAGTTCAATTGTGAATATTTTAATGCGATAGCGTTAAGGGCCCCGTGTCGCAGAAAATCCGGCATCGGCATTGGCATCGGCGCCGGCGTCCGCGGCCGAGAAAATCATCCCGAACCACCCCTGACCACGGAGGCCCTCCGCGTGCTAAAGATGCGTTGGTGAACTAATTGAATTTCTCAACGTAAAATGCGTCCGAAAAATCGCAAAGTATTACGTAACCACAACCTACAGACGTGATAGCGTCGGATTGTAATTTGAATATACGAGAAAACATAATTATTTTACGCGGAAACTCAAGCATAAACCCCTTTTCCAGCATCTCTGCCATTCATACAGCAGCGCACCCCTTTCTGTTCCTTGCAAAAACACCATCTAGTTGGCGCTTGCCTCGGTAGCGGCGCGCGGAGGCGAAGGTGGAGAAAAAAAGTTGTCGCAGTTTCACCTGAAAGGCGAAGCATCAATTGCGATAGCAAATTTGTAGAGAGCTATACGGAGTAATGATAGTAGCTTTATCAGCTGTATAAACTTGGACATGCAGCAGCACCGGCAACACGCACAACTGTTGTCGATGCCGTCGGCGTTTTGCCCGCGTTCGCACAAAATGCGTGCGGCGTTGGTGACTGTTGCCGGAGCCTCTGATATAAATAGGCACTTGGTGCTGCAGCTAAACGTCGCTTCTCTTCCCTCCCCCTCCCCCCCCACAGCCTTTCGTCATGCGTCCGAAGAAGGCGCGTTTGCTCTACATATATGGTGATTGTAAAGGAGGAAAGAGACGCCTACTTCTGCAGCCCTTAACGCACGGCGCAGAACGCGCGTTTGTTCTCCGCCGTGGGTTCACTCCCCGTGAGAGCGCGCGTCCCTCGCGCCCTTTCACTCGCACATACAGCGTTCGGCGGCGCGCGGCGACAATTTCATCTCCATTGACGTCATACGGAACCTCACGACGACGGCGATGGCGACGCCGACGGCAGAAATCTGCTTTGGAGTGTCCATATAATTGCTATCGCAATAAAAGAAAGCCGCTGTTGCCGGGAACCCTGACAAGCAGTCAGAGATCTTTGAATGCTATCGCGTTCCATTTGTAAATGAGAAGTTTAAGCGTCCTCCAAATTTTTGTTCTGAAATCGCGTATCTATCACTTCGTACGATAGCACTTCGAAAGAATAGCATTGTGTATTCTTGGGGGTGTGGGAATGATACTTTTTTATTCCGAATCGAATACGAATCGAACACCGAATACTTTTATTAGAATTTTTAGAATAATGAAGAATCGTTTTCACAATTAATATAAAACGATGTTCCCATTCTAGCATTTATAACATTAGCAATTTTCTGTACTTACATTGCACGTTATGAATCATTGTTTATTAAGAGCACAAATGGAGCATTAGGAACAATAAATAAGCAATTTGGTCGCATACAGCAGACTGTTCTGAGAGTGTGAAGGATCGCTGTGAAGCCTGTAGAGTCTGCCTCTCTGAGCGACATAGCCGGCTCATGTGTTATGCCTATACTATGCCTGCGAATGAAATTTATCGTACCCTTGCTCAACCTTTATGTTTGATTGTGCCCAGTCGTCAACGTGAAGTTTTCGAAGACTACTCGAAAAAAGTGGTCGCAGTTTCACCTGAAAGGCGAAGCATCAATTGCGATAGCAAATTTGTAGAGAGCTATACGGAGTAATGATAATAGCTTGATCAGCTGTATAAACTTGGACATGCAGCAGCACCGGCAACACGCAGAACTAATGTCGACGCTGTCGGCGTTTTGCCAGCGTTCACACAAAATGCGTACGGCGTTGGTGACTGTTGCCGGATCCTCTAATATAAATAGGCACTTGGTGCCGCAACTAAACGTGGCCTCCCTTCCCTCCCCCTCCCCCCCTCCCCCATGGCCTCTCGCGCATCGGAAGAAGGCGTGTTTGCTCTACATATATGGTGATTGTAAAGGAGGAAAGAGACGCCTACTTCTGCAGCCCTTAAGGGAGCACGGCGCAGAACGCGCGTTTTTTCTTCGCCGTGCGTTCACTCCCCGTGAAAGCGCGCGTCCCTCGCGCCCTTTCACTCGCACATACAGCGTTCGGCGCGCGGCGACGATTTCATCTCCACTGACGTCATGCGGAACCTCACGGCAACGGCGACGGCGACGACGACGGCGACGCCGACGGCAGAAATCTGCTTTGGAGTGTCCATATAATTGCTATCGCAATAAAAAAAGTTGTCGCAGTTTCACCTGAAAGGTGAAGCATCAATTGCGATAGCAAATTTGTAGAGAGCTATACGGAGTAATGATATTAGCTTTATCAGCTGTATAAACTTGGACATGCAGCAGCACCGGCAACGCGCAGAACTGTTGTCGACGCCGTCGGCGTTTTGCCCGCGTTCGCTCAAAATGCGTGCGGCGTTGGTGACTGTTGCCGGAGCCTGTGATATAAATAGGCACTTGGTGCCGCAGCTAAACGTCGCCTCCCTTCCCTCCCCCTTCCCCCCCTCCCCCACGGCGTCTCGCGCATCGGAAGAAGGCGCGTTTGCTCTACATATATGGTGATTGTAAAGGAGGAAAGAGACGCCTACTTCTGCAGCCCTTAAGGAAGCACGGCGCAGAACGCGCGTTTGTTCTCCGCCGTGCGTTCACTCCCCGTGAAAGAGCGCGTCCTTCGCGCCCTTTCACTCGCACATACAGCGTTCGGCAGCGCGCGGTCACGATTTCATCTCCATTGACGTCATACGGAACCTCACGGCGACGGCGACGGCGACGCCGACGGCAGAAATCTGCTTTTGAGTGTCCATATAATTGCTATCGCAATAAAAACTATTATCATCAGCATTGGCTCGAGCGTCATCGTCTTCTTCCTTAGCTGGCTCGTTAGCGTCCGTCGGTTTGCGCTCGTGCCGTTAGATGCCGTGTCGAGCCGCACGCACAGGTCGCGACCGGAGACAGGCCATCGTCTACAATAATTTTGGCTCCATGTGCGTGGTGGTTTGGCTCCATAGGCGTGGTGGTTTCCCGCCAGTTGTGCCTTAGCACAGGTGTCAAAACGGATAACTAACATGACTGATAGCTCATGATATCACGAACCACACATGCTCCTTTCACTCGCACATACAGCGTTCGGCGGCGCGCGGCGACGATTTCATCTCTATTGACGTCATACGGAACCTCACGGCAACGGCGATGGCGACGGCGACGATGACGGCGACGCCGACGGCAGAAATCTGCTTTGGAGTGTACATATAATTGCTATCGCAATAAAAAGTTAGCGCAGCTTGCACTAAGTTTTGCAAGGCTGGAGAAACAGCGAAGCTCGTGATCACCTATCTTCTTCCAGTTTCGCTAGGCTCGGCTAAGTTTTGCCATGTTTAGGCTGGAAGGCGCGTTACTCCGGATTAGCGCGCAATCACCGCATTCGTTCTCGGCTAGCGGCACGACGAACTTCCAGCTGAGCGGCTTCTTCTTCGGGAGTCTTGTACTTCTTCGGCCGTCCCATGTTACATTTACTCAGTGCGAAGTCTATGAGAGTTGTGTGGGTCGCCGTCGCGGCGACATGATCTTTATAATCAGTGGGACGTCATGGCCAAGCTTCACAAACTATTTTCGTGACTAAGCAAAGCAAGAATTGCGGCGCGAAGCAATGACATGGCTGGGCGAAGTGCCTAAGTGATTGCTAGGCGATCGCATTGACTGAGCAGGTCTGCTGGAACGCGGTGTCAGCATTGCAACGCGGTGGAACGCGGTGTTGCAAGCTGCG